>NC_133410.1:67285000-67910000 GCF_049350105.2 Macaca mulatta
ATAATGATTTTTGAGGTATACATATAACTGTGGCTCTAAAATTTAGTCTAAGCATCATCATTGAATACTTTAAATAAAACCTTGTAAGATGACTTCTCCCAGCCACAACAGAGTACATTGTAGTAGAACAATATTGCTACAAACAAGTAGGAAGCACACAGAACAAGTTTTTAAAAAATACCTGCTTGGTGGAACTAGAGAATTACAGAGTCGAACAAGACTTGCGGGGTCAAAATCTCAGGAAGAAGGAACTGCAGAGAGTTGATGTGCTATTATGTAACAAATTTTCACCCTCAGTGCTTGTGCTATTACTTGTACATGAAAAGGTCAAGAATCCAGAGAGTCAGTTCCAGCAGAGGGCTTTTGCTAATAAGTGAAATTTTGGCAATTTCTTAAGTTTGGAGAACTTAAGAACTTAAGAAGTTCAGAGAACTAAGTTTTGGGCTGCCAAGGTAGTTAGGAAATTGAGAGTAGGCATTCATCTTGTAAGCAGAGAGGTTCAGCAAAGTGGTAGTGATACTCTGTCAGTTTTCCATTTAAAGGATATGAAAGTCTTGAGGTTCACAGGGCCATAGGATAAGAAGTTAAGACACAGAGCCCCTGATGCGTGGAGCTGAGTTTTCTAGTGTCATAGTACTACAGAGAAAAGATAGATAGACAGACAGACAGACAGACAGACAGATAGATAGATAGATAGATAGAATCTCCAAAAAGAAAAGGGCCTAGAAAATATCCCGTATCTCAGTTGGAAGTGCAAGTAGGCTATATTAATATTAGTAAACATACTCCCTAAGAAATTATAACCTAGCTTCTAGGGAACTCAGTCCCTCTTGACTCCATTCTTCCAGTCTGTCAGAGGACAAACACAAACTTCTAAAGAGGAAGGAAAAATCATCTGGAGTCTCTATAATTTAAAATATCTGGAATTCTATCAAAAATAACAAAACCTGCCAAGAAAAGAAGAGAAAACAATTGATTATATTAACAGACTCACAGATGACTCGCTTTGGGGAATTATTACAAGTGAATTTTAAAATCAAGTATCATAAATTGAGAAGGCAGATGAATTTAACAGAAGAATGGGTATATCACAATAAAAAATGAATAGACTAAAATAAAGAGCAAAATAATGTACTAAATGTGGAAAAATGTAGAAGAGACCTACATGACAGAGTGACATTAGTAACATACACGTAATTAGACTCCCACAGTAGCCAGAGAGTGAGAATTGGGAAAAATAATATTGGAATAGTTATTATAAAAGAATTGTCCAAATCTGCTTATTGGTAAAAACCATAAATTATAAAGCCCCAAAAATATCAGATAAGATAAAATACAAATCCAGCTAAACCTATTATATTAAAACTGATAAACAACTCACTATGCTAAAATAATGAGATAATAACCTTATTTTCCTCACGGTAAAGGAAAAATATTTTATAAAGTTCAACATATTCATAACAAAAACATTTATCTTAGCAAATCAAAATTATAGAAGAACAACCTCATTTATAAAATAAAAAAAATCACTAAAAGCTTCAACAATCATAATTAATGGTCAAGTGCTGAAAGCTTTGCCACAGAGATGGGAATCAGAAAAGAACACCCAGTATAATGATTTCTGTTCAGTGTATTTTAAAGTGGTTAGCTAATGTAAGTTGGCAAGAATAATGTATAAAAGTCATAAAAACTAAAAAGGAAAAATTTTTAAATACTGTTAGTTGACCAATTTTTAAAAATATGATTTATAACAAGAATACAAATCAAAGCATATTTGGGGAAAAATCAAAAAATAAAAAGCACTTAAGTGAGTCAAATCAAAACATGTCTGGGGAAAAATCAAAAAAGTAAAAAGCACTTAAGTGAGTCAAATCAAAACATGTCTGGGGAAAAATCAAAAAAGTAAAAAGCATATAAACAGGTGAATGGATAGGCCATGGACCTGGATTGGAAGACACAATCCCAATGAAAATATGATATTTTCTTTAAAACACACACACACACACACACACACACACACACACACACACACACACACGGAGAGTTATTTATTTATTTTAAATTGATAATATCAAATCTGTGAAGTGCACTAATTTCACATATATATATATCTCAAATATTTTCTAGATATGGAATCTATGTAATTGCCACTTAAATAAAGCATGAGAATGTTTCCTGCAAGCCGCATGTTTTCCTCGTATACATTTCCAGCCTATAGAACTACCCAGAGGTAATACCATTTAGATAACAATCTATACTCAAATTTTACATGAGTAAAACTATGTACGTTTTTGTTTAACTTCTGTTATCCATTGCTATGTGTTTGAGATTCAGCCCTCTTATTACTTGTAACAATTGTACCAATTTCCTTTGTAAATTGCTGTGTAGAATTATTCTGTTTTTAAAATATATTATTATTTATTCATTTGTCGTTGGTGTGTACTTAGAATGTTTCCAATTTTTTAAATATTAGGAATAAATCTACTGTAATATATTGTGCATATATTTTGTAGGCATATGCACTTATTTCTCATTCGTATATAATTTGTAGTAAAATTATTGATTCTATGGTGAATGCAAAAGCAATAGCTTTCCAGAGTGTTTGTATCATTTTTCCTTCCTAAAAGTCATATGTGAGTTCTAGTTGTTCATCTTTACATCAATATTTGATATTCACAATGTTTTAAATTTATCTCATTTTGAACATGTACTGAGATATCCTATTATAATCTAAATTTGCAATTCAAAAATGGTTAATGATGTCCAGTGGCTTTTTAAATACGTGTTGGTCATTCCACCACACTCTTTGTGAAGTACGTGTTCTTTTCCCTGTTTAAAAAATTGGATTGTGTATATTTTTACTTCTTTGCATTCATTATATATATAATATATTCATTATATATTATGTGTAAATAAAATACATATAAATAAATAAAAACATAAATAAAATATTTACATATAATATAAGGAATGTATTATATATATACATTTTTATTAGAAATTTTGTAAAATAAAAATAGTGTAAATTTTATTGAAATCATAGCATTTTTATCTTATTCTACTTTTTAAAAAAAGTTCAGTAGATTTAAAAATGATTTTCCCTGCCTACTTTTACAGAAATATTACAGTATTTCTCAACTTTGTTTGGACCCCTTTGCCTTACTAGTGGTGCTCTGTTTTGAAAATTTCAAATGTTATGGGAAAAATCTCAGGAATCTGAATAAACAAAATTAAGTCAGATCTTTATGCTTCCCACTGACTTGCTAACTTCCAGAATCGTTTGTCCAAAATACAGCTAGCTTGCTTGCATTGTTTTTCTGTCTCTCTTTCTCTCTTTCCTTCCTCCCTCTCTCCCTCTCTCTCTCCCTCCCTCCCGTCCCTCCTTCCCTCCTTCTGTCCTTCTGTCCTTAGAGAGAAAGATGGGCAGACACTACACTGCTGGATTTGAATATGTAGGTGAATTATGGAAACTGGAAAAGGCAATGGGATGGATTCCTCCCTACAGTCCCCAGAAGGAACAGAGCCATGCTGACATTTTGATTGTAGCCCAGTGAAACCTATTTTGTATATCTGACCCCCAGACCTCTGAGATAACAAATATATGCTGTCTTAAGCTACTAGGTTTGTGGTAATTTATTACAGAACTAATAAGAAAATAACACATTAGAATGTCACACAAACATCAGATACTTAGACATTATTTGGGCGACCTCAGCTTAACCGTGCAGGTGCATGAACATATTTCATAGTTGTCACAATTGTTGTGTTTAGGCTCTTCTAGTGAGAATAGTGTTTTTTTAAAGCTAACATTAAAGCCTTACAATACATCAGTTTGTGGCATTGATCTAAATAGATAGGCAGGCCAGGTGTAGTGGCTCACGCCTGTAATCCCAGCACTTTGGGAGGCCAAGGCAGGCAGATCACCTGAGGTCAGGAATTCCAGACCCCTCTGGCCAACATGGTGAAACCTGTCTCTACTAAAAGTACAAAAATTAGCCAGGTGTGGTGGCATGTACCTGTAGTTCCAGCTACTCGGGAGGCTGAGGTGGGAAGATCGCTTGAATCTTGGAGGCAGAGTTTGGAGTGAGCAAAGATGGCGCCACTGCACTCTAGCCTTGGCAACGGAGTGAAGCTCTGTCTCAAAAAACAAAAATAAATAAATACATAAGTAAATAAATAGGCAGTTTTATACCCATTATTTAACGGAGCCTGTAGGGGGAACTCTCAGAGGAGTTAAATATTTTACCAAAATTATTTTGTGTAATTGCCAAATATTCAAATAAGTAAACCTTAAAGATTCTATTCAAACTACAAACCCCCATGACACAAGTTTACCTGTGTAACAGGTCTGAACTTGTACCACTGAACTTAAAAGTTAAATTATGTATATATAATATATAATATATATAATATATAGGAGGTGTGTGTATATATATATAAATATATGTGTGTGTATATCAAAACACACATCAAAATTTTAAAGCTAAAGTATAATCATTGTATGGTAAACAGGAGTATTAGTCATGTTTGTCATGTGACACTGGCATTTGTGTATATATATATAGTATATATAAAATAATTAGTTACATATATACACACATTTTAACATTACAATTTTTTTAGATTAAATTTTTAATTTTTGAAAATTTTAGCTTCAGGGGTACATTTACATGTTTGTTATATAGCTATATTCCTTAATGGTAGGGATTGGGCTTCTAATGTACCCATCACCCAATTACTGAACATTGTACCCAGTAGCTAATTTTTCAAACAATGGGTAATTAAACTCAGTTAATCTAGGATGAAGGATTATTGTTTTTGTAGTTATTTTTTTTCCTTATAATACATGTTCTCAAGGAGGAGTTGATATGTGCCCCAAGAGATTATTCTTTTTTTATTAAAAATTTTTAACACATTAAACAAATTCTAGTTGTCTTAACAAAGCAATATTTTATTCTATTCTGAAATAGAGAATTTGACATTTTCAATGGTTAATTTATTTGATTGATGAGTTTTGGGAAATAACTAAATAGGTGTGGCCAAATCTTACTTTGATTCTTTTTTGTAAAATTTTATGTGCAAAATAAATTCATTCTGCATTTTCTCTACCATGCGCTAAGAGACCTCTTCCTGACAGAGGCATTCTGAGATTGTCCAGTGCTGCTTGTAGCTACCTAATTCTAATGTAATTCTGGCGTCAACAAGTCCGTTTTATCATAAATCTAAAGTATATTTCCTGACTGGTTTACTTAGTAAGAATAATGCTATTTTGATTTTCGTTTGTCTGACAGAGACTCTTGTGTCATTGTTTCAATATGTTACACATCTGTGCAAAAAATGGTCCAATACAAAAATAATGCAAAATTTGAAAGCTAAAGTACAATTATTGAATGGTAAACAGGAGTATTAGTCATGTTTGTCATGTGACACTGGCATTTTGTTTGACAGGGAGTACTTTAAAATGGAACAGCACAGACATAAGCATACACTGGATATTGTGCACTGAAGCAATCCCAAATAAATGTCCTGTTATAGCAATGTAATTATTGTTATGCACGATGTGCATCCTACCAGCTAATGCAATAAGAATCAATTCCAAAGGAATCAGTGAAAGATTTCACCACTTTGCCCCTTTCAGTTTTTTCCTGAGTCCACAAGAAAGCTCTGTCCAAGCTCATAAGCTCACAGCACTCTAGCTTTGTCCTCTGTAATGCTGCAATCTCTGTACACGTCTGAATGAACATTAAGCACTGGAACATTTGCATTGGATATGCAGTCTTCTGAGATGTGTCTAATGTGCATATTGCTAATTAACTCTGCTACCACACCTGGGCCGACTGTCCATGGCTGTAAGCACATTTTCGAGAGGGGATTTGAAAGGCAATTCATTAATTTGGTGCTCTTCTCCAAAATCAACAACAATAAAAACATACAAAGGAGAGGGAGATTTGATGTCTAGTTCAGCCTAGAACTATAACATCTGCCATGAAACTAAATTGGGTTTATTTTGGCTTTTATTTTGAAACATTATTATAAAAGCTCCAATCTGTTTAATTTGAAGATTTGGGAGCAGGGAAAAATAGTTGAATGTCAGAGATCCGAGAATATAGGTTGATTTTCTAATAGGGCCTGAGAAAGGCAGAGTACAAACAAACAACAGCAACAAAATGGCAGCATCAATTGCATCAAAGGCATGAGAATTTCAAACACAAGACCATCATAATTCAGACCTTGGACCTGTCATCTGTATAACCGGTTGTTCCTGGGAAGTTAATTAACTGCTTTCAATTTCAGTTTTCTCATCTACAAACTGGGTATAATAATATTTGCCTCACAAATTTTTCAGGATATTTTAATGATAAAATGTTTGTAAAGAGCTCTGCATTAGATCTGGTCTGTAAATGGCAATCAGTAACTACTATTCGAATCTGAATTTAAAGACAGATGGCAATGCATGTTTGACTTACAGGGACTGAATTGGCATATTACCTGGATAAATAAAATTTCACATACAACTGCTAGTCAAAATTTCCGCATTTATTTGCTCTAAAGGCATAATAAACAACTTGAGATAGACATTCCTTAAGACAGAGGGAAAATCACGGAATAAGTTTTATTCAATTATATCAAGGCCACACTAAATAAACATTCACTCTAAATGAAAAATGTGTTTTTAGTGCAGAGATTTTCAAAATCTGACCACAGTCCTCCTTTCAACAATATTGCCTGCTATGGTTTCCTCTACCATCAAAATTAGGAATGCATATTTGTTGAGGAGTGTGTATGAGATAATGTAATTGTCATCAGATGTTAGTAAATGCAGTAAAATGAACAGAATTGTTAGTAGTGAGTTGACAAAATGTATCTATGTTGTAACTCTTACGTCTTGAGAAAGCCTTGCTTTTTAATTTTATTTAATAGTGTTTATTTTATTCAATTAGTTTTCATGAGAATTCACTCATGGGTTAATATGACCAAAAAAATATGACCTAATCTGTTGGATTAGATGGAACTCATTGGTCCTCTCAAACCGAGTCTACTGCCTTTGAGTATAGGCAGCTACCAAGTCCCAAGTTTCAGCCACATTCTCCAAAAAGAAAATTACCACAGGCTTGTAGTTCCCCTCAGTTTCTGCTGACTGGGGACAGAAGAGTGTTTTTCCTGCCCTGGCCCTGTAGACTTCCCAGCAAACCTTCTACCTCTTAAGTCAACATTCAAGTCAACTGCTACATGAAAACTAAGAACTTTGAATGCAAGATAGACGTCCAAACTTCCCTTTGTCAAAGATGTGCTCATCCAAGGAGAGTGGTATAGCACCATCAAGAACCTGGGTTTCAAAGACAGTAACATTGACATGGTGTTTCCAGTTTATAACATACATACCCCTAAAGGAGGCAGCAAATGTAAGGTTTGTAATATTTAAATGTTTCAAAATACGGCAGCTGGCTCTGAGTTGCAATGCAAAGGCAATCTATCTTGCTTTTGGTCTCCTATAGTCTATTGTTATAACGGACATCTACCAACCTCGCTCCGCATTACTTCTGTGAAATGTCAAAATGCTTGTTTTATTTGTGGACACTAACAGCATAGGGAAAAAGTCCTGGGAGCAGGTGTAAATACCTAGGAAGAGAGTGTAATAAATTAAAACCTGGGACCAGAATATCTGGAAAGGCTTATACAATGTATGTGAAGCTGAAGTATTTCTATTGCCTGCTGTTTCTTCAAATTCGACTTTCTGCCTTTGAACATCATTAAATGATTTTGCCATTGGAAATACCTATATATGTTCTTTAAATCCTAGAGCTTTATATTTTCTTTCTGTGAAAGATGTCTTCATCTTTTAAATTATACCCATACTTTGCTACACTGAAATAAGAATTAGGCTTTTGTTCATTTCCTTATTATTCTTATCTCTCCAGTAATAATGTTACCTTGGCATAGGATTTAGATAATTTCAATGTATTATTTCAAAATTTTTAGTTTTTACAAAATAATTGTTAGTTTTGATAACATAACAATCAGGAAAACCAGTGCCTTTGACTCCATACATCACAAATTTTATTACTTCTTGCTTGTAGTTCCTGTCCTTATTAATGAACTTATGTGCCTTTGCCCAAAATATGTTTTTGATAAAATCTCTTCTATAAAGACACATGCACACATATGTTTATTGCAGCACTATTTACAATAGCAAAGACTTGGAACCAACCCAAATTTCCATTCATGATAAACTGGATAAGGAAAATGTGGCACATATACACCGTGAAATACTGTGCAGCCATAAGCAAGAATGAGATCATGCCCTTTGCAGAGACATGGATGAAACCAGAATCCATCATTCTCAGGAAAGAAACACAGGAACAGAAAACCAAACACCGCATATTCTCACTCATAGTGGGAGTTGAAAAATGAGAACACATAGACACAGGGAGGGAAACAACACACACCAGGGCCTGCCAGAGGGTTGAGAACAAGGGGACAGAGAGCATTAGGAAGAATACCTAAAGCATGTGAGGCTTAAAACCTAGATGACAGGTTGATAAGGTTGATAGGTACAGCAAACCACTGTGGCATATGTAGGCCTATGTAACAAACTTGCACATTCTATACATGCGTCCGAGAACTTAAACTAAAATTCAAAAAAGAAATACACATTTAAAAAAGGAAAATCTCTTCTGGTTCTTTAGAGCCTCTTTGGAGGAAGCAGGGGAGACATCATAAACTTTACAATTGCTGAATAATTGATATGTATACTAAGCTTTTGTGTAAGGAACCAGTAAAGCAAGTGATCAACAGGTAGAATAATTTATTTAAAAATGTATATCTGAAAATAAGAATTAGTTAGGAATTGACACTTTAGTACTTATTAGTAGAATTGTTTTCAGTTTTGAATATTTTTGTCTGTTTTCTCATTTTAATGTAGCAAAGAAGATCATCCTTTTTTTAGTGTTTCATGAAGGCTGCTAAATATGTGATGTTGTGTTTCTTGGGACTTTGAAACCCTCTGCTGCTTCTATTACTGCAATTCTAATGCTTTCTATTTTATATGTTGAGTTCACACATAGATTTTCTAGAAAAACTGTTCTTATTGCCTTAAAAAGCTTTGATATAAGCATTGTCTTTAAAAAATTTGATAAAGCCACTCTTCCACATGGTTGGCGTTGTCCTGCTAATGGAATTTTAGGATACTTACATCCATTTCAACAAATGCATTTGACATACTTTTGACTTGATATACTGCATCAACCTTCTATTTCCATTCATAAACGAATAGTTTTCTAGACTTCTATGTCTTTGGATTATATATAATTGTAAATCCAATCTTTTTTTCCCTTTGTGACTCATCCTTGCAATAAATCTTCCAAGTTATATCTGATATGCCTTAGAGACAACCATTTTACTTGTACGAAACAAAACTGCCTGCCTTGTATGGCTTTTCTACAGCTTCTGACTTAAGAGTTCTAAGTCCAGTTCTTTATATCACATTCTTCTCTTTATAGTAGCCTGATTTATTTTAACATATGTTTTCAACTTCATCTTTTCCCAAATTCAGATTGTCATTTTAGAAAAATTAATAAATTCGTCAGCTTTCAATTGAATTTTCCAAAGTCAAGATTGTTTTATTTGCTACATGCCCTTCTTTTTTTACTGTCATATTTAGTCAAAACACTTTAGTATAGGTATGTCACAAATACTAATTTTTTATCTGATATTGAAATTTAACTATGGGCAATCCTACCTTCTTCAGAATTACCTCTGAAAATTTCAAAATTTGACTCTTCTCATGCTGTTTATTATTTCATATCTACTAATTATGCTAATTTTGAATGATTTCGTCAATAAAATCATCTTCAAAATAAAAAGATCAGCAAATAAAAGAAGAGGAGTTAAACAAGATTTAACTCCTTGTTAAAGAAGGAAGAAAGCAGGAATAGAGGTGCTTATAAGAAATACATATGTGTCAAGTCCACAGGAATACGAAGTAAGAAAACCCTGCAGAGCTTGGGCACCATGTCTCACGCCTGTAATCCCATCACTTTGGGAGGCTGAGGCTGGTGGATCACCTGAGGATGGGAGCTCCAGACCAGCCTGGCCAACATGGTGAAACACTGTCTGTATTAAAACTACAAATATTAGCCAGGAGTGGTAGCACACGCCTGTAATCCCAGTTACTCGGGAAGCTGAGGTAGAAGAAATGCTTGAACCCAGGAGTCGGAAGTTGCAGTAAGCCAAGGTCGTGCCATTGCACTCCAGACTGGGTGACAGAGTAAAACTCCATCTCAAAAAAAGAAAGAAAGAAAGAAAAAAGCAAGAAAGCAAGCAAGAAAGAAAAGAACAAGAAAAACTGCCAAGGCGTGGTGGCTCATGCCTGTAATCCTAGCACTTTGGAAGGTCAAGGTGGGCGGATCACAAGGTCAAGAAATCGAGACCATCCTAGCCAACATGATGAAACCCCGTCTCTACTAAAAATACAAAAATTAGCTGGGCATGTTTGTGCCTAGTCCTAGCTACTTGGGTGGTTGAGGCAGAAGAATTGCTTGAATCCAGGAGGAGGAGGTTGGAGTGAGCTGAGATTCTGCGACAGCACTCCAGCTGGGCTAAAGAAAGAAGGAAGGAAGGAAGGAAGGAAGGAAGGAAGGAAGGAAGGAAGGAAGGAAGGAGAAAGAGAGAGAGAGAGAGGGAGGGAGGGAGGGAGGGAAGGGAGGGAGGGAGGGAGGAAGGAAGGAAGGAAGGAAGGAAGGAAGGAAGGAAGGAAGGAAGGAACGAAGGAAGGAAAGAGAGAGAGAGAAAGGGAGGGAGGGAGGGAGGGAGGGAGGGAAGGAAGGGAGGAAGGAGGGAGGGAGGGAGGAAGGAAGGAAGGAAGGAAGGAAGGAAGGAAGGAAGGAAGGAAGGAAGGAAGGAAGGAAGGAAAGAGAGAAAGAAAGAAAATCATCCAGACATTGTAGTTGAAAAAAAGTTCAAAGACACAGAAAAAGTATAAATTAAATAAGTTGGATCATTATTGAAAACATTTACATTCCTAAAGGAACTTTGTGCTGCTAATTAGACCAAGGCCACCCAGTTGCCATTAAGTTGAGTGAAACTGGATTCTAGCCTAGGGTTTCAAATTTCAGAGCCCAACCTCTTAATCATTTTGATGCTGAAGAACCATATCACCTATGCCCTGCATGATCAAAGGTCATTGTGCTGTTCACAAAATACCTTTCACAGTCTATCTTCCTAATGGAATTTTAGTGCATTTTATATTTATTTTAATAAATATTTTGTAGATTTACTTCTCCCAAGTTTCCTATTTGATTGCATTTATTATATTAAAGTGCTCTTTTTAAACTTAAACATTTTTCATGAATTTTTCTATCTTTTATATCCCAAAAATACCTTAGACAAGATATAGATTCACCCATATTTTATTTATATATGATTTTATTTATTTGTTAACTATTCAGTATATCAGAAATTTATCTTGGTATTTGGTATGAAGTGAAAAATACAAAAAAAGCTTTTTGCTGTCCTCAATAAGCAGTCTTGACTCTTCTCTTTTCATATGTGTAAAGACCTACTATATTCAGTAAGCATAGTTCTGCATTGTACTTACAGTCCTTTCTCAGTCCAGCAGGCCTGTGTACAACTTTACTGGTACTGATGATATACTAATTTTTAAAATATAACTGTTCTTTATTGCACTGTTAAATGGGAGAGCTGCAAAGATTCTTCAACAAATATAATCTCTATTTCCTTTAGCCTTATCCTTATTTTTCTCTCATGCTTGTATGACTCTTAAAATTTTTCATAAAACATGCAGTCTCTATGAGTTTCAAATCTGTACTCCAAATACATTATCCCGTGGCTGTATCATTGTCAGTGGATAAGATTGAATGCACTGGAAGAAGATGGCCTGGGTTTGAATCCAGGTTCTCCTATTTACTATATTTTTGATCTTATATAACCTATCAAATCATCTCTGTGTGAATGTCTTCTTTCATACTAAACACAGAGATCATAATTATAGCTTTAGACAAGGCTACTCCAAGAATTAAATGTCATATTGCAAAGTAGGTAAAGCATGCAGCAGAGTGTGGAGAGCATAGTCAATTTCATAGTAAGTTTCTGTATAACATAATTCTTAGTAGAACTCAGAGTCTTGTGAGTTTGAAGCACTACTCTGTCAGTTACTGGCTTGTGTGACTCTTAAAAGGCTCATGAAGCTGGGCGCGGTGGCTCATGCCTGTAGTCCCAGCACTTTAAGAAGCTGAGGCAGGTGGATCACCTGAGGTCAGGAGTTTGAGACCAGTCTTACCAATATGTTGAAACTCTGTCTCTACTAGAAATACAGAAATTGGCTAGGCATGGTGGCATGCGCCTGTAGTCCCAGCTACTCGGGAGGCTGAGACAGGAGAATTGCTTGAACCCGGGAGGTGGAAGTTTCAGTGAGCCGAGGTCACGCCAGTGTACTCTAGTCTGGGTGACAGAGTGAGACTGTCTTAAAAAAAAAAAAAAAAAGACAACATTGAATATAATAGTGTCTAGCTCACAATGTAGTTACTGTAGCGTGTAAATGTGGGCTTTAGTGATACATAATTCTTGCTTACATTGTGGCTTTACACTTATAAGATCTGTGATCCTGAAAATCTTGGTTTCCTTCTCAATAAAATGGGAGCAATAACTGCACCTAACTTCTAGAACTGTTACGAGCCTATAAACAAGTTAGCACATGTTCAGCACCTAGAACAGTACCTGACAAGCAAGAAGTGTTCTGTACAATTATGATATCACTCTTGGTAAGTTCTGCTGTTGAAAGGCCGTTGATACTGACATCCTACTCATGCCACACAAGTAACATCAAATTTCTTACATTTTTAATTTCTTTATTGATTTATCAAACTTTTATGTATATCTTATTTTCTATTTTTTGCCTTGTATTCTCCGTATTATTTTCTGCTGTTGACCTTATTCTATTCCAATTCTTTTCTTCACTATTTCTAATCCTCCTTCCTTTCATACATCTTTATTATAAACTTTAACTTCTCAAGATTCATTCAATAAACCACTCTTTCTACATATAACTTGTAAAGCTGAACAGAAAAAAGTGTAACATATATTGAATGGTGCACTGAAAATCATGCCTACCTCACGGATGAACCAGTATTAAGAACCAGATTATCAATGTTTTTCTAATTAAGTAAAATCTAGTTAAATAATCATATTCATAATATGACTAAATAGCTTAATGATTTCAGATACTTCACTTTTTAATATATTTCGTTTTAGTGGTTTAGTCTAACCAACCATATTGATTGTAGTCCAAATATAAATTTTAAAATTGTGGATCATGGTTCGTTAATAGGTCCTAAAGTAAATTTAATGAGTTAAGTCCTGCATTAATAAATAAAATAGAATTAAGTAGAATAGATTAGAACTGAAACAGTATAGAGTGGAATAGAGAGGGTTGCCATTATACATTATAAGGGGGAGTATTGTTTTAGGAAACATTTTTTATTCTAGGTTTGTGTATGAGTGTGTGTGCATGTGTGTGTTGGAAGTCAACGTGAAGTGTATTTCTCATTATGATCCATGGTCTGAAAATTTTGGAAGACACTAGGCTGCTTGTCTTGTGAAAATAATAGACCAAAAATAAATTGCTGTGTTATGTCAATTAGTGTTGAAAACAAATAACTGAGATTGGGATTGAAAACTGAGCAAGCCACAGATCGTTCTACTTTAAGCTTTTGTGCCCACTTTGATACAGACAGTGAAGAATTATCTTTTTGTTGATTCATAAGCATTTTCAATTTACCCATGTCATATTGGTAAATCCAAACTGGCTTCTGGTTACCACTTTCTGGGACAGATTTTCTCATTTCTGTCTCGTGTTTGACACAATGTACTTATTACAAAACATAAACAAAATAATTTATAAAATTCTGAAAATTGTTTTCATCAATTTCTTCTTTTATTTCTGTCAAGTTTTCTTTACATATTTTGAAATATTATTAGGCACAGATACATTTGGAATTTTTATGCCTTCCTGTGAATTCAACCTTTTACAAGTATAAAATGTTGTCTTTATCTCTGCTACTACTCCTTATCTTGAAGTCTAATTTTTCTGATATTAATAGTGACACATTATCTATTTTATAGTTATTATTGGCATAGTATATCTGTCCTTATTCTTTTAATTTCAATTTATGTGTGTCTTTATATTTAACGTGCATCTCTTTCAGACAACTGATAGCTGGATCTTACTTTTTTCTTATCATGGCTGATAATCTATGTCTTACAAGTGAAGTGTTTAGTCTATTACCTTTAATGCAGTTATTGATGTATGTACGTCTAAATATTTGCTATTGTGTGTGTGTGTGTGTTTCATTATTTTTTAGTTCCTGTTTATTTTCTCTCACTTTATTTTATATTGGCCTACATTTTTACATAGGTTTTAATTCCTATATTGATTTTTTAGCTAAACAGATTTTTATTGTATTTTAGTGGTTGCTATAGGAGTTACAAAGAAAATACATCTTTAATTTATCTCTTTGCTTTTTAAAATTACCAAATCATTTCATATTCATAATTTAAAAATATATGAACTTTTCAAATGTATAATTACAGTTATCATCCCCTGTGCATTGGCTATTACTCTCATGTATTCTAATTCTGCAAACAATATAAACCCCTATTTAAAATGGTAGGTTTTTTGTTTGTTTTAAGTAGTTATTTGTTTTTACATTATCTAGGAGGCAAAAAATTTAGTCCTTTATAGCTATCATTTATTTTCCATCTGGGGTCCACTATAGTTATTTATTTATTTTTCTTCAGATGTAGTTTTCCTCCTGTTAGTCTGGTATAATTTACCTCAACCTGATTAAGTTTCTTATTCATTTCTGGTAGCACAGTTTTCTTTAATTATTATTATTATTATTATTATTATTATTATTATACTTTAAGTTCATGTGCATAACGTGCAGGTTTGTTACATATGTATACTTGTGCCATGTTGGTGTGCTGCACCCATCAACTCGTCAGCACCCATCAACTCATCATTTACATCAGGTATAACTCCCAACGCAATCCTTCGCCCCTCCCTGCTCCCCATAATAGGCCCCGGTGTGTGATGTTCCCCTTCCCGAGTCCAAGTGATCTCATTGTTCAGTTCCCACCTATGAGTGAGAACATGTGGTGTTTGGTTTTCTGTTCTTGGATTGTTTGCTGAGAATGATGGTTTCCAGCTGCATCCATGTCCCTACAAAGGACACAAACTCATCGTTTTTATGGTTGCATAGTATTCCATGGTGTATATGTGCCACATTTTCTTAATCCAGTCTGTCACTGATGGACATTTGGGTTGATTCCAAGTCTTTGCTTTTGTGAATAGTGCCACAATAAACATACGTGTGCATGTGTCTTTATAGCAGCATGATTTATAATCCTTTGGGTATATACCCAGTAATGGGATGGCTGGGTCATATGGTACATCTAGTTCTAGATCCTTGAGGAATCACCATACTGTTTTCCATAATGGTTGAACTAGTTTACAATCCCACCAACAGTGTAAAAGTGTTCCTATTTCTCCACATCCTCTCCAGCACCTGTTGTTTCCTGACTTTTTAATGATTGCCATTCTAACTGGTGTGAGATGGTATCTCATTGTGGTTTTGATTTGCATTTCTCTGATGGCCAGTGATGGCGAGCATTTTTTCATGTGTCTGTTGGCTGTATGCATATCTTTTTTTGAGAAATGTCTGTTCATATCTTTTGCCCACTTTTTGATGAGATTGTTTGTTTTTTTCTCGTAAATTTGTTTGAGTTCTTTGTAGGTTCTGGATATTAGCCCTTTGTCAGACGAGTAGATTGCAAATATTTTCTCCCATTCTGTAGGTTGTCTGTTCACTCTGATGGTAGTTTCTTTTGCTGTGCAGAAGCTCTTTAGTTTAATTAGATCCCATTTGTCAATTTTGGCTTTTGTCGCCATTGTTTTTGGTGTTTTAGACATGAAGTCCTTGCCCCTGACTATGTCCTGAATGGTATTAACTAGGTTTTCTTCTAGGGTTTTTATGGTATTAGGTCTAACATTTAAGTCTCTAATCCATCTTGAATTAATTTTCCTATAAGGAGTAAGGAAAGGATCCAGTTTCAGCTTTCTACTTATGGCTAGCCAATTTTCCCAGCACCATTTATTAAATAGGGAATCCTTTCCCCATTTCTGGTTTCTCTCAGGTTTGTCAAAGATCAGATGGCTGTAGATGTATGGTGTTATTTCTGAGGACTCTGTTCTGTTCCATTGGTCTATATTTCTGTTTTGGTACTAGTACCATGCTGTTTTGGTTACTGTAGCCTTGTAGTATAGTTTGAAGTCAGGTAGCGTGATGCCTCCAGCTTTGTTCTTTTGACTTAGGATTGTCTTGGAGATGCGGGCTCTTTTTTGGTTCCATATGAACTTTAAAGCAGTTTTTTTCCAATTCTGTGAAGAAAATAATTGGTAGCTTGATGGGGATGGCATTGAATCTATAAATTACCTTGGGCAGTATGGCCATTTTCATGATATTGATTCTTCCTATCCATGAGCATGGTATGTTCTTCCATTTGTTTGTGTCCTCTTTTATTTCACTGAGCAGTGGTTTGTAGTTCTCCTTGAAGAGGTCCTTTACATGCCTTGTAAGTTGGATTCCTAGGTATTTTATTCTCTTTGAAGCTATTGTAAATAGAAGTTCATTCATGATTTGGCTCTCTGTTTTTATGTTACTGATGTATAAGAATGCTTGTGATTTTTGCACATTAATTTTGTATCCTGAGACTTTGCTGAAGTTGCTTATCAGCTTAAGGAGATTTTGGGCTGAGATGATGGGGTTTTCTAAATATACAATCATGTCATCTGCAATCAGGGACAATTTGACTTCTTCTTTTCCTAACTGAATACACTTTATTTCTTTCTCTTGCCTGATTGCCCTAGCCAGAACTTCCAATACTATGTTGAATAGGAGTGGTGAGAGAGGGCATCCCTGTCTGGTGCCAGTTTTTAAAGGGAATGCTTCCAGTTTTTGCCCATTCAGTATGATATTGGCTGTGGGTTTGCCATAAGTAGCTCTTATTATTTTGAGATACATTCCATCAATATCTAGTTTATTGAGAGTTTTTAGCATGAAGGGCTGTTGAATTTTGTCAAAGGCCTTTTCTGCATCTATTGAGATAATCATGTGGTTTTTGTCTTTGGTTCTGTTTATATGCTGAATTACATTTATTGATTTGCGTATGTTGAACCAGCCTTGCATCCAAGGGATGAAGCCCACTTGACCATGGTGGATAAGCTTTTTGATGTGCTGCTGGATTCGGTTTGTCAATATTTTATTGAGGATTTTTGCATCGATGTTCATCAGGGATATTGGTCTAAAATTCCCTTTTTTTGTTGTGCCTCTGCCAGGCTTTGTTATCAGGATGATGTTGGCCCATAAAATGAGTTAGGGAGTATTCCTTCTTTTTCTATTGATTGGAATAGTTTCAGAAGGAATGGTACCAGCTCCTCCTTGTACCTCTGGTAGAATTCAGCTGTGAATCCATCTGGTCCTGGACTTTTTTTCTTTGGTAGGCTATTAATTATTGCCTCAATTTCAGAGCCTGCTATTGGTCTATTCAGGGATTCAGCTTCTTCGTGGTTAAGTCTTGGGAGAGTGTAAGTGTCCAGGAAATTATCCATTTCTTCTAGATTTTCTAATTCATTTGCGTGGAGGTGTTTATAGTATTCTCTGATGGTAGTTTGTATTTCTGTGGGGTCGGTGGTGATATCCCCTTTATCATTTTTAATTGTGTCTATTTGATTCTTCTCTCTTTTCTTCTTTATTAGTCTTGCTAGCGATCTATCAATTTTGTTGATCTTTTCAAAAAATTAGCTCCTGGATTCATTGATTTTTTGGAGGGTTTTTTGTGTCTCTATCTCCTTCAGTTCTGCTCTTATCTTAGTTATTTCTTGCCTTCTGCTAGCTTTTGAATGTGTTTGCTCTTGCTTCTCTAGTTCTTTTAATTGTGATGTTAGAGTGTCAGTTTAAATCTTTCCTGCTTTCTCTTGTGGGCATTTAGTGTTATAAATTTCTCTCTACACACTGCTTTAAATGTGTCCCAGAGATTCTGGTATGTTGTATCTTTGTTCTCACTGGTTTCAAAGAACATCTTTATTTCTGCCTTCATTTCGTTGTGTACCCAGTAGTCATTCAGGAGCAGGTTGTTCAGTTTCCATGTAGTTGAGCAGTTTTGATTGAGTTTCTTAGTCCTGAGTTCTAGTTTGTTTGCACTGTGGTCTGAAAGACAGTTTGTTATAATTTCTGTTCTTGTATATTTGCTGAGGAGGGTAGCACAGTTTTCTAACAGCAAATTCTCTCAGTATTCATTTATCTGAAAATGTCTTAATGATGCCTGTATTTTTAAAGAATATTTTGGGTGAATATAGAATTTGGGGTGAACAACAGTGTTTTCATCTTTCGAAGCATGTCATTTTCTTTTTTATTCTGGCTTTGTAGGATCTAAAGAGAAGGTCGAGATGATTTATACCATTTTTTTTCTGTATGCGGTTTGTCTTCTCTTTTTTCCTGGCTTTCTTTAAGATTTACTTTTTATCTTCCTTCAGAGGATTGACTATGTGTTTCTAGATGTCCTTGTCTTTGCTTTTAACATTCTTGAGATTCACTGAACTTCTTAGACTTCTAAGCTGATGTTTGTCACAAAATCTGGAAAATATTTTATCTTTATGCCTTTAAATTATTTTTGACCCATTTCTTTCCTCTGGGTCTCCATTTTAATACATGTGAAATATTATATTATCTCACATGTCACTTGGATGCTGCTTATTATTAACCCGTCTGTTCTTGTCTCACATGTTCAGACTGAAAAATTTCTCCAATCAGAGTCCACGCTTACTGACTCTTCCTTCTCCAAGCTGCTTTTAGTCCAACTCAGTGAATTCTTGTTTTTACACATAACTCACCAAACTGGCCCTGCGTATATTTATGATGTAGTGACATGACAATAAAATATAATCATCAAATGTTACTCCATAACAGGGTTTTCAATCTCAGAATTACTGATGTTTTAGCCTGGGTTACAAGGGGAATTGTCCTGTGCATTGCAGAATGTTCAGAAACTTACCTGGTATCTATGTACTAGAGGCCGGCCCCTCTCTCTGTCATGACAACTGAAAGTATACCCAGATGTTTCTAAATGTTGTCTTGAAGGAAAAAATAACTCTTGGTTGGGAACCACTAAGTAACAAAATATGTTGTCTTAATTTATTTATATTCATAGCTGCATTTCCATTGAGAAAATACTAGATTTGTAAAACAAGAGGAATTAAATTTAATCATAGATTGAATCACAATTAGTCAAGGAACAAGTTTGATTTACATATTTTAGGAACTAACTTAACTACGTCTTATGAGGCAATTACTCTGAAATTGCTTTCCCATGATACATTCAGTATGGGGTTGGAGAGCACATAACTGCATCTTTAAATTGCAATCGATTTCAAATAAGTTAAGTGTAAAAACCTTATTAACTATACATGTGCATTACATTCTCAACTCTTTTCTTCATAATCTGCCTTTGAAAATGTAGAGCAAAGGGAAGACCTGAATGTCCAAATTTAGCATATGACTTTCTGTAAACTGCTGTGCTTGCAGCCAAGCTGTGCATCTGTGCATATGCCCAGATGGCTTTTCGTAGCTATTTAAATTGGGGAATCCATAATAAGAAATCACTGCTTATTTAATCTGCTTTTTCAGGATACTTAGCATACATATTTGGTTAAAATTTCTAGAATTTTGTCATCATGAATGCTATGTCTATGAACAAGTGTGTGTATGTGTGCGCGCATACATTTTTGTGTAGAGAGTTGTGTTATATCAGCTATTTCTCAATTTTGGTCTATTCTGTCAATAGAGATTTTAATTTGGTTTTGTTAGTTGGGAAATGACAATAACTGCCTTTTAAAATTAAATGCAACTCTGATAGCTAGATATGCACATGTGCAGGCCCTTAATATATGCTTGTTGAAGGTATAATAATAAGAAAAAAATAATGAACTTTAAATGGCATAAATTATATACTTCTAGATAAAGGAAAGAGATAAATTAGGGACAAGGCAGAGTATTGGTTTTCTTTGTAATTATAGTATTAGAATCAAACTAATACCCCTTTTAAGAAAAAAAGATAAAATTAGCTTAAAATAGTCATGTGAATTACATTTTGTTCTTTATTAACAAAATAGTATTCAGAAACCAGGAGAAGCATACGCATTTGTATAATTTATATATATTTCTCTAATCTTTTACTGCTTCTTGTCAGCTATCAAATCTTTATTAATGAGAAAAGACAAATAATAAAATATATTGCTAACAATTATTTCAGAAATTGATTCCTCCTATGTTAATGTGGCAGAAAGTAAAATGTATATTTTATGTGATCAAATACAGCCTAATAGAGTCTTTAAACTTTTAAAATAAATACCCCAAATTTATTTGAATCTACTTCATGATTAAAAGAGCACATTGGTGTTCAGTGATTTTTGAATAGTTCTTTCTTGTGTATTATGTTCTATACCTTATGTATAAAATGTGATAATACATAATTAAAAATTATTTGGCAAATGATTGGAAACAAATTGGAAGTCATGTAGGGACAAGGTGGTCAAATACTTTTGATTTAACATTTTTTAAATGAAATATTATCTCAATGAATACATACTCCCATTTGCCATTTATTGTTGGTAACAATAAACAAAACCCATGACAAGATGTGGATACAGTTTTAGAATAATCACAGAACAGTAAGTGATATTCATTACATTTGTAGCATACAGAATTTTAACTTCACAATATTATGCTTCTTTCTCTCCCTACATTAAACAGAATAACCCCTTTCCCAAACAGAATCAGCAATGGACTGAGTGATCTGGAAGGCTACTCTGTCATAGAAGTGGAAACAGTCTTGGTAGTTCATTTGGCTCTTCTGGGTTCAAGTTTTATTTTTGCCACTTAACATCTAAGTAAATGAATCCACAGGAACTTAACCCACAACAGAAGGTACTTGTGCATTTTAAGAAAGGTGTTTTTATTTACTTATTTATTTGTTTGTTTATTTATTTATTTTTCTTCTGGTCATGGTGGCTTACTCCTGCACCTGTAATTCCAGCATTTTGAGAGGCCAAGGCAGGCGGATCACTTGAGGTCAGGAGTTGCCTCAAGTGGAGGGACCAGCCTGGCCAATGTGGGGAAATTACCCCACGTTGTAGTCCCAACTACTCAGGAGGCTGAAGCAGGAGAATAGCCTGAATCCCGGAGGCGTAGGTTGCAGTGAACCTAGATGTCGGAGGTTGCAGTGAACCTAGATGTCGCCATTGCACTCCAGCTTGGGTGACAGAGCGAGACTCCACCTCAAAAAAAAAAAGAAGAAAAAAAAAAAAAAGAAATGTATTTTTGATTTGGAAACTGGGCTACATAGATGCTCAGAGAGATATAAAGGGAAACAGAGAATGTAAGGTTCCCCAGAAATAAGTCCCACCAGAAAGTCACTAGATACCCAGAGACAGAAGGTTGGAGGGAGGGAGCAGTGCTGCTGCAGGGCAGGGTCTAGATCACTCAGAAAATGTGACGATTAGGTGGTCCCACTTAATGTCAAATGAAACCATACAACAGATATAGCTAGTAATAGAAATGGAAGGAGAGAAAGGAGATGCAAAGAAGGAGAGGCAGAAATAACCTGACTTATCTCTTTCTTCAGTCCTCCCAACTCCCAATAATGCCACATTGTCTGATCCCATCCAGAATCCAGCTGACAGTGGAGTGTGTTACAAGCAGCCTGTAAGCCAGCCCCTACAATGCAGAGGAGAATAGAAAAGGGCCTTGGGAAGAACAGACACTAGAAAAGCACAATCTCTTCCATGTCCCTTGATCTGTAAAATATAAATTATAGTAACCACCACAAAAATTACAGTCAGGATTAATGTAAAACAATGTGCTAGGCTTTGAAAAGTATCATGAGAGTTGTTACTATTACTGCTTGATGGAATACAGCAGTCCCAGAGCTAAAGAGTCTTCCTTTTGGTTTCTTTATAACTTTGGATATGATACCGGTCTGTGATCATCAGTAAGACTTAAAATTAGGAATTTATTTTTTTGAGCCTTGCAAAGGTCAATGGGCATCTTTAATAATTTGCAATATTGATGTTGGAAATACCTTGAATTCCTGAATATAAAGAGTCAAGGTTTCCATTTTCAGTATGGCAATGTGAGGAGCCCTTGGACACACTCCTCAGGAAAACTGGTAAAAATTACAAACAATAGCAACAAAGATAACAATAATGTTTAGAGTATCTGGAAATGCATCTAAGAATATGTAGTAAATAATGAAATATTCAACATACTCTATTATAAAGACTCTGTAAAAACAGCGGTATTTGAACCACAACCTCTCCACTCTTCTCCCCTTCCAGCTTAGTGTAATGGAAACTCCATCCCAACCAGGAAATGTCAAGAACACAAAGTTTCCTATAGCTCCAGCTTCCTGTTAAGGACTACAGTATCTTCTCCAGAGAGTTGGGACATCAGCATTTTATATCCTGACTTCAAGTTACCTGTCAAAGAGGATGATTCCTGAAAAAAAAGCAGCAGTGTTATTTTCTTCTTTCCAGCCCTATTTGTGGTATCAAAGCTTTAACTAAGGTGTAGTGAGCTGAAAGTATGGGATTCCTGTTCACCCTCACTGTCTTGGTCATAAAGTGGAGATTAAGTGTTGGGAAAGAAAAAGCTAATAAAACTAGGTCCCGAGGCAACCACCTCTCTCTTCTATGTACTCAGCTACTAAAGTAGTGGTGGCACTCTGAAAGAAGGATGGCACTGTCCTTGATCCCAGCTCCAGAACCGTGGCTCAGATATTTTGCCCAGGCAGAGAGGCAGGTCCTAACAAACAGCTTAAATCTCTCCCTAAAAGAAATTACTTTATTGGCAACAAAGTGTGGGAATATTAAGCCCAAGGATACTTTCAAAAACAATGGTGTTTGTAGTAAACAGAAATTGAAAAGAGAATTGTAGCTTCATTGGTGATAAGAGCCAAATCATGTACCAATTACTTTACAAGAAAAAACCAGGAAAAGAAACAAGTAAGTAGAACTTTGCTGGGAGTCACAACAACTCTCCATCACTGAGTCCATGAAGTATCACTGCAAAGAGGCCAAATTTTAATTGGATCAGTCTGTGGAACAATTAATGTCAAAAAATACATTGTGGAAATTGAAAGCAATCAACTAACAATTAGTGAAATTCTCTTCTGGTGTGATCAGAAAAAGAGACAGTCAAATGTTGTCCTGCTAAAACCATTGTTATCCCCAAGGTGACTATGTGCATGCACAAGGCTGTGCCCTCTACATATCTGATGGAAAACAGATTTTACTAAATAATCTAAACAATTTGTCAGAGGAAACGGATTTTACTAAAATAATCTAAGCAGTCACTAAAATGAACAAGAAAACCACAGTAATAAGCCCTGCATAGAGAGAGATTAGTTCTCAATTTTGTTGCAATATATTTGCTAAAGTATCTAGGTTTCATTAGCAAATATATATGAGACATACAAAAAAACAAGAAATTCTTACATGAGAAAAGAGTAAGTCAACAAAAGCTCCCTGTTAGAGCAACCAGATGCCATATTTAACAAAGACTTCAAAGAAGCAATTAAAAATAGGTTCAAAGAACAAAAGAAAGCCATGTTTAAAGAAGTAAATGAAGTTATGCTGACAAAGTCTTATCAAATAGATAATACCAATAAAGAGACAGAAAGTGTATTTTTTTTTTAAGGACCAAATGAAAATTCTAGAGTTAAAAGGCACATAACTACAATGGACAAAAAAATAAATTACTAGGGAGGCTCAACAATAGATTTGAACTGTCAGAAGAAAGAATTTGTTAAATCAGCAGTAAATAGAGATTTATACTATCTGAAGAACAGAGAGAAAACAATGATACAAATGAACATAGCTTCAGAGAAATGTGGGGCACCATTAAGAACATCAAATATATATAATGAGGTTCTAAGAAAAGAGGAGAGGAAGAAAGAGAAAAAAATCCAAGAAATTACAGCTGAACACTTAAAATTTGATTAATACCATTATCTACACATCTAAAAAGCTTAACAAAATTTAAGTAGGATAAATGCAAAGAGGTCTGTTCAATGACATAATAAAATGCTGTTAGACAAAGTAAAATATGAAAAGACAAAGACAAGGGGTAAATTGTATAAGCAACAAGAGAAAAACTCACAAATAAAGGAAACCCCCATTAGAGTAACAGTTAATTTCTCATCAGAGGAATGAGGGCAAGAAAGCAATAACGTATTTAAAATGCTCAAAGAAAAAAACAGCCAAAAATCATATATTTAGCAAAACTAATATGCAAAATATAGACACACCACGATAAACAAAATCTGATTAATTTTGTTGCTGGCAGAACTGCCTTATGAGAAATACTGAAGAAAATTTACAATTGAAAGTAAGTCGTCCCATATTTAAATAATTTTAAAAATCTTAAATCAATAAACTAATTTGCTGTAAGACACTGAAAGCTCTGGCCAGGGCAATTACTCAAGAAAAAGAAACATACAGTATCTTTATAAGATTGGTTGAAATAAGTAAAATCTATCTCTATTTGCAGCTGAAGAAATCTTCTATACATGAAATCCTAAGAGATCCACTAAAAATATCTGTTAGAACTATTAAACTATGTCAGTAATATACAAAAATCAATTGTATTTCTATAAACTTGCAATGAAAAATCCAAAAATGAAATTAAGTAAATATTTCACTAGGAATAGCATCAAAAGAACAAAGTATATAGGTGAGAATTTAACAAAGGAAGCATAAGACTTATTCACTAAATATTGTGAAGCATTGTCAGAAAACAAAATGAATGGAAAGTATTCCATATTCATAAATTTGAAGACTTATTATTGTTATGGTTGCAATATTTCCCAAATCTATCTACAGATTTAACACAATACTTTCCAGAATTTAAACAGGCTTCTTTTTTTTTTTTTTTAAGAAATTGACAACTTGATCCTAAAATTTATTTGGAAATTTAAAGGATCCCAAATATCAAAAGCAATATTAAAGGAGAGCAAATTTGGAGGACTCACACATCTAAATTTCAAAACATACTACAAAGCAAAAGCAATCAAGACTGAGTGATACTGACATAAGAATAGACATACAAATCAATGTAATATAATTAAATATCCAAAAATAAAGTTATATGCCTATCATCAATTGATTCTTAGCAAGGGTGCCAATATTATTCCATGGAGAAAGAATAGTATTTTTAACAAATAGTACTGGGACAGCTGGATATCCATGTATAAGCAACGAAATTTGAAGACTACCTCATACTATACACAAAAATGAACACAAACTGTATGAAATACCTAGATATAAAAGCTAAAACTATGAACTTTCAGAAGAAATTATCGGGGTATATATTAGTTACCTTTGATCTGGAAATAAATTGTTAGATATAACACCAAAAACATTGGCAAAATAAAAAGTAGATACATTTTACTTTATCAAAATTAAAAAAGTTTATTCTTCAAAGAACATAATCAGAAAGTGAAAAGATCATCCATAAAATTAGTGAAAATATTTGCAAATATTATATCTTATACAGGACTTATGTTTAGTGCACATAAAGAACACTTACAACTAAATAACAAAAAGTCAGATAACTCAATTACAAAATGGACAGATATTTGGCAGAGGCATTTATCTAAAGAAAATAAACAAATCGTCAATAAACACATGACAATAATCTCAGTATTAGTTATTAGAGAAATGCAAGTCAAAACCGTAATGATATTCTACTTTACACTCATTAGGATGACTTCAATAAAACAGTCAGATAGTATCCAGTGTTGATGCAGGTGTGAAAGATTAGAATCTTTACATATTGCTGTTTGGAATGTGAAATGATGCAGCCACTTTGAAAACATTCTTATAGTCTCTCAAAATGTTAAATATAGAGCTACCATTTGGTCCAGCAATTCCACTTCTGGGTATATACCCAAGGGAAATGGAAACATATGCTCTTACAAAAATCTGTACACTAATATTCACAACAACTTTATTCACAAAATCCAAAATATAGAAACAATCTAAGTATGAATCAACTGAAAAATGAATAAACAAAATGTGACTTGTCCATAAACTGGAATATTACTCAGCCAAAAAAATAAAATATTGATATATGCTAAAACTTGGGTGAACCTTGAAAACAACCTAAGAGAAAAAGAAAAGCCAGTACAAAAGACCACATATTATATGATTTCATTTATATGAAATTTCCAGAAAAGGGATATCTAAAAGACAGAAAACAGATTATGGTTGCCTAGGTCTGGGGGGCAACAGGAGTTTGGGAATGATAGTTAAGGAGCACGGTGTTTTGTTTATGGGTGACAAAGATATTTTAAAATTGATTGTGGTGATGGCTGCACAATTCTGTGAATACAATAAGTTCTAAAAACAAATACTAAAGAGTAGAAAAGTTGAGTTGTACATTTAAATGGGTGAATTGTATGGCCTGTGAATTATAACAATAAAAGTGCAGCCAAAAAAGGGTCATGTTTTCATCATTTTTAGGGAACTATAAACAAAATAGAATGCAGTTACCATTGTTTTCTACTTGTCATTTTTTGAAGCATAAACCACTGTCAAGGGGCAAAAAATGCAGTGGCTATTAGTATTTTTTACAATTAAATAAGTAATATACTTTTCTATATTTTGCTGCTACTTATGCTTGTACTTTTCAAAAGTGACATTTTTTTTCACTAAAAATTCAAATAACTGAGCTTGATGTTCAAGGACGAATAAAATATACACAATTTTCTAGGCATGCTAACCTTTAATTTTGATCCCTTTTCCTGCATTTGGGAATGTGTGTGCTTTCCCCAGCAGGGCAGTCTAAACACCTTTAGGCAGCTTTAGTTTTGCAGTTGCTGGCTTTCATGTGCATGTATCTTAACCTTAACATCTCTTAAATAGAGTTTATTTTGCAGAGAATCTGTTTATCTAGCATTAGTACATGACAAAACCAGAAGTGTAATAAGCATGCATAAATTGCAAATGCATAGTGTATAACTGAATATTTGAACGTGTCTCAAAGCAGTGGAGCAATTTGATCCTTATAATCCAGTTTACTTTTTTTTTTTTTCCCTGAGAGAAAAGGGCATGCTTATCTAGGATTTATTTCATCTTCAATTTTCACATGACAAACTTTACTTTTAAGTTTAAAATGATGTTGTTTCAGTCCCTGGTGTCTGAGTGTGATGAGAGTTGGAAAAGCAGACAGAACTGCAAACGTCTAATCTTCGCATGGTATTTGCTTTCCATTTTCTTTAGTGTGCGCTGGTGAGATATTACTGAATGTTAAAACCTTGGCAGAGTCACTAGTGTGTAGAGTCCATTTCTTTTGTGAAGAGGGAAGTGAATTTGAAGTCCAGTTATGTTTATCTATTTTTAAAATTATCGGAGATTAGGTTTCATTGCTTTTCATCATTAAAATTTCTCTTCAGCTGTACATAGCCTGAAGAATGCTGAACTTTCAGCCCACTAAAAAGTTATATGTACGAATATACTATTTCTTCTAGGTGAAGGATAGGAATTTCAAATTTTGTCCTTTGTGAATATACTGCATTCTTGTCAAGAGTTAAGAGTGACCCAAAATTATACATCATTTAGTGTCATCACACTCTCTTCTCTTGCCCTATATTCATAATTTCTGATTCTCTAAAAACACTTCCTCCTAGCTTATTTCAGGACATTTATTAAATATTGGTTATTTAAATATTTTCCAAGCATAATTTATGTGGAATACAAATTTAAAATACATTACCAAATGTTTACTATAAAATAATTGAACCTTATTTAATATAGGTATAACATCTTCAAAATTGAATTAAATACAAAAAAACCCTTATATGCTAAATTTTTATTTGGTATTTCTGCTTATAATAATTTCGTGAGAATTATATGGATTATAATTTCAATTTTATTTTCTGCTTAGCATATCCATGCCATATATTTAATTGTCAGAAAACATATCAAGTATAAGAAATACTTACTTTCAATAGACTTGTATTTCCCTTTCGGATTCCACTTTTGGAATTGTTTCAGTTGGAAAATAAAATATTACTGGAAACGAAGAAATTTCTGATAAAATGGTGGGGTGGGGACGGTAAAGTTATCTGTCCTTACCCCTGTCTATTGCTGGCCACACTAACACAAACAAATCTTATCAAAACTATCCCTGCTCTGCTCTCTTTTGAAAGCTTCATAATAGCTGTCCTTCAGTGCTACACTTTTTTCCACCATTAGTTGCGAAAATGTTCCTATAGTTCTCTGATAGACATTCTAACACACACATTCACACACGTGCACAAATACAACTATAAAACTTTTTTAGACCTAAATATCACATTTTAAAGTAACCTTAGAGACTATTGTGATTTGAATAAATGTCCCCCTCAAAACTCATGTTGAAATGTAATTGCCATTGTAACAGTATTAAGAAGTGGCTTGTTGTTGTTGTTGTTTAGACGGAGTCTCGCTCTGTCGCCAAGGCTGGAGTGCAGTGGTGCGATCTCGATCTCGGCTCACCATTCCGGGTTCAAGCTCTTCTCCTGTCTCAGCCTTGCGAATAGCTGAGATTACAGGTGCCCGCCACCACGCACAGCTAATCTTTCTTATTTTTAGTAGAGACAGGGTTTCATCTTGTTGGCCAGGCTGGTCTTAAACTCCTGATGTCATGACTGGCCCACTTTGGCCTCCCAAATTGCTGGGATTATAGGCAGGAGCCACTGCGCCTGGCCAAGAAATGGAACTTTTCAGAGGTGGTTATGCTATGAAGTCTCCACTAGTAGGTAATATTCGTGCTGTGATAAAAGGGCAATTTGGCCCCCTCTTGCCCTCTCTTACCCTGTCACCATCTGCCATATTATCACATAATGCAGCAAAAAGGCTCTCTCCAGGTACTTAGTCCTTGATACTGAATTTTCCAATCTCCAGAATTGTGAGCCAATAATTTTCTGTTCATTATAAATTACCCAGTCTCAGGTATTTTGTGATAAAGATACAAAACAAACCAATATAGATAATGTTCATGGTTGTGAGTAATCATGCTTCTAGAAGAATCTCAAAGCCTTTAGCCAGGTGATGATATTTATCCAGTGATTAATACAGATTATAGAAGAGAGATCAATTTACATCATATATTAATATGGGAGCTCTTCCCTGGGTCTGCTTTGCTAACATCTCTTTTGAGTTAAAACTCTCCAAGAGAAAACTTCTGTCACTCCAACACTGCATTACCAATGGTGACCCTTTTGTGCTGATTAGCTTCTAAAACATACATTACCAATGCACTCGTCACCAGTTTTCTCCTCCGTCTCTCCCACAAAGCTAGAAGTTCCTTAAGAGGAATAATTATGGCATATTCCTGTCGTCTAGTACCTAATATAATATTTGAGTCTGAGTAAATGCTAATAGAGTAAATAGATGGTTATCTTAATATAGAAACTCAAAGAATTCTTATCTTTAAGAAATTACCTATTTATATCACCAGAAGAAATTTGTTACAGCTTTTCTGATTTTTTGATAATTGACTTAAAAATGTTACAGATTAAGTAGCAAAAAAAAAAAAAGAAAAATGGAAACGTTTAGATGCACTTAATATTATGCATTAGCTATATTTCTGAAAGCATTTTTAATATTGTTCTTAGACTCAGGTAATTCAGGTAATGAAGTCCCCTTACATGAGCCTTGAGTTTTAGAATGCTTGCCACAGGCACTTCCCTTTTCAGACTTGAATCCAGCCCCAGCGTAGATCTAATGGAATGCCATTACCCAAGACACATGACTTCTCCTGCCTGATCAATCTGTTTTAAGCCTCTGCTTAAGCTGGAACACAGTTCTTACTGCTCTTGAGAACTGTCCCAGACACATCTGGAAATGTGGCTCCTATTGCTACAACCAAATGGGTTATCCAAAGTGAGAAAGAGAGAGAGATCTTCAGAAGGAATCTAACAAGCTCTCAGCCCTCTTTTCTCTCAGAGTCTCCCCTAGCCTCAGTGGATTTACTATTCATATTCAGTTCTCACAGATCTAAAGTCTGTTTAAATGGCATGCCTGGAAGAAAGCCAGCTCAAGACTATGTACATATGTGTTATATGGCCTGCTTGTTAAATTATTCTTGGGAAGTCTTGAGAATGGTGGAGATCCACTGAGTTGAGTTTTGCACCATGTGATTTCTATACTTTTCTAAAGAAAACTGATTCAATAATTCTACAAAATAAAATATGATAAACTGAGAAAATTGCATGTTTACTTTTTATTTCTTTAGTGTATGCATGGTATTCATGATTTTGAAACATAACAAAATAAATGTTGGTATCAAAATGAAGAAAATCGTATTATATGTCATATGATTTCAATGATCTTTGAAAATGAGATGAAACATATATAATTGCACTTATGATTTAGGGTTGTATTTTCCTTTACTTAGGTGACAGTGTATCAGTACATGAGCATAAGATGAAATGGTATTATGATGGTTCTTTGTATTGTTATATGTCTAAGATTTTAACATTTCTATTAAAAAGGAAGATAGTAAAAAAAAGGGCATTAAATTGGTCTTTATACAAAGTATATAGGTATTACTTCATATAAGAAAGTGTTTTATTTTACTTTCTTTTAACTTTTCTGTTAAAGATTCAAGCCTAAGTATTTTCATGAATATCTTATTATACATGGCTTCTCATTGTAAAACAGTTACTTACTACCTATGTGACCTTGGGCAAATTATATAAACTTTGTATTCTAGTTTACTTAACCATAAAATAAAGGTAGTGATAATACCTTTTTCACAGAGTTATTGGTAGGCTATAAATTATGTGGTAAGCTCTTAGAACAGTGATAATGATGATAATGATAATGATAGCAATGATGCTAGGGCAAGGCACATTACAGGTAATGACTAGACCACTTAACTGAAGAGGATTAACTAGGTAGTATGATATGAGTTGCTAAGGTGGGATACGTCCCATTATGTATAACCTACCTTGTAAGGTAAAGGAATGTATATAATTCATGTTAAAGTTTTAGATAATCCTTAAAAATGGTTGGATAAGATAATATTAATAAATTCAATTAGATAAGTATCTATGGAAAATAACCTGAGATCATGTGACTTATGATGTATGATTCAGATAATTGTTATATAAGAGGACAAAGTCAAGTAAAAATAATATTTTATATTTAAAACCACTTTTAATTTTTCACATGGAAATTAACATATATGAAGTTTTAGTGAAAAAAATTTTAAGGGAACAAAATTTGATTACTAAAATAAAACTGAAAGATTACATTGTTTTTTATAAATAATATATACTGATTTATAATTTTTTCATAATCTTAGTGTGTAATAATTTTAAAATAACAATGTAAATTATAAATGTTGATCATCCAGACTATTTTGTTTTCTATCTTAAATGTCATCAAGGTCTTAAACAATGTCACATACATTGAAAAATCTCAAAATTTCTTTTTTTGATATTAAAAATAATTGTAATAAATTGCTCATTGAGAAAAATATTAGTTATGCTATAGTTATCTGTCATAGCATCAATATTTATGCTACAACCACCATCCAGGTCAAAGGATAAAATCTTGCCACCAGCTGTAAACTCTCCCCATTCCCTTCCAAAACATCACCTTTAGCTTCTTATCAAAAATAACAATTATTTTAATATCTAAGTATAATTTTTAGCCTATATTTGAAAACTGGATATCTGAAATTATAGAACATTCTTTTGTTTTGGCTACCTTTTTTCCACTAAGTGTTTGTTAGTGTTTGTTTGTGTCATTTACTCATATGTCTTTGCTAGCTATAGTTTGTTAGCTGTCATTTCTGAATAATATTCCTTGGCCTGAACACCGTTCATCATTTATTAAAGCGTTCAGTTAATGTAAAGGTGAATACAATATTAGAAAATCTACTCTTAATTTGCAGCAAGGTAGTTGACTGTGAACTGGCAATGATGCAAGTGAAAGAAGAAAAATTATTGAAAGGAGAGAAGCTGACTTACAGAGGGATAGGATAAAACAATCAAACATCAAAAGCATAGTTAGTTGTCCTGAATTTGTAAACTCAATAAATGAAACAGATAATTTGCTTTGAAGTAAAGAAAAACTTCAAGCTCCTGATTTAAAAATATGAGAAATTACAGGAAAATTTAGTATAGAACACTCAATAGCATGTGCCACCTTGGCTAACGTTTTGACCCTCAAAAATGAAGAAAGGACGTCAGAACTCTGTGAAGAAAAGGAAAATAACTTAGAAAAGTGAAAACATCAGGCTAGCATCGAATGTCTCCACAGAAACATTGTTTAAAAAATACTGGAGCAGTATTTACAGAATTCTGAAAACAAGTGACCTAAGACTATTAAACTCAAGCAATATTACGTGCTTAAAGAGATAGATATTTAAAAGATGAAAGGAGTCACTACGTACATATATTAGCTCTTCTTGGGGAAAAAACAAAGGAAAGAGAGAAGAAAAGGAGGAATGGAAAAAGGGAGGCAAGGAAGGAAGAGGAAACAAGAGAGAGAGGAAAAAGAGGAAGGAAGGGAAGAAAAAAGGAGAATAAAGAAAAAGAGCAAGAGGGATGGAGGAAGAAAGGAAAGGATAAAAGAAAGAACGAAGGGAGAAAAAATGAAGGAAAAAAGGAAGGAATGAAGCAGAAACGTTACTGAGGAAGCTACCAATTTAAGATAGGACATGTATCAAAATAAAGGGCTTAAAAATAAAGAAGCAGAGGATAAAATGAGGGTAAGCAGTTATTCCATTTAAATTGTTCATGTAATTCCATGTAAATTATTGCTAAGAAAAAAAATAATTTAAAGTTTGAGACTGAAACAAGTGATGCTAGAATTAACAGAAATCAGAGTGGGGGAGTAGGAGGAAATGTGTGAGCACTTCATCAAAACAGAGAGGCAAATGAAATTGCCTACAATCAAGACATTTGAAGTTCATACATTTTTTCATAATATCATTTTTAATTAATAGTTATGGCAATCTTTTAGAACATTATTTTTCTTCTCTAAAGTATACTATGACTATGTGAATTTTAACTATTCCTTTACTTTCCATTTTGTTTTTCTTGTCCTAATATAAATAAATTTAATAATCTACATTCAGATTACCACATAATACCACATAATCAAGTTTTTATAGTAGTATTTTGATCTATCCAACCCTCCTAATCTTTCTACATAAAAATAAAAGTAGGAATGATACTCACCTAAGTTTAATAATGATGTCTATTTCCTGGTAGTAGAAGTAAAGCAATTATTTTATACATTTTTTTCTTTTACTTTTCATACATAGAATTTTCTAAAACAAACATGTATTATTATTGCAATAATAACCACTTTATTTTCATGATAGTAATAGTGTTAACCAATAGGCCACGAGCTTGCTTTCAGGATTGCAGGATAAAGAAAAACGTATAAGAGAAAGTTGAAGAACATGGGTATTTAATTATCATTGAAAGTTATCCCAAAAGTAAATCTACATTTGGATTGTGGTTAAACAATCAGCTCAATTGCAACAACAACAATAACAATAACATTTCAACAAGGTCCCTATGTTATCCGCCCCCCCACCTTTTTAAAAATGGCCATCAGGAAATAGCTGTGTTTTCCCCTCAAATGTATTTAACTATGACTAAAAATTCTTTATGGGAGGTTTAGTGTACATCATTTTAAGTAGAATCAGGGATACCTTACACAGAGTAAATTATCAGTGTGGTTTGTGTTTAAACCATGAAGAAGTAACATTGAATTCTTGATTTAAGAGTTCTGAAGAAAAAGTGGCAAATGGAATAGTAACATGAATTTTCTATTTTAAAATTTAGACATTTTAAATATTTTATTTATTGATTAGGTTCAGTACTAAATCCTTCATAAAATCTAAAACTACATGTTAGTTATTTTTTACTAACATATTTTATAAGGTTCTAACCCAGAATAAAGGCTAAGATTGAAAAGGCAAGTTATTACCTGGAGTTATATAAACCTTCTTTCTTTGAGATTTGCTTACAAAAAGTCCCACAAGTGTAAAATAGTATTCATGTGTTTTAATGTGCAGATGCTTGTTCAGTAATAAAAGTGTGCTGATCTGTGATTTTTGTATTCTGATTTTTATTTTTGTGTTAACATCTGCTCATGGAGATGACAAGTTTTTGTGGGATTAGGGAGCTGCATTTTATTCCCAATTGAATTAATGGGTGTTATATTATCTCCTATTTTTTAAAAGTTGGCTTTAAAAATTCAGTGATAATATCTATGTCACAGATTTGCCCAAACGGGAATATTACTGTGGTTTCCTATGGGATATAGTAAATGCAAATAATATTTTAAACAGTCCTATATGAACAGATGGCCCAGCAGAGGGTTTTACTCTAGAGAGTCCTGTTTGATTCTATGTTGCTCAGGGTGGGCTGAGATAATAACCATGGAAGCTGCAAATCTCCTTATACACATGGAAGAGATAAAGAATGTACAGCCACATCAAGATCTGGAGAGTTTGGAAGACCGCAGCTGTATCTGGCACCTACCAAATGGCATTTTAAAAGATTAAAATGATGGGCTATGAAGAAAATGAAAGTTAATTACTGAGGTCCACCAGGGTAGTCAATACATTTTTCATGAGCATTCAACACAATAAGTCAGGTGAAAGGAATAAACTTTAGAGCATTAAATATGGCAATTTTAAGAAATTGGTTGCATGATGAATGTGAGTATTTGAAAATTATTTTATTCAGCTCATTCTTTTACTTAAAAACATTTATAAGGAAAACCTCAGCAAGTATTTCCCGAATCTGAAGTCATTCCATGATATTGTTTGAAATTTCTGGTTACTTGTCTTTCTTATACAAATTATGCAAAACAATGATGCAGAATTTAAAATGTGGCAAATGATCACCATGTAGATTTTCAATGCTACCTTAGAGCATTTTCCAAAACGCGTCCCTAAAGTCATCTTCTGAAGAAGCCAAAAGAGTTTCTTTATTGTTTGACTGTCTCTTTGCTCCTCATTATGGTCCAGAGTCTGGAATATCAGGTGCTATCCTGAGGAATATTGACAATTTAGAAATCTTGTCTGATAGGAATGCTAATGATTTCTATTTGGTAGAAAAGATAACTCCACATAAATATAGCTTTAATATCAATTATGTATCTGTATTTTACAATTCTACAATCTAATTTTAACATTCTTTTCTTTATTGACCATATATACTTTGGCCTCACACCTTCTCTTTTGAGCTTTGCCATCCTCCTGGTTGTCTGTTCAGTGACTTAAATTTTGAAATGTGCTTCCTACCTCTTGGTATGTAACTTCACAAAAGCTATGCATTTGTAGCTTTGAAATGCCTATGCTGATGCCTCTGCCTGTGAAACTGAGAACAGAAACTCTGTTTCAGCTCTGTATCCCTAACAAATCTATTGTAGCCAGCCTGGCACTTTCTAGGCTCTCAATAGATGCTTGTTCAAAGAATGTGTTAATAATGGTAAATATATACACATAAACAATAGAGCAGTAATTACATATCTGTTTATAAATATACTCACATATGTATGTGTGCACATATGTATATCATTTTGAAATATTTGTTGATGTAGGTTTCTACTGCCTGAGGTAACATAGAAAAAAGATACTTGCACAGAAAACTATTCAGCCCATGAGAGCAAGGAATTAAAAGATAAATCCAAAGTCATTATATTTGGTCACCTCACGAAAAGGTCTCTCCAAAAGATTTAAAGTCAAAAGGATAAGTTTTCCTGGTAACTACACGTAAGGTCTCTTCTTTTGACCCTTATCTGACAAAATGTAAAAGCCTCTAAAACATATCTTTCAGAATTTTAACATAAAGCTATTGAAAGTCCTACACCTTTAGACCTGCTAAGAGAAAGGACTATGTATCACAATTTTACACTTTCTGTTAGTTCAGTTTAATTCATTTACACAGGGAATCATGGGCATAATGCAGCTTAATCCTAACTGATATTGTCTTCAGAGTCCTGGGGAAGGAACAAATGGGATGTAAAGAAATCTCTTTAGGGTAAGGAATGGAGAAGACCTATATGCTGACTGAAGGTAAGTATAAAGGCGACAGTAATTTAGGAAAAAAAATGACCTACTAATTTATTATGCTAAGTACCTTTTAAGAATAGAAAACATTTAATATTAAAAGCATCTCCAACTGGAATGAAAAAAATTTTGGCACAGAGAGTTGAGTAATTTGTTAAATATCAACAACTAATGTTGATTTTATCTTGATGCCTTTATTATAAACCGGGCAAAGTTATTTTCCCTAAAATTTTGTGTCTTCTACTTTTGGCTGTAACATTCCAATTCTCCAGTATCTCCAAAAATTGTTTGACATCAACTCACTAATACGAAATTGTGGATCAACAGGTTATTGTTATCTGTGAGAAAATGTGTCCTTCTTTATAGTGTGGATTTAGGTTCTTGTAATTTCCAAAAACTAGTTTAGTCCAAGAAAACTTATACTGTTGAAGTAGAGACACTTTTGTCTCCATAGTTTAACAAGGTAGTTGGTAGAAAATGCAAAAGAAGATTCTATTATCAGAGAAGAAGGATAATTAACACCAAACATGCATACCTAAAATTTTTGATGACCACACAAAATTAAAAATTTTCAAGTAATTATAGCATATACAGAAAGAATAGAAGTTGTAGAAAACAGCATATTCACTACTTATTTACAGTTCTTAAATAGGTTTCTAAAGCTAGTGACATGAATCAGAAAAGATACATTATTCCTAGTTTAAAATTTTCTAAGAGAAACAACATTTTCATTTAGAATTATTAAAAGCTCCATAGCTCTTACTATTTTGAGGTATGTTCCATCAATACCGAATTTATTGAGCATTTTTAGCATGAAGGGCTGTTGAATTTTGTCAAAAGTCTTTTCTGCATCTATTGAGATAATCATGTGGTTCTTGTCTTTGGTTCTGTTTATATGCTGGATTATGTTTATTGACTTGCGAATGTTGAACCACCCTTGCATCCCAGGGATGAAGCCCACTTGATCATGGTGGATAAGCTTTTTGATGTGCTGTTGAATCCGGTTTGCCAGTATTTTATTAAGGATTTTTGCATCGATGTTCATCAGGGATATTGGTCTAAAATTCTCTTTTTCTGTTGTGTCTCTGCCAGGCTTTGGTATCAGGATGATGTTGGCCTCATAAAATGAGTTAGGGAGGATTCCCTCTTTTTCTATTGATTGGAATAGTTTCAGAAGGAATGGTACCAGCTCCTCATTGTACCTCTGGTAGAATTCAGCTGTGAATCCATCTGGTCCTGGACTTTTTTTGGTTGGTAAGCTATTAATTATTGCCTCAATTTCAGAGCCTGCTATTGGTCTATTCAGGGATTCAACTTCTTCCTGGTTTAGTCTTGGAAGAGTGTAAGTGTCCAGGAAATTATCCATTTCTTCAAGATTTTCTAGTTTATTTGTGTAGAGGTGTTTATAGTATTCTCTGATGGTAGTTTGTATTTCTGTGGGGTCGGTGGTGATATCCCCTTTCTCATTTTTTATTGCGTCTATTTGATTCTTCTCTCATTTCTTCTTTATTAGTCTTGCTACAGGTCTGTCAATTTTGTTGATCTTTTCAAAAAACCAACTCCTGGATTCATTGATTTTTTTGGAGGGTTTTTTGTGTCTCTATCTCCTTCAGTTCTTCTCTGATCTTAGTTATTTCTTGCCTTCTGCTAGCTTTTGAATGCGTTTGCTCTTGCTTCTCTAGTTCTTTTAATTGTGATGTTAGAGTGTCAATTTTAGATCTTTCCTGCTTTCTCTTGTGGGCATTTAGTGCTATAAATTTCCCTCTACACACTGCTTTAAATGTGTCCCAGAGATTCTGGTATGTTGTATCTTTGTTCTCATTGGTTTCAAAGAACATCTTTATTTCTGCCTTCATTTCATTATGTACCCAGTAGTCATTCAGGAGCAGGTTGTTCAGTTTCCATGTAATTGAGCGGTTTTGATTGAGTTTCTTAGTCCTGAGTTCTAGTTTGATTGCACTGTGGTCTGAGAGACAGTTTGTTATAATTTCTGTTCTTGTACATTTGCTGAGGAGTGCTTTACTTCCAATTATATGGTCAATTTTGGAATAAGTGCGATGTGGTGCTGAGAAGAATGTATATTCTGTTGATTTGGGGTGGAGAGTTCTATAGATGTCTATTAGGTCTGCTTGCTGCAGAGATGAGTTCAATTCCTGGATATCCTTGTTAACTTTCTGTCTCGTTGATCTGTCTAATGTTGACAGTGGAGTGTTGAAGTCTCCCATTATTATTGTATGGGAGTCTAAGTCTCTTTGTAAGTCTCTAAGGATTTGCTTTATGAATCTGGGTGCTCCTGTATTGGGTGCATATATATTTAGGATAGTTAGCTCTTCCTGTTGAATTGATCCTTTTACATTATGTAATGGCCTTCTTTGTCTCTTTTGATCTTTGATGGTTTAAAGTCTGTTTTATCAGAAACTAGGATTGCAACCCCGGCTTTTTTTTGTTCTCCATTTGCTTGGTAAATCTTCCTCCATCCCTTTATTTTGAGTCTATGTATGTCTCTGCATGTGGGATGGGTCTCCTGAATACAGCAGACTGATGGGTCTTGACTCTTTATCCAGTTTGCCAGTCTGTGTCTTTTAATTGGACCATTTAGTCCATTTACAGAAGACATTCATACAGCCAACAGACACATGAAAAAATGCTCATCATCACTGGCCATCAGAGAAATGCAAATCAAAACCACAATGAGATACCATCTCACACCAGTTAGAATGGCGATCATTAAAAAGTCAGGAAACAACAGGTGCTGGAGAGGATGTGGAGAAATAGGAACACTTTTACACTGTTGGTGGGATTGTAAACTAGTTCAACCATTATGGAAAACAGTATGGCGATTCCTCAAGGATCTAGAACTAGATGTACCATATGACCCAGCCATCCCATTACTGGGTATATACCCAAAGGATTATAAATCATGCTGCTATAAAGACACATGCACACGTATGTTTATTGCGGCACTATTCACAATAGCAAAGACTTGGAATCAACCCAAATGTCCATCAGTGACAGACTGGATTAAGAAAATGTGGCACATATACACCATGGAATACTATGCAGCCATCAAAAAGGATGAGTTTGTGTCCTTTGTAGGGACATGGATGCAGCTGGAAACCATCATTCTTAGCAAACTATCACAAGAACAGAAAACCAAACACCGCATGTTCTCACTCATAGGTGGGAACTGAACAATGAGATCACTTGGACTCGGGAAGGGGAACATCACACACCGGGGCCTATCATGGGGAGGGAGGAGGGGGGAGGGGGGAGGGATTGCATTGGGAGTTATACCTGATGTAAATGACGAGTTGATGGGTGCTGACGAGTTGATGGGTGCAGCACAGCAACATGACACAAGTATACATATGTAACAAACCTGCACGTTATACACATGTACCCTAGAACTTAAAGTATAATAATAATAATAATAATAATAATAAAAGCTCCATGTTTGGGTTTACGTTCAGTTTGGGTAATGCATTAACTTTTGGTTTGTTTGTTTGTTTTAAGGATTTCTTTCATGCTGGATAGCTTCCATGCATTTTCCTGCTGGGTCACTTCAACTTGGTTCTTTCTCTTGTTTGTTGCACATGGAATACGTCTGCTTGGATTTCTTCTTTGCTTATACCTCCAATTCAGCTCGACCCTTTTTCCAGACCCACTAAATTATCTGGAAATGATGCAGTCTCTATCTGTATTCTTTAAAATCTCCATTCAAATTCTATTCTGTATGTTCATGCATATATTGAGCAAATTACACTGTCTCTTTAAACCAATCTTTTAAAGTCTTTAAAACTATCTTGTGGTTAAGTAAAATTTGAAGATATTAAAGACCTTATTCAAGATTGCACAGATTGCACAACTAGTCAAGTCAGTTTTCAAAATCACTCTGATTCCACTATCTTAACACTTAAAAACTGTAGTATACTTCCTTCTCGACTGCAATGCCTTTCTCCTTCTAGTCCTTTTACACCTAAGAAAAAGTACAAGAAACAGAAACCCTTTTAATGTTATTGTTAGTTTGTGCTTTTTATTTTTCTTAAAGTCAATCACATTGAACTACTCTGATCTTTGATTCTAATTAGTCACTTTCTCATATTTTACTTCTTCCCAAGCCATAATCCTCACCAGTACATAGCAAAATTCAAACTTTAAAATGTCTGTATAGTCTCATCTTCTGCTTATGGGAAGGTGGTATAGACATATTTTTGACTATTCCTTCCAATGAATACTATGAAAAACATATATAACAGAAACATGAGAAGACTCTGAAAGTTGGAGAGAAGAATGAAGACCAGCTAGGCACTACAGTATCAAGGAACAGTGTAATGCAGTTTCTAGGTTTTCTTTTTGCCTCAAATATTCCTGACTTGGGAGTGAAAAAAACCCCAAACTTGAAAATGACCTATTTACTTCAAAATATTACTTAAAGTGTCAAGGTAGGTAATATACTCCCACAGTTTTATAAATGATATGTATGTAATTTGGTATTCTTGTGTGATGTTATCAGCAAATAATTAAATACAGTAAATGTTTAATCAATAAATGTCAAATGAGTGATAAAAATTAGTAATTAAACCAGTTTACTACATATACATTAAGGATATAAGAATAGCTTTTATTTTCATGTACTCATAATGGATATTCAGTAAGAAAGAAGTTGTTGAACAAAATGTCATTATGGTAACATTTTTAAGGAGTGATTTTGATAACATATTTTCTTGATGCATTTTTTCTCCATTGAAATGGCCATTCACTTGAGAACTACAGATAATTAGAGTTCTTTTTAACTAAGTCTTGTTTTCTAAAAATGGATCACTTTATTTTTTTTTATTAATAATTTCTGACATACAACCTTTACTCAAAAGGTGCTTATGAGAATAAAAGGAACTTTTTATAAATGAGCTCAGTGCTGTTTATTCTCTGACACTTATGTACTGCTCAAAAGTACTTGTCAGAATTCAAGAGACATTTGACAAATGAGCCCTGTATGATTTTAGACTCTGAGGACATCTTGTTTTTTTGATGAATTCTCCACAGTGCTTAGAAAAATGTGGATAAATTAATACTTCCTGACAGATTGGACTTAGAAATTCCTCATTACAGAAATTTTCTGTACTACCAATGAATATAAGTTTTTGAAAAAGAAATATTTATGAAATATATGATGTTTAAATGTTGAGGTGAATTACTCATTTTGAAGCGAGCATTAAATCAGTTCCACAGCTTTAATAGTTTACATTTCTAATGCACTGTTTATGACATGGTAGTTCAAATCCAAAAGCTAGTAAGCTAGTGCTTTGTTATATACATTTAAACCAATTTCTCCAACTAAAATTTTTTATTTGTGAAAGAATGCAAACACATTCAATACTAAGGGGTGTTATTTACAAATCTCCATCTGATTGCTAAAATGCTGATTTACAATGAGAAAAAAACAATAAAGAATTAACTGACAAAAACCCATTGTACCATTAAGCACAGAGAGATCTAGATACACAGAATATAAGTTAAGATGAAGAACCAAATTATTCAATTTTTGGAAACATATATTCCAGTTAGTGTTGTCTGGCAGTACAGGAAAAAAATGCATCATTACTTACTAAACTTTTAAATGCTGTAGAAAGTTATTTGCTGAAATTCTGAAGAAAAAGTTTGCCATGCGCAAGAAAAGCCTAAATATGTCACCGTAACTATTGGTAGAAAATAATTTAATCAAGTTTCAGTTTTTTAACATGTGAATTATTTACAATGGATTTTCCCCTGTCATTTTTTTACCCACTGATGTGAAATCAAAGAAAACAAACAAAAATGAATGTTAACCGGGACAAAGTATAGCCAGAAAAAATTTATTTCAATTCATTATTAGATTCCCAAATTAAATTATTTTTGTATCACTAAATTGTCCTGTATAAAGTTAATTCTCTTTAATTTTAAAAATACATTTATTGAAATTAGTGAGTTAAAGTCATTAGAAAGACAGAAAATCACCTGTAAAACTCTTTGATGTTGACATAATAAGTAAGGTCAATTTTTCCATAATATGTAATAGTAAGACATTCCCTGACTGTGTGCATCAATATTGACACTATCTTTTGGGTTAGTGTAAATATCTGAAAAGTAACTGTATAAATGTTTACAAGAATGTTTTAGTTTAAAATATTGAAAACTAAAAATATGTTATTTTGTTTTTTTCTTAATTTCTAGTGAAATTATCCAGAGGATTGAGGACAGTATTTATTGTAAGATAGTGAAATGATAAAAATTTATACAAGGTAAGAAGAGAGTATAGAGAAAAATATGATTTGTGGGAAAAGACCTTTAGCACTTTTGACACTATGAGTATGGTTTCCACATTCCTATATTTTAAAGACAATATATTCAGCCAAAATAATTGCTATCACTTGTGACTTTACATTATTTTAATTTTACAACCAGAAAATATCAAATGCATTGTGTTTGATAAATGCTATATATACACACACTCTTACACACATATATTATTTAAAGAACTAATTATAAAAGTTTGGATTGATGAAGGGATGAGGTCAAGATATTTTTCTAAAATGAGGCTTTGATTTACAAGGGTTTTATTCTTTGAAAAATGTGCACTTTAGATATATAGGGTCCACATGGCAGCCCTTAGCAATATCTGGGTATGTAACTTTTACTTAATTACAACAAATAAAAGATTCATTTCCTCAGTCTCACTAGCCATATTTCAAATGCTTGTAGACGTATGTGGCTAGTGAACAGTGCTGTTCTGGAGTTCAGATACAGGACATTTTATCATTGCAATAAATTCTATTGGAAAGCCTAGAACTAGAACTCTTAAACTAGGACTCATTTTTTAAAAGTTGTATCTATCACCAAAAGTGAGTTAAAACACTTATTATATAAAATGGTATGTTATTGCAAATAATTTAAATACTTCATTACATATTATTTAAATAATCTTTTGTGAAGAAGGTATTTAAATCAGATGTATTTAATAATTATTTATCGGATCATTGTACCAGTCTAGAGACACAATTTATATTTAGTTATTGAGTTTTAATAAAAAGCCTTCTTTTATCATCTTGTCCTCTCTAACTATTCCACTCCATTCCAGGGAATGTGGATGGATCTTATACAACAAAGAGACATTTTTCTATGTAAAAACTAATATTTGATTACTGCTGTTTTCTTATACCATATAAACTTACTGTTTGATTAATACTTCTAGTCTGAAGCAAAATCTTGGACAAGGATATATGTGCCAACTCCAAATTCCCAAAGAAGCAGGAAGTAGATGAAGAACATAAGGAAATAAGAATCACATGTAAGATATGTGTAACCAGAGAAACAAAACCAGTAAGAGTTATACATTAAGGTATTTATTGAAACGAATTGGCTTATGTGATTGTAGGACCTGGCTGGGCAAGTCTGAAATCCATAAGGAGACAATAAGGCAGAGGAGGCTGGAACTTCTGGGCACAAACTGATGTTTACAAACATAACATCTTATTCCGGAAACCTTTAGCTTTGTTCTGAAGGCCTTTCAACTGACTGACTCAGGGCCATCTGGATTATCTACAATAATCTCCCTTACTTATCATCAATTGATTATGGACTTTAATTGCATTTACAAAACACCTTCACAGAAACATCTAAATTCCTTTCTTATTGGATGACTGGGAACTCTAATCTAACCAAGGTGACATGTAAGACTGACCATCACAGTGGAGAATATAATTAATTGCTGCTAGATTTTAAAAGATAACTTATGGTGAAAAAAAGTGTTTTGTAAGTTAACAAATATTCCAGTCCCATCAGGACCTTTTAGATTGACACAATAGAATATGTTTTGTAAAAATGACTTGAAATGAAACATTATAGAATTCTTTATATTCTTCAGGAAAACTTTTCTATCCCTTTAACAAATATTATATAATTTCAAATAATTCATTTTCTATACATCTGAATTGATTGTAAATATAAGAAATGCAAATTTAATGTTTATGTAGGTAGGGCACATTGCTTTATACCTTATTTCAAAATTCCCATCTTTCCTTAAAGTAAATTAAAGAAAACATAATGTATATTGTAAAATGCTTTGGTAGAAATTTTAAAACAATTTAGGATGTCTTGTTTATCCCCAGAAAGTTTTTATCTAATTTTTGGCTAAAACATAAACACAACAGACCTTAAGTTGCACATCAAGACATGAGAAATCTCGGAACACAACCCAGAACTCTTATTTCATCCATTTTGTTTTGTTTCTGCAAAATGAAATTGTTTAATAGAGATGGATATTCTGATTATTCCCTTATGCACTGAACTCTCATTTTTAACCAATGTTCTCATTTCATTTCAGTCCTGATTCTAACCCTTTATTTCTTTAAAAGAAGCTCAAAGAGAATGAAAAAAGAATAAAATTCAATGTTCATTATCTATAACTATTACCATTTAAAATTAAATATTGCATTTGTTCTAAGATACCTAATATTCTTTACAAAATGGGTCAAAGATACAGGCATTTGTTGTCAATCACCTCGGTGAATATAGATAAAAATGTACTGTTGTAAAAAGAGAAACAAAAAGAGGAATATATATAAGAGCAACATGAATTTTTTGAATAAATAAGGAAAAGCCAAGGTCATAAGATTTAGTCTAGGGAGGTAAAGCTCATTTGTCATTCCAGGATGAAAGCAAACAAAAGAGCTACTGTTTTGTTTGTTTGTTTGGTTGGTTGGTTTGGTTTATTGTTTTTGGTGGTGGTGTTTTTCTCTTTTCTTTTCTTTTTTCTTTTCTTTTCTTTTTTTTTTGTAACTTAGCCTCTCACTTTCAAGATAAGAGTTTGACTTTAAAAACAAAAGTCTTTTGCATTTATAACAATATATTGGTAATCTCACAATTGTGCCCAATTTATTTTTAAGTTTTTCATACATTTGGAGGGATTTATTTTTCTCAAAAACAATGTTTAATCAACGTACTTGTTCAATGCTTGCTTAATCTCACTGCTAAATGGAATACACCTGATCAATACACATAATACACATTCTACAACATCAAAAAGACCTCAACCTAGACAGACAGACTGAAAATTCATGTATAATTCAATAGCATGACCAAAAAAATAGAATGCTTCTATTAAAGTCAATGAACAGGTCGTTACAATTTTAGGAGTAAGAATGGGTGAGTTTGACAATGAAACAGACTTTTATTGGAAATATTGTTCACGTTGAGTCCTAAAATTTAAAGAAAGTATAATGCCTGTACCAAAACAAAAATGAGAAGGAGACAGAGTTGGGGAGGAGAGAGTTTCTGTTGTAGGGAAAATTATGTACAAAAGCCCATGTTCAAGGGAAAACACAGTCTGTTTAGCAAAAGGAGACATTTCATTAAGTAGAACATAGAATTTGGAAGAGCAGAGACTAGTGTACCTTAGCAGTAAATAAAGTTATGAATTATTTTCCATGATACAGCACATAATTTACACTTTTATATTAAATATGATTTGTTAAATTTCCAGTGCTTGTGGTACATTTATTCATATTTTGGGCTCTCAGATCATGTACCTCCTCACCTCTAATAATCTTTTAATCTACTTAACTGCAATAACACATCCTCGGAGCCTTAATCTAGACCATGCCAACTCAACTGAATCATCTCTGAAATTCAACTGCAAGCTTTTTGGTCTCTGTGAAACCACCTAGTTTATAGATCATTTGCTCTATTATACCCAATTAATACAAATATATTTTGATTTTTTTTAGACATCCAATCCATTGACCCTGATACCTTTCTTCTCTTAAGTTAACTTTCTCCTTATGCATCTTAGATTCATTTGGACGGTATTATAATCACACCCTACTAAATAAGAATGGTAAATAGACCTTCTCCTATCTTTACATTAGCTTGATATATATTTGACATTATAATAACAACACTCAAATCACTCTCCTTTTAGCTCACATTCTTGGCTCAAATTATAATAAAGAGACTAAAGCTTAAAATGTTATTCCTTGTGATTTTTACATTTTTGTCACAGGTACTTTGGGGCTTCTGATCCATAACTTTACTCTGAGATTCAAGCTAACATGGAGGATAGAAAATTATGCTGTGGCTTTTAGAGCTTCACACGGAAGTAACTTATGTTAAATTTGCTTATAAATCTGGGGAAAGTAAAAACAAGTCACATAATGATACTTATTTTCAAATGGTGGAGGAGTACAACTTTATTAGATACCTGGAGAAGAGAATAATTGTGGTATTTATATATTAATAGCTCTAACTATGAACAGCCCTGACCAAATCTAGCCTTCCTTGCTCAAACCCAGATAGCTGCTTATTTGTTTTCACCTTAACAGGTGAACATTTTTAGAAAAACAAACATAAAAGCCTCCTAAAAATACTCACTTTTCTCACTTAATGTGCATGATGACAAATAACAAATGAACACTGAAAATTGCCCAGCAATCCTGCTATACTTTCCTAAAATGTGTAGCACCCTGCTGTGCAAAGTAAGTATTTCACACTCTTATTACTGTTCAAAGCACACTTTTTCCTACCTGACTGATGATGACATTGTTCTATACTGAGAAATCATAAGCACTCATTCAGGAACTATCTAATATTCCTAGTTCATTACTTACCATTTATACCCTTCCCTCTTATTACAATGAATGACTCAGGTTTGTATCCATCAATGCCCAAACCTGCCATCTGTGTCATGGATCCTATGCCTCAAACGGTATGAAAAGATTCTCTTCTCCATTTCTTTCTCTATCTCCTTTCTAACTGTGTTTTTCACTCCCCGGGACCATCCCCAAAAGATCATAAACAGTATAGTTGATCCCACATTTAAATAATGTTTTTAAAGCAGAATTAAGAAAATGACATCTGCAAGAAAGCATAATAGGACTTTCTAGTGCTTGTCCCAAAGAATATCAGTTGGAACAACTGTCTGCACATGAAAATATTTTTACAAGAGCCATAAATAAAGATGAGAGATTGCAGCACCTGGTGGAGCACAGAAACACACACACACAAACACACACACTCACACACACTGAAAGAGGTCAGAAGGATCACATCATATTACTCGTGTCAGTCTTCCCCTAAGCCTGCACAGCACAACACAGAGAGACATACCATCTGTGTGGGAGAAGTAGAATGAAGGAAGCAACTACCCAGTTTTATCAGAGACCCTAGTACCTGACCTGTGACAGTAAACGCTGGCATCAAGCCAGCCCCCACAAACCCAGCACCTGCAGACCCAGGCTTTGAGCCAGCCCCCATGACCTCAGGCACCAGATTCATCCCAGAGTCAGGTGGCAGAACAGCAACCATGGACTCAGGTTTCAGGCTGGACCCCATGGACCCAGGTTCCAAGCCTCCCAGTCCCACTGCCACCAGTGTTCTCAAGCACCAGGCTGATACCCACAGACCCGACCCAGGCTCCTGGTCCTCCCTAGTGCCAATTGCTAAGCCAGCACCTATGAACCCAGGCTCTGGGAAGGCATTCATGGATGCAGATTCCAGGCCCGCCCCAGTGCCAGGGCAGCCCTTGTAGCCCCAGGATTCAGGCGGGCCCTTTCAGAACCAGGCTCCAAGATTGCTCCTATAACCTGGGTCTCCAGGCTGGCTCCTAGAGCTGCAGGAGCTAGGCCCACACCTGCAGTTCCAGCCAAACTTTCCAGAATGTCTGGATGGATTGACTAAGACAGGGTTTTTCCTGCTGAAGTCAGAGTGTACCACTACAAAAAGACATATATCAAATCACAAAGGAAGACAGCAGGAGAAGGAGGAAGGAACTAAGGAGCTACTAAAGAGTAAGAAAACATTTTTTTTTGAGTTGCCATAGTAAATCCTTATCTATCAATAGTTAATTTAAATGTAAATTGATTAATTTCTCCAGTCAAAAGACATAGTACAGCAGAATTAGTATAAAAATTGCCCAACTGTATCGTGACTATAAGAGACTCATTTCACTTTTATGGACACAGTAAAAGTAAAGGGATAGAAAAATATATTTCATACAAATGATAACCAAAAGAGAGCACAGAACGAGGGAGCTATACTGCTATCAGTCAAAAAATACGTTGAGTCAAATACTGTAAAATGAGACTAAAATGGTCACTATATAATCATAAAGGTATCAATTTATCAAAAGGATTTAACAATTAATTGTAAATGTATATGCACCTAACATCAGAGCACCTACATACATAAGGCTATTTTGAATATATCTGAAGGGATATATAGACAGTTGTACAATAATAGTAAGGGACTTCAAAACCATACTTTCAACAATAAATAGATCATGCAGACATAAAATCAATAAGGAAACAGTGGACTTCAGCAACACTGTATACTGAATAGACTTAACAGACATAGGCAAAACTTCCATCCAACAGCATCAGAATTCATATTCTTCTCAAGTGCGCATGAAGCATTCTCCGTGATAGACCATATATTAGGCTACAAAACGAGTCTTAATACATTTAGAAAGGTACATTATATCAAATATATTTCCTGACCACAATTGTAGGAAACTAGAGGTTACTAACAGGAGGAAATTTGGAAAATTTACAAATATGTGGAAATCAAGCAACATGTCCCTGAATAGCCAATGGATTAAAAAAGAAATCAAAAGATAAGTTAAAAAAACTTATTGATATAAACATAAATAAAAACACAAATACCAAAACTTAAGAGATGCTGCAAAAGTAATTCTAAGAGTAAAGTTAATAGTGATATATGTCTACATTAATAAAAAATAAAGATCTCAAATAAACAACCTTATCTTACACCTTAAGGACCTAGAAAAAGAACAAAAAATTAAAGCCAAAGTTAGAAAGAAGAAAATAATGATAAGGAGGAAATAAGTAGAATCTAGAAAAACTATATTAAAAATGAATGATATGGTCAAATATTTGTCATCTTACCACCCAAATTTATATCTTAAAATCCTAATAGGCTAAGTGAAGATATTAGGGGGTGGGATCTTTCGAGAGGTGGTTAGCTCATGGAGGCAGAGTCCTAATGAATGGATTAGTGTCCTCATGAATGGATTAGTTTCCTTATAAAATAGGCCCAAAGGCCGTGCGCGGTGGCTCAAGCCTGTAATCCCAGCACTTTGGGGGCCGAGACGGGCGGATCACGAGGTCAGGGATGGAGATCATCCTGGCTAACCCGGTGAAACCCCGTCTCTACTAAAAAATACAAAAACAAACAAACAAGCAAACAAAAACTAGCTGGGTGCGGTGGCGGGCGCCTGTAGTCCCAGCTACTCGGGAGGCTGAGGCAGGAGAATGGTGTAAATCTGGGAGGCGGAGCTTCCAGTGAGCTGAGATCCGGCCACTGCCCTCCAGCCTGGGCGACAGAGGGAGACTCCGTCTCAAAAAAAAAAAAAAAAAAAAAAAAAAAGGCCCAAAGGAGTTCCCTCACCCTGTCCACCATGCGAGGACACAGACAATGGCATCTATGAATTAGAAATTGTGTCTTCACCAGTTACTGAATCTACCATTCATCTTCAATTCCTCAGCCTCTAGTATTGTGAGAAATATATTTTTTTGTTTATAAGATACCCAGTTTGTGATATTTTATCATAGAAGTTTATATAAACTAAAATTTTGAAAACTGGTACTGAGTAGGGAGAGGTGCTACTATAACAAATACCTACAATGTGGAAGTGACTTAGCAACTGGGTAATGGAAAGAAGCTGGAAGAGTTTTGAGGTGCATGTAGAAAAAGCCTACACTGTCATTAATAGATAATAAAGGGTGATTCTGGTGTGGGCTCATAAGAATTTAAAAGCTGTCAAGAAAACCTCAGTCTTCTTGGAGATTATGTAAGTGGTTGTGAACAGAATGTTTGTAGAAATATAGTGAGGTCTCAAATGGAAATGAAGAACATATCATTGAGAACTGGAGAAAATGTGATCCTTCTTATAAAAGGGTAAAGAATGGGCTGAATTATGTTAATGTCCTAGTGCTCTGTGGAGGGTAGAACTTAAGAATAATAAAATAACAGCATATTTGGCTGAAGAAATGTCTAAACAAAAGTATGAAGGTGTAGTCTGACTTCTCTTGAATGCTTATAGTAAAATATAAGAAGAGAGAAACAATTTAAAGACAGAATTTATCATCAAAATGGAAGCAGAACTGAAAGATTTAAAAATTCTCAACTAGTCTACACTGAAAAAAAAAAAAAAGCGAAAATACATTTGGGTGGGAACATTAATTATGTGGCCAAAAAACTGTTTAATAAAGAAATTAGTATGGTTTGGCCAGATGTTATTCATCAAGGTAATAGAAGGATGACGCCAAGGCTTATTGGAGATTATTTAGGCTGCTGCTACAATCACAGCCTCGGAATGTCAGAGTCTGAAGAATGAACAATTTCAAATGAGGTATCACGAGTGCTTGTCAGACACAGGCACTTGCTGCCCAGCACCAACACAAAGCACTGCTACACACATTCTGGCAGTAAACATTTTGGCTATCTGAGGTGTGGCTCTAATGAGCCCAGGTATGGTGTGGGCCACATTGCCTTCCTCTTCACATGGCACATGCAATAAATCTTGGTGGCATTTTCATGTCACCATCTCCCCTATCATGCAGAATACTCAAGCTTTGGAGGTGTGCCTTCCTACACTTAGATTTTGAAAGACGGTGCTGCCCTAAACCTCACACCAATGACTCGTGCTGAATGTTACTACGGTAGAGAGCAACTGTGGAGAGTCTTCCACAGAACAATGCCTAGAAAAATTAAGGAGACAGGGCTGCATCCAAGACTCTAGATCAGTAGAGCCACATGCATGTGGTTCCAGCTTTGGAGAGCTACAGGTATGCTACTCCAACCAGTGAGAGCCGCAGCGTGGACTGTCCTCATCAAAGCCACAGTGGCAGGGTTGCCCAGAGCCTTGGGGGAACCAATCACTGTCTCAAAGTGCCCAGAAGGTGGAATATTGAGTCAAAGATGATTATTCTCAAGGCTTAAGATGAAATATTTTTTCCCCTGTTGGGTTAAGGACTTACTTGGGACTTATTACTTGTTTATTTTTTCCTAATTCTTTCTTTTGGAATTGAAAGGCCCATCCTGGGCCTGTCCTATCATTGTATTTTGGAAGAACATAACTTGTTTGACTTCGCAGATTCACAGCTGGAGAGCAACTTGCCTCAGGATGAATTGTACCTTGTGTCTCACTCATGTCTGATTTAGATGATATTTAGAAGAGACTTTAAACATAATGTCGGAACAAGTTAAAACTTTTGGAGCTATTGGGATACAGTTAATGTCTTTTGTATGGGAGAAGATGAATTTTGTGGGGCAAGGGCAGAATGCTGTGGTCTAAATATTTATGTCTCCATCAAAATTCATAGGTTAAAATTGTATCACCAATGTGATGGTGTCAGCAGGCAGGGCCCATACCAAATGATTAGGTCATTAGGGAAGAGCTTTCATGAATGGGATTAGTGTACTTGAAAAGAAACCCCAGATAATTGCCTTGCTACTGCCACCCTATGAGAACACAATAAGAAGACATCATTTATGAACCAGAAAGTGGGCCCCCACCAGACACTGAATCTGTTGACACCTTGTTCTTGGACTTCCCAGCCTCTAGAATAGTGAGAAATAAATTTATCTTATTTATAAATTACCCAGTCTATGGTATTTTGCAATAGCAGTCCAAATGGACAGACATACCACATTAACATACTGAAGGATACAAATTATATAGTCATCTCAATAGATACATAGAAAGCCTTAGACAAAGTTCAACATTCTTTCATGATGAATACTCTTCACGAACTAACTACAGGAGGAATTTACCTCAGCATAAAAAAGTCATATATGACAGGTCCACATCTAACATCATACTCAATGGTGAAATCCTGAAATATTTTCCTCTATGATGAGGAACAAAACAAGAAAGCCCACTCTCACCACTGTAATTCAATATAACCCTACTGTCATCTCCTTGGGATTAATATTTCAACATGTGAATATATGAATTTTGGGCAGACATGGACAATCAAACCACATCAAATGACTAAAGAAAATGGGATACGTACACCCACACAACGAAATATCATTAAGCCACAAGATATATATCTATATATCTATATATAGATATATATATAAAATCCTATCATTTGAAACAACATGGATGAACCTGAAAGACGTTATGCTAAATGAAATAGACCATACACAGTAAAACAAATACTGCATGGTCTCACCTATAAGCAGATTCAAAAAATGTTGAACTCAAAGAAGCAGTTAGTAAAATAGTTCCCAGAGAGTGGGTTATGGGTAAAATGGAGAGATGTTGCTCAAAGTGTATAAAGTTCAATGATGCAGGATAAATACATTTTGGAGATCTAAAGTACAAGATGGTGACTATAGTTAATAATCCTGTATCGTATATTCGAAATTTGCCAAGAAAGTAGATGTTCAATGATCTTACCACACAGGCATGTGCACGCGCGCGCACACACACACACGATAGTAACTGTGAGGTAATGGATGTGTTAATTAGCTTGATTGAGATAATCATTTCACAACTTGTAGGAGTGTCAAAAATCATGATGTACACATTAAATATATACTTTTTTTTTTTTTTTTGAGACGGAGTCTCGCTCTGTCACCCGGGCTGGAGTGCAGTGGCCGGATCTCAGCTCACTGCAAGCTCCGCCTCCCGGGTTCACGCCATTCTCCTGCCTCAGCCTCCGGAGTAGCTGGGACTACAGGCGCCCGCCACCTCGCCCGGCTAGTTTTTTTTTTTTTCTTTGTATTTTTTAGTAGAGATGGGGTTTCACCGTGTTAGCCAGGGTGGTCTCGATGTCCTGGCCTCATGATCCGCCCGTCTCGGCCTCCCAAAGTGCTGGGATTACAGGCTTGAGCCACCGCGCCCGGCCCAATATATACTATTTTTTGTTTGCAATTATGTCTCAATGAAACTGGGAGTGTGTGGAGGAGAAACAAAACCGACAAACTCAATCATAAATATTTCTTGACGCCACAGCTATCTCCAACAAAACTTAATATTTCACTTTCTTTCACAGGAAAGCTCGTAAGAGTTGTCTCTAGTGTCTAACCCTGTTGTTCACTTTCGATTCTCTCCACAACACACTGAAGTTGGATGTCTTTCCCCTCCACAGCAGGAATTTTTTTCTCTTCAAACTTTCCATTGACTTCCATGCTTTCAAATCCTATCTCACTTGACCTTCTCAGCCACATTAGAAACAGCTGACATTATCACCTATTTTAAACTATTTCTTCCTTTGCATTCCAGATTTCCTCCTACCTTGGTGACCTTTCTATCTTAGTTTTTGTGCTAACATCCATCCATGGCTCATCCACTAAATGTTAAAGTGCTACAGTAATTACTCCTGAGACTCCTCTTCTCTTTCCTTGTTACTCCTTTTGACTGTTTATACCATAGAGTTACATGCCTTTAAACACATTCATTAAGCAGCAGATTTTTAAGTCTATCTTCACTTTTGAATTTCTCATTTGTTTATCCATCTTAACATATCCATTTGAATGTCTATAGTAAAACGTCTACATTGAAGATCATGTAAATGATCATTATCAGTATTGTGTGATGTGCAGGACAAAATGTCTAGTATGTATACAAATCTTAACAAGTTCACAAAATATTTCTTGATATCTATCACTGTATAATCTATTCCTGGCCAATATTTTCTATCCCAGTAATTGGCAATATCAGTTACATAATCATTCAAATCTAAAACTAATATACTTTTTTCCCTCCTTTCTACATAGCCCCAAATCAACTCATCAGAATGTTTTGATCACTCTACCCCACAATATATCCAGAATCTGACCATTTTTGTCCCTTTACACCTTTGCACTTTTGTCTAATCCACCTTCATTATTAAACTGAATTAATGCAATAATCACTTTACTTACTCTCCTACCTCTATTATTGTTTTCTATAACAGGGCAAGGGAGAATCTTTTAAAGACACATAATAGAGTACATCATTCCACTGTTAATATTCTACAATACTTTTCCATCCTGTTTTTAATAATATTTTCTTTTTTTTTTTTTTTTTTTTTTTTTTTTTTTGAGGCGGAGTCTGGCACTCTTGCCCATACTGGAGTGCAGTGGCCCGATCTCGGCTCACTGCAAGCTCCGCCTCCTGGGTTCAGGCCATTCTCCTGCCTCAGCCTCCCGAGTAGCTGGGACTACAGGCGCCCGCCACCTCGCCCGGCTAGTTTTTTTGTATTTTTTAGTAGAGACGGGGTTTCACCGTGTTAGCCAGGATGGTCTCGATCTCCTGACCTCGTGATCCGCCCGTCTCGGCCTCCCAAAGTGCTGGGATTATAGGCTTGAGCCACCGCGCCCGGCCAATAATATTTTAATTCTGATAGTTCCTCACGTTTCTTATCACATTTTCCTTTTTCATTAACAGACACTGAGTGATATAATTTTTTTTCTGAAAAGTGTCATAGAGTAAATCTTTTAGAATTTACAGGCCTAGTAGTTTCTGTCACAACTACTCCATTGTGCCTTTGTAGTACAAAAACATCCATTAACAATGAATAAATGAATAGGAGTGCAATGGCACGATCTCAGCTCACTGCAAGCTCCGCCTCCCGGTTCACACCATTCTCCTGCCTCAGCCTCCCGAGTAACTGGGACTACAGGCGCCCGCCACTATGCCAGGTTATATTGATTATTTTTTGTATTTTTAGTAGAGATGGGGTTTCACCCTGTTAGCCAGGATGGTCTCGATCTCCTGTCCTCGTGATCCGCCCACCTCAGCCTCCCAAAGTGCTGGGATTACAGGCATGAGCCACCGCTCCCGGCCTGCCCATGCTATTTTTTTCTGACTGGAATCTCGTCCTATGGCACTCATATGACTAAATCCTTCTCAAAATGTTACCTTTCTAGACAGGTTTTCCTTGTTGCCTTATCAAAATAGCCCTCACAGTAATGTTACAGCTGATTTTGTGATTTATTTTTCATAACCCTTACAACTATTTCAAAATAATTTTATTTTCATTTACATATCAGTGCACTGTCTTTTTATTAGAATGTAAACACCATTAAAACAGAGACCTGCATGCTTGGTTTTTAATGGCATCTCCAATATCTAGAACTCTAGAATATAGACACTGGATAAATTGTGGCTCATGAAATGAAAGAGTTCTAACATTGAAGAGAGTAATTGAAACTGGAGATAAAAATCTTTAAAATATGTTTGGCAATATATAACTCTTCCTTATTAACTTTTAGGCATGCATTTTCATTCATACTAATTAATTAGAGTGTTTTTAATGGTCTCATTTTGCTAACTTCAAGCTAGTTCCATTTATGGTTCAGAAAACAATAAATGCCTAAGTAAACTCTTTAATCAAAATACCGATATATTTATTTCTTAATATGGAAATATTATATATGTATCCATTTTTGTGAAACCACCTACATATATGTATTTTTTCCTACATATATAATTATTACAGAAGAATTGAATAATAAAGTATATTTTTTATTAAATGACAAGTGATTTAATTTTTCCTCCATGGACAAGAATGGGGACAGGAGGATAAAGAAAGGAGAGGAAGAACAATTGCACTGGCAGCAATGATGTCTGTGTTGAAATTAGCAATGATGGGTGTGGAGTGAAAAAGGAAAATACATTATTTCTCCATGTCCTTATCTCCCATAGTCCGGACAGCCAAAATAAACTGATGAAATTGAATCTATGATTTAGTGTAATCCAATCTATTTCATCATTTTCATCTTTCTCCCTTTTGTATCTTAAAAATAAATTAGTAATAAACCAGAGTATCCTCTGAATTGGGTACATCTAATATGTCTGGAAGTAGCCATGCCAGAATGCATATAAGTTGACTGGCTCCTTCTTTGTAATAAAGCTGTCAGGACTGATATCCTCAGAATTCATGGTGTCCTCCTTCCTCCTTGAACAGGGTGAGGGGATTATGCAGATGAGTCACAACACTCTGTCTGCCTAGAAAACCTCCTCTTGTGTGCTTGGCATACTCTGAAATTCCTTTCTATACCACTGAATGCCCACAGCTCAGAACTGTGTCTAGGGTATAAACACCTTAACAAAGCTGTTTAGCAGCTCCACTAAGTGGTTCTGGCAGGCATATACTTTTGAGTGGATGGGAGAAAGCTCCCTCTCCCACTTAGTTCTATTTATCCTCATTCAACCCACACACACTCTCTCTCTCTGCTCCTTCCTTAAGTCTGTTTTGTCTCTTACTCCATGTCTCTCCCCTAACCATTTAAAATTTTTGTTTTTATTATATACAAACATTAAGATACATTCTTAGAGTTCCTTTCCTTAAAGCGAGAAATTATATTTTCTAGTGTGACTAGCTCAGAGTGAGCAGAGAAGAAAGAGACTGGGAATAAGAAGTGAGCTAGCCACCCGACAGTCATAGTCAATTTCCTATCACCAAAAGCCTTTTGGACTGTGTTGCAAAGTTCAGGTTTTATTCTGAGTGTGATGGAAAATCTCTAAAAATTTTGAACAGACACAATTCACAATTTGATTTATATTTAAAATATCAAATTTTGGTTACAGTTCGTAAAGAATAATCCATACTGGGAAGAAGGTGAGACACAAAGCAGGGAGTTCAGGAAGAATGCTATTGCAGAAGTCCAACATAATAAAATCATGGCTAGATCTACTTTTTTCCTTTTTTTTTTTTTTAAACCAATTTGTCTTGCTTCTCCTTATTTTCAAATAGTTAAATGCCTTATTAATGTGTCTGTTTTCTTTCTTTCCTTTTTCAGAGGAGAAGCTACCATGAGCGGGTATTAAATTCACTCTTCTCTATTTTCCCATTGTTTTGCTGTTGATACCGTAGAGATTCAGGTGTATTTTCAGAGGTTTATCTAGGTTAGAGCTCAGTGGAGTATTTATATTTACAATTCCTTCAGCATCTTTTAGAGATGTAGAGCTTACAAACTAAATCTTCAAGGAAAGAAGAACTTCATCAGTTTCAAGGTGGTTCTCAACTATCCCCCAAAGAAAAAACAGACATTGGATTCATTCTACTCTGTCTAAATTTGTATTTAATGTTTATTTTACTTTAGAGTTAACCATTCTAAATTTCCCTCTAGCAGCATCCTATAGAAAGTGCAGTGAAACCTTTAGAAATTTATCTGTAGTCATTTTGCCCAAATGAATCCTTTTTATTGACATTTCTGGTAACTTATTTTTTTCTAACTGGAAATCAAATGTCTATGAAAACATAATTCTATCTGTATGTTCTTCAGCATATTATTTTTTACAGTTTTGGAAATAACATATCAAACACATACTCATATAAATTTGTTACAAGACTTTCAGTACAAAATAGCTAAATTTAACATTTTGAAAAATTATGAGCTAATAAATATTTGAATTGTCAGTAACCAGATTACATGAATAATCTTTTCTTTCATATAAAGGAATTGCAGCTTTTTACAATTTTCTTTTTGATAAAGACTTTCAGATATGAAGCCACGCACCACAAATTGAACTAATCACATGTAATCTCCATTTAAGACCAATAAATTAAGTCATGGCCTTATATTTTAAGGATATTATATTGCACAAAAAAAATCTTTCATTTTTTTCTAGGTCAAAATTGTTCATTGCCAATTTTAGTTTATTCAAACTATACTTATATTGTCAGATGATGAACTTATTCACATACATCTATACAAAACATTTTTAACAGGCCAATATAAAATTGTATGTTAGTTGGTTAAACTTATCAAATAAAAAATGCTTCAGGGTGGATATGAACTTTCTATTGGCTTATATAATATCCATCGCTGTAATGATAAATGTGTCCTTGTATCTAAGAATAATATTCCCAACTCCAAATATCTCTTAAATCTTAGAATCAGTATGTTTTAGCCTTTTTTATTTTATTATCTTTCTCTTTCACATAAATTCAACTACTACTCTCCAGTATGTGTCTATCATTACCCCTTTGTGTCTTCCCAAGCACCAAATCATGTATTTTTTTTCATCTTTCTAGAGTTTCTACAGGTATTTTAACATATGCAGAATAACCTTTGTTTTCTTCCCACCACACTTTATGGCATTTTTCATTTAGGCCTTACATGGTGACATCACCACACACACAGTCTGAAGAGCACTAATTTTGATATCAACCTTTAGATTCACATTTCTAGACTTTTGCTTTTATTAAATCAACCAGTTATGCTAATTATACCTCTGAAATGCTCCCCAATTGCTGCCTCTCTCTTTTACTAATAGTGTTGCCTCAGTTAAGACTCTTGTCATGCTTGTTCAGATTGTTGCAAAGGACACTTAATGGTTTTCCCTGAGAGTAGCTTTCTCCTCTTCTGGTAAATACTTTTCTCCCTTTTCCCTTGTTCTCCCATCTCTCCTCTCCCTCTCCCTTCCCTTTCCCCATCTCCTTCCCCTTCTCCTTCCCCTTCCCCTACCCCTTATCCCTCTCCTTCTCATTTCTTTTTCTTTTACTTTTTTTTCATTAAGAAAGCAAAGGAATAAAAGAATAGCTACTTCCTAGGCAGAGCAGCCGGGAAGTTGTTAAAAGCGTATATTTTTATATGATAAAGAGAAAGTTGATGTTATTAGTTTTAGGAATAAAACTTTATACTGGCTCTCTCAAAACTAAGTATTTTTAAAATCTTGTCTCAAGTTATAATGACATTTCCATTTCTTGCCTATTCATCATAATTGTATTTTGTGGATATAATGAAATTCTCATTATTGTCATGTGTTGAGTTCACTTTTGTTGTTGTTATAATCTTTTGTTTTCTAATTTGTTACCTTCATATGTTTTCTTTATTCTGCTTAGTGACTTTGTTTTTATTCCTGATAATTCATTTGTAATTTCCTACTCTTCTTTCAGAATCAAATTAAAACTTCACCTCAGTGAAAACTTTTTTTTTAACCTTCTTGAAGGAGTTATGTTTTTGTGTAACCAAATAAAACTATGGTGTATCATAAACTATTTTATTAAACTTGTGTCTACAACTTGGGCAAAACTAAAATAAGGTGGATTAGCTCTTCAAACAAGTTCTGGCAATTTAAGTAAGTGTTAAAAATATCAATGTTTTAGAAGTTCTGTGTCAGATAGCCTTGTTAAATCCTTTATAATTCAAAACCTACTTCTAAATCAAAGAAGAAAATTTATTAACTGAGTACCAGAAATAATAATAAATAATAATTTCTACTAGAAATTATCTGTTTTGCAGATGATAACCACTTAAATAAATATGATTTAATCAAATATTGATTACTTATGCCTATGTGTTATCAATATGATAGAGAAAATCTGTTGTAATGTAGAAACCTTATTGAACAAATTATTGAAATCTCCATCGCCTCATAAAGTAAAATCTGATGATAAGGGAATGTCTAATTTAATTTTATTATTACAGCAATAGACACATGTATAAAAGTTATTTCACTAAAGCAAGTTTCTTTTTCATCCATGTTATTCTGCTGAAAAGAGAAAGATTCAATGAATCAGAGATTATAACTCTACAGGAAAAAAAAAAAATCCTGGTGTTCAATAAAAAAGCCTGCCTATTGCTTTCTTTGAATTCATTTTGCTTGATTTTTGTTCAGTATGAAAGAACTCGCATTGATTACAATGAACCTGTTTTATACAGACCATGTAAAGATCCCTGTGGATTTGATTATGGGGTGGGTCTCTAGTCTCTTTTTTATTACTATTCTCTTTTAGAATATTCTTGCAAGAAGAACAATGCAATGTGATGGCATTTTAAAGTTAAAAAAAAAGGTATGAACAATATTCTGAAAACGTTGCTTTCTTGTTCTCTTGTCACAGTACTTTAAGGAAGTATAACATGCAATAGATACGTTCCATCAAACATTTATTTGGTATTTTATATGCTCAAAATTTATACACATATTTTGTCCTGACATTTTCCTCTATTTAACTAGATCAGGGTTTTTAATAGCCAATGACATTTTAGATCCTCTTTACAGAATAACCAAATAATAAAGGCAACAAACACATTCATCCAGGCAATGGGGCACAGTGGGGAGTTTTTTACAGTTTTTCTAACAATATGGGTTTTTCTGATTGCTTTCCAGATATGGATTTTTCGGTTACAAAAGTCCAAAATGTATGCTAATAAGGCTTATAAATCTAAATTATTATGGATATTGTCTTCAGTGGTTCTCATCTGAGAAACACAGGGAATTAAACATTAAAAAATAAACTAATGAGGTATAGAAAAAAAAAGGAATAGATGTAATAATAGACCATAACTCAGGCTCTTGGAAAAAAGTAACATGATTAATGAACCAATAGTTAACTTAATCCATTTAGTAAGGTAGAAATCACAGATATACAAAATAAGAAATAATAAGGATAAAATAACTGTTAGAAAAGCAGAAAAATATTTTGATTATTTTCTTTGCTCTGCAGAAGTTTATTAGTTTGATGTAATCCCACTTTTTAATTTTTGGTTTTGTTGCCTGTACTTTTGGGATCTCATCCAAGAAGTCATTGCCAAGACCAAAGTTAAGAAAGTTTTCTCCAAAAAATTTTACAGTTTCATATCTTATGTTTCAGTTTTTAATATACTTTGAGTTAATTTTGTGTATGATGTACTGTAAGGGTCCAATTTTATTTATTTATTTTGAGACAAGGTCTGGCTCTGTCACCCAGGCTGGAGTTCTACAGCAGGATCTCAATTCACTTCAGCCTCCATCATGATTCTCCCACCTCAGCTTTCTGAGTATTTGGGACCACAGGCATGCACCTCCACATCCAGCTATTTTCTATTTTTTTTTTTTTTTTTTTTTTGGTAGAGATGGGATTTTGCCCAGTTGCCCAGGCTGCTCTGGAGCTCCCGAGATCAAGTGATCTGCCCACCTTGAAAACTGCTAGCATCACAGGCATAAGCGACTGTGCTCAGACCAATTTTATTCTTTTACATGTGTCTATATAGTTTAATCAACATCATTTATTGAAATTACTGTTTTCTTTTTTTATTATTATTATACTTTAAGTTCTAGGGTACATGTGCATAACGTGCAGGTTTGTTAAATATGTATACTTGTGCCATGTTGCTGTGCTGCACCCATCAACTCGTCAGCACCCATCAACTCGTCATTTACATCAAGTATAACTCGCATTGCAATCCCTACCCCCTCCCCCCTCCCCGTGATAGGCCCCGGTGTGCGATGTTCCCCTTCCCGAGTCCAAGTGATCTCATTGTTCAGTTCCCACCTATGAGTGAGAACATGCAGTGTTTGGTTTTCTGTTCTTGCGATAGTTTGCTGAGAATGATGGTTTCCAGCTGCATCCATGTCCCTACAAAGGACACAAACTCATCCTGTTTTCTTCATTATGTATTTTGGCATCTTTGTCAAGATTAGTTTACCATGTGTGCATAGGATTACTTTTGGACTCTCTATTATGTCTAATTGGTCTATATGTCTATTTCCATGTCAGGACCATACTGTTTTGATTATTACAGCTTTGCAATATAATTTGAAATCAGGAAGTGTGATGCCTCCTATTTGTTCTCCTGTCTCCTGATTGTTTTATCTATTGAGGTATTCTTTGTTGTTCCATACATATTTTAGTAATTTTTCTTAAAGTTCTAAATTTTTTTTAGAATTTTTCTATTTCCTTGAAAAATATCACTGAAATTTTGATAAAGATTGCATTGAATCTTTATGTGGCTTTGGGTAGTATCAACTGCACAACAAAGAAAACAAATCAATGAAAGGGCAACCTACATAATAGCATAAAATATTTGCAAGTCAAATATCTGAAAAGGAGTTAATATCCAAAATATATGACTAGTTCATACATCTCAATAGCAAATAAAACAGATAACCCAGTTAAAAAAAATAATAAAGGACCCAGATATAAATACTTCCAAATAAAACATACAGATGGCCAAAGGTGTATGAAAAGGTGCTTAACAGAGCTCAAATAATTTGTACCAGAAATACCAATGGAGGAAATGCTCCAGATGCTGGTGATGATGCATGAATAGGTCCAACCAATTGTACATTTGAAAAAATAAACCTTTATTAAATCAAAGAAATAAAAAAAGGTGCTTAACATCACTAGTCATCAGGAAAATGCAAATCAAAACCTCAAAATGGAATATAACCTCACATCTCTTAGTATGGCTATTATCAGCATAGACATAGATACTATAAAAATATATAAATAGATAATTACTATTGGCTAGAGTTTGATGAAAAGGAACACTTGTACGTTATTGGTGGGAATGTAAATCGATATAACGATTATGGGAAACAGTAGGGAGGCTCTTCAAAAGATCAAAAAGTAAAGTACCAGATGACCTAATAATACATCTTCGGTATGTATACTCAATGAAAATGAAATTAGCATGTCAAAAAGGTATCTGCACTCCCATGATAATTAAAGCATTATTCACAGTAGCCAATGTAAGGAAATAACCTGTTTGTCAATGGATAAATGAATTGCTTATATGTGTGTGTGTATATATATACATATATGTACATGTGTATAAGTACACATATGTGTACATATGTATATATGCATACATATATATGTATTTTGTGTATAAGTATTTATGTACATGTATAAATGGAGTATTATTCAGCCATAAAGAGGAAGGAAATCTTGCCATTTTGTAACAACACAGATTAATCCAAAGGACATTACGTGAAGTGAAATAAGCTAGATACAGTAAGGCAAACACTGAATAATCTTACCTATATGTGAAATCTAAAGATGTTAAACTTACAGAGAGTAGAATGCTTCCTTCCAGGGGCTGGGAGTGGGAGAAATGAGAAGATACTCTTCAAAGGGTACAAACTTTTATTAAAAGATGAATAATTTCTGGGGATATAATGTACAGCATGGTGACTATTGTGAATAATACCGTATCATTACCGAAAATTTGTTAAGATAGTTGTTTATAACTTTTCTCACCACAAAGAATTTAAAAAGATAGCTATGTGAGTTGAAGGATATATTAATTAGCTTGATCGTGGTAATCATTTCACAATGTATATGTGTATCAAACCATCAAGTTTTATACTTTAAATGAATAAAAAATAAACCATTCTTTACAGAAATACAAAAAGAAACAAACAAATATCCTAAGGGTAGCTGTTAAATAGAATTCTATGTACACATATATGGAAACCTAGATAAAAAGAAAATTTAAATTTAATTTGTTAAATAAAATTTTCCAAAATTAACCACAATAGAAATAGTAAACAGAAACATATTAATTTACTTAAATGATGAGAAATTTGTCAAGAAATTGCCCCTCAAACCACCAGTTCCAATTAGTTTCACAGGACAATTGAGCTAATCTTTAAAACTGGATAGTCTCAATAATATTTAAATTATTCCAAAGAATATAACACTAAGAAAATTTCTATTTTTTGTATTAAAACAAATATGTTCCACAGTCTTCAGCAGGTAAGTACCTCACAGACAAAATAGAAGCCATGGAAGAAAATCTCTTTTATCTTCCTTTCAGGTCTATCCTCCTTTTCTACTTCTTATGATAAGAAACCTTTGCCTGGATGCTGCAGTTCATTCTTACCTACTGTCTCAGAATTCTATTTAATGACTTTCCTAAAGTTCTTAATAAAATGTGATATCATTTGTATAAAATCAGATACAACAGCAATATACAGGTATAGTATACAACTTAATTTGATCATTTCAATTTTTGAATTTCCTAAAATTCACAAAAGCTTTAAAATGATTAAGTAGCAGAAATAATGGTTGGTCATATGGTTTGGTTGTGTCCACACCCAAATCTCAACTTGAATTGTATTTCCCAGAATTCCTGTGCATTGTGGGAAAGACCCAGTGGGAGATAATTGAATCATGGGTGCCAGTCTTTCTCATGCTTTTTTTTTTTTTTTTTTTAAGAGTCTCACTCTGTCACACAGGCTGGAGTATAATGACACAATCTCAGCTCACTGAAACCTCTACCTCCTGGGTTCAAGTGATTCTCCTGTCTCAGCCTCTCAAGTAGCTGTGATTACAGGTGCCCGCCACCACGCACAACTAATTTTTGTAATTTTAGCAAAGACAGGGTTTCACCATGTTGTTCAGGCTGGTCTCGAACTCCTGACATCAGGTGATCCACCTGTCTTGGCCTCTCAAAGTTCTGGGATTACAGATATCAGCCACCATGCCTGACCCCCAGTGCCATTCTTGTGGTAATGAGTAAGTGTCACAAGATCTGATGGGTTTATCAGGAGTTTCCACTTTTGTTTCTTCCTTATTCTTTCTTGCCACCACCATGTAAGAAATGCCTTTTGACCTCCACCATGATTCTGAGGCCTCCCCAGCCATGTGTGGAACTGTAACTCCAATTACACCTCTTTTTGTTCCTAGTTTCGGGTGTGTCTTTATCAGCAGTGTGAAACCAAATTAATACCGTTTGGTTGGCTGTTGTTGCTTCCTCAGTGAAATAACTTAATTTAAATTTCTTTTTCTTTTTTTGTTGTTTTTGAGATGGAGTCGTCCAGGCTGGAGTGCAGTGGTGCTATTTCGGCTCACTGCAAGCTCTGCCTCCCGGGTTCACGCCATTCTCCTGCCTCAGCCTCCTGAGTAGCTGGGACACAGGCGCCCGCCATTATGCCCTGCAAATATATAAATAAATTATATATATATATATATATATATATATATATATATATATATATATATAGTATTTTTAGTAGAGTCGGGATTTCACCATGTTAGCCAGGATGGTCTCGATCTCTGACCTCATGATTCGTTCACCTCGGCCTCCCAAAGTGCTGGGATTGCAGTAAAATTTGAAATTTTAACACCTGTAGTAGTATGGAGAAAGGAGCTGTTTTATGGAAAAATGTAGAAGATTGCTTAGTAACATCTTTTTTTTTTTTCTTTTTAGACAGAGTTTCACTGTTTCATCCAGGCTGGATTGCAATGGAGTGATCTCAGCTCACTCCAACTTCTGCCTCCCATATTCAAGCGATTCTCCTGCCTCAGCTTCCTCAGTAGCTGGGATTACAAGCACCTGCCACCACATCCAGCTAATTTTTGTATTTTTAGTAGTCGCCTGCTGCCATATCTGGCTAATTTTTTTTTATTTTTAGTAGAGATGTGGTCTCACCGTGTTGGCTAGGCTGATCTTGAACGCCTGACCTCGGCCTCCCAAAATACTGGGATTACAGGCTTGAGCCATCGCACCCGGCAAGTTGGTTAATAAAATCTACTCAATTCACAAAGATGCGTGAACCTTATTTAAACAATTCCAGTGTAAAAATGTCTATACATACATGTATAAAACTGTCCCAGTTAGTTTTTTCCTGGGGAAAAAAATCATTTTGTATATGTTGATTTATATGGAGTTATAAGATAATTTTAACATGATAAAAGAAAGGTGATGAAGGATATGAATAATATGAAACCATACATACAAATTAAATATATTTATATACTGGTCTATGCATACAGATAGTAGAGAAAGGTACATACCAAACTGGTAATAGGTATCACATAATGCTAGTGGAGGTGGAGTTGTTTGGAGGAGTCTTGAAGTTTATTTTTTAAATTATTCTGTACTTTTTGTGTTTTCCTTACAGCATATAGTAATCATATTATTTAAAAATAAATTTTAAAATAAAGATGAATTAAGTCACATGATTGAGTATGACTTTGACTTCTTGAGATACGGTGATTTAACTAGGTCTTATTGATTTAATTTCCACAAAAATTTGTTTCAAAGGGAAAATGGAAAAAAAAAAAAGAGAGAAAAAGAAAATAAGGGAAAAAAGAGAAAAACAGGAGCTGGAGAGCAGGGAGAAATAGGAAAAGAAAAAGGAGAAGAAAGGAAGAAGGGAGGAAGAAAAGAAGGGGAGAATCTCTACTCCTGACTTTGACAAACACGAAGAAAATCTTTACTGTTGACCAGGTGATGGTGCAGTATAACCTATCCTGGATGATACTAATACTAATGACAACATCAATAACAACTTGACTTAGTCTTTCATAGTTATAACCATATTTTTCACAACACATTGTGCTGTATTTTATTTAAATAATTGTATACAATACAAATTACTAATTTTAGAAGACATAAATTATAATATGTATTGTCCTGCCAATTCATATCTCTTAAGCCAATTTTATCATTTATTTAAAATGGCATTTTTAAATTATACTTTAAGTTCTAGGGTACATGTGCACAACGTGCAGGTTTGTTACATATGTATACATGTGCCATGTTGGTGTGTTGCACCCATTAACTCATCATTTACATAAAGTATATCTCCTAATGCTATCCCTCCCCCCTCCCCCCACCCCACAAAACGCTCTGGTGTGTGATGTTCCCCACCCTGTGTCCAAATGTTCTCATTGTTCAATTCCCACCTATGGGTAAGAACATGCAGTGTTTGGTTTTCTGTTCTTGTGATAGTTTGCTGAGAATGATGGTTTCCAGCTGCATCCATGTTCCTACAAAGGACACAAACTCATCATTTTTTATGGCTGCATGGTATTCCATGGTGTATACCTGCCACATTTTTCTTAATCCAGTCTGTTATTGATGGACATTTGGGTTGGTTCCAAGTCTTTGCTACTGTGAATAGTGCAGCAATAAACATGTGTGCATGTGTCATTATAGCAACATGATTTATAATACTTTGGGTATATACCCAGTAATGGGATGGTTGGGTCAAATGGTATTTCTAGTTCTAGATCCTTGAAGAATCGCCACATTGTCTTCCACAATGGTTGAACTAGTTTACAGTCTCACCAACAGTGTAAAAGTGTTCCTGTTTCTCTACATCCTCTCCAGCACCTATTGTTTCCTTACTTTTTAATGATCTTCTAAAATGGCATTTAAGAATGAATTCATCCTAGGTTAAAAAGTAAGTTTTCAATCAATAAGATTATAATTTTACATAAATAATAGTATAAAAGTGGTGCCTTTACACTTTTACAGTGCAAAATTTGTACATTCTTCAATTGTGTTGAAAGACACTTAAAAAAGTAGTATGTCTAACTAAAACTAACACTTTTAGTTCCTGAGATAAAAGGACTGGTGTCTTTAAACTTACTGTGATTTCCAACAGCTCTAATTTCAATTCAGAATAACAAACATAATATGTCTTAAAAAGAAGTGTGCATTGCTTATACTTTTTTGTTTTGTATTTGTGTTTTTTTAATATCCAGAACCTACAAAGAACTCAAACAAATTTACAAGAAAAAAACAAACAACCCCATCAAAAAGTGGGCAAAGGATATGAACAGACATTTCTCAAAAGAAGACATTCATACAGCCAACAGACACATGAAAAAATGCTCATCATCACTGGCCATCAGAGAAATGCAAATCAAAACCACAATGAGATACCATCTCACACCAGTTAGAATGGCGATCATTAAAAAGTCAGGAAACAACAGGTGCTGGAGAGGATGTGGAGAAATAGGAACACTTTTACACTGTTGGTGGGATTGTAAACTAGTTCAACCATTATGGAAAACAGTATGGCGATTCCTCAAGGATCTAGAACTGGATGTACCATATGACCCAGCCATCCCATTACTGGGTATATACCCAAAGGATTATAAATTATGCTGCTATAAAGACACATGCACACGTATGTTTATTGCGGCACTATTCACAATAGCAAAGACTTGGAATCAACCCAAATGTCCATCAGTGACAGACTGGATTAAGAAAATGTGGCACATATAGACCATAGAATACTATGCAGCCATAAAAAAGGATGAGTTTGTGTCCTTTGTAGGGACCTGGATGCAGCTGGAAACCATCATTCTTAGGAAACTATCACAAGAACAGAAAACCAAACACCGCATTGTCTCACTCATAGGTGGGAACTGAACAATGAGATCACTTGGACTAGGGAAGGGGAACATCACACACCGGGGCCTATCATGGGGAGGGCGGAGGGGGAGGGATTGCACTGGGAGTTATACCTGATGTAAATGACGAGTTGATGGGTGCTGACGAGTTGATGGGTGCAGCACAGCAACATGGCACAAGTATACATATGTAACAAACCTGTGCGTTATGCACATGTACCCTAGAACTTAAAGTATAATAATAAAAAAATTTAAAAAAGAGTGAAACTAGATAAAATTTTAAGTGTCTCCTCCTCCCACTGTTTGATATTTAATTCTAAACCAAAGCTTCTCTCTCATATGAACTGCAAGCAAGTATCTATGCACTTCTTAAGAATTTCATTATTATAAGATTAAGTTAATTGAGTGAAAGACCATGTCTCTCTTTTGAGCTTGAAAATGATATCTTTGTCTTTTTTAAGACAGGAAAACAGAACATGTAATTAGCAATAGGTTTTTTTTTTAAAGCAAATACATATTTATGTTCATTCAGCACATATGTGAAATAATCTATTTGAAAGTGTTCAAAGAATTTACTTACTTTTGGGGTTTAGCATAATAATTACTTCTTTTTGTGTCTATTCTTACATTTTCTTAAAATTTAAGTTTAATAGACAACTAAAATGTTTGCTGCTTTTGTGAGCTTGATTGTTGTGTTACCCACACAACAAAAGATTTGTGACAGTCTGGAAGGGTGTATGCTTGGGAAATAGTGATGAACAAGAAGAAGGTAGAAAGATGCACATAAAATTTAAGAAAGTTCCTAATAACTGAAAAGACACAATTTAACCTATTACCTGTCCAATGAGTTTGGAAACTAATAATCATGAAATAAGGTAAAAAAGGAAAATTCTAAAATGCTGTAACTAATTGAATGTTTAAGGCAGATCCATGTTGACAACTGAATGGAAATACACATATATACACATAAATACATTTATACCTGACTTTGGGATCACAGCGAGTTGGTGCTCTAAAGTTGCCTCAAAAAATTGTCATGTCTAAGCTACAAAGCTTTTGTTCATCAACATATTGGATTGTGTAAGGCTTCTGACCTCTCTCTAGTATTGATTTAAGCAACCTTCAAATTCACTGCAGCTTGCTATAATTTACCTTTTGCTGTGTAGCAACAGCAAAACTGACAATATTTGTTAAAGTTTGTGTATTTTTTCAATGGAAACTTAAAAATAAACCACTTAGTCACTCAGTATCCACTTTTATTAGTGTACCTATGTTCCTTTAATCTTACTGGGTTAGTTCTCCAAATTAGTAATCTGTTTTGATTCTGTTAATTCCCTATGAAATGTTCAGTGATGAAAGGAATCAAGCTTTCAATCTCATCTGTAAATGAGAGCGCCGTTACATTTAGAGGTAGATGTTTGCTATTTGCCATGTGTTAGCTTTCACGTCCCTTTGCATGCTATAAGAAATCTGTCTACCTTGCTGGCACAAACATATATAATAGAGGTTTATTCTTTTACACCAAATCCCATTACTGAAAATGGGAAACTAACATTGCTTTCCTTATTGATTTTACTGTTTTCAGTTTATTTAATGTGTGTGTTTCCCATAACCCATTCTAATTATAACCAAAATGAGTATGGAAGGCAAAGCAGCTCAAATGGGAAAAACTGTAACTGGAAACCTGAAGGGCTGTCCTTCATGAAAGAGGCTCAGGTAGTAAATCTCATAGCTAAAAAGAGAAAGGTACAAATATTTGACTTCCTTATCCATGACACTGGGAGCAATAGGATGCTCATTTGAGGAGCTTTTGCCTCATAATAAAACTATATTAGCAAGCAAAAGTAGACAACTATTTCTCAATCTCACTTTGAGTGTCAGTTTGTGTGGCTCTGCTTGAGGCTTTTTGTTGAGTCTGCTACTAAAGTCTGGTTCTACTACCCAGATCTCATTCCAGGACAAAACTGGAGACATAATATTCACCCAGGTCTTGCTTTTTTTGTTTTTATGGTGGTCATTAAAAATTTCAGGGGGTTGTCCAAAAACATTCATTGCCTTTTAAGATATAGGCTGGGAATTGGTTCTCTCTCACTTCCACCTACATGGCTTGAACAAAGCCAGCCATACAGTCAAGGCCAACATTGTTGGGGCATGAAGATGGAATTGTGGGGAAGCAGGAAGAATATATACTGAAAAGTAAGTTAATCTGTTATAACACTCATCAGGTCAGAGACCAAAGCCACCCAGTAAGTTGCTTTGCAAATTTCCTATACTGAAGTAGAACTAATACAGTAGCAACTCTTTATTCACAGCAGAAATGTTGAAAAATCCCCCATGGATGCCTGAAACCATGAATAGTACTAAATCCTATTTATACTATGTTTTTCTATACATAAATGCCTGTGATGAAATTTAATTTATAAATTAGGCACAGTAAGAGATTAGCAACAACAACTAATAAAAATAGAATATTCTAATAATAAATCATAATAAAAACTATGTGAATGTGGTCTCTCTCTCTCTCTCTCTCTCTCTCTCTATATATATATATATATATATATATATCTCATTGTAATGTACTACTGTACTCATCCTTCCTCTTTTGATTATGTGAGATAATAAATTGCCTACATGACAAGATGAAGTGAGGTGAATGGGCTATTCTTGACCTTCTGATGATATATCAGAAGGAGGATCATTGGATTCAGATGATCGTGAATCATAGAGCCGTGACAAGGTCAATGATTGGATGTCACAATCAGATGATGTCAATGTCTAACAGACAGGTATAGAACTTGGATACACTGGACAGAAAGATGATTCACATCATAGGGAAGATAAAGAGAGATGATACAAGTCTTCATCATGCTACTCAGAAAGGGGCCAAATTTAAAATTTGTGAATTGTTTATTTCTGGATTTTTCCATTTAATATTTTTGGACCTTCGTTGACTGCAAGTAACTAAAATATCAGAAAGCAAAACCATGCTTTAGTGGGGACTAATGTAATTTAATTTAACTGAATTTTGTGGGTTGGTAGCCTTCAATATCCATGGAGAATGAGATTTCTTTTAATTTTATCCTATAATACGTAAATAATAGTTCAGTGAATAACCCAGCTTGATCCCCAAGCTATTTCTACCAGGTAAATCCAAATCTGAATGGCTAATGTGCAAGGCAGTGGATCAGAGAGTTTATACCCATGGAGTGTTGGAAAGCAACTGAGGAAAGTATTAATCCTCAATGATACTGGATTGACCAGAACAAGATTATCCCACAAACTGAATCTGCAATCAGAAGGAGGGAGCAACTGCATTCCAAGTTATCTGAGACTCAGATTTGTGCTCAATTTAAGTCACCATAGAATTATAACTGGATTTTTCAGACAAGAAAGAAGATAGCAGGTGAAAAGAGAAAAAAAAAATTGGATAATGTTTCAGGAGGAAAATGGGGGGTGTTATTCTTTATTTGCCATATACATTTTCCCTTACTTTGTCTTAGAATTTTGTAGAGCTATAGTACTGGAGGTTAGCAGACACTGAGGTAAAGGAGGAACCCCACTCAAGTCTCCTTTAAAACAGCTTCATGCCCATCAGCTATCAATCACTCCTTTAGATCTACTAAGGTTGTCACAGTAAGCTACATTTCCTTTTGGCTGCTCTCAACCAATGACCAATCACCTTGAGGGTGGAGTGGTTTTAGAGTTGGTTCACTCAGGCCAAACTCAGCCCTCCTATAATGGGCAACTTTTGCTCAGGAACTTTCCATTGGCCTGATCAGCAATTTCTCAGAAATGTACTGCAGTTAAAGACTGTTCCTACCTTTATTCTTTACCTGTTTCCTTTCACGGGAGTCAGTACACACTGTGAGTTGAAGTTTCCCAGTGCCTAATTTAGTACCTTCACATTTTAGCTTTAATGGCATCTCTCCCATAAATCTTTTGCATATCTGATCTTATACTGGTAGAAAACTTTATGAGAATCTAACCTGACACAGTAATCAGAACTTACAGAAGCAGAAAATAGAGTGGAGGTTGGCAGAAGATAGGGAGGTTGTAGTTCAATGGGTACAAAGTTACATTTATACAAGGTGAGTAAGTTTTAGAGCTATGCTCTACAATATAGTGCCTATACTAAAGATATTGAGAGAGGAGTAAGGGAAAAAAATCAGGCAGACAGTCAAGGCAGGTCCTTGGTAGAATTCTTTTAAACAGAGAAACAGCATGAAAAATCAAGCTGTAGTTGCACAGATAAGTAAGCAAGGTCCAACACAGAAATGCCTTTGTACTTCGTGTAATCAGTGGGCTCCCAGGAAGAGGTTTCCTCCCCTTCTATGGATGTGTACGTTGTGGACTCATGGGAACTTGTCTTGCACAGGGAGGAGTCTTGCTTAAGACATGCCTACAACTGCACAGAAAAGGGCACTTACACAGGCAGCTACACAGATAAGGGGAATTTCCTATAAAAGCTTTTGTGTTCAACTGTAAAATGGCAACCCTCTCAGGCCCCCTCTTCACTGCAAAGAGCTTTCCTCTTTTGCTTATTAAACTTTCACTCCAACCACCTCACCCTTGGTGTCCATCCTCCTTATTTTTCTTGGTCATGGGACAAGAATTCTGGATTAACACCTCAGGCAATGACACTGCTTCATTGACCCTAAACTGCTTCGATATGTGCATGAAAATTTAAGAGAGTAGATCTTAATTAGATCTCAAAGCACCATGATTGCTTAGGGAATATTACTACAAGTTCTTACTACAAGAAAAAAAAAACAAGAAAAGGGACACAAAAATACTTTTTGTTTTAGGTGGATAGATTCATTACATTTGTTATGGTAATAGTATCACATATGTACAAACTCATCAAATTGTATACATTAAGTGTATGCAGGTTTTTTGCTTAACAATCATTGCTCAATAAAGATGTGAATCATATTTACAAGTGTTATAAAAAGTGGAACTTGTGTTGCTAATAAGTAGTGGCTACCATGCTCAGCACTACTGTTAAACGTAGTGTGCTTTGGAAGGCACATGGTGTTATATAGACAAAGGGGATGCCTTTCAATCTTTTATAAAAAGAAACTCCTTCATGCTCTACTTTGCATATTAGCCACATAGATTTAATTCTCCTAATGAACGTAAGTTGGACATAAAGCTGGCTCAAACAAAAAGAAATGGTAAAATCTAGTGAAGGAGCAGTCATGTGTAACAGATCATGCACTGCTCAGTGAAGGTGGCCTATGGGCAAAAGGGACAATGATGCCTGGGAAGTGCTATCCTCAGAATAGGTGATAGCAGAGCCCAGGAGGAGCAGAGCTTGATGAGCCCCAAGTAGAAGTGGCTTTTCTGTGGACTCCAAAGACAACCTATCAAGGAAACTTTAGACAGTTTAGCAGACATTGGAAGCCTTGAACCAGAAGTGTATCAAGACAATTGGGTTGGGAATAGAGAGAGGGAAAAGCAGGAAGAATTGCAGATATAAGGTAAATATAATTCATGTTCACACACTAAGAAACTTTCTAAAATTATTGCTGGGAAAAAATGCAAGAACTATTATATTATTGAAGCAATGGGCAGGTTTTAAAAAATAGGTTGTGAAAAGAACCATGAATATGGGTTTTCAAGTGACTCTACTTTGACCTATGAGTAATTAACCTTGAGGATCATGGGTTATAGTATTGTGTTAATATTCCTAAATACATATCAGCTTCATTTTGAGCAGTCACATATTAAGAGAAGGAAGATGATCCAGGGTATAAATCATATTCCCATAGCGAAACATTCTTATATTGAGACGGCACTTGGATTGCAATCTCTAACTCTACCAAGATTCCAAATGTATCCTGTGAGTTAATGGTCCAGTAAATTTTCTTCCTTACACAGGGAGAACCACACAAATTCTGTTAATTTTGTTAGTGCTTTGTCACTGATATGATATTAATGTTGTTGAGTGATTGTCAGTGATATAATCACTCTTGTCCTTAGGGAAGACAAAAACAAGAGTACAGGCTAAATAAGAGGAGGAGGAAAATGTTTATAAGGTTCCATGCATTATGAATGACATGAATCAAGTGAAACAAGCTAGTTGCCAGATTTGGGGTCAAGAATCAGTGCTGGGGTAGTAGGTAAGAGCACACTCAATGTCTGGGAGGAGATGGAATACATTTACAGTCAAGAGCAATCTGAATACTGTTATTATAAATTATTGTTTGTTCTTCATTGGATTATGTATTCTACAATTCTTAAAAAATAATGACTATTGGATTCCTTAAAAAATAGTCAACAGATGCTATTATTAACAAAAAAAGCAAATACATAAAAACATGTCAGGCTATCATAATACAGAAAGTTAATCCCAAAAGTTCATCAAATTGAACGAAAATGAAGGGGATTTGGAGGTTAAAAAATTGATTGTGGAGTAAGTAGACTTTGAAAAAAATAAATATGTCCAAGTGTGTTGTTGCTCAGCTCCCTATTCATACATTGTGTTTCTTACCTCACAGTAAAGTGTTTAAAAATGCTGTTTCTTCTAATAAATTTAGGATAAGGAGACTAGATATTAGAATATTGCAATTGTTCATTGATGCTAGGCATCCGAACTATGGAGATACTGATGAGAATTGAGTGGGAGGGAATGGTGAGGAAGGCATTGCAAGTATTAAATAAATAGCCTGTTGGAATCCAGAGTACTAGCCCTTCCTTTCCAAATCTAGATGACAGTTTTCAAAAAAAAAAAAAAAATGTGTGCTATAACATGGAATGATTTTATGTATAAAAGCCACTTAATAAAAACCCTAGAATATGAAAAAATTTATTTAAATATATAAAACATGCTTGTATTTGTAATGATGATATATAAACTCACCAAATTTGTTTGATATTTGGAAGTTTTAGATGTAGTAGATTTAGTTTATAGCTTTCCCCTTGTGTAGGGGAAAATAACAAAAGCAGCAAATATAAATGCCAATTTTTGACAGTTGTAACATATACTGTGTTTTCTTTTCAGACCACTAGATTTTCTGCATACACAAAGTCAATTACTATACTGAGATTTCCACTTGACATTCCTCAAAAGTGTCAACAACTTGACCTTTCAAAGATGCTATTCTGTTGAAATTATTCTTATATCCACGGTGAATCAGTGGGATTTAAGCAAGATAGCCAGAAATCAACCAATTATCACACTGAATGACTAAAAGAAAAGTGTGTTAGGACTTTGAATTTCTCACTGGTACTCAACTATTCAAGGATCTTCGATTCAAATCTTCGATTTATATATTCAAATTTCATTTACGCTATTACTAACAAGTTTGTCTGCATAAATTGTAGAAACCTTCTTTTCAAGTTTCATCCAGAGAGAGAGTTCAAATATACTTTTAAAAGTCAGTACACAAGTCTAGACTACAGTAAACTGTCCCTAGTATGTCCTGCTTAATTTCTCAACTTTATGTACATTTGGGAAGTAAAATGATCAGAAATCTCAAATTGACCATGACAGTAATAAACAGGAACATTTCTTTCAAAATGCATTAGAAAGCTATTTGTTAAAAATCAACTTGTGAATAGTACCAACCTTTTTTTCTATTTGTCATCACCTTTTGGTACTACTTTGTGTACATGTATTTTTTAATTTGTTTCTTTCATCCTAGAAAAGAGAGCAATCCTGCAAGACAACGCTGACTCTGAAAATCATCAGTATACTGTGAACACATTCTAAGCTCTTCCCAACATCCCTCCATCATTATTCTGTAACAGAAACGTTGATTTCCCATAAATAAAAAAGACAAACACAATATAATGGATTTTGACATAAAAGAATATTTCAATGTATCCAAGTTTCCTATCCAAAGCAATAACTCACAAGAAGTTTTGCTGTAATTGAATTAGTCTCTTTGTTTTATGATTAAGATGTATATGTCTGTTATTTAACAGTAACATCTCTTTCTCTTTTGTTCCCTTTGAATCTTAGTTATCCTTAGAAACATACTAAAACACTGGAGACACGTCTTTTATTTCTCTACTTAAATTGTTCCAACCAATCCTAAATTGGAAGTAACTGTGTAGTACGTAATACTCCACTCAGTATAGGTAAACTGCTTTCTCACCAGGTTATCAGCATTAAGTTCTATTATCTGGCTTGCTTTAGGTTAAGTTTTCCAGGTTAATGGGATCTTTTATTTACTTAAATTAGTAGCAACAATTTAGAATTTTTGAGATAATAAAATATATTATCTTAATAAATCAGACATTTACTCATGTTCACCAAATAATAAACACCATGCAAAGCAGGAAAGATAAGGAAGAATGCTATGTCTCAGCCCTACATAAAATTGCCCAAGAATCTTATAGTGAAGATAAATAACTAAAAAGATTCCACATAGTGTAATAATTATTTTCAAGAAGGCAGTGTAAAAATGCAAAGATGACTCGTAAGTTGGCCGTCATCCCTGTTGCCATCCTGAAAGATCCCTCAGACATGGGAGATTAGCCTGGGACCTATTTGTCACGTAGCTTTCAGAGACATTGATTGCCCTTAGATTCTGCCTAACCCTCAAATTAATTAACAAATGCAGATTTTCCTACTGCTAATTATTTGAATTTATACAATTCAGTCAGGAAAAACATTTTTGCACCAAGACCTAGTAGGGTACCAAATTCTAAGCAGAATTTTTCTAAGCAGAAAAAGAAAGTATACAAATCAGAGACATATGAGAAAACAATTGATGAGATTTGGGTTATTATAACATGTGGTAGAAAGTGAATACTTCCGGCCCGGCGTGGTGGCTCACGCCTGTAATTCGAGCACTTTGGGAGGCTGAGGCGGGCAGATCACGAAGTCAGGAGATGGAGACCATCCTGGCTAACGCAGTGAAACCCCATCTCTACTAAAAGAAAAAAAAAAAAAATTAGTCGTGCATAGTGTAGTCCCAGCTACTCCGAAAGCTGAGGCAGGAGAATGGCGTGAACCTGGGAGGCTGAGCTTGCAGTGAACCGAAATCTAGCTACTGCATTCACTCCAGCCCTGGCGACAGAGCGACACTCCGTCTCAAAAAAAAAAAAAAAAAAAAAAAAAAAAGTGCTTCCAATAGTGAGATTGGGGATTTTGTGTAGCCAGCCAAAGTGTTTGGATTTTATCGGATAAAGCAAATATTTTTAACATCTCCACAAAAGTGCACCTTAAGACTCAGCTAAGATAATATGAAACATTTTGACTCTGGGGAAATTGCTTAAGCTCAGAACATTTTGATGCAAAAATAGCATTTCTTTTTAAACTCACATTTTATCCCTACAATTTTTGCACGTTTGCCATTTAATTCTTTAATATTAACTTTAATACCAATTCCTTCAAAATAAGCAAAACAGATATTGAGAAGATATGCTATGATGATCCTGTGGCTTTGCATATGTATACATACTATCTTTTAATTTTACCTTACATCGAGAAGAACATAAAACCTCTAAGTTTGGGGAAGATATTTAAAAGATTTAAGAAAATAAGTCACATGATTGAATTTGCAATTTAACTATGGTAGCACTTATGGTAGGCCAATTTTACCCTATTAAAAGATTTTAGTATTAATTTATATACAACTCAACCAATTTTGTTCTTTTTTTGTGTAATATGCCACTGGAATTTTGACAAGAAATGTGTTGAATCTGTATATCAGTTTAGATAGTATGGACAAGAATATTAAATTTTCCAGTCCATGAACAAGAGATATTTTTCCATTGATTTGTGTCCTCTTCAGTTTCTTTCACCAGTGCTTTATAGTTTACAGTGCACAGATTTTTCACTTCCTCAGTTAAATGTATCTTCAGTTTTTTGCTCTTTTTGATGTGCTCATAAGTGAGATTGTTTTCTTGATTTTTTTTATTTTATTATTCTTATTACTTTTTTTTTTTTTTTTTTTTTTTTTGTCACCCAGCTGAAATGCAGTGGCAGGATCTCAGCTCACTGCAACCTCTGTCTTCTGGGCTCAAGCAATTCTCCTGCCTCAGCCTCCCAAGTGTCTGGGATTATAGGCGTGAGCCACCACACCCTGCTAATTTTTGTATTTTTAGTAGAGACAGGGTTTCACCATGTTGGCCAGGCTGGTTTCCAACTCCTGACCTCAAGTGATTCATCTGCCTAGCCTCCAAAAGTGCTGGAATTACAGGCCTAAGCCACCAGTCAATGGATTTTTGTATGTTGATTTTGTATCCAATTAATTTACTAAATTTGTGTATTAGTTCTAACAGTTTTATGATAGAGTAGGATCTTCTACACATGGGATTATGTCGTCTGCAAACACAAATAATTTTACTTATTATTTTCTGATTTAGATGCATTTATTTCTTTTAAAAATCTGATTGCTCTTTCTAAAACTTCCAGTACTATGTGGATCACAAGTGGTGAGAGTGGACATCCTTGCCTTGTACCAAATCTTAGAGGAAAAGTTTTTATTTTCCTCCGATTGATTATGAGATTAGCTGTGAGCTTTTCGTAAATGGCTTTTTTAAGTTGAGGAAATTTCCTCATACACCTATTTGGCTGAGAGTTTTTAATTCTGAAAGGATGTTGAACTTAATCAAATGCTTTTTCTATGTATATTGAGAAAATTATGTGATTTTTATTTTTCATTCTGTTAATATGGTATATCACATTTACTTATTTCCACATATTAAATAAACCTTGCATTATGAATAAATCTCACTTATTCATAAACCTCAAAGGACCATAAATAGCCAAATAATCTTGAGAAAGAAAAATAAAGTTGTAGAACTCACTCTTCTTGATTTCAATTTATATTGCAAAGCTATGGTAATCAAAATATATTGTATGGCATGAAAACAGACACATTGAACAATGAAACAGAATAGAGAGCCCCCAAATAAAACCTAAGTATATAAAGACAATTAATTTTCAATAAGTCCTCCAAGAATACACAATGGGGAAAGAATAGTTTCTTTAATAAAAGATATTGAAAAAACTGGATAGCCAGATACAAAGGAGTGAAACTGGACCCTTATCTCACACCACAGTTGAGTTGAAACTCAACTCAACATGAATTAAACACCTAACTGTAAGACCTGAAACTGTAAAACTCTTAGAAGAAAACATATGGGAAAAGTCCCTTGATATTGGCATTGACAAACATTTTTTTGGATATTGCACCAAAAACTCAGGAAACAAAAGCAAAAATGAGTGGTATTATATCAAACTGTAGTGTTTCTGCGCATCAGTAGGAAGGAATCAACAAAATGAAAAGATAGCTTACTAATTCAGAAAAAAAAACATTTGCAAATGATATATCTAATAAGGACTTAATATCCAAAAGAAACTCAGACAACTGAGTTCTTACATTCCTAAGAAATATAAGGAACTCATACAACTCGGCAAACCCATAGAAAGTAAATAGCCTATTTAAAAAATGGCCAAAGGAAACATACCAATGCCCAAAGGTATACAGAAACATTTTCAATATCGCTAGTCATCAGGGAAATACAAATCAAAACTACAATAAGTTATCGTCTCATACATGTAAGAATAGCTATTATCAACAAACTATACCAAGAGTTGGCAAGGATATGGAGAAAAAGGAACCTTTGCACGCAATCGGTAGAGATAGCAATTGGTACAGCCATTATGGTAAACAGTCTGGAAGTTCCTCCAAAACTTAAAAATAGTAAAGTATATATCTCAGCAATCTTTTTGATTTCATACCCAAAGAAAATGAAGACACACCTCATAGAGTTGTCTATACTCCCGTATTTACTGCATTATACATAACAGCCAAGGTATAAAACACCCTAAGTATCTACCAGCACATGAATGAATAAATAAATTGTGGTATATACATAATCTCAATGCAATACTATTTAGCTTTAAAAGAGAAAGGTAATTGCCATTTACAACAGTATGGGCGAAACTGGAGGGCATTATGCTGAGTGAAACAAGCCAGACACAGAAGGAAAAATGCTGCAAGATTTCGCTTACATATGGAATCTACCAAAAAGTCAAATATATAGAAATACAGAACAGAATGGTGGTTACCAGAAGTAGGGAGCAGGGAGAAAATGTGAAACAATATGTTAGAGAGTATGATTAACAGTTACATACAATTAATAAGTCTAAAGAGCTATTGTACAGCATAAGGACTACAGTTAGTAATATTGTATTGAGAAGAAATGGTTGCCTTGACCTTTTCACGGGCCAGAACTAGATTGCACCAGCTCTGAGTCCAGCCACCACTTTGGCGCCGGCAAGGATGGACTTCACTTTCTTGAACCCATTGGGTTCAACCTGGCACAGGCAGGAGCACACAGGCGATCAAGTGCTGGGCCCGGGGTGAGTGCTTTCGGGCTCCGGCCCCATGGCAGTGTCTAGGTGTGTTAAAATTAATGCCTTTTTAGCTTTGCTGTCCGCACATGGCTTAAGTATTAAACAGCTCAGGGATGAGTCAGTGTGACAGGCTTTTTGGGTTCCCACACCCATTGTATCCTTAATTCTTCTCCAGCATCCAGGAAGAATCAGCTCACATGAATGGTTTGAAAGGTGAGGAATGGAGAGGATTTTATTAAGGAGTGGGGGTGGATCTCAGTGGAAGGGGAGTTGAGAAGGGATGGAGCGGAAAGAAGGTGATCTTCCACTGGAATTTAGCCAAAGATGGCTGGGTTCCTCTCTGAAGTCATGCCATCTAACGTTAAGCTGCGTCTATCCATAGTCTCTGATGCTCAGTTGCTTCTTCTCTGAACATTCAACCACTTGTCTCTTTGCCAGCTGAGGTCTGGGGTTTATATGAGCACAGGATAGAGAAGTGGGGCAGGCCAAAAAGGTAACATTTGAGTGGGAAAACAGTAACAACTCGTCTCATTTAGAGCGGTGTTTTCCAGGCTTGAGGACAGGGCCTTTGCTGGGGAACCATGTTATTTTACTCAGTATTTCCCTGCCTCCTGTCCATATCAGTATTACATATCAAAAATGTACCGAGAGTAGTAGATATTTGATGCTCTTACCGCAAAACCAAAAAAGGTAACTAAGGAAGGTGACAGATAGCTTAACTTGTTTGTCTATAGTAGTAATCTAAGTAAAAACTTCACTGTGCATATATATATCAAAATATCATTTGTACATTTTAAATATATAAAACTTTGCAAGAGACTCAACACATTGGGCACATATAACTCCATAAATTAAAATACTTAGGTAGCATATGCTGAGGTGTTAACAGTGCAGGAAGTTCACTTAGGGTAATGCCTGCAAATAATTAAGGGGAAGGAAGCAGGATTCCTTGGGGAAAGGCATCAGATTGCAATGCTGATATGGCACCTATGAAAGGAAAGGAGTTAGGAAGGAGAATTGGGCAGAGAGCCCCTCAGACTGTGACACAGATTTAATAAGGTTTCTGCCTCAAAACACAGATCTAGAGCAAAAATTGTGTGGTACAAGAGTCCTGTCATAAGAAAAAATGGTCAAGTTTCAGTGCTCCTTCCAGGCACAGTCATTGTCTGTGCTTCCTTGTGAAGAGCATGACCTAGATGGAAAGTTGCAGCAGATTATAAAGTTTCTGCAGCTGGAAGAAAGTTAGTTTTTGAAAGGTGAATTGACGGGCGCACTTTTAGTGTTGCAGCAGGCCAATGCTTATGCCATATGAGCCCAATACTTCATATATATCTTGGAGAGGAACTTTTATGGGTTTCAAGTGAGCCTCATTTTTTAAAGGCAGGCTTGGAGGAAAAAAGGCAGGTGAAGGGGATGAAATTTAGCTCCTAGTCAGGGCCTTTGATTACCACTGGTTATCGTTTTGTTTGAATATCCCTTCCATATTTTTCTCCACACTCACCTAACATTTCTAGTGGTCTTGGTGGCTTACTTTGTGAAGTGACAAAAGTCTTTATTCTGGAAGGAATGAGATTCCATCATATCTATGGAGTGGGTACATAATAAGTCTTCATAGAGTCGTGATAACTGAGGCCCTCTGGACAGGAAATGACCAGAATAGGTGTCTGTTACTTTGAGAATAAGTTGTAGACCCTTCTAAAATGGAAAGGACTCAGCAAAACAGACTTAAAACCAACTAACTGGTTACTTCCTGTTAGAAATAATGCTATATCAAGGACTCATTATTGTTTTCCGTTGCTGTCATGTGGAGCAGTAAGTGGTGACAATAACTAGATAAGTCTTGATAGGAACAATTTACACTGTTGGGCCCACACACATCCTCTATCACTGTCACATGGACACTCCATTTGTGGCTCATCACACCTTATGAATAAGAACTACTGTGTCCTCCTTTCTTGACTGAAATTAAACACATACACACTACACACTTGTCAAGTCAAAGGTCACATATCATGTACTCACACTATATTAATATGTTCTAGTAAATATATCACATCTAGCATGGCAGTTAAAATTGGCCTTACCACTTGGTTGAGCTTGCAGCAAATCAGAATCCATTTGGTTTAGGCAGTGTCTATAAAGCAAGGAAGGAGTGTGTGATGGGGGCGTAGCTCATTTCTTCAGTGCCCCGCTGCCCAAATCTCTAAGGGAGCATACAGACAGGCAGGCTGTGGGGCTCCGACCACAAGGCAGTGTCTATGGGTGAATGTTTACAGCTCCTGAAGCCCCTGTGGGCATGTGTTACAGGGTGCTTTCTTAGCTTGCTGTCTATAGGTGGTTTGTGTTAACCAGCTCAATGATATCCCCACCTTTATCAAAAGGACAGAGGGATTGTTGTATCCCAGGGTTTCTTGCCTTGGTGTACCAGGAGAATGGATCACATGTGGGCTTGGAGAATGAGTGTAAAGTTTTATTGAGTAGAAGTAGCTCTCAGCCCATGGGGGAGCCAGAAAGAAGATGGTTTTCCCCTGGAGTTGGGCCGCCTGGCTGCCCCAGCTCTCCTCCAACTGCCCAGTCAAACTCCACCTCGTCGCTTCATGGTCGATGGCCTGTCAGCATGCAGGCATCTGTTGGTATGCTCTTCCTCCAGTGTGCTCTCCTTGATGTCCTCTCGATGTCCAGCTGCCTCTGTCTCTGCCTTGCTAGGGTCTCAGGTTTTTGTAGGCCCAGGAGGGGGGTGTGGGGGGCCAGGGTAATCTTAGGAAATGCAACCTCATTTGGGCAGGACATGTCTGTCCTCACCTAGGTCCATGGGGCAGAGCCCTAGCCAGGGACCACGCCCTCCTTAACCCAGCACTTCCCTTCCTCACTTCCCTATCATTTAAAGGGACTATACTCTTCCCTTCCCAGCACTCCCATATCATCTTGACTGGTAAATTAAATGAAGTTATATTACCAACCCACATTCTTCAGAGATACCTAAGGATGACACTAAAGTGCATCATTAACCTCCTTCTGACCCCCACTAACAAAAAGGTTATATTCCTTTTTATTTTTAAATTTTCTACTTTGGTCAATGAGTTATGGTTTCAGAGGCTCCCATTTGGCCTTCTCCACTATCAAAACTTTTACCCCAGTGGTCAAGAACCTAATATGAAGGTTGTTCCAATTGCCAAGTATGGCAATTACAATTAAACATTAGAAACTGACCATCAAGTGAGTCCATCGCCCTTGTAGACCCACTATAGGCTGGACTTCAGTCTAGCCTACATGTTTTACATGGCTCCTACATACCACCATTCTAACAGGGGACCATGATGATGCTTTGAGTCTCTGGGTATTAATGTTATCTAAAACTCTCTTTCCAGTAGTTATCAAAATGTCTGCTATTCTGCATCCCCCAGCATACAGTGCACATAAGCAAATGACTTTAGGTTCCATTAAGGACAAACTGGAGCCTCAGTAGGTATATACTAGCTCTGCAGTTGTAAAGTCCTTTCTCCTGGATATCAGTCACAAATTTATTCTATAGTTAAAGGTTGAAAATGTATCTCAATCCCAGAAATTGGTAAGGGAATCCACACATTTTTCCCAATATTTTTATTGTAATAATATATACATGAAATAAGTTTACTATCTTAACCACTTTTAAGTATAGAGCTCAGTGGTATTAAATACATTCATAATGCTGTACCACCACTACCACCATCTACTTCCATAACTCGTCACCTTGTAAAACTGAAACTCTATACTCATTAAACAATAACTTCCTATCCCACCGTCGCCACAGTCTCTGACAACCACCATTCTATTTTCTGCCTCTATAATTTTGACTCCTCTAAGTACCTCATGTAAGAAGAATCATATAGTATTTGATATGTACATATATATATATATTCAGAAATGGAATTGCTGGATTATACGATACTTCCATTTTTAATTTTTTACTGATTTCCACAGCAATTGTACTATTTTGCATTCCTTCAAAAGTGGACGGGATTGTAATTTCTCCACGTTAGCCAACACTTATTATTGTATTTTTCATTCATTTTGTTTTTGATAGTAGCCATTCTAATAGGTGTGAGCTAGTATCTCACTGGAGTTTTTATATGTATTTGCCTAAGTAGTAGTGATATTGAACATCTTTTTATTTGCTTATTTTTTGGTATATCTTCTTTGGAGAATGTCTATTAAAATCCTTTACCCATTTTTCAATTGGTTTCTATATTTATTTCTTATTAGAAGTTCTCTATATATTTTGGTTATTCATATTTTATCAGATATGTGACTTGAAAATATATTTTCCCAAAATGTGAGTTCCTTTTTTACGCTTTTACTGATCTCTTTTGATGCATAATATTTATTTTTAAATTTTAATGAAGTCCAGTTTGTCAATTTCTTGTTTGTTTTCTTATGCCTTTGGTGTCTTTTATTCAAGATTTTAAAAAATGTGGTACATATGTTATTGAGAAACCAGGGGTTCAGTCTAGTTCCTGCTGCCTGCTCACTGCAAAGAAAACCAATCACCAAGACAATTATTGCCAAAAAGGACGGCTTAACTTGGCCAGTTGCTGCAGCCAAGGAGATGGGAGACTGGTCTCAAATCCACTTCCCTGACCAACTAAGACTAGGGGGCTATATAGCAGAAAAAAATGCAACTATGTGTAAGAAAACAGGAACTATGGAGGGGCATGGAAGCAACTTTGATTAATAAAAGGTCTAGCATCTCATTGTCTGGATGAAGTAATCCAGTGAGTTTCAGTTCTTTAATAATTTTTGAGAGGCCTAAAGGTTAATTCCTGAAGTAGGAGCTCAGATAAAACAAATATAAGTTTCAAGCTTTAAGAGCAGAAGAGTTTTTAACAACAACAACAACAACAACAACAACAACAAAACTATGAGAATATTGAGTAGGTTTCAGTCCCTTTTTTTATTTATCAATTCCTCAATCATGGGGAATCCAGTTGCTAATCTTTCTGGCTGCTTCATGCTGAGGAGGGGTTCCATGGGCAGCTCCCATACATGGGTGACCTCATGGCCACCCAGGAATCAAAGATTAATCCAATACTATAGTTTTCTTCAGACACACAATATTTCTCTCTCCAGTCTCCCAGTTTCACCAAAGACGAATCACAACAGGACCAATCTAACTGCAAAATAAGCATTAGTCCCATATGCTCAGGCTGATTACTCACACAGTGTGCAGCAATAATCATTGTCCACATAAGCTCTTCTAAATTGGCTTTGCTGGAACCTCTCACAATGCCATTTTAGTGAAAGGCCTGAGAAAATAACAAGTTCCTCCAATTATGGCCCATTATAAAAGAAAACATGTTGTTATTAAATGTATGCAAGCAACCACGTTGCCATTAATTAAAAATATTCACAAGTAGTTTACAAACTCTGGATAAATTAGAGAAATACGTTTCAAAAATCTGTTTACAGAAGTATGATGTATTCACTATACTAAAAAATACATTTAAAGACTATAAATAGCTCAAAAGAAAAACATTATTCAAAAATTATTCTGAAAAACAAAACAAAAAGAATCAGCAATATTTCAAAAAAAGTCATAAATATTATTTTAGTCCTCCATTAGTTCAGTTCATGCAGTCAACTCTTGCTCTGCTTGATATTGGTTTAGATATCTTTACGAACACATCAGTCTTCCACTTAGCTCGCTGGAAGTTTTCTCTGTATTCCAGTGGCACAATCTCCAAGTTATCAGAAACCTGCATTCAAGAATCCTTTTCATGAAATCCTCCAAAGAAGCAAGCCCTGGACCATAGCTGATTACAAGTAACTTTTTGAGAAGGATCAAAGCAAAACAAAAATTGCAGATGACAAAAGCCTTAAGTCAGCCATAGATAAAGACACAGTTGACTAAGACAGTTGATTATTTCTGTGGCATACAATAATTTAACATAATAATCATAATTATGACAGACAACATATATCAAGACATATCAGAATTTTAGAAATCTCATATAATACTGGAATGCATATTAACAACACATTTATTTAAATAAGCTGAAAGGAATCCAAATACCACCTCAGATTTCACAATGCTTTCTGCATAATTCTAACATAATGAAAGCCTAGTAAGCCTAATATGTCTTTCTTAGACTTGAGAGAACCTAATATCCAAAGAGTTATGAGGTCAAAAAGGCTGAATTTAGACTCTGAAATTTTGCTGTTGGAAAGTCTGTCAAATATCAAATGTTTAAGACATTTGCTATATCACAAAATAGGATCATGGCTATTGTAAAATAGTCATTTGTTTAGCCAAAATGATAGCACAAAAACGTTTACCTTTTGATAGAGAAGACACTCAATTTCCCAAACAATAAGACCTAATACTTAAGACAGCTTGAGGTCAACTAAATCTGTCTCCCCCAACTCTTTTTTTTTTTCCCTGCAGTTGACTCAAAAGGTAAAAATATCTTATTATTCCTTACATAAAAATTTTATTCAAAAGAGAAAACCAGATTTTACCTTGTATGCTGTATTATTAATGTTAAAGCTAATTTTAATGAAGCCTTATAAACAAATACAATTTTAGATTTTGATAAACCTTTTAAAACCTTTTACAACTTTCTATTAAAGAACAGAACAATGCTCTAAGAAAACCCTGTTATTCCAACACATGGGCCGAGATGCTGGTCTTGCATCAGTGTGCTTTAGATTTTAATGTTTAATTTATAGAAAACTCTAAACTAATCTTATCCCTCAAAATCAGCCCTTACAATCTCACGTTCCTGCCTCTTATGCGATAGTTCCTGGGCCTAGGAGACTTTAATAATTTTAATTTCTGGTCTTTTGTCTCACAAAAAAAGCAGATCATTGTGATTGTTGCTTCTCCCAAAGCTGACGACTAATCTCGGTGTTCAAAATTTCGCAGGGATTGGTGCCTTTTTCAGACCCAAGAGTCAAAGCCCTATAAATAACAGCACAAGGATTTGTTAGTAGGATGTTTATACTACAGAAAGTGCTTTCATTCTCTCTAACATGTTATACTGTGATTTGGCATTTAGGAGGAACTGCAGCACTCCTTTCATTCAAATCACTGAATTCAAGTAGTTAGGTTACTCACTGCATATGTCTAATTGCTGTATTCTGGTGACAGAACTGTGACCAAAAGCATCACAAATGTGATAGGGCCTTTGCCAAACATATCAAAGTTAGACAACTATACTTTCTCTACAGTATTTTAAAAAATGGTGAATGCAAATATCAGTTTTGGAAATATGGTATGAGGTTAAACAATCTCCTTTCACTTAAATACTATACAGCAAAACAAGGACAAAATAAAAACAAACACACAATAATTTCTCTTCAGCTATTTAACAGAGCATCATTACACATTTCCAAGTTGGTTTCTAGATACCATACTGACAACTGATTAGGTAACTTTTACCACCAAAATCTTCAAACCAGTGCAGCACCTGCACATATTTTGTTTTCAGGTACACATATGAAGATCCATTATTAACAAATAGCTTGGCATTAAAAATCAGTAGAAAGTATTTCATTTAAAAAAATATTACTACTTAATCCAAGTCAATGTCATTTAATGTTAATCATTGTAAACACAATGAAAGTAGTTTGAGAGCAATCCCAATCAATGTAATTTCCTTAAGGACGAGGCCAATCTTCCCTGAACTTTAAAACATTGTAGATATATCACAGTTTGTCTTTATTATCTAATGGAAAAAATATGACACCAACTCAAATGATTGATTAAATTGAATTATCTTGAAAATAAACACTATTTAAACATTTTTATTCTCACTTTTTCAAATAATAAATAATGTGCTATTTCTATTCCTAACTTATAAAAATATGTCTTTTGTGTAATTTTTTTTTTCTTATACCTCTCAAGATCATCAGAGGTAAGCAAAACCAATTGAATTTTAAATGGCTGGTGTCATCTATCCATTTTTGGATACTTGACAAAGTTAGAAATTTTAGATAAATAGATCAAATAATGAATTGTTGGATCTGCATAGAAAGCAAAACCTACTATTCATAGACTCAAATAAAAGTCTTCCATGAAAATCTAAAAAAAAAATCAATAGTTTTATACATATGGAAAAATAATTAAAACCCAGAGGAGAACAAACAATAAATAAATCCAAATTGAAAGCAAAAACAATTTATTTTTACTTTTATTCTTATTTATTTTTTGAGATGGAGTCTTGCTCTGCTGCCCAGGCTGGAGTGCAGTGGTGCAATCTCGGCTCACTGCAACCTCCACCTCCCAGGTTCAAGCCATTCTCCTGCCTCAGCCTCCCAAGTACCTGGGGCTACACGCACCCACCACCATGCCTGGCTAATTTTTTTTATGTTTAGTAGAGATGGTGTTTCACCATATTGGCCAGGCTGGTCTCAAACTCCTGACTTTGTGATCTGTCCACCTCGGCCTCCCAAAGTGCTGGGATTACAGGAGTGAGCCTCTGTATCCAGCAACAATTTTTTTTTCTCAGTTTACTTGACAGGGTACAGTGTTATCCAGAGCCTAACAGAAATACGCTATGGACATTTTGCTCCTGGCATGTAAGTTAATGTTATTAAATCCAGCAATACCACTATAAATTTTGTACATTTAAAAAATTCACTTTAGGTACATGACCTGTATGTACTTTAGTGCTAGTACTACCTATGCAGAACTGCAAACATAATGTGAGGCAATGAAAGAACGTATGTAAGATTCAGCTCTGTGCTAAATCTGGTTTCGTACTTAGCTATATTTAAAAATTGCCTAACTGCCCACGTATTTCTTTACAATATTTCTTATTTTACTTTCACCAAGAGTAAGAGCTTTAATGATTTGCAATGTTAATTAGCAACACTTCTCCAGTTTTCTATCAGGTTTTGAAGAATATTTCATTATCTAAACTTTTTTAACTTTCTATTTTCTTTGTATATGCAAGAAGATAGACACACAGAAACAAGAAAAAACTACATGTGACTTACATAGACCGTGTATGACATGCTGAACCTTGTGTTTCATCCTAAGTTTTCTTTTTCTAAATACCCAATCATTTTACTTTGAGACAGAAACTCGCTATACAGGATCCATTCTCATATAAAAATTATCTTTTCTTTACAACCTTCCTTACCAAAAATATAACTTCATGCCCATAACTTTCTTCACAAGTCTCTCGCCTACTTACTGGTTGCTTTCTACCTTCTTTCATAAATAACCTTTCAAGGTTAAAATTTGAATTAACATGTAGATAACTTCTTAATTTGAAAAAAATATTCTTTTACTCCCTAGGAACACATCTACTTTGGCACGTTATATACAGAATTATATATTAACTATACTTCTTATCCTTAGTAACTACCTTAATATTGTGTGAAGCTCTAGGAAGCAAGAAATCCTGAAATAGCAGATATTAGCTATTTATAGATGAGAAAAACTCCACAATTTTTAGAAACATATTTCCTCATATCATAACGCTTCCTTAATTGGAAATTACACAGGCATCCAATGAGCATCAAAAACAATTTTAAGATTTTAATTTATACAAAAATTCACCTGTGCACTTATCCATTTAAATTTTATGCATTTTCACAATTTATAAGTATTATGTATGCATTATTTCCTTGTTATTCATTTTATAACCTGAAAATATCAGATGTTCACCCAAATAAGAACCTTGAAGTTAACTACATGGGCATTTTCACCAAGAACTCAGAAGATTCAGCTGTTTTCATTAAACCAGTAACATTAAATTAGTCTTACTTTTCAAAAAATTCCCACAAAGATATTTTGTTTTGGCTGCCTTCATGGTTTTATAACCTTCTGTGCCCAACTCTGATACTTCAAAATATCTAGCAGAGACAAATATAGAACCCAGACAATATATAAAACTTAGAGTTGCTGACAACTCTGAAGGCATTTCCATTTTTATTTTACCAATAATTTTAAAACCAACTTGTTTATTAAAGTTTTACTTAAGTCACGTGAATTTGAAAGTTGCTTGGACTTTTTAACTTAATTTGTGAGTGCACTTTTATTTATGAGCCAATTTGGTAGATACAACATATAAGAATAAATGTACATACACATAAACATATCTAGGCATGTATACACACATGCAAAAGAAGATCCAATAGCTTTTACCTCAGAACCCAGTCATGAGATAGCAATACAAACTCAGCAGTCTACAAACTTGTTCACATGCTGGACTTAGCCCTGATAGGCCCGATGAAGGCTATGGACAACAATTTTGGGTAAAGCAGTTTCCATAGCAATTTGATTTTTAAAATCCAAATCTTTCCAGACTCCAAGGAGCACTGGGCCAAACAGCGCCACAGAAGAAAATTACCTAGAACCTACTTAGCAGGCCCAAACCTGCCTAAAGCAGCAACATAAAAGCCTGAATATACTGAATTGTATCTTGCTTTTCTATTCAACAGCGAAATTCAGACTCCAAAGAATATTAGGACCAAACAGTATTGTAAAAGAATATTAATTACCAAATTCTGATTTCCCATGGCTATATCAAACATGCAATCAATAAGGCACAATCCAAGTGCTGCAGAAACAAACAAGCTCCAAGAGTGTGCAAACTGAAACAATTTGGGTAAGTCCTCTCTCCATTGGTTGGGCTTGATCAACCCACAAACAAATTTTTCTTTGGAATTTATCAAATTTAGAGGAGTCAATTCTGCTGTCTGGTACCCACAAAAGAAATTCATTTGCCCAGACACACACACAACACACAATTACAAACAAGCTCCCAAGGGTGTTCACAGTGAAACTGTCAGGGTGCTCTCCTCTTTCAGTCAGTTGGGTTTGTTCAACCTATAAATGGAAATTCCTTTAAAAATTTCCCAAATTGAGAGGAACCGATCCTGTTGTCTGGGACAACAAAGGACATTCCCTTATCTGAATGCAGATGTCAAATTTCAAAGCCTGTTCCTCTGTGGCAATCAGGAATGCAGTTGGAGCCAGCAGTGGCAGGACTAGACAGAGAGGAAAACTCACCTCCAGCCAAAATTGAGCAGGTAACTGCTTTGGAGGGCTTCTGAGACTCCTGGGTCATGACAGCAGAGCCACAAGCAACACGCTCTCGAGACTGGGCAATTTACAAAGGAAAGAGGTTTAATGGAGGACTCACATTTCTACGTGGCTGGGGAGGTCTCACAATCATGGTGGAAGGCAAGGAGGAGCAAGTCACATCTTACACAGGTGATGGCAGGCCAAAAAAGAGCTTGTGCAGGCAAACTCCAATTTTTAAAGCCATCAGATGTCCTGAGACTTATTTACTATCATGAGAACAGTACAGAAAAGACCCACCCCCATATTCAATTATCTCCCCCTGGGTCCCCACAACACGTGGGGATTATGGGAGCCACAAGAAGAGATGTGGGGTGGGGGTGCACACAGAGCCAAACCATATCAAACACCAAGGAATACTATGCAACCGTAAAAGAGAACAATGTCATGTCTTTTGCAGTAACATGGATGCAACTGCAGGCCATTATCCTAAGTGAATTAACACAGAAACAGAACACCAAATACTGCATGTTCTCACTTTATAAGGGGAGCTAAACATTGAGTACACATAGACATAAAGATGGGAACAATGGACACTGGAGACTACCACAGGAGGGAGGGAAGGAGGTGAGTATGGGCTAAAAAACGACCAAATTTCAGGATCATTTGTACCCTAAACCTCAGTATAAAGCAATCTATCCATGTAAGAAGCCTACACATATACCCTCTGAATCCAAAGTAAAAGTTAAAAAAATGAAATTAATATTATGAAGATTTTGCCCTGTTTTCTCCTAAGAGTTGTATACATTTAACTTTTACATGTAAGTTTTACATGTTTAATTCATTTTGAGTTAATTTTTGCATATGGCTCAGATAAGAGTCCAATTTCATTTATTTGCATGTGGAAATCAAATTTTCTAGCACTATTTATTGAAAAGACTGTCCTTACCCCTATTGAATGGTGTGGGTATCCTTGTGAAAAATTATTTAACCATACATGTAAAAATTTGTTTCTGGGCATTTTATTCCATTTCATTTGTCTCTGTCTGTTTTTATGAGAGCACTAAACTGCTTTGATTACTGTAGATTTGTAATATGTTCTGAAATCAGGAAGTGTGAGTCCCCTCATTTTGTTCTGTTTCAAGTTTATTCTGACTATTCTGGGACCCTTGAGATTCTATATGAATTTTAAAAACTAAAAAAAGTCATTGGTATTTTTACAGGGATTTCACTGAATTTGTAGATCACTTTGGGTAATATTGACGTCTTAACAATATTGTTTTTTAACCTATGAACATGGATATGTTTACTTATGTATTCTTTAATTTATTTCAGCAATGGTTTGAAGTCATTATTGTACATGTAATCGGGGTTCTAAGTTTTTATTGAGGTAACCACTTTCAGGCCCTATCGTCTGTATTGGTATCTTTTGGTTTTTTATATTAGGCAGTGCCCCGATTGGCTATCCATTTATTTTGCCCTTAGGGTTGCCGTATTCCAGTATCATTTGCATAATACTATGAGGGTTCACTTCCCTTGATTATCACTCTGACCTTGTTGGTTTTAGGATAACTATGACTGCCTGATTTCTGGGATTTTAGCATGATCATTTTATCTCTAGTTCTTTGAAGCCCTTCATACTAAAAACCAACCTGTGATATATTCTTCCTTCCATTAGTTCTAGCTATAAAAAAAGAGTTACCTACCACTGAACTTCTTAGTGAAACTAATGCCTCTGTGACCAGGCATCAGTGAGCTTAATGACCTTGTTGAATCATGTGGCTATTTTGTTTTCCACTGCAACATGCCCAGTTCCCTGGGCATTTTAATCCCTTCTGCCACCACCACCTACCGTAGCAATTAAATATTTTAACATCACTCAACTGGGCTTTCATTTTTTCCAAGTTTACAGAAATCATTGATACAGCTAGTCAGCACACTTTCCTGGGTTTCTTACCAAGATATTATAGTATTATATAATGTTTATCAATAATATCTCCAAATCAGTAAACTCTACTTTATAGTCTTGCATAGTCTTGTATGTCAGGCATCTGGATCAATTATTCTCTTAACCCAGTCATACTGACACTTTCATATTTCTTGATAATATATGCTGACAAACTTTTGTAGCCCCTTTTGAGCATTGACAGTTTCCTGCCTATGCCTTGATAGATTAAGCTAAAATTAGCATCAGCCAAGAAGTTGGGAAAACTCTTCAGGGGGCAGATCATATTATGTGGTGGGAGAGACACCTCTATATTGCCTTTTTACTCAAGAATAGGTATAATTCTTATTAGGGAATGGTGGGTCAACTCTGTAAATTCTTTGGGATATAAAAGAGTGTGAAGAGCTGAAGTCCTGAGTGGTATGCATTATGCATCCAGATATTCCCATCCCATGTGTTAGAGTGCCTGGCTTTTTGACCCAGGGCCATATAGTTAGCATCACACAGTTTTATCAGCTGTAGATCAATGGTTTCTGAAGCTCAGGGACTCTAAATATTAAATTCTGAGTTTAATCTTTACATTTTTCTGCTCTACCACAGCTGCAGAAAAGGTTGTCTTTGTAAGCAACCAAGGAGGTTTCTGACTTTCATGCATGGTTTTCAATTTTTGGTGGACAGCTCTGCTTTTCATTTGTTGTAGGGTGTCAATGAAGACTAAGAGCGTCAGCCAACATTGTGTGCATGGTACGCATTGGCCCCTCTCCCTGTACTTTTCAAATTCCTGACTTATTTTACTGACCATGGCAACTCCCACCATGGAACATACTTCTAAGTATCTGAAGATTTAAAAATTAATTATATTTTGTAGAGTTTAGGGTTTATGATTTTAACATTGAGTTGTAAATTTTCCAATGTTTAAAATAAATTCCAGCAAAATTATTTGAAAATAACTAACAGCCACATCAAATATTCTCTCTAATACTAACCAAATATAACATTATTTTATAAAAATACATATTATGCATGAACATAGATGTGAAAATAATAAACTGTGTAAGAAATTTGTAATGAATTTCTGTCCATTACAAGAATTTTAATTACAAATTTAAAATAAAAAACATTACGCAAGAATAAAGAATAATTTATAAGCAATTGGAGAAATAGTAGTTAGGTAGAAAAATATTATGGTTCTTAAAAATACAAATGCATAGGATTGTATATTCAAATACTACTAAAATTCCTTTTGCCATTTAATAACAAAAATAAGTTATTTCACTGTGAATTATCTTCTCTGTGGATATAGTCTTGAATTATTGGTGCATTAATTGAAAAGTATATTCATCTAAGTAGGATAAATATATTAAAGTTTATATTATAATACTTTCATAGTGTTACATATACTTTAATACAGTTTTCTCCACTATTATAAGAGGAAATTGTACTATTTTTATAGAGTCTATAATTTTCTGTGCTCTTTTGTTAATTGCCAAAAATATTTTTAAAAAAATAAGAAAGAGGAGAAAGGAAAGGGACAGGAGAAGGGGAAAAAATAAATCAAAGAGAAAAAACAAATAAGAAAGATAAGGGGGAAAATTGTCAGGCAAGAATATCTTATTCCTAACATAAGCCTTTCTGGACAAATAGGATATAAGCAGAGCGTTAATGAAACTGATAATCTAAACTAAAGAAGATGATTGAAAGAAATACAAGTTTTAGTTGCTTATCAATAAAACTGTTTAATAGTCCTTCATTAAAAGGAAATTTTGTTTCTAAATTAGCCACTGATATGCTTTGGATTTGTGTCCCTGCCCAAATCTCAAGTTGAATTAGAGGAGGTGCCTGGTGGGAGGTGACTGAATCATGGGGATAGATTTCCCCCCTGCTGTTCTAGTGATGATGGGTCAGTTCTCATGAGATCTGATGGGTTAAAACTGTGTGGCACTTCCCCCTTCTCTCTCTCTCTCTCTCTCCTACTCTGACATGTGAAGAAGTTGCTTGCTTCCCCTTCACTTTCCACCATTATTGCAATTTTTCTGGGGCCTCCCAGTTATGCTTCCTGTTAAGCTTGTGGGAATTGTGAGTCAATTAAACCTCTTTTCTTCATAAATTACCCAGTCTAAGATAGTTATTGAGAGCAGGATAAAGCAGACTAATATAGCCACCAAAATTTGGGGTTATTTGAGGAAGAAGAAATTAGTTGATCACTATCTGTTCAACTCTCCTCCAGTTATGCTAGGGTCCTAAATAATGTCTCCAACAAATGAAAATATGTGCACACACACTCACATACATACACACAAATTCTCTCAATTTGGCGTCAAAAACATAAAGCCCATTTTTTGGAAAGATTATACTTTTATACAAAATTAAATTGCTATATATAATTGTCAAATCTAATAATTGTATATATGATATAAAATTAGTAAATTTACTGATTTTAATATTAAATTTGGTTTTAAATTTAACAGTATTTTATTTTGAATAAGTTATTTGTAAACAAATATTGAAATATTTATTTTGGCCTACATTATACTTTATATATTGTATGTAATATATATATTTTATATTTGAGATACATTAATTAGCTTTGTTGACTTTTATCTTATACATTCTAAATACATATTTTCTCTGAACATGTAAACTTATTATGAGTTATTATCTTGTGTTGCAACCTCTAGTAGCTTGTAAATTCTAACCACTTTTAAAGTTAAGACTGAAAAACATTTTGTTATGCTTTTTAGTCCCCCATGGAGAGGCAAAAGTATCAATGAATGATGCTATCCACTGCATTACTGATGCATAAGGATGCTCAGAATTGATACAAAAGTAAGTGGCTAAATACTGACCAGGTAATAGAACAGATATTAACAATAATCCTCTATACAGTATCTGAATATCAGAAATGTTTTTGCAAGCATTTAATATATATACGTTTTTAAATTCTGATAATTTGGGCAGAGGTTATTTTGAATGGTCTATCTTCTCCAAGTATATATGATTTTACTCAGTAAATTTCTGTGTGCCCAATGTTTCTTCCTTCCAAATAAGCATACATTGCTCTTTTTCTTACAGTAACTTATCATAGATATTTAATTTTTCATTTTTAATTATAGTTTTCCAAATTTATTCCTTCAAATACAGTGACATGTGAGGCTTTAGACAAATAGTACTAAATGTCCTCCTGTCCTCAATGATATCATGGTATAAGATAAGTGAGGAACACACAAACCAACTATTGCAATTCATGGATATGAGTGCTATAAAAATATTTTAGAAGCAAAAACACGAAGAACAAAGTGAAAGAGCGAATTATGAGAAACTTGGTTTGGAGACTGATTGAAGGGACTTTTCTCAGGGCCTAAGTTATATAAGAAAAACAGTAAATCAAAAAAGATATTTATTTTGGGGGATATAAAGAGGGCTTGCCAATCTATTAAAAAAGTAATATCAAAAAGTTTACTAAGATCAGGTAAGTGGGAGCTGGAATAATATAGGGTTGTGCCATTAAGAAAAAATGTTCAAATTTATAGACTCAGAGTAATTCTAAGAAACCGCAAAGCTTAGATCAAAATCATGAGTGCCAGTGGCTGAGTGTTGGTAGTCATGGGATGAGAATAAGGAGGTACATTCCATTCATTAGTCTATCTGTTAAGTACACCTGTGTTTTGAGGATAAATGTGTTTTCTAAAATCAAAGACCAATTCAAGTTCATTCTAAATTATGATCCAACATTTTATATGAATAGTCTACATCTATTCTATACTGAGATAAGGACCATTTGAAGATTAGTGAGCATTCCATTTCAACCACTTTCACAAATGTAAAATCTGAGTTTATTTTTTGCATCTATTCAGTATTATAGCATTGTTGTTTCACAATTCAAAATCCATACATATATTATATAAACATATATTTATTAAGATTTATTACATATTAAATACTGTTCTAGGTGTTGCTTTTACAATAAACTACAACATGATAATGATTCAGAGGGCGAATTGTTTCCCTAAGTATTAATACTCTTACTCTCAATAATGTATTCATGTCTAAGTTATGTGGAACACACAGTAGGTAACAATTCCAATGATATTTATTAATTTTTTCCTACCATTTAGACATCAGGTAGTCAGTAACACTAGGCTTTTAGCTCTCCACTACACCCAAAACTTTAATACTTAGAAGTTTTTTTAAAAGGATAAATATTTTTTCCTAAAGATTCTAATTTCAGTTACGATTTTTCTTCATAAAAATTTCAGAATATTTTACTTTTTTTTTGAGACGGAGTTTCACTCTTGTTGCTCAGGCTGAGGAGCAATACCCCGATCCCGGTTCACCACAACATACGCCTCCCAGGTTCAAGCCATTCTCCTGCCTCAGTCTCCTGAGTAGCTGGGATTACAGACATGCACCACCACGCCTGGTTAATTTTGTATTTTTTAGTAGAGATGGGGTTTCTCCATATTGGTCAGACTGGTCTCGAACTCGCGACCTTAGGTGATCTGCCTGCCTCGACCTCCTAAAATTCTGGGATTACAGGCGTGAGCCACCGCGCCCGGTCTTATTTAACTTTTTATCACATTATTATCAAGCACTTTGAACACTGTCTTCTTGGAGAAAGTCATTGAGTTTATGTCTAATACCTACCTGTTTCCTATGCTTCAGCAGTATTGCATCTCAAAATAAATATATTTTTCTGTGACCACAAATGCAGTATATCCAAAATGGTTCTATTTTTTCTTCAGTTCAGGGCCTCTACCAGTTTGTCTGTTTTTTTTTTTTTTTTTTTTTAGACGAAGTCTAGCTCTTTGGAGCCCAGGCTGGAGTGCAGTGGCGCAATCACGGCTCACTGCAAGCTCCGCCTCCCGGGTTCACGCCATTCTCCTGCCTCAGCCTCCCAAGTAGCTGGGATTACAGGCAACAGCCACCATGCCCGGCTAATTTTTTTGTATTTTTAGTAGAAATGGGGTTTCACCGTGTCAGCCAGCCATCTCCTGACCTCGTGATCCGCCTGCCTCCGTTTCCCAAAGATCTGAGATTACAGGCGTGAGCCACCCTGCTCGGCCCCAATCTGTCTGTCTTTTAATAATGGGGTATCCTGTATTTCTAGTTATCCTTAAAGCAAATATTTCAATACCTATAATTACTCAGTCACAGAGACCCATCATTTTTCTTCAAATGATGTGATATTCCTTTTCCAAATTTGTGCCCATTTCACCTTATCATTCTAACTCATACCCTTAACCCTCACATAGCATTATTAAAATAGTCTTCTTGTAACCTTCTATACTAAATTTACCATTCAGCCTATAAGATAAATCCCAGATCCTACAGAATTGAAAATGACCATGGAATCTTGGAACCCCGAATTTTGTCATCTGAGTATTATCTTCTCTTAATATTTACCTAGAATATTATTATCACATCAGTTCTTACAGAAACGATGCTCCCCATCTTTGAAAAGGAGCCCTTGGGGCAGTAAAATTGAGAGAAGATTGGAGCACTTAAATTAAAAGCTTCTATTTGTTTGGTGATGGGAAATAGAAATAAATACCAAAATGGGAACAAAATTAGATATTTTGGCTCCTAGATATTTATAATAGTTGTCTTTAACTTGGCATGCATTAGGGTAATAACTACCTGTTTAGGGTTCAGGCTGCCAGTACTTTTCAGAGCCCTTCTTTTGTCCATACAACACAAAAGTAACTCAACTATATCTGGACTCCTTGAAATTGAGGCTGGAGATACACAGATCCAAAAGAGGCTAAGATTCCCTCTTGCCAACTGAGGTCTCATTTCCTGGAACACACATGTGACATTTCTATTGGCTGTTCAGAATCAGAAGCACTTCTATGTTTGGGAAATTTCTGAAATTATGAGTTTAAGTTGTCTTGCAGCTAACATTAATATATGAACTAGACTTTGCCAAACAAATGCAGCTACGTGTGCATGGAATTGAAAGATAGTGGTGTAAAATAGAATAGACATTGGTGATAGTTTAAACATAAACTTTCTAGAAGCATTAGTGATGTCAGATCCTGCAGAAGCTTCTGATGTTCCAAATGCTGGCAACCTAAAGTGTGGGATATAATATTTGAAGACTGATGCGGTATTTTTTTTTTTTTGATCTAAGATATTGTTTCTTAAAGTGTGTTTCTTGTACTAATGGCAATAGTACCATCGAGAACTTGTTAGAGATGCTAATTCTCAGGTCCTACCCCAGATCTACTCAATCAAAAGAAATTCTGAGAGTAGGACCCATCAATCAGTGTTTCAGCAAGCCCTTGAGGTACATGGACACTAAAGTTTGAGGATCATTGATTTAGGATGTTTTTTCAGGCTGCCTTTAATACTCAGCCCTAACATTCGTTTTTGGTGTTGGCATCTTTGTCTCTATATAATGTCAGCAACTTTGATCTTGGCATAAACTAGTAGTCACATTGCAATAGAAGCCAATGAAAGCACCTGCACTTTGCCCTAAAGAACTTTTATCTGGTTTGATTTCCATCTGTCTGTGATGAACCTACAAATCACGGACCCTGGGTTCTCACACATTTTCTCTGAACCTCAGCTTCTTATCTAATCCTGCTTGAATTTGGTGATTTGACATTACACTTCATATTTTGTCTGTAATCTGAAAATGGTACTCATGATCGTAACTAGTGCCCTGGTTACTGCACTGTTAGCTGCATGCCCAGGAATAGTGCCTCCAAAACAAGAAGTTTGAGTCATTTAATATGTTTATATATTATCTCCTTTTAGCACTAGAAAATCTATGTGGTCAAAGATTATGCATTATACTTTCATATTCTGCTCATTAAATAGCACTGTGAAGCTCAATCACACCTATAATTTATTCATTGTGTACATAACTTTGATTTTACATCCACTTTGATTTGACAAACCATTTTATTTACATTTTAATTCATTTTCAATAAAAATAAATCACAGCACCAAGTGGCTATAGAAAAATGAACTGTGCAATTGGACATCACATTTAATTCTTATATTGACTAATTTTTGATCTTTCATTAAATCTTACCAGTAACCTTCTATCTATGAATCTAAATGCTATTATAAACTCTCTAATGATACCTCTGTTACTTGGACCCTACTGCAAAATTTGATGAAATAGTCTCATCGGATTGTGGTAAATTAAATATGATCATAGATTCTGGTCTACTCCTCTTGTTAAAAATGGAGCCGATTCCCCAAACCCTTACATCTCAGCAGCCCCCATCACCTGCTTTGACCAATAAATGGTAGTGAAAGTGACCTTGTGTGAGTTCTGGAGCCCAAGCCACATGAGGTTTTGCAACTATTCTATATTCACCCCCTTGAAACACTTCTTCCATCTTATAGAAAAGTCTGGTCTAGCTATCTAGAAAATAAAGACTCTGTGGAGGCAAGCCAAGGTGCCTCAGTTGACAACCAGCCAGAAGCTTCCAGACATGAGTGAGGCCATCATTGGTCTCCTAGGACAGCTGACCCACTAGCTAATGGTAGTCACATGAGTAAACCCAGGTGCAACCAGCAGAAGAACCACCCATCTAAGCAACAGAATTTGGAGTAATTATAAATTGTGATTTTAATTCATTATATTAGTAGTTTTGGTGTTGCAGTAATAGTTAACTAAATATTTTTAAAATAGTAATTAATGTTCTGGATTTTTTTGTATAGTTTTATATGTTGTCTTCTTTGTCTTATACTGCTGGTAGTGCTTGATCAGACATTTTAAGAGGAGCCTTTGGGATTTTTTTTGTTAGAATTTATTTTAAAATAATTAAACACTTCACATTTAGAGCATATTTATTAATGATCTAAGAAAATCTGGTCTCAACGCCAACTGTGTACTTCCAAAAAAGATTCTATCATTCTATCTATTTCCCTGCTTTCTCCTCAAACAAGGTCATAGTTAATGGGCTTCTCACTGTGCATCTGAAATATGATGACAATTAAAGAGAAATCCCTCTTCAAGCATATGCAGGATTATAAAAATGACTTCCAAATAACAAACTGAGAATAAAACATAACACTCATGTCTGGTAAGTTCTAAGTGCTTAAGTTATTTGTTACTTCCTTGAAGAGTATGGTTTAATGAATCTGTTAAAAATCAGTTAAAATATAAGTAGAGAAGACACTATTCATTGATAATTTCTTTTATTAATCAGTACTTTTTTTTTTTTTTTTTTTGAGGTGGAGTTTTACTCTTGTTGCCCAGTCTGGAGTGCAACGGCATGATCTCGGCTCACCGCAACCTCCACCTCTCAGGTTTAAGCAATTATACTGCCTCAGCCTTTGGAGTAGCTGGGATTACAGGCGCTCACTGCCACACACACAGATAATTTTTTTGTATTTTTAGTAGAGACGGGTTTTTGGCATGTTGGCCAGGCTAGTCTCGAACTTCTGACCTCAGGTGATCCACCCACCTCTGCCTCCCAAAGTGCTGGGATTACAGGCGTAAACCACCATGCCTGGCCAATACTTTCTATTAATTTATTTATAATCCAAATGTAATGTGATATCTAATATTTCCATGCAATAGCTCAGATAATAGGTATGAAGTTAAAAAATATCATACCTCAAATATGCTAGTTAGGAAAAAACATCTTGTCTATAACTTTTATGTTAAACTATTTAAAATATTTTTCAAATTTCGCTTATTTACAGAATTTTCTTGAAATTACTCAACATAATTTTTGAATTCTTACCATATATTAGATGCGTTTTCTCAGCACAAGGGACACAGAAGAACAAAGCAGAAAAATCTTTATTATTGGAGGTTGTATTCTAGAATGGGAGAAGAAAGATAATTAATATAAATGAGTAAATTATAGTAAAAGTATGTAATTATATGATTGTGTACATGCTGTATGGTAAGATATGCCATGTGTTTGATGGTAATAAAGAAAGAAAATAAACAGTAAATAGACATAAAGACTACAGATAATTTGGAGGGGAATGGAGCAGTGTCATTTTACATAAATTCGTAATGAAATGCCTCACTGAAAATATGGCATTTGAGAAAAAGACTTAACAAATTCATTAACAGAGACAAGCAATACATCTTTTTGAATACTGGGATGGGTCCAATTTACAAGGAAGAGCAATCACAAAGACAGGAAACATGAGCATGTCTGTACTTTTTAAGGAATATCTGAGAAATTGGTGTAGATGAAAAGTATTAAATGATGCCAAAAGCAGTAGATGCATTTGGAGAGATAAGGTAAGACCAGATCATCTATAGCCTTACAGACTATTATAAGACTTTGACTTTGACTAGGAGTGAAATGAAAAGTTATTGAGAACAGTTTCAAACGGAGTCCTTGCTATGGTATAAATGTTAATGTCCTTCCCGCCAAAATTAAATGTTGGAACCTAATACCCAATGTGGTAGTATTAAGAGGCAGGGCCTTTAAGATGTGATTAAGTCAAGAAGGCACCACCCTCATGAATTGGATAAGTGCCCTCATCAGTGAATCTTAATCAAGCTCCCTAGCCTTTTCCCACTATGTGAGAACGCACAGAAGGCAGCATCTATGAAGAACAGGCCCTCACCAGATATCAAATCTGCTGGTGCCTTTATCTTGGACTCTCAGTCTCCAGAACTGTGAGCTATACAATCTGTTGTTTATATATTACCCAGTCTGTGATATATTGTTACAGCAGCCTAAATAGACTTAGACAGTAGCCTTTTGATTTGACTTGCATTTAAAAATCATTACCTTGATAACTACATGAAATTACTTTGTTAGTGAGAAAGGTTGTTGCCATCTTCTGAGCAATAGGTGTAGGACACTTGGGCCATGGTGATTGTGCTGAGGGTAGAGGTACTATATAATAGAAAGGGTAAGATAACTACATATAAGAATTGAGTCAACCTTACTACTGTGAAGTTGATGAAGGATGTGAGAGGCAGAAAAGATAAATATGACTCCAATGTTTGCTTTTAAATCCATGGATATTTTTCCATAATGTTAACATCTGTACAATAATTTCTTTTTTTTTTTAATTATACTTTAAGTTCTAGTGTACATGTGCACAACGTGCAGGTTTGTTACATATGTATACATGTGTCATGTTAGTGTGCTGCACCCATTAACTCATCATTTACATTAGGTATATCTCCTAATGCTATCCTTCCTCCCTCCCCCCATCCCACCACAGGTGTGATGTTCCCCACCCTGTGTCCAAATGTTCTCATTTTCAATTCCCACCTATGAGTGAGAACATGCAGTGTTTGGTTTTCTATCCTTGCGATAGTTTGCTGAGAATGATGGTTTCCAACTTCATCCATGTCCCTACAAAGGACATGAACTCATCCTTTTTTATGGCTGCATAGTATTCCATGGTGTATATGTGCCACATTTTCTTAATCCAGTCTATCATTGATGGACATTTGGGTTGGTTCCAAATCTTTGCTATTGTGAATAGTGCCACAATAAACATACGTGTGCATGTGTCTTTATAGCAGCATGGTTTATAATCCTTTGGGTATATACCCAGTAATGGGACGGCTGGGTCAAATGGTATTTCTAGTTCTAGATCTCTGAGGAATTGCCATGCTGTCTTCCACAATGGTTGAACTAATTTACACTCCCACCAACTGTGTAAAAGTGTTCCTATTTCTCCACATCCTCTCCAGCACCTGTTGTTTCCTGACTTTTTAATGATTGCCATTCTAACTGGTGTGAGATGGTATCTCATTGTGGTTTTGATTTGCATTTCTCTGATGGCCAGTGATGATGAGCATTTTTTCATGTGTCTGTTGGCTGCATAAATGTCTTCTTTTGAGAAGTGTCTGTTCATATCCTTCGTGCACTTTTTGATGGGGTTGTTTGATTTTTTCTTGTAAATTTGTTTAAGTTCTTTGTAGATTCTGGATATTAGCCCTTTATCAGATGGGTAGATTGTAAAATGTTTCTCCCATTTTGTAGGTTGCCTGTTCACTTTGATGATAGTTTCTTTTCCTGTGCAGAATCTCTTTAGTTTAATTAGATCTCGTTTGTCAATTTTGACTTTTGTTGCCATTGCTTTTGGTGTTTTAGTCACGAAGTCCTTGCCAATACCTGTGTCCTGAATGGTATTGCCTTGGTTTTCTTCTAGGGTTTTTATTGTTTTAGGTGTAACATTTAAGTGTTTAATCCATCTTGAATTAATTTTTGTATAAGGTGTAAGGAAGGGATCCAATTTCAGCTTAGAGAACACTATGTTGAACAGTTTTACTGTAATTACCTTAACCATTTCTATATGCTGACTGTAATTACCTTAACCATTTTTATATGCTGATATTTTAATAAACATAGGTTTCCTGAGAATCTAATGTGAAACACTATGTTAGGTTAAAAATGGATGAAATTTACTCCTTGTTCTTGAGTATCTTACAAATTTATTGTGAAAAACAAATATCTATAAAAAATTCTTTTAATTCACAGTAGGAACTGAAAAGATATAGATAAAAACATGAAGATACCAAAAAATAAAAATAAAAAATGTGCACTAATCTGATATGGAGCATGGAAGGCATAGGAGTAAACTTCATTGTAGATAAAGATTTTTCAGAGAAACATATAGCAACTTAAAGAGAAAAAAGAAGACTTGAATAAATTGGGAGACACACCATGTTCATAGACTGGAAGATGCAACATTGTAAAAGGAAAAACTTTCCTAAGACTGCTAATATATTAAATAAAATTCTGCTTAAAATATTATTATTATTAATAATTATTATTTCTTACTATACTATTGAGCCAATTAAGAGAAAATAATAATTAAGACACCCATAAATAAAATGACTAGGTAAAAAATCTACTCTGAAATTAACAAGACAATATTAAACCAATAATTGTTAAGATGATATTGTATTGGTTCAAGTGTATTAAATAACCTGTATAAGTAGAGCAAAGAATTAGCAAATATATTGATATATGGAACAATGTATGCTCAACATGGAATGAATGATCAATACAGAATAAGTAGTCTTTTCAATTAATGATGGTTGAGCAATGAGATATCAATGTGACATAGAATGAAATCATAACCTCTCTTCCTGCTACATTAAAATATCAATTCCAAGTAAAGAACAGCTAAAACTGTGGAGAGCATATATTATGTGGAATATAATAGAGTTAAATATTTACAAGAACCTACTTCAATGCTTGTTATTAAGTAAAAAAGCTATGAGAATAGATTAAAAGACTAATGAGTGAAGATACAAAAAAGTTAAGTATTATATTTATCAACATAATAAATAATATATATAATAAAATATATAGATTGTATATATCAAAAGATACCATAAAGAAAATACAAATACCAGTTGTGACATGGGAGAAAATACTGAACATTTAAAAAGCTAACAAAAACACTAGTGTCCAAAATTTGAAAAGAATATTTTTGTGCAGTTAAAAAAAAAACCCAAATTGTTTGGAACCCAAAGTGGGTTTCCAAAATGTACAAATGAATTTTTCTAAAAAGAAAAGTTTAATAATTATATGAAAAGATGTTTAGTCAAATTAGTAATCAGAGAAAAGCAAATTAAAATCTCAAAAAAATACCACTACTGAAAATAACCATTGGTAACAAGGACCTGGAGAATCAGGAACCACCATGTTTTTTCAAACATTTTTGACATTATCTGTTAAGTTATACAATTTGTATACCCTCTGACTCAGAAATAGTAACATGATGCATAGACTGTACATAAAATGACAAGTGCATGCACTAAAAGTCACAGGACATTCGTAACACCATAGTTTGGGACAGGCAGGCATTGGAAACAATCTAAATGGTCATTTACAGTAGAATGGAATTAATAAATATATGGCATATTCATACAATGAAATATCATACGGCAATAAAAATGAGTAAGCTAAAGCTGACACAAAAATTTGGATGAGTCTTATAAATAATATATTGGACAAAAGAAACCATATGGAACAGAAGTATATATGGCAGGAGTTCATTCTTACACATTTTAAAACAAAGCAAAAGTAAAAATAGTATTGCTTCAAAATGTATACATAAATCTAAAATAAAAAATTAAAATAATGATTAATGATTATCACAACTCAAGATAGTGGTTAATTCTTGGGGAAGGATTAAGTTCCTGACAGAAGAGAATTCAGGTGGCCTCAGAGGTACTGAAAATAATCTATTAGTTTTTTCCATAGATCACAAAATGATTTACTTTGTTTATTTTTGTAACACTTTAAATATATGTTCTACTTAATTTCTTTAGGTACGTTATATTTTTAAATTTGTAGAAAAGTTTATATTTTGTCATGAAATCATTCCAAAGATATTAGGTTTTTTTTTTTAGTAGCAGGAACAAGAAAAAAGAACTTGTATATGAATGCCATAATACTGAGAACACAGAGTCTCTCAAATCATTCTTTTAATATAATTTTTCATAGTTAATAATAGAACAAAATGATCTATAAGATATAAACTGTAAAATGCAAAAATATATTAATATTGAAAAAATAATATAAGATAAGCAGCATACTCTACTTCCGAAAATGACATGAGAAGTTCAGGGAAATCTACTGTAGAACAAAAGGAGAATAATATAACTAGCCGTACTATCATAAACAACAATTTTAGAACACTGAAAAATATTCGAAGATGGACAACAACTTGAGAAGTACTGTTGATATTTGTTATTCATGGTAGTTCTGTTCTATAACATTGCCAAGAACGCTGAATTAGTCAACTCTGAATCATTGCTCTTGGGGGAAATTCATGGTTAGATTCCTCCTACCCTATGGTTACAATATTTTCATCAACTGATCAATAAATAATTTTCTTTTATGTGTGTTTCTCTTTAAAGATGCCTTATTATACCTATGTCATTGATCCATTAATATCAAACGTATGGCCGATGGCACTATTACTCATGCCTGAATGAGCTTGTCTGACATGCGTGTTTTCTCTATAAGGCACAGCACAGCCTTCTTGTACTAAGGAACCCAGACAGCATTTCAGTAGTACACTTCAGGGCCAATTTAAACAGCAAAATCATCAACAAAAAGTAAACACGTGAAAAATGTGGCTCTAAATAAACTGTAAAAACAACCCTGCTTTATTGTATGAGAACTAAACAAGAAGGGAGAACATTGCTTTTTGCTATCTCATCTGGGAAGATGTGCCACTCAAATTTTTCACCGTTCTGTGCATGTCTGCGAATAAGCACCAAAGCCCATGAGTATAGCTATTGCAATTACAAATACATCTTAGCTAGTAGACAAATTTGCAAATATAGTATCTGCAAATAATGAGGATTAAGTTTATCAACTTATGGAAAATTACACTGCGCTGTATAAGATGAGTGAGTCTGTGATCTTCTTACCTGGTGGAACTTTTATTCTGGTCATGACAGGTGGCAAAACCCATAGCTTTACCTTCAGAAGTGATGAAATAGTTAAGATAAGGTGACAGAGCACCTAGAAATTTAATGCAGAGATTTGGAAATTGAGAGAGTAATAGAAACACTGATATTAACCTACCCCACACCCCTGGCTTACCCCTGAGGTAAGAAAGTGCAAAGCAGATCCTAGAAAGTCTGGTCAAAATTTACAGCCAGATGAAAGTTTAAATTTTGCTGTGCCTCTGAATGCAACCCTCAACTCATGCATGGCTCAGGCATCAGAAGATTAACATCTTACTGGGACTATTTTATCTGGAATTACAGGCACCCACCACCACACCCAGCTAATTTTTATATTTTTAGTAGAGATGTAGTTTCACCATGTTGGCCAGGCTGCTCTTGAACTCCTGACCTCAAGTGATCCGCCTGCCTTGGTCTCTCAATCTTTCTTTGCTTTTTCTTTTCTTTCTTCTTTCTTTTTTTAAATTATTTTTTGTGTGTGTGTGACAAGGTCACACTCTGTTGCCCATGCTTGAGTGCAGTGGCACAACCACAGCTCACTGCAGCCTCAACCTCCTGGGCTCAAGCAATCCTCCTACCTGAGCATCCTGGGTACCTGGGACTACGGGAGCATACAACCACACCCTGTTAATTTTTGTATTATTTGCAGAGATGGTTTTCTCCATGTTGTCCAGGATGGTCTCTAACTCCTGGGCTCAAGTGATGCACCTGACTTGGCAAGTGCTGGAAATAAACACTTGGCAGGTGCATCACTTGAGCTCAGGAGTTAGTTGACATGTTTGGGATTACAGGAGCGAGCCACTGCACCTGGCCATGTACCACATTTTCTTTAATCTACTGTCAATGGGCATTTAGGTTTATTCTACATCTTTGCTATTTTGAATAGTGCCCTGCCACTGTTTTTAAGTACATGTTCCTTGGAGCGTGTCCTCAAATGTTGATTAAGGAACAGCTGGGCCTTTGACTAGATTTTGAATGTACCCAGGTGATGAGCTTCTACCACATATAACTCACTAATTTTTGGTATTCCCTTCCTAAATTTCCAACCATTATGGTAGCCCCAGACTGTTTTCTGACACTCCAGCCAATGAAACTATACTTTTCTGCTAGAGTTTGGTCATGCTGTGCAAATTAAAGAGAGTCTTTGGGGGGAAAAGTATGTAAAGCTCACACAATGTGGTTCTCTTCCATCAAGAGTAAATCTTACCCACTCTCCTCTGCCTTAAATTTTTTAAAAATACATAGTTCAAGTTATAGTTGATATATGCAGAAGGATCTGTCTGATGCAGTCAATTCCATCATTATTGAACATATTAACCAATTTCAAAATATGGACACACACACTGACACATATGTTCATGTACATATTCTGATAGCATAAGATTGCATATTTTAATTTGCAACCCATTATTTTTTCATGTTATTTATGGAGCTCTACACAAACCATATAAAAATTATACACAGTTCATGGTTTTATTTATCATAATTAATTGAGCACACACTCAAATTAAGGAGCTATGAATTTTTCAGTCTTACAAATGACGATGCATTGAAATCATTATGATAGTTGCATATTAATTTATCTCTTTTGCATAAAGTTTTGGGAGTGGAATACTAAAAGAAAGGAAATATACATTTTTTAAATTTGGATATCTATCGCCTCACTATGGCAGTATCATTATCTATTACCACCAATAATATATAAGAATATCTATTTCTTCAGTATCTTGATCATTATGACAATATTAATTTCTTACCATTAAGTAGTCATAATTGCTGTTTTTTATTATCTTATTGGCTTTTCTTAACTTTGTAAAAGGCATAGGTATTAAAGCATTTTACAAAATATGTCTTGGTTATGTTGACATGAAGGGAGGGCTGTTACTTTTGTTTACATAGGAATAGTAACATTTTTACACTACTGAGGATGATTATTGCACTATTCGCCCAAATTTTTGGAATTGCTCTTCTGTACCTGGCACCAGTTTAAACAGAGGAATGACACTTAGAAATATAATTTACTGCAGACTTGCTCTTGTTGATAATCTATGCTAAGGTAAGTCATCTACATTACATTATTGATTTCTGAAAATAAGGTATAATGGACTTTATTTTATAGTTTAGGTAAACTGTGAATCAGAAAGGTTTTGTGACTGAGTTTAAAGCGTAAGAAAGAACCAGAGCTAATTTGTTTAACTCCAAAGTGAGTGCTTTATGATATTAAATTCTAGTGGAAGATAAAAATAATTAATTCTATTTTTACAGTGAGATCAGGACTATAACTGGAGAAATAAAGGAAACTCTGAAATATTTAAATAGGTATATATGGCACTGGCTTGGTTCTTCAAGTTAGTATTCCTAATAGAAGCAGTATCTAAGCTGAGACCACAGGGATAACAGCCGTCAGACAGGCAAGGAGGATAAGTGCGTTTCAGCCAGCAGAATGACATGTACAAAGATTCAGAGAAAAAGATGTACAGTATGTTGGGCAAAGAAATATGTACATCAGTCTGACTAGAGTGTCTTGTAAAAATAAACATCAGCACTAAGTTATGTGTACACGTTTTAAGTTCCTTATATTTTATATATTTTTAGACTTAATTTTCATTATCTATTAGGCATTGTATCAGACCTATTTTAAAGATAAGATAATTGAGGCAAAAGGAAATAAGATATCTTTCCAAGTTTAAAAATGAATGATAATGCCGACTCAGGATTTGAACACAGGCTTATTTTAGAGTTTGGGTGTTGTCCTAAAATGCTATGCCATCCTGTGGCAATCTGTGTTAAAGGGTTTAGATTTAATTTAAAGACACATGAAAGATACTGAAAAGTTTTATGCAAAGAATAATATGTACAAATTTTCATTTCTGAAGGATACTGCTTCCTACAATGTGGATAAATAATTGGATGGAGTTGGAAGAAAAAGTATCCAGGGTGAAAAAGAGCATGCAGAAAAATTTTCTGTACAATTGTCCTTTGAACACAATGCTTACAAATGTATAATAGTAGTTTTCTTTCCATTACATAAGTAATGCAACTGTAAATATCATTCATTTTGTTTGTTAAATTGATGATTTTATTTTAAGAGATTGTAATAATTCCACAATATTTTATTTTTGTGGCATAGATAAAATATTTTAAAGTGATCAATTTATAAGCATTTACAAGCAACTTCCCTCTATAAGCAAGATGTGATACTGCTGTTGTATTTCAAAAGGCACTGTATTTGTAATCAGTGAAACCTGGAATCGAGTTTGAGATCTGTCATTTATTAATTGTATGACTTGAACAGGTTATGTAATATCTATGCATGTGAGAAAAATCGAGGTCCTACAGGAATTAAATGACATAACAAATATCAACAGTCTTTATGTAGTGCTAAAAACAGTATTTTCTCAGATGATGATAGTAATTATATCTAACTGGATGCATGGTTTTGACAAAGTTTTTGGTCATTTTAAGATTTTTTGTATGTGTAGATATCATTTACATTTTATTGTTCTTCCTAAGTAGTATTGAACGCACCCGAGATATAATGAATTTTAAAATATATACACACTTGAAGTTATTCTTAATTTGTTTGACAATTTTTCAGATTCTATGTATATGTATGCATATATACAAAGATTATATTTTTCTAATTTACAGAAATTGAATTGCAATATACATATTCATCTATGAATTCTTATATTTCTTTTCTTTCTTTTTACTTTATAGTATGGCTTAGAGAGTGTTTTTTAGTGCATCTTATTTTTACATGGATGCCTAGTTTTCTAAAGAATGTATCCTTCTATGATTTAATTTGTTCTTTATTGGTAGAGCTTTAGATCTTTACAACTGGTCATAATTAGGATCAATATTTCTATGAACATATTTGAATGTAAGTTAGAAAGGATAGATATATATGTATGTATATAGTTGTGTTTCTATGAAATAGATTTCTTATGTCAAACTTATTCTGTCACAGATGCTCAAACATGCTCCTACAATGCCTGTGTCAATTTAATTGGCACATGGAGTATATAAAAATGCTCTTAATCTCATACCTTATTTGATAACAAATATAATAAAATTGAAAGAAATGCCAGTATGTTAGGGTTGAAATAGTATTATTTCATTTTTCATTTCTTTGCTTATTTTCTAATCAAGCATTACACAAGATGTTTGTGTCTTGTAGCAAAGTTATATAGATATTTGATTTTTATGGATAGCTATTTACAATTTTATTATTTCAATTGAGTGCTATTTTTGTTTGATGTTAGAGGATTCTTTGTATTATCATGAAATTCTGTATAATCATAATTTCATTTAGCCTTTCATTTCTTGTTAACTTTGTTTATATAACATTTTTACTCCATAAAAACTTAAACATTTATACAGTTAAATCTAGAAATACTTTACTTCAGAATTGTGAAATTCATGCTACATCTTTCATTCCAAGATTATTTTTAAAATGGTATTTATTCTTATCTCATATCTTAATAAATCAGTTATATACATACATATGTATAACATACATATGTATAACATATATATATATTAGATGACCTTTTGCCATTGTGAATGTATTTTCACATAGGTGTAATGTGTGATGTTCAGATTTCATTATATTATTTTATAAATGAGTAGCCAATTACAGGTTAATAAATCATAAAAGATCATATTTGACATAAAAATATTGCATGAAAATTTATTTAAAATCATTTTATTTATTTTGCAATTTTAACTTGCTACAATTAATTTTTCTACATTTCTTATTGCTCAACACAGGTCAAATTATCATAAATGCCATTTGTTATGTAATACCTTCTTCAAATTACTGATTGATTGGCAAAGTAGAATTTGCTCTTACTTATACAAAATAATATGTTTTAGACACAGTTACGTTTTCAGTCTCCGTAAAAATCTCTCTGCCCACCTAATCATAACCTAAATGCTTCCATGTTCAGTCTTGCCAGAGTGTTCACTCTTCCTGAATTAATGCAGGACAATAGATCAAGATTTCCTCTTCAGTATCTGTATTGCCTATAAGCCATATTCTACATGATTTATATAAATGTTGACCTAATGTCAGCTTCATATTTCTGATAAAGTTTTGATTGTTTATGCTTTGAATGCTATGTCTCTCTCTATTTCTCTAGTTCTCTCTCTCTCTCCCTCTGTCACACACACACACAAACTCACACACACACAAACACACACACATACACAAGATTTAAGTCTTTCTATTGATCTTTTATTTTAGTTATATTATGGATAGAGGAACTACGTGAATCTTGCTGAGTAACTGATGATGTTAAGGTGATACATCACTCTGATATAAACAGATTAAAATTAAAGAACCACTGCTTAATACTAATGAAACAGCACAGCACACTCAATTAGTCACTAAACAGCTTTTCACTCTTCTCTTACATCCAGATCTAAAGGATTACTGGAGCTGTGGTTCAGTTACTCAGATTTTGCACAGCCTTCCAACAACATGTTATGGTTACCAAAGACAAGAGGCAATAATAGATTAATTCAGCAGGGGCTGAATATGCCATTAATGGCCATGCAATAGGCTTATCTGGGCTGACAAAGTAGCCCCCTTTCATGTCTGTTCAATTAGAGATAATAGTTGAAGGCATTAATCACACATATTTTCAACAAAACTTTTCTCAGTTAAAGACACCCTGCAAATGATGTGGTCCAATGCACATCCGCCTATTAGGGTTGCTATGACTATGGCGAGTCTGATCTGAAAGACAGGATACAATCAGACCTGAGACAATGAGTGGATTTTCATATTTAATGGCCTTGGTTTTCAGCTTAGCACAGCAAACTGAATAGCAGTGACCCAAAGATGACCTTCTATTTTTCTTCTTTGATTTGTCCCTAGGGATGGACAAGGCATTGGGATCCTGGGAGTAATCAGAAAACAAGCATGCCACCTTATATAGATGAAAACACCGGGAAAAGTCTACCTTAGAAAACTTTTGTTTCATTACTGATATGGGAGAATCCCCTTTTTATAAAATTATTCTTGAGTTAAAGGTATTTCTAGGAATGCAATGGGGATAAAAAGCACGCCAACCAAAAATCACATGCTTGCTCTACCATTAAAGCTCTTTAGTCATATGCCTTTATTTCTCAAGTTTTCGGTTTATCCATTGATAGAAACATTCGAGCAAGATATTCTAAACCCAGGTATAAAAGTAAACTTATTTTATTTCACAATCTTCTTATAGAATAAAAATAGGAATTATCATGGATCTCTTCTCTGAGGCAAACATTAGATAATGCACAGAAAATGACACATGCTGGATATGTCTATGTTGTCATGTCTCATCCTTCACATGTCTTTACTGTGAGTGATATTCAACTTTAAGAACATTGACATATTCTTCTTTTATAAAAGTTTCCTAGGAACTTTTCCTCAATAAATATCAGATATCAATTATTCATCTTCATGAATTCTATACATTGCCCGAATTAATATTGGCAAATACTGATCACAGTACTGTCATTTACTAAAAGCTTGAATTGAATGCTATTGAATATTGTGTGATGTACCAAGGAATCTGGTAACAAACACAGTCTTTTTAAAAAAAAAAAATATGTGATATATATATGTATATATATGTATATATATACACACACATAATTATATGGTTTGAAATTATTTAAATATGAATATATGTATATATCAATATATAGCATCCATATGTGTTTGTGTGTGTGTGATATATATAAAACTCAAAAGGCCACATTAAAACTGTTAATTTATAAAACAGTTCACTAATTGTACAGGGATTGCCCCAAGTTAACATGGGGAGTTAATTAGGAGATAGTGTAAATAAAGCAATCAGAGGAAATACATTTATGAACTAAGAAATTTATCTTTCCATCCAGATGCATATTTATATTTCACTTATTTAATTTAATACAATTCATTTATTTAGCATTTCTTTATCATTCAACTTGAAATTGTTTTTCTTTTCTGTGTTCCCACCTCCCTTGGACATCAGTTACAGCATTTGTATTATTTGGCCTGCTATTATGGTTGTTTTCATGTATAGCCTTATCAGTAGTTGAACACAAGCCATACTCTTTTTTGAGATGGAGTCTTGCTCTGTGGCCCAGGCTGGGGGGTCACGCCATTCTCTTGCCTCAGCCTCCTGAGTAGCTGGGACTACAGGGGCCCACCACCACACCCGGCTAATTTTTTTTGTATTTTCGGTAGAGACGGGCTTTCACCGTGTTAGCCAGGATTGTCTCAGTCTCCTGACCTCGTGATCCGCCCGCCTCGGCCTACCAAAGTGCTGGGATTACAGTCGTGAGCCACCACTCTCGGCCAAGCCATACTCTTTATCGTTTATGCAGCATTATGTTTTTACCTTATTTAGGAAGCTTAAATAAGGTATTATGAACCTTATTTATGAAGCCTTTATTTATTTACATAATTGGGTGGAAAATGAATGAATACAATTTTACATACAAAAATGGTGTATCGGATCTGATAGTGGATGAACTGATGGAGTCTTTGACTAAGTGTGTGTTGTTTGAAAAAAATACAAGCTGGAGAGATAGGAAGATGAGTAATCACTAGTACAATAAATTGCAAAGAGCTGTAACTACTTACATTTTTGTTTTCAAGAGAATTGGACAGCATTATATGCCTCTGAGATATGGTAACTTGGGAATGAACTAGATTCTTAGAGAAGAAAAAATAGAACCATTATGTTAAGCAGGCAAATTTGTTATAAATAGTTGTGTGTGAAAGTCTAAAAGTGTTAAAATATGCTACACGTATTTCATTGGTAGACTGTAGAATTTACCTTTAAATTTTAAATGAAAAACTTTGCTTTCTAAAAGTATAAATTTTTATGTTAGAGTTCACACTGGCTTGTTTGTTTATAGAGTACCTTTTACTACATATAGAAAGTAATAAAGATAGATTGCAAAATATAGACAGATAGATAAAAAGATCTTACTGAAAACTCCTTTCTCGCTAATGTACTATAGGAATCTGTTAATTCAAGGCTTTCAATAATTTTCGTCTTATTTATACATTTTTAAATATTTAACGAAATATTCTCTTTGATCACTTTCCTGATCCGGTTGGCCTACAAATACTGTTTTTGCGTTTCAGGACTCGTTTGCATTTTCTTACATGCGACTATCAAAATGCTAAGAACACAGGATGCTAAGAATGCTAAGAATGCAGGAACAGAAAACCAAATACCTCATGTTCTCACTTATAAGTGGGAACTAAATTATGAGAACACACGGACACATACAAGGGAACAATACACACTGAGACCTATCAGAGGGTGGAGGGTGGGAGGAGAAAGAGAACCAGGAAAAACAACTAATAGATATTAGACTTAATACCTGGATGATGAATAATCTGTACAACAAACTCTAATGACACAAGTTTACCTATATAACAAACCTGCACATATACCTCTGAAATTAAAAGTTAAAAAATAAAAATTAAATTTAAAACGCTGAGAAAATATTTATTTCAGTGTGACAATATATATATACTGCATGCATGTATATAATATGTGAATATATACACATGCAAACATGTATGCATATATACATATATAAACATATAAATAGATTTGAACAAGCTAATATGTAAATGTGATTGTTTAAAATGCAACAGTTATATTATTTAAAAATATTTCTACAGAAATATCTTCAAACATAAAGAAAAGTTTCAAGGATAATAATAGTATATAGTAAATACATATACTATTTTATTCGGGTTCTTTAGAGAACCAGAATCAATGTGCATGTATATATATGCAAACAGAGATAGAGCTACAAGTGAGAGAGAGAAAGCGTGAGAGAAAGAGGGAAAGAGAGAGAGAAAGTGGTATATTCTAATGAATTGTAGCAAGTCTGAAATCCATAGGGAAGGCCAGCAGGCTGGAATCTGAGACAGAGTTCCTATGTTGCAATCTTGACTCAGAAATTTTTTAACTTCGAGAAATCTTGATCTTTGCCCTTAAGGCTTTTAATTAATTTAGTAAAACCCACTTTATGGAGGATAATCTGCTTTACTTTAATTTCTACTGACTGAAATGTTAATCACAGTAACAAAAGACTTTCAGAGCAACATCTGTGCTACTAGTCTTTCACCACACAGTCACCCATACCCTAAGTAGGTTGACATATAATATTAACCATCAAAACACTTTACACAATTTTTATGAATATTTATATCTGTTTATTCAATATGTATCTGCAGTAGTTTTCTGGACCATTTGAGATTAACTTGCATATATCATATCCTTTTATTCCTCAAATATTTCAAAGTTTATACCTAAGAGTAAGAATGATCTCTAGAATAACCATATACATTTATCAACTTTGGTGATTTTAATATTCATATTATATTTCTGTGTAATTTATCATCCATATTCCAATTGATACAATACCTTGCTTATAGTGTTTTTTTCTACATCAGTTTACTTGGTCCAATCGAAGATCAATTATTAAACTCAATTATTGTATCTTTTAGTCTCCTTCAATTTGAAATAGTTCCACAGTTTTGCCATGTCTTTTATATCATGGCCATTTTTTTAAAAAAGTACAATTTCCACAGCACCTTATTATTTTTTTTTCATAGAATCTCCTGCATTTTTATTTTTTCTTGTATTTTCTCTTGCTTACAGACAAGTTGCTAATTCCTGGCAAGGGTATTACAGGTATGATCTCTTATGTTCTCCTCAGGGTATCACATCTGGAGAGACACTATGTTCATCTGCCCTTTATTGATAATATTCATTTTAATCACTCAGTCAAAGTGTTGTCTGTATAGGTGCAATTTTTTTCTCTGGCAAATAACACATATATAGAGAAATCTCATTAAACCTACTTCTCATCAAATTCCTTTATGTATTTATAAGCCTTTGATTTTTACCCGAACCAATTTTTACAGCAATGTTGATTCTCCATGTCCAGAACTTGATCTTTACATATAAATTCTATAAATTGGTCTTTACAAATCTACTGTAAGCAGGAGTTCTCCCTTCTCCTCATTTATTTGTTTGTTTAATATCCAACATGGATTCAAGTGTTTCTAGTTTTTCATTGGTCTGTGCTCCCTAAGAGTCTTTCATTATTTTGATATTCAAATCATCTTAGTTTTGGCTATTTAGAGCTCCTTCAGGCTGCATCCCATGCACTGCGACAGTCTCCATCAGCATTTAGAGTACTTCCTCACTTTCTGATATAACAAGATGTCCCAGGATGATCTTTTGTCTTTGCTGTCCCAGCCTAGAATTAGCCATTTCAAGAAATAGCTTTGGCTTTTTTAGGGGAGAGTGACAAATTATATTATGAGAAACTAAGATTTGAGTTCCAGTTATGCCCATTGGTACTGGATTGTTTTTCTTCCTAAGTTCACTTTGTGGACAGAAATAGGAAATTTGTTTGTTTATACATATGCATATGTGTGCACAAAAATACATATATATGGTATCAAACTGGTATCAAACTCAATTCCAACACATCTGCTCAGAGACTTATTCTTATCTTTACCCCTTCTATATTGTGTATCACATATTCTGTAGTGAGGACTGTGGTCCCCCAAATCTCATTACGTTCGCTCATTTTCTCAATCTACAATACAAATAAATTTATTTTAAGTGGATTCAACCATACCACTATCAAATACAGGCTCACTGAAAATAATTCAGGATATGTTTTCATTACGCCTCCACCAAATTTTTCCTACACAGAAATGAGGGCATACAGTCAAATTCTGTGTTCTTGGATTGTCTTGCTTTTTTTGTTTTTGTTTTTTCAAAGTGGCCCTGTTAGTTATTTGAAATTCATTAATTTCTTTCAGTTTGATAACTGTTTTCAGTTTTACTTTATCTTCCCATTATTATTGATATATTGGAATATGTATACATTATTAACAACTTCCAAAAGCCAAAATTACACAAAAATATATAGTTATGAAAAATATAGAGTAAATGGTGCTGGGAAAATTGGCTAGCCATAAGTAGAAAGCTGAAACTGGATCCTTTCCTTACTCCTTATACGAAAATTAATTCAAGATGGATTAGAGACTTAAATGTTAGACCTAATACCATAAAAATCCTAGAGGAAAACCTAGGTAGTACCATTCAGGACATAGGCATGGGCAAAGACTTCATGTCTAAAACACCAAAAGCAACGGCAGCAAAAGCCAAAATTGACAAATGGGATCTCATTAAACTAAAGAGCTTCTGCACAGCAAAAGACACTACCATCAGAGTGAACAGGCAACCTACAGAATGGGAGAAAATTTTTGCAATCTACTCATCTGACAAAGGGCTAATATCCAGAACCTACAAAGAACTCAAACAAATTTACAAGAAAAAAACAAACAACCCCATCAAAAAGTGGGCAAAGGATATGAACAGACATTTCTCAAAAGAAGACATTCATATAGCCAACAGACACATGAAAAAATGCTCATCATCACTGGCCATCAGAGAAATGCAAATCAAAACCACAATGAGATACCATCTCACACCAGTTAGAATGGCGATCATTAAAAAGTCAGGAAACAACAGGTGCTGGAGTGGATGTGGAGAAATAGGAACACTTTTACACTGTTGGTGGGATTGTAAACTAGTTCAACCATTATGGAAAACAGTATGGCGATTCCTCAAGGATCTAGAACTAGATGTACCATATGACCCAGCCATCCCATTACTGGGTATATATCCAAAGGATTATAAATTATGCTGCTATAAAGACACATGCACACGTATGTTTATTGCAGCACTATTCACAATAGCAAAGACTTGGAATCAACCCAAATGTCCATCAGTGACAGATTGGATTAAGAAAATGTGGCACATATACACCATGGAATACTATGCAGCCATCAAAAAGGATGAGTTTGTGTCCTTTGTAGGGACATGGATGCAGCTGGAAACCATCATTCTTAGCAAACTATCACAAGAACAGAAAACCAAACACCGCATGTTCTCACTCATAGGTGGGAACTGAACAATGAGATCACTTGGACTCGGGAAGGGGAACATCACACGCCGGGGCCTATCATGGGGAGGGGGGAGGGGGGAGGGATTGCATTGGGAGTTATACCTGATGTAAATGACGAGTTGATGGGTGCAGTATACCAACATGGCACAAGTATACATATGTAACAAACCTGCACGTTATGCACATGTACCCTACAACTTAAAGTATAATAATAATAAATAAAGTTTTTAAAAAAATCATTATTTCTTCTTGAAAAAAAAAAAAAGAAAAATATAGAGTTTTACAAATATATATGTCAGTGTCTCTGACATATCCCTCCCATACCTTTATCTACTTGCATACAACTTTCCTTTTTCCTATGTTCCTTCTTACCTACATAAAAAGCAGCATTCTTTATATGCATTTTTGTCCTTATACATTTTCATTGAATAATATCACCTGAAGTTAGTCCATATTGATTCATAGACTTTCTTCATTCTCTTACACCTTAATAGTACTACATTTGTGTATGTATCATAAAATAATAAAAATATTATATTGAAAATTTAGGTAGTTTCTAATATTTTTAACTTTAAAAAATGTTCATCTACAAGCAAAGAATAGTCATCTGCATATATATTACTTTGTGTTTGAAATATATCTTCAGGGTAATATTTTAAAAGTTGCATTTCTGTGTCAAATCATATTGTCTAGGTAATTTTGTGTTGTATTGCCAAATTTAACTCAATAGAACTGACCTATTTTTACATGTGAATGAGAGTCTTTCGAGAACTGCCACCCAAACTTTTATAAATACAAGTTTCTGATTTAGTTGATGTAATCAACTACCCCAATGTTACTTTTATTATGGGGAAAATAAAAACATATACACCTGAGTGAGCTCTTCTAAAAGTAGAGCATACTTTTCTAAAGAGTGGATATAGTTACCTTACCTTTCCTCCTTACCTTTCCCCAGAACAAAGAATTACAGTGAAACCCTCAGGCTCTCTATTTAAAAAAAAAAAAAAAAAAAGGAAGGAAAGAAAAAAGGAAAGGATAGGCATGAGTAAACAAAAAGTAGACTAAGTCTTACCAGAGGAATATTATTCTAACCTCTATTGAACATAGAATTTTATTGATTTAAGGTAATTAGCTACCATTGCATTTTCCTACACTCTGGAAGAAGATATCATTAACCAGAGCATCTATATTTTAGTATATAATGTTGTATTCAATAAAACCATTATTACATGTGACATAAAAGAATAAGGCCAAATATTTGTATAAACAAATAAAGAACAAAATGGTTAAATTGATTAAAAGATGGAGAATCTTATGAGATTGTTAAGGTCTGTAAAAAGGTGACATTCTAAAATTTAAAAATATAATATTTGATGTTAACAATTATTATATGGGTTTAATGAAACATTAGCCACAGCAGAATACACAATTAGTAAACTGGAAAACAGACAAATAGAATGTATTTATAGAGTATATCCACACTTAAATAAATGGAAAAACATGACAAACATATAAACAACTTAAAGATAGATGGGACTTCTTGAAAAGGTCTAACATAATTGCAGTTGAGGTGCTAGGAGGGCAATGGAATGAAAACAGGGATAATATAGAGTAAAAAAAGAAAGGCTGAAAAGATTCAAAACATTGATTCAAGACCTCAGGTTACATATCCAAAAAGTTTTGTAACCCTCAAGCAAAATAAATACCAAGAAAGCAACACCTAGAAATACAACAGCAAGACTACTAGGAATCAAGGACATATTAGACATTGGTTTTGGCAAATAATTTGTGACTAAGTCCTTAAAATCATTTGCAACAAAAACAAAAATTGACAGGTGGGACCTAATTAAATTAAAGAGCTTCTTCACAAAAAACAAACCAACCAACAAACAAAAAACCCAACAAAGTAAACCCACAAGCTACAGAATGGGCTAATAGCCAAAATCTTGAACACGGACAGACACTTCTCAAAAGAAAACATGGCAGGCACGGTGGCTTCTACCTATAAACTCAGCAATTGGGGAAGCTGAGGCAGGGGTATCCTTTGAGCTCAGGAGTTTGAGATCAGCATGGCAACATAGGGAAACCTCATCTCTATAAAGATAATTTTAAAATTAGCCAACTGTAGTGGTGCAGTCCTCTAGTATCAGCTACTTAGGAGGCTAAAGTGTGAGGATTGCTTGAGCCCAGGAGATGGAGGCTGTGGTCAGCCATGATCACATCAAAGCACTCCAGCTTGGATGAATGGGAGAGACCTTGTCTCAAAACAAAAAACAAACAAACAAAAAAGAGTGCTCAACATCACTAATCATTAATAGTTAGAGAAATGCAAATCAAAACAATGAGATACCATCTCACGCTAATCAGAAAGGCTATTATTTTCTTTTTACTTTAAGTTCTGGGATATGTGTTCAGAATGTGCAGGTTCATTACATAGGTATACATGTCCCATGGGGTTTTGCTGCACCTATCAATCTGTCATGTAGATTTTAAGCCCCACATGCATTAAGTACTTGTCTTAATTATCTCCCTCCTCTGTCCCCCCACCTTCCAAACAGGCCCCAGTGTGTGATGTTCGCCTCCCTGTGTCCATGTGTTCTCATTGTTCAACTCCTACTTACAAGTGAGAATATGTGGCATATGGTTTTCTGTTCCTCTGTTAGTTTACTGAGGATGATGGCTTCCAGCATTTCCATGTTCCTGCAAAGTACATGAATTCATTCTGTTTTAGGTCTGCTTAGTATTCCATGGTATATATGTGCCACATTTTCTTTATCCAGTCTATCCTTGATGGGCATTTGGGTTGATTTCAAGTCTTTGCTATTGTAAATGATGCTGCAATAAACATGCATGTGCATGTGATTTTATAGTAGAATGATTTATAATCTTTTGTATATATACCCATTAATAGGATTGCTGGGTCAAATGGTATTTCTGGTTCTAGATCCTTGAGGAATCGCCACACTGTCATCCACGATGGTTGAACTAATTTACACTCCCACCAACAGTGTAAAAGCATTCCTATTTCCCCATAGCCTCACCAGCATTTGTTGTTTCCTGATTTTTTAACAATTGCCATTCTAACTGGAGTGAGATGTTATTTAATTGTGGTTTTGATTTTTGCATTTCTCTAATGACCAGTGAGGTTGAGCTTTTGTTCATATGTTTGTTGGCTGCATAAATTTCTTCTTTTGAGAGGTATCTGTTCAGTTCATATCCTTCGCCCACTTTTTGATGGTTTTTTGTTTGTTTGTTTGTTTGTTTGTTTTCTCATAAATTTGTTTAAGTTCCTTGTAGATTCTGGCTGTTAGACCTTTGTCAGATAGGTAGCTTGCAAAAATTTTCTCCCATTCTGTAGGTTGCCAGTTCACTCTGATGATAGTTGCTTTTGCTGTGTGGAAATTCTTTAGTTTAATTAGTTCACGTTTGTCTATTTTGGTTTTTGTTGCCATTGTTTTTGGTGTTTTAGTCATGAAGTCTTTGCCCATGCCTATGTCCTGAATGGTATTGCCTACATTTTCTTCTACAGTTTTTATGGTTTTGGGTCTTACATTTAAGTGTTTAATCCATCTTGAGTTAATTTTTGTACAAAGTGCCAGGAAGAAGTCCAGTTTCTGATTTCTGCATATGGCCAGAGAATGGCTATTATTAAACAGTCAAAAAACAACAGATGTTGACAAGGTTACAGAAAAGAAGGAATGCTTTATACACTGCTGGTAGGGATGTAAATTAGTTTAACTGCTGTGAAAAACAGTTTGAAGATTTGACGAAGAACTTAAAACAGAACTACCATTCAACCCAGCAATCCCAATATTGTGTATATACCCAAAGGAAAATAAATTGTTCTACCGAACAGACACATGTTCATCACAGCACAGATCAAAATACCAAAGGGATATCAACCAATATACCCATCAACTGTGGACTCAAAATAATGTGGTACATATTCACCATGGAATACTATACAGCCAGAAAAATGAATAAAATCATGTTCTCTGAAGCAACATGGATGTAGCTGGAGGCTATTACCCTAAGTGAACTAATAGAGAAGCCATTAAATATACATGGACACCACAAAGATGGATACAAGACACCGGGGACTGCTTGAACGGGGAGGATATGAGGACAGTGTGGATTGGAAAACTACCTATCAGATACTATGCTCACTACCTTGGTGATGGGATCATTCACACATCAAGGCTCAGTGACACACAATTTACCCGTGTAACAAATCTGTAAAAGTATCACCTGGGCCAGGCGCGGTGGCTCACACCTGTAGTCCCAAAACTTTGAAAGGCCAAGGTGGGTGAATCACCTGAGGTCAGGAGTTGAGACCAGCCTGGCCAACATGGTGAAACCCCTTCTCTACTAAAAATACAAAAATTAACTGGGCATGGTGGAGGGTGCCTATAATCCCAGCTACTCAGGAGTCTGAGGCAGGCGATTCAATTGAATCCTTGAGGCAGAGGTTGCAGTGCGCCAAGATAGAGTCATTGCACTCAAATCTGGACAACAAGAGCGAAACTCCATCTCAAAAAAAAAAAAAAAAAAAAAAAAAAGTATCACCTGAACCTAAAATAAAACTAGAAAAGAGACAGAAAATCTTAAAAGCAGCCAGAAAACATTGTACATTATTTTCAGAGGAGTAATTTTAAGTCGCCAGAAATTTGTTCTATACAAATTATGGACCTGATGACAATGGAATGGTATTCTTTAAATAATAAAACGAAATAAATACCTATCTAGAATTCCATGCCCAAGGAAATATTCTTAAAATTGAAGCTACAATAATAAAATGTTACAGACAAAAATCTAACAGCATTTGTTACAAGATAACCTGAAATTAAATAAATCAAAAGGAAGTTAAGACTGAAGAAAAATCACCCCAAATGGAAACAAACAGAAGTACAGGAAGAAATGAGAGAGAAAATAAAAAGAGAATATATAAATGAATAGTGAGAAAGTAAGTAAAGGTAAAAAACAATAATAGTACTTTTGTGGCTTTAAAACTATTTAGAACAATGACTCAAAATAAGAGAAGGAAAAAATGGAGTTTATTGTTCTCTTTTTATCAAAATTAATAAAAATAATAATGTATATTAAGTGACAATGAGTAAAAATTAAATGGTTTAATATCTAAAATAACTTTAAAAATAGTAATGTATACATAGTAAGTTAGTAAAAGAAAATATACTATTATAAATTATTTGAAAAATCTGAATATAGGCCAGACAAGAAATGAATAGAAATATAAAGTAAGTGAGACTAACATAGGAACAGTAGAATTTAGTTACAATATTAATTTTAAATAAAACAGTCAACGATAAGATTAAACATGCCCTAGAAATCCCAGCTTTCTCTTTTTTTACAGGTTGAAAAGATCCGGGCAGGAGATGTCTTTAAATCTGCATAAATTGTCAGAAGAAAAAACAAAAATAGTTTTCTAAATTATTAGCTAGATCATTTACATTTATATTTATGCTTACATTTATTTTTCTTCCCAAAGTAAATAATGTATTTAAATAACTCTGAAATCATAAACTCATTTCAATTAAACTCTTTTCTAAAACAATTATGGAGAATTTATGTACTGCCCAAATTCTTTGTTATTAAGAAGGCAATATAATAACATTTTGGTTTCTGAAGTTGTAGAATGCATCTTTGAAGCATTTGAAAACTAAAATATTTCTCCAGAAAGTGTATCTGAATGTTATCTAAAATACTGAGATTATTCTAGATAGGGCTTCTCAGTTAGTATGCTATTAGCATTTCAGGCTCAATAATTCTTTATTTTGGTGGCCTCTCCTGTGCATTGTGAGATGTTCAGCAGGATCCCTGGCCTCCATTCACTAAATGTTAATAGCATCCTCCTAGTCATAACAAGCAAACTACGTCTCTAGACATTGTCAAAATTTCCCTTGAGGGAAAAATCACCTCTTGTTGAAAACAATTGTCCCAGATGATCTATAATCATTTTTTACAATGCTGAAGATAACTATCATCTTTAGTTCCAGGGTTGACTGACTTAATTCATGTTATGCTAATTCTCCAAAACATTAGATGTCTTCATTAAAATAGTATATAAATTATAAGGCAACCCTGAACAATTTTTACAAAAATTACTTATTTTGAGAAGGTGTTGCTTTGGTATTGAAAGAATAAGAACATCAAAGTTTTAAACTACATGTAGAAAATATTCTGCATTTGAAAAAGGAATAGAACTAAAAGATATTTCTACAGAAATTCTTGGAACCTTTCTACTTTTGTGTAAAGATCAATTATGACAGGCTAATATGAAATTTGACCTTTATTTGGAAGAAATCTGTCACAGGTTGTCATCGATTACATGAAAAATTATAAACATTCTGTACTAAACAGGAACATTATCAGCATTTACAGTGACTGCACATCTGCCTGGTGAGATTCCAGTCATACTTAATATCACCCTGATGCCTGATTTGGAAACAAATTTACCCTCTCTCTAAAAGCAAGAACAAAGACTTTGGACTATAAAAACAGGTTCCTGGAATCATATCATATTGTTATTTTTTTCACTGGTAATTTTACTTCAAACATAATCTTGTTCATTAGCATGCATATATCTTATGTACATATTTTTTCATATATTAATATTCAAATGGATATTGACTAATTATTAGAAGGCAGGTGTTGTGATAGGTGGATGTAAACTGAATAAAATTAAAATGTCTGACATTTAATGGAAGACATAGGTAAGTACCTCAATTGTCACATCTGATAAAGCACTTAAAAGCATAAGCAAATTATTTTTCAGGACTAACTCTATCCTTAATATAAGTGTCCTAATTACTTATTTCTCAAAAAAAAATGAGTTATGATAAGGATTGAAAATTTAAAGAAGTTTGAATAGTTGATGGAGTATATCATTTTCTTCAAACTAGGTATGTGTATACCTGAGAGTAAATGAAAATACTTTTTAAAGGGCTAAGACATTTTCAGAAAAGAAAAAGTTTAAAAGATATTCAGGTCTTAGGTAAAGTCATTGTGTAATTAAAAGGTACACGTTGATAATTTCTGTTATGCCTTATCTAGCATATCTACGAGTGGGAGAAGCAGGATGAGGCAGAGGAATAATTTGAATTAGAATCCACCTGCAACACAGACCTTAGCTGATGGCACTTCATAGATATCCCAAATTGGGACAAGAAGATTGCGTCTTTGCACCTCTGTGAGGACCAATTTTGGGAAGTGGTCTGGCCCTAAGAGAAGTTTTAACTATGACAGAAGCCTTTCAATGAGGGAGTTCCTTGAGAGTCTTACCTGTGAACTGCCTTCCAGGATTGAATGTGAATCTGGGGCAAAGCTACAGCATCCACTGCATACCACCACTTGACTAGTTAGAATTCATGTGCTTTGCATGATATGTTTACTCTGTTTGGGAACATACTCTCCAAGACTCTGACTGGTATTGTTTCTGGACAATTTATAAGAGAAAGGTTGATGAGCAAAAAATAAGTTCACATAGTGACAGCTAATTTCACAGCTGTAACTGTTTTTAAAATTATTGTTTGCCTCCTCTGATAAATATTTTAAATTTTTTTCATTGTTGCCTAGAATCCTAGTTGACTTGGGTAGCATACCTATCAAGGTGACCCAGATTTGTGTACCAGAAAGGTTTGAGCCCTTTGATTTTTCATGTCCTTCTGAGATCATTGATATTGTACTTGCTCATGTACCATCAAAGTTGGGCAGAGCAAGTCAACTAGATGCTCCAGGGGATTAATTTGGCAAACACTGTCTTCTCTGCCTCTATTGTATCAGACCAACCCTACCTATTCCTGATTACCAACATCAATTATTTTTGGCAGTGTACCTCATTTTATTGGCTTTGACGATTTATGATCTATGCACAATGAACCCCAAAGGGCCATGTGGCAGCCATAGGTTAAGTTTAGTCAGCCTTCCACAAATATTCAACCTCTGAGAATCACAAGATCTAGAACTGCAGTTTTAGGGTCAGGATGCTCAAATTATTTAGGTAAGTAACTGATTGAGGCTACTAAGGGCTATTCTTATGGGAACAACTTGATTCCAGACATATGTAGTCTACCTAATTAGGGATACAGCACCATATAAAAGTCATATCTTTCTCATAACTCCATCTGCTTGCCTCTTTACCAGACCTCCTTGTCCCAAGGTGTATAATCTTTCTTCTCCCAAGTCCTGATCAATCAGCAAGCCATTCACTATTTCCCATGAAATAGTTTCATAATAATCACCTCCTCCACTTCTTAAAATCTGAAAAAACACGTCTGTCAGTGCAATCCTTTCCACAGTAACTCTTCTCATTTTGCATCAGCGTTGTTGAAAATTTAATAATTGTAGTCCAACAGCAAGCCAATGGGATGTGGTACTCTACCTTTTTACCTGTGATGGGATCCTCATTTCCTGCTTGCCTGTAGTTGATTTAGCTGTAAGGTATCATTTTAGGGTCCACTTTCTAGAAACCAGACTGCTACCAACTTCCAAAAATCAGACAAGATATATTTAGGAATGTTCTCAGGTACAGTACCAGTAAGACATTAGGATAGAAGACTGACAAAAGGGATAAGTTTAACTGTGATGTAATTAGAGACTTTAGGCAGTCCCATGAGGGGTCCTTCAGAGAGGCTTCTAATTTAGAAATTAACCAGGCTGGGCGTGGTAGCTCAAGCCTGTAATCCCAGCACTTTGGGAGGCTGAGGCAGGTAGATCACCTGAGTTCAAGACCAGCCTGATCAACATGGAGAAACCCTGTCTCTACTAAAAATTCAAAAAATTTATCGGTCGTGATCCTGCATGCCTGTAACCCCAGCTACTTGGGAGGCTGAAGAAGGATAATCACTTGAACCTGGCAGGCGGGGGTTGTGGTGTGCCAAGATCGTACCATTGCACTCCAGCCTGGGCAACAAGAGCAAAACTCTGTTAACAAACGAAAGGAAGGAAGGAAGGAAGGAAGGAAGGAAGGAAGGAAGGAAGGAAGGAAGGAAGGAAGGAATTAACCAACTTGGCAGGTTATTCCATTGCTCATGTTTGAAAAGCCAGTGAATTAAGAGAGCAAACATTACCATATGTAGTAGTTACCTAAGGATGCTGTAACAAATTGCCACAGATTTCACAGCTTAAAACAACAGAAACATATTCTCTTAGAATCTGTTTCATCATTCTCTCCCAGTTTCTGAGGGCTACTGGTGATTCTTGACATTCCTTGATTTACACACTTGATAACTTCAATCTCTGCCTCTATCTTCATATGTCTTTCTTCTCTCGGTGTCTGTCTTTTCATTTTCTGTCACTTATAAAAACACTGGCCATTGGATTCCAGGCACATCCTAACTCAGGATATCTCATCTCAAGACCCTGACCTTAATGGCATCTGTAAAGACTCTTCTTACTTCAAATCATGTCATTTGTCAAGGTTCTGCCTGAACGCACATTTTGAAGTCCAGCCACTATTTAATCTGCTATACTCTAGAAGTGTGGTTCTCTGATTTCAGAGTGCACGAGAGTCCCCTGGTGTGTCTATTAAAAATGTAAAATTCCATACACAGACATTTTGTGTCTGAATTCTAAATTCTTAATGCAGGTGGCTCTTCAGAAACATTTTATAAAACACTGTTCTTGAAAACATAGACAACTTTACTAGCATAAGACAATTACTTTTGTATTCGATGGTAGGGTTACTGGAACGGTTTATGTTTTGATATGTCACTGGTTGATGATAAAATTTAAAAAGTGTCTTATGTTCTTCTACAACACACACAAAAATTGCAGCTACTACTGCAGGATATGCTGCTGTAACAATCAAGGCATTGGAAACTATCATACTTCTTGTAGTGAACAGCACTGTTTTTGTTTTATTTGAAAGACAGTTTTAGATGGTGATGTCATTTGCTAATGCCAGTGGATGTTTGGTGGGAAATATGGCTCATTGACTGATTTTTTAAACTTCCGGGTTTCTAAGTTGTCATCCACAGGTAAAAAAGACTGACTCTTTGGATTGAGTATGTGATACTTAGGGACTGAATTTGATGTTTCAAAAAATATATATGACTTTATGTTGTAACTCTCTGTATTAGTCTATTCTTATGCTGTTGATAAAGACATACCTGAGAATGGGTAATTTATAAAGAAAAAGAGGTTTAATGGACTCACAGTTCCACATGGCTAGGAAGGCCTCACAATCATGGCGGAAAGTGAAATACACATCTTATATGGAAGCAGAAAAGAGAGAATGAGATGCCAAGCAAAAGAGGTTTCCCCTTATAAAGCCATCAGCTCTCTTACCACAAGAGCTGTAGGAGGGAAATCACCTCCATAATTCAATTATCTCCCACTGGGTCCCTCCCACAACACAAGGGGATTATGGGAGCTATAATTCAAGATGAGATTTGGGTGGGGACACAGCCAAACCATACCATTTTGTCCCAGCCTTTTCCAAACCTCATGTCCTCTCATTTCAAAACCAATCATGCCTTCACAATGGTCCCCCAAAGTTTTAACTCATTTCAGCATTAACTCAAAAGTCCACAACCCAAAGACTCGTTTGAGACAAGCCAAGTCGCTTCTGTCGATGAGCCTGTAAAATAAAAAGTAAGTTAGTTACTTCATAGATACAATGGGGGTACTGACATTGAATAAATGCACCCATTCAAAATGGGAGAAATTCACCAAGATGGAAAGGTTAAAGACCTCTTGCAAATCCAAAACGCAGTGAGGCAGTCAAATTTTAAAACTCCAAAATGAACTCCATTGACTCGGTGTCTCACAACCAGGATGCACTGATACAAGAGGTGAGCTCCTACAGCCTTGGGAAGCTCCACCCCTGTGCCTTTGCAGTGTGTAGCCCTTCTCCTGGCTGATTTCATGGGCTGGCATTGAGTGTCTGTGGTTTTTCTAGGTGTGCATTGCCAGCTGTTGGCAGATCTACCATTTTCTGGGGTCTGGAGGTTGGTGGTCCTCTTCTCAGAGCTCCACTAGGCAGTGCTCCCTTAGGGACTCTGTGTGGGGGCTGCAACCCCACATTTCCTTTCCGCACTGCCGTAGCAAAGGTTCTCAATAAGGGCCACGCCCCTGTAGCAAACTTCTGCCTGGGTATCCAGGCATTTCTATACAACTTCTGAAAGCTAGGTGGAGGTTCCCAAACCTCAATTTTTGACTTCTGTTTACCCTCATGCTCAACACACATGGAAGTTGCAAGACTTGGGGCTTGCACCCTCTGAAGCCATGGTGCAAGCTGTACCTTGGACCCTTTTAGTCATGACTGGAGCATCTGGGATGCAAGGTACCAAGTCCCTAGGCTGCACATAGCAGGGGGGTACCGGGCCTAGACCAGGAAACCATTTTTTCTTCCTAGGCCTCTGAGCATGTGATGGGAGGGGCTGCCTTGAAGACCCCTGACATGCTCTAGAGACATTTTCCCCACCATCTTGGTGATTAATATTTGGCTCTTCATTACTTATGCAAATCTCCATGGCTGGTTCGAATTTCTCCTCAGTAAATGGGTTTTTTCTTTCTATCACATCTTCAGGCTGCAAATTTTCCAAACATTTATACTTTGTTTCCTCTTGAATGCTTTGCTGCTTAGAAATTTCTTCCATTGGATTCCCCAGATCATCTCTCTCAAGTTCAAAGTTCCACATATCTCTAGGGCAGGGAAAAATGTAGCCAGTCTCTTTGCTAAAATAAAGCAAGTGTCATCTTTACTCCAGTTCCCAACAAATTCCTCGCCTCCACCTGAGACCACGGAAGCCTGGATTTCATTGTCCATATCATTATCAGCATTTTGATCAAAGCCATTCAACAAATGTCAAGGAAGTTGCAAATTTTCTTACATCTTTCTATCTTCTGAGCTCTCCAATACTCTAGGAAGTTCCAAACTTTCCCACATCATTTTTTGTTCCTTTCTCAGAGCCCTCCAAACTGTTCGAACCTCTGCATATTACCCAGTTCCAAAGTTGCTTCCACATTGTCAGACATCTTTACGGCTGTGCCCCACAACCTGGTACCAATTTACTGTATTAGTCTGTTCTCATGCTGCTGATAAAGACATAGCTGAGACTGGGTAATCGACAAAGAAAAAGAGAAAGGACTCACAATTCCACATGGATGTGAAGGCCACACAATCATGGCAGAAGGTGAAAGTCATACCTTACATGGCAGCAGACAAGAGAGAATTCGGGCCAAGAAAAAACGGGTTTTCCCTTATAAAACCATCAGATCTCGTGAGACTTAATCTCTATCCCGAGAACAGTGTGGGGGAAACCACTCTCTCAATATTCAATTATCTCTCACTGGGTCCCTCCCACAACAGGTGGGAATTATGGGAGCTACAATTCAAGATAAAATTTGGGTGGGGACACAGACAAACCATATCACTCTTATTTATATAACAGGACATAACACATCAATTTATATAATTGGAAGAGAAATTTTATTTCAAATATGTAGTCAGAATCGAATGATAGTCTTGTGGCAGAATCTGTTTTTGGCTTCATGTTCATTCTCCCCTAATTCTGACTTTAACCAAACTCTGATAAATGTTTCTAGCCCCAAGCAGTGGATTATAAAAAAAGTAGATCCATTATGACAACCGTGTTTCTATTTTTCCCACCATGATAGCAGCTAGAAATGGCCAAGTGATCTAATTCTGGTCTAAACCTTGTTAAATTTAAGCAGTAATACACTGGAAAGAAAGATGTTCTAGAAACTTTCTCCTTTGATTATTACAGGCGAGCCATACCTAGAATAAGATTTCTTTCTGCTTTTCTCTGCCTTGAATATAAATGTAACTTCTAGAACACAGTATTCTATAACCATGAAGGACAGCTTACAAAGACAGGCTATGAATATTACGGAGATACTGATTCTGATACTGATAGACCATTGAATCCCTGCCAGTAATGGTCTGTTTCAGATCCCTTAGGTTTCTATTAGTTAAAACCCAAAATCACACTAGCTCAAATGATACTGTATCTGAAAGTTATAAAGCAAATGGACTTAATAATTAAAGAACATTTAAATGCCGACCTATTAGTTGAATATTTCATCTCTTCCTAGAATTCCTAGCAGCCTTTAATTGATATAGGGATTTTAAAGAGAAAAAGAAGAAATAAAAGAAATTTATCAGCAAATGAAACAGACTCAATTTTAATTGTTTTTCCAGTTTTTGACGATTAATTTGGGTTTCATTATGTTTTTACTCTAACATAAATGTTGTCTATCCACTTTTAGCATTGAGTTTTCTTGGATCATATTTAGATCTAACTGTCTATTCGAGTTATTTTTTATGCAAAATGTTTAAAAAATATGCATAGCCTAATGTAATGTATTGAACTAGTCATCGCCATATAGAAAACAAGTTTTTTGAACTTGTGCTACTGTTCATTATATGAAAAGTTATACATTATTCATTATATGAAAAGTTACATATATATTCATTATACGAAAAGTTATATACAGATATATTTATTTCTGCATTTTTTTCTGTTCTCACTTTTACACTTAATTCATTGATATTCATTTCTTTGTGATGCTTGTCAGATACAAATCAGAACAAAGTCACTTGAATATATGAGTTGATTTTTTTATGTACCTATGTACCTGCAAATACATTGTGTACAAAAGCTAATGTATCTATTTTAAAGAGCCAGATGCTTGAGAAAGAAAAAAAAAATGTGTTTTAAATTTTAGAATTATTGGTTTGGAATAGCAAGACCACAAACTCTGGAAAACGTAGAATATGATTAAGACACAGATTGAGAATGTGTTCCCGATTGCATAAAATTATTTTTTAAAAAACGATTTATTTATTTATTTATTTTTATTTATTTATTTTTTTGAGACAGAGTCTCGCTCTGTCGCCCAGGCTGGAGTGCGGTGGCGCAATCTTGGCTCCCTGAAAGCTCCGCCTCCCGGGTTCTCGCCATTCTCCCGCCTCAGCCTCCTGAGTAGCTGAAACTATAGGCATCCGCCACCGCACCTGTTTAATTTTTTTCTAGTTTTAGTACAGACGGGGTTTAACCGTGTCTCCATCTCCTGACCTCATGATCTACCCGCCTCGGCCTCCCAAAGTGCTGGTATTACAGGCATGAGCCACCTCATCCGGCTAAGATTATTTTTAGAAGTCTTTTAAACTTCAAACAAACAGGAAATATGTAGCTTTTCTGAACTTTGAGCTAAGATTTAAGCAAAGGGATAAAAAATAAAAAATAAAAAATAAAAAAAAGAAAGAAAATTTATTCATTAATAGGGACTTTCCAGTCCGTATAGTTTTTCAGGTCTTACTCCCAAAGTGAATTGGAAACAGCAGAATTTAGAGTAATTTCCAGGTGGTAGGAAAGGTATACAGTAAACCATTTAGCAGACATTCATGTTCTTTATGATATTCTAGAAATAAGAAAGGAGTGAAGTGTCTACATATACAGGGTTGAGGGTGGTTTTAGAGAGTCCCATTGTCCAAGAAATGAGAAGGAGCTTTTTAAAATTTTAGGAAGAGTAATTGAGATGCCACATATCAATAAGAATAATAATAATGATAAAATAAAAAAAAGAAAGAATTCCAGGCCTAGTGATTAGGGATACTAGAGGTCATGATAGAAACTTGTTAGTCAACTATGGGGTCAAGTAGAGTCGGGGTTTGACAACAAAACATCAAATAAAAGAAACTATACTCCACAACAGCACGAACCACCAGACCAATGTAATGCTGTATATTTTAGAAGAAATGCTGCAGATGTCAAGTTTATAAGTGAGCTTTGTAAACCTAGGTTTCACTCTGAAAATAAGGAAGGCACGAGAAAACTTTATGAAACTTGGATTTCTATGTTGACCAAAGGACACTGTGATTTAAACTAGAAGTAACTAAGAACTTTAAATTGGCAAAAATAAATGTTATAACTCCACAGGGAATTTGCATCTTTGAAAGTCAAGTTGGGAGCAGTTATAAAAATAAAGTGAGTTAAAACTAATGTTCTAGTGTTATGATGATGTAATTTAAATCAATGCAAAGATACTTAGTTTTCAATATATATTCAATGTAAATTAAATATGAATAGTTATCTGTGTGTTTAGTTTTGCTTTGTTTTAGACAGAAGTGGACATCTTAATAAACAATAACCAGTTTACTCAGATAATCTGGTTTCAAATTCTGGTTCTGATATTTACTAGGCATAATTATCTGTGACAAGTGGAGGAATTATGGACTGATACAAGAGGAAGGCCATCTGCAAACCAGGAGACATGATGTCACCAGACACTAAAACTGTTGACACCATGATTTTGGACTCCCCAGATTCCAAAACTATGAGAAATTTTCAGATTATCCTCTGAAAATTTATATGTTGAAACCCTAACACCCAAGATTATGGTATTTGAAGGCAGCTTACTGGGAGATAATTAAGTCATGAGGATGATGCCCTCAAGAATGAAATTGGTGCCTGATCTGGTTTGGATCTGTGTTCCTACCCAAATTTCTTTTTGAATTGTAATCACCAGTGGTGGAGGTGGGGCCTAGTGTGAGGTCATTGGATCATGGGGGCAGTTTTTAATAATTTAGCACCATCCTTCTAGTACTGTTCTCCTGATAGAATTCTCACTACCTTTGGTTGTTTAAAAGTGTGTGACTCCTCCCCACTCTCACTCTCCTACTGGGCCATGTGACGTGCCGGCTCCTCTTTTGCCTTCTACCATGATTGTAAGTTTCCTGAGGCTTTCTCAGAAGCTAAGCAGATTCTAGCATCATGCTTCCTGTACAGCTTGCAAAACCATGAGCCAATTAAACCTTATTTCTTTATAAATTACTTAGTCTCATGTATTTCTTAATAGTAATGCAAGAATAGTCTAATACAGTGCCTTTTATAAAAGAGACTTCTGTTTGAAGTCTCTTTTCTTCTGTTTGAAGAAAAAGAGCTTGCTCTCTTTCTGCTCTTCACCATGTGAAGATACAAGAGGAAGGCCATCTGCAAACCGGGAGACATGATGTCATCAGGCACTGAAAGTGTTGATACCATGATTTTGGACTCCCCAGACTCCAAAATTGTGGGAAAGAAATAATTGACATTTAAACCACATAATTTATGGTATTCTGCTGTAGCAACCCAAACTGACTAAGGCAGGGAGATACCTTCCCTGGCTTCAATTATTTCACAAGCAAAAGAAGTAGTACAGCATTTTTGCCTAGTATTTAACAAAAAATTTTAGATATTTGAATAGTGTATTTTGTAAAGTAACTTTACAGATGTCAAAATATTAAATTGTCAACTATTACACAATTTAAATATTATACAATATAAAATATATTTTTAAATGATGACTAAATTCTTACCATTTCACTTTCACTCTGCATCTTGGCCATTTCTTTCTGTTTTGAATCCCATAAAATGCTTCTCTCTGTCTTTATATATGCTCTTTCCTCTGACAGAAATATTTTGACAATTGTTCCATCCCCTCGTTCCTAACTATTGGCCAAGCTTACATATTCTGTATGATTAAAAATAGACATAATGTCCTCAAGGATACCTTTCAATTTTCATGAAGTCTATGCCAAGATCTCCCCCGATGTGCTAACATAGAAGCCTATAGTTCCTTCATCATTAAATTTAGTTCAGTGTTTGAGAATTACTTACTTGCCTGTCGCTGGCATTCAATGATAAACACTGGGAGGGCAGGACCATTGTGTACTTTAGATTACTTAGGCCAGCACCTACAATGGTATGTAGTATGCACACAATATATATTCATGAAATGAGGGTTTACTAACCGACTAACACATGAAAGTAAGCACTGCCCCCAAATTTGTTTGATATCAATTTTCCATTGACTTTTTCATGGCTATACTATAAAACAGGAACTTGATTATGCTGAATACTCAAAATGGTTGTCATGAGACATCAATGAAAGAAATTACCTAAACTACCTTTCCAAGTTGAATTTGCTCAGTATCAAAGCTCATTTCTGTGTTCATACAAATGTTGTTGAGTACCTGGCAAAAGGGAGTCATTTACGGTTATTTCTAGGTTTCAAATTATCATGAATTTAGGCCCAAATGTAAGGTGAACATAGTTTAAAAAAGAATATTTTCATAAGCATCAATATAATAAATGGTATAGCTACAGATGATAGGAAAATTCTCTAATATGTATTGGAGATAATGCAAAAGATAATTTTAATGGAAACTCTTTTTCCATCATTTAGATAAAGTCATACTTTTAAAATAAGCTAGGTGAAAATCTATGTGTTTAATTAAGCTTTGTAGTGTAAGCTCTTCGTTCAATTGCTTTAATAGGTTTTGACATGCATACACAATGACTGAATTTTACCTTAGGTGTCAGCAGGCTATTAACTGAACCTAATTCCTGGATGCAGTGGATTTCAGAGTGGTTAATAGGAGAGAGTTAAAGCACTTACAATTCTACATCTATGCATTAAGTGTGATTAAAAAAAATAAAAAGAGGCCATACTATTTTTTATTTTTCTGGTGAGATTAGATGAAAAAGCAAAGAACAACAGGGTGTTTCATCAAAATGGAAGACTGAAATATACAACCTGTCAGAACATAGCATAGAATGTTGTAGAAATTAAAATCAACCTCAGAAGAGTTTTTGCATTTTCACCCTTTTCTGCTAATTCCGAGCTTAATTTGACAAAATTTTCAGAGAGTTCTACAGTACAAACTTCTCAAAATTGTAAGTGCTTAATTGTTTAACTTGTAAGATTTTACAAAAACTGTACCGTTTAATTGTTTTTTAAAATATGTTTAAAAGATACAGTTTAGAAAGAGTTGATTATAAGAACAAAATATGCACATTCCAAAATGCTGAAAAAATATATTTCAAAAATTAAATCCATCTAAACGACCACACTCAGTGAACACAGCTAACAGACTTTTGGCAAATTTCTGTCTATATGTACAATATTTTACATGACTGGGAGTATTTTGCATATATAATTTGGAGTCCTAATTTTTAACTTAATATAAACAGTTCCAATAATAACATATTTAATATATTTTAAAATGATCTTAGGCGCCTATTTCCGAATAAGCCACAAATTGCAATATTTAATCAATTTTCTATGGTTATGCATTAAAATGGTTTTCAATTTTCTTTCCTAAGTTTGCTATAATGTTCCTATGAATATCCCCGTGTCCATTTGCAATGTAAAAGAACATTAATTTTTTAATAACTAAAAATTTTGAAGATATATAAAGCATAATATGATGTAAATACATGACTTTAGGCTGGGCATCTTATATTTTTATCTTATAGAAATGTTCCCTTAATTGAAAGAAAAAACCCCTGGAAAAATGCAAGCCATATTTAGGAACAGTATCTATTGTAATGCAATTTTTATCTTATAAAGAAGAGTTCAGCAAAGATGTCATTCTTATTTTGGCAAGAAAAGTAACACAATCTTTCGTGAATCTGTGTGTGTGTGTGTGTGTGTGCGCACGCACGCGCATACTTACACACAAATGAAGGTAATGGTGAAATGTGACAATTTTACATAAATTTTGATGCTCCAACGCCAAGATATAAGCAAAAAGAAGGAACACATTTACCCAAAGATGGGTAAATACTATCTTTGAAGACTATTGACCAAAAAAAAATGTATTTTCCATGTTATATTTCTCAAAAAATATCACATTAGCCTCATAGAGTGTTCTGAGGTCAACTATCACTATAGTAATGTAAAAAGCACATTTTTTTCAGAGCCAAAGGTCTGTACATTTATATCATGGATGAAAGAATTATAAATTAACTACATTTATTTGTCATTTGACTAAGCAGGAAAAATGTTTTTCCTCTTCTTCCCATGAAGATATTGGTCTGTTTACTTAAAGTCTCAGATGCCGATTTGTGCAGAGATATTAGTTGTCACATCACAATGACATAAAGGGCAAAATTTCAAATTTACACCTTCTCTCTGATTCTCTTTTCATTCTTTTTCAATAATTCATAGGGAAGTGGTGCTAGTTCTCTATTGAGATTCAGGAGTTGCCACTTTCTTGACTCTTTTCCTGTATGCTACGGGGCAGAAATTGGTTAAAAAAAAAAAAAAAAAAAAGGAAAAGAAAAACATCAATAATTGTATCACGTATGAATAAAATGGGTTAAACCTAAGCCCTGTGACTCACCTCCAGGTTTTATAACATCATCTAGGATAGCAGAAACTTATCCAACAGTTTTTCATTTGATTTGCTGACTTGCTCGAGTGCCCTCTTTCTCTCTCTTCCTGTATCTTTGCCTTTTAATTAACTATATGAAAAACTTTAAACATGAATGAGCAAAGAGGAAGATACAACTAAATATTTTTGGAAACATGGACATCATATAAGGGTAAGTGTGTAATATTTGAATCACTTATGTCAATATTTAACAGTAATAGTGAATAATTTGTTTTTATCACTAGTGGTTATAATTCTGAATTATTGAAAGCTTTATTTTTCTGAATAGACAGGAAAAGATGATCTTAGCAACCTAATAAAGTTGTTGTCATTTTTCACTATGTCTTCAGGCTAATCATATTAACTTTCAGGGGAACAGGTACCTTTTCTAAGATAAAGAAATAGTTTGAGCCTCCAGCAGGGGAGTAGCACAAGATTTGTATTTAGTTTTCTCAAGAAGGTAATCCCTCAGTGATGTTAAAAAAGACCTGAAACACATGCAATGCTAGAGACCTTTTCCTCATTAAATTCATGTGCACACCTTTTTTTCTTCTTTTCCAGTTCATGAACCTTTTAATTTAATCTTATCTATGTAAAAAGTAAAAATATATTAAGTATTACTTTCTTAATATATATTATATTACTTTCTTAATAAAGTTGCTTTCACTTTATGGATTTGCCTCTAATTCTTTCTTGCCCAATAGCCAAGAACATCTCTTCTGTTCTGGATCTGGACTCCTTTCCGGTAACATATCTATACACACACAGACACATGCACAGATATGTGTGTGTGTGTGTACGTATGTGTGTATATATATTTTTATATGTATTTTATATATATATGGAGAGAGAGGGAGAGATGGATTGAGACAAAGATATATTATTCTTATATATAGTATATATAATATATATAAAGGGAAGTTTATTAAGTATTAACTCGCACAATCACAAGGTCCACAATAGAATGCCTGCAGGCTGAGGAGCAAGGAAAGACAGTTTGAGTTCCAAAAATGAAGAACCTAGAGTCTGATGCTCTAGGGGAGGAAGCATCCATCACGGAAGAAATATGTAGGCTGGTAGGCTAGGCCAGTCTCGCCTTTTCATGTTTTTCTGCCTGCTTTATATTCGTTGGCAGTGGATTGATGGTGCTCATCCAGATTAAGGATGGGTGGGATATATATGTATACATATATATGCATCTATACATATATATTTTTTTTTCATTAGTTCTGTTCCCCTATAAAATCATGACTAATACAGATTTTGGTACCAGGAGTGGTTCTAGAGGAACAGAATATTAAAGATGGAGTACCTTCACTGGTTTTGGGGTTTCTGGAATTGGCTGCTTAATACGATTTGACCCTAAAATGCTAAGGTCTGTACTTGTAATAGTATGGAGATCACTGATAGATTTTGTTGTGAACTGTTTAGAGAGTTATGCAAAATAAATGTATTTGACATTCCTGATTCATCACTCATGAGAGGAAAGGAGTTTAGTGACTCTATACATAATACCTTTGACCGTATGTGGAGAACCAAGGAACATAATGAAGCTAGTTGGTTGCTTCTAAGTTCAGTGGACAAAGTGAGGAAAAAAAATGATGAACTCAGGAATTCTATCTCCTGGCTTCAGAAGAAGACACTGAGCCTCAAATTGTTAAGATTGCCCTGGGTGAGTCTTATCTCCTGTAGAGAAAGAGCTGAAATTGTGGAAAATCAGACATAAACTCTTGTCATGAGAGTGGCTGACCTGCAACAGAAGGTGCATGCACAGCCTCTCCATGTGTCTACTGTTAGAGTGAAGGCAATAATTGGAAAAGAATGGGACCCTGCAACTTGGAATGAGTACGCGTGTGAGAACCCTGATGAAGCCGGGGACAGTGAGTTTGTAAACTCTGATGAACTTTTTTTTTTTTTTTAAATTTTTATTTATTTATTTATTTATTTATTTATTTATTTATTTTGCTGGAAGAAACAGCTTCTCCATCCACAGTAGTGTCAACATCCCCTCACCAACCCATGCTGCCATCAGTCTTTCCACCTTTGTCTGAGGAGATAAACCCTGCACTGCCTGAATCAACAGTGATGGCCTTCCCGAGGCAGTTGTCAGGCAAGATAATGGTGATTCTCCTCAGGAGCCATCCCCAAAACCCCTGTTTGCTTCTAGACCTCTAACTAGACTAAAGTTTCAGAGGGCCCTTAGAGATGAGGTTGAGAGTGTGAACCATGAGGAGGTGCACTACACTTGAAAAGAACTGCTTGAGTTTTCTAATTTATATGAGCAGAAATCAGGAGAACAAGCATGAGAATTGATATTAAGGATGTGGGATAATGGTGGAAGGAACATAGAGTTGGATCAGGCTGAATATGTTGATTTGGGCACACTAAGTAGTGATTCTGCATTTAATGTTGCAGCTTAGGGAGGGAGTTAAAAATGTTCTAATAGTTTATTTACTTGGTTAGCTGAAATATGGATTACAAGATGGCCCACTGTGAGTGAGCTAGAAATGCCTGATTTCCCTTGGTTTAATGTAAAGGAAGGGATCCAAAGGCTTAGGGAGATTGGGATGGTAGAGTGGATTAGTCACTTTAGATCTTCTCATCCCAACTAGGAGGGTCCTGAAGATATACAGTTGACCAATACCTTGTGAAAGAGACTTGTAAAGGCAGCACCTGTATCTTTGAAGAGCCCTGTAATTGTTCTTTTCTGTATGTCAGATCTAACAGTGGGAAGCGCAATCACTCAACTACAAAATTTAAATACAATGGGAATAATTAGCTTCCGAGGTGGCCGGGTCCAAGCGGAGGCAGTTAACCATCAAAGCAATGTGGGCATAGCTACCGTAACAGACAGCAGAGGCAAAGCTGCAATCAGAATGGTCTGACTCATAGAGCTCTGGCACTGGGAAATTAATCACAGTGTTTCTAGAAGACAGACTGATAGGAAGCCTACTGCATTACTGCTTAATTTATACAAGCAGAAAGCTTCTAAGTCAAATGGACAAAAGATTAATTTGAATTATAAAAACAGAGAATCACATCCCCTCAGTCAATTTCCAGACATGGGCCAGTTTACAGACCCAGAACCCCTTGAATGAAAGGGAGGCTGGGTCCCTTTGAGGAAGGACTCCACTACATTAACGACAGCTTATGAAGTAAATCTTTCTCCCATCCTTCCCCAGGGAGACCTGTGGTTTTGCCAGGGTAACTGTGCACTGGGGAAAGAGAAATGATCAGACATTTCAGGGACTACTGGGCACTGCCTTAGAACTGACATTGATTCCAGGGGACCCAAAATATCACTGTGGTCCTCCAGTTAAAGTAGGGGCTTATGGAGGTCAGGTAATTAATGGAGGTTTAACTCTGGTCTGACTTACAGTGGATCCAGTTGGTCCCCAGCCTCATCCTGTGGCAATTTCCCCAGTGCTAGAATGCATAATTGGCATGGACATACTTAGCAGTTGGCAGAACCCCCACATTGGCTCCCTGACTGGTAGGGTGAGAGCTATTATGCTGGGAAAGGCCCAGTGGAAGCCGTTAGAGCTGCCTCTATCTGGAATAATAGTAAGTCAAAAACAATATTGCATCTCTGGAGGGATTGAGGAGATTAGTGACACCATCAATGACTTGAAAGATGTGGGGGTGGTGATTTCCAACACAACCCGGTTCAACCCTTCCATTTGGCCTGTACAGAAGACAGGCGGATCTTGGAGAATGACACCGGATTATCACTAGCTTAACCAAGTGGTGACTCCAATTGCAGCTGCTGTACCAGATGTGGTTTCATTGCTTGAGCAAATTAACACTTCTCCTGGTACCTGGTATGCAGCCATTGACTTGGTAAAAGCCTTTTTCTCCATTCCTGTCCATAAGGCCCAACAGAAGCAATTTGCCTTCAGCTGGCAAGGCCAGCAGTATACGTTTAGTGTCCTACCTCAGGCATATATCAACTCCCCTTCTTTGTGTCATAATCTTATTCGGAGAGACCTTGATCACTTTTTGCTTCTGCAAAATATCACACTAGTCCCTTATATTGATGATATTATTCTGATTGGATTCAGTGAGTAAGAAGTAGCAAACACACCAGACTGATTGGTGAGACATTTGCGTACTAGAGGATGGAAAATAAAGCTGAATAAAATTCAGGGAACTTCTACTTCAGTAAAATTTCTAGGGGTCCACTGGTGTGGGGCCTGTTGAGATATTCTTTCTAATGTGAAACATAAGGTGCTGCATTTGGCCCCCCTACAACCAAAAAGAGATACAATACCTAGTGGGCTTATTTGAATTTTGGAGGCAACACATTTCTCACGTGGGTGTGTTACTCCAGCCCATGTATTGAGTGACCTGAAAGGCTGCCGGTTTTGAGTGGGGTCCAGAACAGGAGAAGGCTATGCAACAGGTCTGGGCTGCTGCGTAAGCTGCTCTACCACCTGGGCCATGTGACCCAGCAGGTCCAATGGTACTTGAGGTATCAGTGGCAGATAGAGATGCTGCTTCGAGTCTTTGGCAGGCCTCAACAGGTGAATCACAATGGAGGCCCCTAGGATTTTGCAGCAAGGTCCTGCAATATTCTGCAGATAACTACTTTCATTTTGAGAGACAGCTCTTGGTCTGTTACTGGGCTTTGGTGGAAACTGAACGTTTGACTACGGATCATCAAGTCACCTGACCTGAACTGCCTATCATGAACTGGGTACTTTCTGACCCATCTAGTCTTAAGTGATCATGCACAGCAGCATTCCATCTTCAAACAGAAGTGGTATATATGTGATTGGGTTCCAGCACGTCCTTAAGGCACAAGTATGTTACATGAGGAAGTGGCTTAAATGCCCATGGTCTCCACTCCTGCCACCCTGCCTTCTCTCCCCCAGCTGGCACCAGTGGCCTCATGGGAAGTTCCCTATGATCAGTTGACAGAGGAAGAGAAGACTAGGGCCTGATTCGTAGATGGTTCTGCCCGATATGCATGTACCACCCAAAAATGGACAGCTGCAACACTACACCCTCTTTCTAGGATATCCCTGAAGAACAACAGTGAAGGGAAATCTTCCCAGTGGGAGAACTCCATGTAGTGCTCCTAGTTATGCACTTTGCATGGAATGAGAAATGGCCAGATGTGCAATTATATACTTATTCGTGAACTGTAGCCAATGGTTTGGCTGGATGGTCAGGGACTTGGAAGAAGCATGATTGGAAAATTGATGACAAAGAAATTTGGGGAAGAGGTGTGTGGATGAACCTCTCTGAGTGGTCAAAAACTGTGAAGATATTTGTATCTCATGTGAGTGCTCACCAATGGGTGACCACAGCAGAGGAGAATTTCTTTCTTTTTTCTTCCATGCTGGATGCTTCCTGACCTTGAACATCGGACTCCCATGATCATAAGATCCTACAATAGGCCGTCTACAGACTGAGGAGAAAGGAAGCTAGTTCTAATCCCAAAACTGAAGACAGTCCGAATTCCAAAGCTTGGAGTCCGATGTTCAAGGGCAGGAAGCATCCAGCATGAAAGAAAGATGTGGTCTGGATAGCCAGGCTAGTCCCACCTTTTCACATTTTTCTACCTGTTTCATATTCGCTGGTGCCCATCCAGATTAAGGGTGGGAGTGCCTTCACCAACCCACTGACCCAAATGTTAATCTCCTTTGGCAACACCCTCAGAGACACATCCAAGATCAATATTTTGTATCCTTCAATTCAATCAAGTTGACACTCAGTATTAACCGTAACAAGTTCACCTCTCATGAACTTGAACCCATAAACATCTCCTGAGATGCCATTACATAAAATTAACAACACTTAAATGCTGATATGAAGTTCATAAATCTTATGTCGTCCAGGTGCCGTGGCTCAGGCCTGTAATCCCAGCACTTTGGCAGACCGAGGCGGGTGGATCACCTGAGGTTGCGAGTTCGAGACCAGTCTAACCAACACAGAGAAACCCCATCTCTACTAAAAATACAAAATTAACCAGGCGGGGTGGTCCATGCCTGTAATCCTAGCTACTCGGGAGGCTGAGGAAGGAGAATCATTTGAACCAGGGAGGTGGAGGTTGTGGTGAGCCAAGATGGTGCCATTGCACTCCAGCTTGGGCAACAAGAGTAAAACTCCATCTCAGAAACATAAAAAATAAATCTTATGTCACATAATAAAGGAAACATGTTTTTAATATGTTTTATTTATATATAAACATGTTATAAATATATACAAAATATATTATAAATATATATAAAACATATATAATATATATTATACATTATATATAAATCATATATAATATACATCATATATCATATATAATATACATATATATCATATATAATATATATTATGTATATTAGAAATATATATATATTTTAATTATTTCTGTCCCTCTAAAGAACCATGACCGATACACTCATCCTGTAACTTAGAATGTATAACCTCCTGGGAATGCAGCCCAGTTAGGTCTCAACCTTATTTTTCCCAGCCCTTATACAAGATGGAGTCACTCTAGTTTAAACACCTCTGACAGATAATTACCAATCTAGATAATTAATATATAATTATCTAGATAACTAATATATAATTATTGTATACAATTAATATATAATTATCTATCTCTATATAGATATAAATATCTCTATAATTATCTATCTCCCTTTCTGTCTCTCTCTCTCTCTCTCTTTCTATATATATATATATAAAATTAAATACAAAGAAGATAGGTGAAGAGCTGAGTCTAGTCAGTGCTGAATTTAGTATAAAATAAGTTTAAATTATATATACCTGTACGAGTCTAAATTATCATTCAAATGATACACAAAGAACTGCTGTAAGTGTTGGCCTGGAGGTGAAGAATTAATTGCCTACATGGCAAGCTTAAAGAGACTATAATTTTTGTACTTTTTGAATTTTCTAGTGCATGTATGTTATTTACTGAAATGAAATTAAGCAACTTATTTAAGTATTGAACTTTGAAGACAAAAGATTTGGGATTAAGACCTAGATCATTTTACTTTATAATTAGGATAACATTGTGAATAACATTTAATCCTTCTGTCTCTTTCCATAGCTGTAAAATAGATAAAATAATCCTGGTAATATCATAACTCTTCTGAAGATAAATCAATATTTTGTTAATAATACTTTGAATGCAAGTGAAACCATCTTGATTTACTGAAGAAAAAATCCACAAGAAGTGGGTTAAATTACAGGAAAGGAACCTTTAGGTTAGGGAATCCAAATCTTTTCTAATGTTCAGTAATACTGCCTGATCTTTGCCCCCTGGAGACATTAACATTATTATACTGGGCGTAAAGAAAACCTGTTCTTTGAAGGGAAAGGACATGTTGTCTCTTTCTCCCAGGTCTTTTTTAGCCATATAAATGTCCTTGAAAAGATAGTCCGTAGCAAAGCTATTAAGTGCCTCTACTCCCAAAGTATGCAAAAATTCAAACACATCCTGCAGTTTTGGATATATTTCGATCTGTGACACTCATGGTGAGCAGGGAAGTAAGCAAAAAAGTGAAACAGTGAATAATATCAGCATGCAGTCACTAGTGAGCCCTTCTGTCACCTAGATCAATGAAATTTTGAGTCTGAATGAAACTTACGTTCCTTCCTAACTTAATAATTGCCTGAAATTTATAAGTCATCACCACTTGGAAAGTCAGACAAAAAGAGCAGATAATTTTAGAGAAATAATAAAACTTTGCTTACATTGTGGAGTGTCAATTATCATCTGTGAGGACTTGGAAATTCAATTTATTGAAAAATAGTTTTAATATGTCATTTAGTATTGTGGTAACATAAAAAAATTAAATTTCAGGCCGGGTGCAGTGATTCACACCTGTAATCCCAGCATTTTGGGAGGCCGAGGCAGGCGGATCACGAGATCAGGAGATCGAGACCATCCTGGCTAATACAGTGAAACCCTGTCTCTACTAAAAATACTATATATATATATAAAAGCCGGCAGTGATAGCGGGCACCTGTAGTCCCAGCTACTCAGGAGGCTGAGGCAGGATAATGGTGTGAACCTGGGAGGCAGAGTTTACAGTGAGCCCAGATCGAGTGACTGCACTCCAGCCTGGGTGACAGAGCGAGACTCTGTCTCAAAAAATAAAAAAAAAAAAAAAACCTTTTTAACTGATAGACACTAAATCAAACACATAATTTTTGTTCCATTTAAATTAGCTGGATTTTAGAAAACAAATATATATAAACCATTTATATAGGTATATATTTGAATTTATATTTGAATTTTTAAACCATGTATATATACTATATGTATATATGGTATATCATATGTATATGTATACCATATTTATATATACATGGCTTAATAAATTCAAGTAATACAAAGAACAACTAGTTTCCTAGTTCACCTAAGAAGAGGCAAACACTCTGGTCATTTTTAGGGTAATTTAAGAAAAGATAACATATTATACATTACTTTCCACATGTATTACTTAAAACTTTGAATATTATATTACTTGCTGAGAATTTTGATCTTTCACCAGAAATTGTTTCCTATAAAAAGTTCAATGAAGTTTATACTTTCTCATAGTTATTTTTATTTTAACTTGAAAAGCCATTGCATCTCAGAGTCAACATTTAGTATGCTGCAAATATCTTCATCAGGAAGTTGGTAGTTCTGGTAGAGTGCTAAGACTAATGAATGAGAACTTCGGAGACATGAATTTGGACATTTATAAGAATATGATGACAAAAACCTGGTTAACCTAAGAAACAAAAACTCTACTGATTTAATTACTGCAAAGATTATAACATAAATTGTAAGACTGTAATGCTATATTAATATTCTTGAGCTAAAGGCTACTAACCTTTTCATTCAAATTAGTGGGACATTTTCACTCGAATACAGAACACCTCAGTGAAAATATATTTGTATGTGTGTATACCTAAATATTTTAGTGTGTGTGTATATATATATATGGTTATTATATAATATGTATAATACATCAGATTGATAGAAAAACAGAAAGATTGGTGATCATTGCATACAGTTACAAGTGCAATTACTGACACTCAATTCCACACATAATGGCAAATTCTGTGTTGTATATACATTACGGTAAAAATTACATAAATCTAACAAATCATTAGAAATTCTAGCATAAATTTTGGTGAGAAGGTTATAATGTTATATAAAATGAATTTCACAAGTTAAATAAGTACAATAAATATATTGTATTTATACTATTCCTTATGTTTATGATTTAAATTTATGTAACTTTATTGCGATTATAAAGAAATTCTCCTGCTTACAACTAGGCCTCTACTGATGAATCATAAAAGTAGCAGATGGACTCTAAGCTGACTAAGGAAAAGAAAGATCCCCTGGTATCCATCAAGCAGGCCATCAAGTGGCAAAACTCTTTATCTGAGTAATTCACAAGCAATTAGACTTCCCTATTACCTAAAGCTGGTGTATTAGTCGGTTTTCATACTTCCATAAATAACTGCCTGAGACTGAGTAATTTATAAAGGAAAGAGGTTTAACTGACTCACAGTTCAGCATGCCTGGGGAGGCCTCAGGAAACTTACAATCATGGCAGAAGAAGAAGGGGAAACAAGGCACCTTCTTCACAAGGTGGAAGGAGAGGAGAGGTGCCAAGTGAGGGAGGATGAGTCCCTTATAAAACCAGCAGATCTCATGAAATCTCCCTCACTATCATGAGAACAGCATGGGGAAACCACCCCAGTGATCCAATTAGCTCTACCTGGTCTCTCCCTTGACATGTGGGGATTAAGGGGATTATAATTCAGGATGATCAGGAATTTAAGACCAGCCTGGCCAACATGGCAAAACCCCTTCTCTACCAAAAATACAAAAATTAGCTGGATGTAGTGGCCTGTACCTGTAGTCCCAGCTTCTTGGGAGGCTGAAGCATGAGAATTGCTTGAGCCTGGGAGGTGGAGGTTACAATGAGCTGAGATCCAGACTTGGTAACAGAACAAGATTCAGTCACAAAAGAAAAAATAAAAGTGAATCAAGATGAGATTTGTGTGGTGTATTAGTCCATTTTCATGCTGCTGATAAAGACATACCCAAGACTGGGTAGGTTATCAAGAAAAAGAGGTTTAATGGACTCATAAGGCCTTAAAATCTTGGTGGAAGGTGAAAGGCAAGTCTTACATGACAGCAGACAAGAGAGAATCAGAATCAGTGAAAGGGAAAACCCCTTATAAAATCATCAGATCTCATGAGACTTATTCACTACCATGAGAACAGTATGTGGGGAAACTGGCACCAGTGATTGAATTATCTCCCAACAGACCCTTCCACAAACACTTTGGAATTATGGGAGCTACAATTCAAGATGAGATATGGGTGAGGACACAGCAAAACCTTATCAGGTGGGGACACAAAGCTTAAATATATCAGCCAGCATCTAGTACCAGATTTCTTTCTCCAAAATGTATAGGTAACTAGAATTTCTATAAATCTCTGGAATGCATGCATGTCAAAACACATTGTGTCACCCTTGCTGACCTCAAGGCACCAAAGTGTTTACAAATGTAATCATTTATTATGACCTACATGCTAGTATGGTCCAAATTACCCTTACGCTCCCATTTTAAAGTCCATAAATACCACTAAGGAAAATCCACTACAGAGTGCTCAGTCCTCCATGCTGAAGTGCCCCTCTGAACTCTGACGCTGCATTCTTTCTATCTAATAAACTTTTATTTATTTATTTTTTCCAAACCTGTACTGCTGTCAGTAAAATTTTTACCACCCACAAGCCAACCACTCTCCACTGCTGGGGCTCTGACATCTCACCCCACAGTGACCACCTATGATTCTGTTTTCTATTTTTCACACCCTTCTGTAATTCCCTGTAGTTGAGTGTAAGCAGAACTTATGACTGCATCTAATGGGTAGAATATGGCAAAGATGAGATGTCACTCTTGTCATTATGTTATATTACACAAGACTCTGTCCTGCTATCCCACTTTCTTTTGAGACTCTACATGCTGACTGAATGAAGTGGCAATGTTGGAGGTGACAGGCAACAGCAGGCAGCCTCTGGGAGAGTCTAGACAGTGTGGGAAAGAAGTGGTGTAAGAGCTGAGGTTTCCTGTAAAAGTTGAGGAAGGCCTCCAGCTTATAGCCAGAAAAAGGTGGGTTGAACAGTCTTACAGTGCAAGAATATTAATTCTGCTAGCAACTCAGATGAGCTTGGTAGTATTTCTTCCCCAACTGGGCCTTCAAATGAGAATACAGCCTAGCCAACCCTTGATTACAGCAGTGTAAGATCCTTAGCAGAGGACTCAGCTTACTGTGCTAGGGCTCCTGATTTACAGAAACTGTGAGATAATAAATGTTTGCTGTTTAAGCTGCTAAATTTCTGGTAATTTGCTACACAGTAGTATAAGACAAAGACACTAATATAAAGGATTAATGCCACTTATTAGATGTATTCTATTTGTCATCGTTAGAATTAAAGTACTAATATGACAAATCTGCTATATTTAATAAACTCTGACAGAAAATGTAGCTTAACACATACACACAAACACCCACATGAAACATTCATTTAGTAGTATTTTTAGATTCATCATATACCTGATTTTCTACTTAAAAAATCTGAAACACATATCATTAAAAACACTGAGTTGATGAATCCAGTATGTAAAGCATACCAGTATACACAGGATCCTAAAATCGTAGAGTTTTTACCTAGTGAGTATCAAATGTTAAACTCTGCAAATAAATAGTAATATAATTATGGAGTACCATGTGCTTGCCACTGACAGATACAGCTTTACTTTTGGATCTCACTATTTGTTTATTCTTTATTTAGGGGAGCTAGTTCTTCCATTGGCCATAGATTAAACACATGAATAAGGCCATGCATTTTTGCTCTACACCATACAATATCTATAGTTAGTTTATGTAGCAAAATAAAAGACTCGACAGTACATTTAAAATACCGAATCTTTCTACAATAAGGTCAAAGCTTTTGTTCATATTCATATTCCTTCCTCCTTCTTCAGCTTGAGTTTGCAGCACACAAGAAGCCTATACCTGGTTAAGGTGAGAGTGTTTGTATGTTTCTATTTATCAGCCTAAAATTTCACTTCTCTTCTGTCTTGTCATCATAGCTACAAAACTGCAAGCTATAATAATTAGGAAAGTTATAACTTGAGATGCCCTCACAAACACTTGTTCCTTTACAGCCAAATTTTTCTCATGAGCTTTTGTGTGCGTGTGTTTCCTGGAGTTTAGAAGTCTCTCACCTACCTTTTTTTTTTCTCACAAACAAAATCCATGTTCCATTAGATGGTAAAAATATTCCCTACCTTCCTCCTTGATACATGTTTGTAGTTAATACATTTCACACAGAGTATCTGTTTCAGCTTCATTGCCCTTCCAACCTTGGTACCTCATGACTGACTTAGGAAAACCTCACACTTTCTTTAGACTGAGAAACTTGAGAAACTTTTGCTATCAAACACAGCCATCTCTCCTTAACTCTGTAGGTTTTCCAGACAAAATTCAGACATGAGCTTATTAAATTTGCCCCTCCCGCTTCAGTTGCAAAGGACTCCTATGAAGTCCTACAAGGAGTCGCATTCTCAGCTCCACATTCCTGCCATGGGGTGAATGATAAATAAGATAATTATTCCATAAAAGGTTATCAGTAGAAACTACCCTTGTCAGGTAATAATTATAAATAAGTTTTCTCTCAAGCAATTACTGTAAAATCCCTTCTGAAATATTTAGTTTTCTATAACCTTAATTTGGATGATAAAGTTTATTATTTGTATATATAATTTTTGGGTAAATACTATTTACAGGTCTTCCAAGGTGATTTTAACTCATTTTATAATTTTATATCTGTGATCTCCACGCATTTGCTAAACTAGATAGAACATGAATCCACTTAAATAATTAAGCATCTGATCCTTAAATTTATTCTAAAAATTTAGATCCATAGTTTAGCATCTGACCCTTAAATTTATTCTAAAAAATTCAAATTTAAACGCACATTTGTCATCTATTATGTCAAAGCACAGAGAGAATGCAACACAGAAAGAGACTGACATAGTTGGTGGCCTCCGAGAAATCATTCATAGATTAGTGAACCTCATGTCCACTGTGATCATCCTGTTCTCCTTCTACACATAATTGTTCATCATTCTAAATAATGCTATTTTCCACATATAATGAAGTACATATAAATATTTTATCTTTATTCTTTTTTGGATGGATATATTTCTTAGTTAAATTCTAAAATCCTGAAGAGAAGAATTGTATATTTAATTATTTATATTCATCTAACATAGTAACAATATCGCAGTGTGTTGCTCAGAAAAGTCATGTATTATTTGAGATGAAATGGACATCAATTTAACTAACACGTATACTGTTCCAAACGCTCCCTTCTTCATACATTTGAATTCTAATTTTATAACATGAAATACGTGGAATATCATTTTCTCAGAAGCAACTCAATATTGTAATCTTGCTTTAAGAGTGTTTTTGTTGTTTATTCTTATCTTCTTTATACTTTCTTCAGTATAAAAGTAGATAAATAATAACCAGAAATTAAAGGCAAATACATAGACTACAAATGTCTTTCTACCCTAAAATACATTTATTAATTAATTCAGGTGAAATTTGGTTAACCCCTACTGGAAATCAAGCTGTACTAATACATTTAATTTGTCATTTAATTTTTAAAAGGAAGGTTTCATCTGGAGGTGGCCATTTCCTACAAGTGTACCTGTGAGGATGTTAGGACTTCTCAAGAAAATGATGGAACACTAGTGAAAGTAAGTGGGTTGCCAGAGAGAAAGTACTATATCATCCTGAAGTCACATCATTAGGATAAATGCTTAATTAAAAAAAAAAAAAAGGTAAAGAACATTTGGTCTGTCTCTCTCTCTCTCGCACACCCACACTCAGTGATATTTAAAGTAACAACTTTAAAACCAAGGAAGAAAAGGAGCAAATAAGAGGAAGTGCTGAAAAAAAATAAGTGAAGTTATACTGTTTATTAAGGTGATATTTCTCAGAAACAGAGCCTGTAACATATCTCATTGCATACATGAAATCCTGAAATTGTTGGCCATGATAAAAACAAACAAAACAAAAAATCACATGTACTTAGCTCTTCATTTTCCGTGATCTTTTGCTCATTTCCATATTCTTCTGCTCTCATCTCATATCTAATATTACAATCTTCTTAAGTTTGGAGCAAATAGGCAATATTTGATGATAAACTAATGAGACCATTAGCAACCTAAGATAATCTCTCTGAAAATTTACTATACTGTTTATTCCTTTAGTGAGGCTCATAAAATTGAGTGTATTGTTTCTCTTTTATTTTAGTATTGTCATGTGGATTATGAGAATTATAGGAGACTTACGTAGTTTTTTAAAATGTTTAAATGTATATATCTTGAATAAGGTTTATTATGTTTTTTGTACGTGCCATGATAATTACCCACTTAATAAATTTTTCTTAAAATTTTTTCTAAAAGATTTATTACTCCATGTACCAATACTCCATGTGCAATAAGGCAAATATTTCCTATACTTGCTTAAACCAGGTCAGTATCTGCATTTTTTTCTCAGCTTTTTCTATTGACATACAATTGACAAAAAATTTGCAAATATTTGTAAAATGTTGCAAATATTTTCAAGTTATAAAACACGATGTTCTTATATAAATGTACATTGTGAAACAATTACAATAATGAAACTAATTAACATATCCGTCACCTCACTTAGGTACTTTTTGTGTACTTGGTGAGAATAATTAAGTTCTTCTCCCTTAGCAGATTTCAAGTATACATAATAGTATTAACTATAGTTGCCATGCTACATGTTAGATATCCAGAACTTATCCATCTTATAAATGCAAGTTTGTGCCTTTGGCCAACATTTTCTCTTATCCTCTACCCCAAACCTAGTAAACACTCTTCTCCTCTCTGTATCTATGACTTTTACTCTTTTAAATACTACTTATAAATGAGATTATGCAATTTCACTTAGCACAATATGCTTCAAAAATCATCCAGGTTGTGTAAATGGCAGGATAGTCCTCTTTTCTAATGTGGACTAATATTTATATATATAGATATGAAGACAAATATTCATATAGAGATATAAATAAGATCATTGCTCCATAATAAGGTTCATCAGAAGAAACTACCCTTATCATGTAATAACTACAAGAATGCTTTCTCTCAAGCAATTACCATAAAATCACTTCCGAAATATTTACGTTTTCCATAAGTTTAATATGGATGACAAAGTTCACTAGTTATCTATACAATTTTGAGGTAAGTACTATTATATTTGGGTATGTACACAAATAAACTTCATCATCTAAATTGGGTAAGTACGGTGGGGTATGCATATATCCCACAGGGTTTGTTTTTTCTTTTTTTTTTTAATCCAAGCATCTGTTGACAGATACATAGGTTGTTTGCATATCTTGGCTATTGTGCATAATACTGCAATAAACAGGTAAGTAAAGTTCCCTCTTCAAGGTAGTGATTTTATTCCCTTTGCGTATGTAGCCTAAAGTAGGATTCTTAACAAATATGGTAGTTCTATTTTTAATTTTTGAGTACACTCCATACAGTTTTATATAATGCTTGTACCAATTTACATTCCCACCAACAGTGTATGTGAAGGCTCCTTTTTCACTAAACCCTCATCAACACTTACCTTCTAAATATTTTATGCCATTCTAACAAATGTGAGATGATAATTCATTGTGATTTTGATTTGCTTTACTTTGGTGATTAATGATGTTGAGTACCTTTTTATGTATATGTTGGCCATTTGTATGTCTTCCTTTCAGACATATCTGTTTAAAACATATTTTTTCTACTTTTTAGATGTTTAATTTGTTTTTTACAATTGAGTTGCATGCATTTCTTCCATATTTTAGATATTAACACATTATAAGATATAGTTTGAAAATATTTTTCCCATTCCATGAGTTGCCTTGGCATTTTGTTGATTGCTTCCTTTGCAGAAATGTTCTCATTTGAGATAGTTCCACATGTTTGTTTTTGCTTGTGCTTTAGGTGTCATATCTAAAAATTATATTGGCAAGATCAGTGTCATGGAACTTTCCCTCTGTGTTTTCATCTAGGAGTTTTATGGTTTCAGGTCTTATGTTTAAGTCTTTATTCCATTTTGAGTTGATATTTAAGTGTTGTGTGAGATAAAAAGATAATTTCTTTTTTTTTTTTTTTTTAATTTGGCATGTGAATATCCAATTTCCCAAGGCTGTTTATTTAAAAGGATATCATTTCTCCATTGTGTATTCTTGGCACCTTAGTTGAAGATTAGTTGACCATATGTGATCAGGTTTATTTCTAGCTTACTATTCTGATCAATTTTTCCATATGTCTGTGTTTTATGCTAGTCTCGTGATGTTTTGAAATCAGAGAGTGTTATGCCTCCATCTTTGTTTTTTGTTTTTTAGTTGTTGTTGTTTGTTTTGTTTTATTATTTTTTTGGTTCAAGATTACTTTATGTATTTGGGGTCTTTTGTGGTTTTATAAAATTCTAGAACTATTATTTCTATTTCTGTAAAAAGTGTCATTGGAATACTGAGAGAGATTTTATTGAATCCATAAATCACTTTGGGAAGTAAGGACATTTTGACAATATTTATTATTCTGATCCATGACATGGGATATATTTTCATTTGTTTGTGTCATCTTTAATTTCTTTCATCAATGTTATAGTTTTTAGTGTACACATCTTTTACCTTCTTGGTTATATTTGTTCCTAAGTATTTTGTTCTTCTTGATAATATTATAAATGAGATTGCTCTCTTAATATTTTTGGATAGACTAGTGTTATTCTGTGTGTTAATTTTGTATCCTGAAGTTTTACTCAATTTATTTGTTAGTTCTACCTTTTTTTGGTAGAGTCTTCAGGGTTATCTATATATAAAATTTTGCCATTTGCAATAAAAAAACAATTTTACTTTTTCCTTTCTGACTTGGATGCATTTTATTTCTTTTTCTTGTCTTATTGCTATGGATAGGACTTTCAGGACTATACTCAACAGAAGAGGTTAAACTGAGCATCCTTGTCTTGTTCCTGATCTTATAGAAAAAACTTTTAGCTTCTTACTGTTAAGAGTCATGTTTGCTATATGATCGTGATATGCTTCTTATTGTGTTGAAGTACTTTCTTTCTACCCGTTAGTTTTTGAGTTTTTATCATGAAAGCATGCTTAATTTTGTCAAGTGATTATTTTTAATCTATTGAGATCACCATTAAATTTTTGTTTTTCATTTTGTTAATATGGTATAACATATTTATTGATTTGTGTATGTTGAATCATCCTTACATCTCAGGGATAAAACTCACTCAATCATGGCATATGGCCTTTTGAATGTATTATTGAATTCAGTTTACTAGCATTTTGTTGAGGAGTTTTGCATCTGTTCTCCTCAGAGACACTGACCTTCTTCTCTTACAGCATCGTTGTCTGGCTTTGGTATCAGGTTAATACTGGACTCATATAATCAGTTTGAAAGTGTTCCCTCCTCAGCTTTTTGCAGGTGTTTGAGAAGGACTGACATTTAATCTTCTTTAAATATTTGGTAGAATTTACCAGTGAATCCATCAGATCCTCAGTTTTTATTTGTTTGAAGGTATTTCTTTAGAGATTAAATCTTCTGACTCATTATTGACCTGTAAAAATTATTTATTTCTTTGTGATTCAGTCCTGGCAAGTTGTACATTTATACTAATTCATTGATTTCTTCTGGATTATCCAATTTTCTGTCATGTAATTACTCATAGTAGTCTCATGATTTTTGTATTCCTGTGATATGAGTTATAATGTCTTCTCTTCCATTTATGAGTTTAGTTGCTTATTCAAAAAACTAACTCAGTTTTATTGATCTTTTCTACTGTTTATCTAGTTTCTGTTTCATTCATTTCTGCTATGACATTTGTTAAATTCCTTCTTCTGCTATCTTTGGTATTGGATTGTTCTTTCTCTAGTTCCTTAAGGTATAAAGTTAGGTTTTCTGTTATTTTCTTTTTACCTAGACATTATTGCTAAAATCTTTCCTGGAACTGTTTTGGCAATGTTTGATAAGTTTTGGCATGTTGTGATTCATTTTCATATGTCTTAAGATATTTTGGACTTCCTTTTTGATTTCTTCTTTGGCAACTTGATTGTTCAATAATATTTGTTTTGTCACTACATTTTTTTTAATTTTAGACCTTTTCTCTTGTTATTGATTTCTAGTTTCATAGCATTATCACCAGACAAGATATTTCATATAATTTCAATCTTCTTAACTTTCTAAGACTTGCTTTCTGGCCTAGCTTATTATTTATTCTGGAGAGTGTGCATGTGTATTTGAGAAGAATGTGTATTCTGCTGCTTTGGGATGAAATATCCTGTATATGCTTTTTAAAGTTTGTTTAATCTAAGGTACTATCGAAGTACAATATTTTCTTTTTTGATTTTCTGTCGGAATGCTCTATCCATTGCTAAAACTGGAGTATTAAAATCCCCTAGTATTATTATATTGCTATCTCTCCTCTCAGGTATATTAATAATTGCTTTATATATTTAGGTGCTCCAATGTTGGATGCCTATATGTTTATAATTTTTATATCCTCTTGAAAAATTGCCACACATTATACTAAAAATTCAAACTGCTAACCTTAAGGCAGGAAGCCTAAGCCTGTACTTTTTCTCCTATGCTAGCTTTGGAACTTTCTTTATAGGACACTTTTTTCTTGTTAATGGGACTCTACAAGCAGTAAGTGGCTAAACGTGAATTTCACTTACAATGATATGGAGAGATGTTAATGGAGATATACATACACCAGAGACAGGTCCTCAGTCATTTAATAAAGTAGATAGGGTCTGAGCACATGCAGGAATGCCAGAGCCATGCCCCTGCCAGTACCCCACCTGAGTCAATGTATGTGCACCCAGTTGTGGCTGCAAAGATATGCAAGTGGGCACAGATCCCTCTGCCACCACCCTGATGAAGCACTTTGATTGGCCCTACCCATCAGCCACAGTGTTGGGGCTACTAGTAGACTGAGAACACCTCAGCCCCTCTAGTGAATCAAGTTTCTAACGTCAAGTGGCCAGATAGCAAAATTTGGGGCCTTGTCCCAGGCCTGTTAAAGTCCAGGATCACTGATCTGATATTTCAACCCCTAAAATTGCCCAGAGACAAAGCCAGTCAAATGAATACACCCTATATCACAATCAATCCCCCAAGGACATCAAGAAAGATAAAAGTAAAAAGCCTAATTAAATGACAGCAACCTCAAAGATTGAAGGAACATCAGTCCGAGCACATGAGAAAGAATCTGTGAACTAATTCTTCCAACTCACAAAGCCAAAATGAATTCTTACCTTCAAATAACTGCACTAGTTTCCCAGCAATGTTTTTAACAGACTGAAATGGCTGAAATGAGAGTAATATAGTTCAGCATATGGATTAGAATAAAAATCATTGCGAGTCACAAAAAACTTGAAATCTAATCAAAAAAATGTAAGGAATACAATTAAACAGTAAAAGACATAAAAGACAAAAATGATCATTTTAAGAAAGAACCAATGTGATCTGATAAGAGCTGAAAAGCTCCAAGAATCTCCTAATACAATTTCAAGTATGAACAGCAGAATTGACCAACCTGAGGAAATAATCTCAGAACTTGAACATCAGTTACCCAAAATAACTTAATAGACAAACATAAAGAAAAAAGACAAATATATAAAATGCCCAAGAAATATGGGATTATTTAAAAAGACTAAATTTACGACTCATTAGTGTTCCTGAAAGAGATGGGGAGAGTGTAAGTAACTTGGAAAATATATTTGAGGATATCATCTATGAAAATTTGTACAACCTCAGTAGAGAAGTCAACATTCAAATTCAGGAAATGTAGAAAACTTCTGTGAGATGCTATGCAAGATGACCATCTACTAGACACATAGTCACCAGATTCTCAAAGGTCAAAATGAAACAAAAAAATATTAATGTCAGCTAGAAAGAAGGGGCAGGCCATCTATAAATGAAATGCCATCAGGCTAACATTGGAACTTTCAGCACAAACCTTATAAGCCAGAAGAGATTAGGGTTCTATATTTAGCATTCTTGAAGAAAATAAGTTCCAATCAAGAATTTCATATACAGTCAAACTAAGCTTTGTATGAAAGGGAGAAATAAGAACACTTTCAGATAAACAACTGCTAGGGTATTTTGTTACCACCAAACATGACTTATAAGAGGTATTAAGGGAGTGCTAAATGTGGAAAGGAAATACCATTACCAGCCACCACAAACATACACTTAAGTACATAGACCACTGACAATATGAAGCAACCACCTAATTAAATCTGCATAATAACCAGCTAACCAACATAATGACAGGATCAAGTCTGCCCATAACAATATTAATCTTGAATGTAAATAGGCTGAATACTCCACTTAAAAGGCACAGAGTGGAAAGTTAAATAAATAAGGAAGACCCAAATGTATGCTGTCTTCAAAAAACTGATTTGACATGCACTGATACCCATCAACTCAACATAAAGGGATGAAGAAAATTCTACCAATCCAAGAGAAAAGAGAAGAAAGCAGGCATAGCAGGCATCACTGTTCTAATTTCAGACAAAACAGACTTTAAACCAACAAGATAAAGAAGACAAAGAAGAGCATTACATAGTGGTAGAGGTTTCGATGCAACAAGAAGAACTAATTATCCCAAATATATATGCACCCATCAGAGGAGGAACCAAATTCATAAAGTAATTTCTTAGAGACCTACGAAAAGAGTTAGATAACCACACAATAATAGTGGGAGACTTCAACACACCCCACTGACAGTAGTTACAGATCATCAAAGCAGGAAACTTACAAAAATATGGGGAACCAGAACTTGACACTTGGCAAACAGACCTAACAGACATCTACAGAACTCTTCACCAAAATCGACAGAATATATATTCGTCTTATATGCACATAATCTAAAATGGATCACACAATTGTGAGCAAAAAAATAAGAAAAACAGCAAAATCAAAAAATCTAAAATCATACCAAGCATACTCTCAGATCACAGCAAAATAAAAATAGAAAACAATACTAAGGAAGGTTCTCTAAATTATACAATTACATGGAAATTAAACAGCTTGCTTCTGAATGATTTTGGATAAATAATGAAATTAAGGGTGAAATCAAGAAATTATTTTAAACGAATGAAAAAAGAGATTTCATATTAACAAACTAACACTACACCTAGAAGAACAAGAAAATGAGATCAAACCAATACCAAAGCTAGCAGAAGACCAGAAATAAACAAAATTAGAACTGAAATGAAGAAAATAGAAATAGAAAAATTATGCAAAAGATTAGTGAATCCAAGTGCTGGTTATTCGAAAGAATAAATACAATTGATATACCACTAGTTATACAAATAAAGAAAACGAGTAGATAAAAATAAACACAATCAGAAATAAAATAGGGAATGTTATCACTGAATGTACAAAAATTCCCTCAGAGACTGTAATGCTCACATACATGAAAACAATCAAAAAAACCTAGAAGAAATAGATAAATTCCTGAAATCATACTACCTCCCAAGATTGAACAAAGAAGAGATTAAATACCCTAATGGATCACTAACGAGTTGTGAAATTGAATCAGAAATTAAAAGTAAAAGCCTATAAACCAGAAAAAAACCAGGACTCACTGTATTCACACCAAAGTTCTATCAGGTGTGTAAGAAAGAGCTGGTACCATTCCTACTAAAACTATTCCAAAAAAAAATGAGGAGGAGGGACTCCTACCTAACCCATTCTATGAAGTAAGCATTATCCTGACAACCAAACCTGGCAGAGACAGGACAAGAACAACAAAAAAACTTCAGCCCAATATTCTTGATGAACATTGGTGCAAAAATATTCAGCAAAATACTAGCAAACTGAATACAGTAGCACATCAAAAAGCTAATCCACCACAATTAAGTAGGCTTTATCCCTGGAATGTAAGATTGATTCAACATATGCAAATCAATAAATAAAATTCATCACATAAACAGAACAAAAAACAAAAATCATATGATCACCTCAATAGATACAGAAAAGGCTTATGATGAAATTCAATATCCTTTCACATTAAAAACACTCAACAAACAAGACACTGAAGGAACATACCTCAACATAATAAAAGGAATCTATGACAAAACCACTGCCACCATCTTACTGAATGCAAAAGCTGGAAGCATTCCCCTTGAGAACCAGAAGAAAATAATGATGTCAACTCATCACTCCTATTCAACATAGTACAGGAAGTCTTATATAAGTCAGGCAATAGAAACAAACAAACAAAAAAGGCATCTACATAGGAGGAGACAAAGTCAAACTATCTCTGTTTGCAATAACATGAATGTATACCTACAACACCCCATACTTTCTTCCTAAAAGCTACTAGATATGAAACACAACTTCAGCAGAGTTTCAGGATATAAAACCAGTGTACAAAAATTAGTAGCATTTTTATTACACCAACAGCATTCAAGCTGAGAGCCAAATCAATAACAATCTCGTTCACAATAGTACAAGGAGAACAAAATAGTTGGGAATACAGCTAACCAAGGAGGTGAAAGATCTCTACAATTAGAATTATAAAAGATTGATCAAAGAAATCAGAGATGACACAAACAAATGAGAAACAATCCATGATTATAACTAAAAAGAATCAATATTATTAAAATAGCCATACTGCTCAAGGAAATTTATATGTTCAGTTCTGTTCCTATCGTTCAACTAATGACATTATTCACAGAATTAGGAAAAGTTATCTTAAAATTTAGGTAGAACCACTGGGAGTGGTAGCTCGAGCCTGTAATCTCAGCACTGAGGTGGGTGGAGCACAAGGTTAGGAGTTTGAGACCAGCCTGGCAAACGTGGTGAAACCCCACCTCTACTAAAAATACAAAAATTAGCTGGATGTGGTGGTGCATGTCTTAGTCCCAGCTACTCGGGAGGCTGAGGCAGAAGAATTGCTTAAATCCATGAGGAAGAGGTTGCAGTGAGCTGAGATCACACCACTGCACTTCAGTCTGGGTGACAGAGAAAGACTTCATCTCAAAAAAAAAAAAAAAAAAAAAGAAAAGAAAGAAAAAAAAAAATCTGAAACCATAAATGATCTCAAATAGCCAAGGCAATCCTAAGCAAAATGAACAGAGCAACCAGCATCACACTACCCAATTTCAGACTATACTATAAGGTTATAGCAGTGAAAACGGCATTGTGCTGCTATGAAAACAGACACATGGACCAATGGAAGAGTAGAGAGGCCAGAAATAAAGCCACAGAGGCAAAACCGACTGATTTTCAAAGAAGGTGACAGACACAAACAGTGTGGAAAGGACTTCCTATTCAATAACTGGTACGGGATCACTAGATAGCCATATGCAGAAGATTGAAATGAGACCCCTTCCTTACACCATATACAAAAGCTAACTCAAGATGGATTAAAGACTTAAGTATAAAACCTACAAGTATAAAAACCCTGGGATATAACTTAAGAAATAATATTCTGGACATAGGCTCTGACAAAAATTGTATTACAAGCATGCCAAAAGAAATTGCAACAAAAACATTGAAAAATAGGACCTAATTAAACTAAAGAATTTTGACACAGTCAAATAAACTATTAACAGAGTAAACAGACAATCTACAAAATGGGAAAAAATATATTTGCAAACTTTGCATCCAACAACGATCTAATATCCAATATCTATAAGAAACTTAAATTTACAAACAAAACAACTCCATTAAAACATGAGCAAAACACATGAACAAACACTTTTTAAAAGAAGACATACATGCAGCCAACAAGCATAAGAGAATATGTCCTGTATCACTAATCATCAGAGAAATATAACCCAAAACCACAATAAGATGCCATTTTACACCAGTCAGAATGGCTATAATTTAAAAGTCAAAAAAACAGCAGATGCTGGCAAGGTTGTGGAGAAAAGGTAATGCTTATACCCTACCTTACATTAATTATTTCAGCCACTGTGGAAAGCAGTTAGACATTTCTCAAAGAACTACCATTTGACCCACCAATCTCATTATTGTGTATATACCCAAAGGAATATAAATTGTTCTACCATAAAGACACATGCATGCATATGTTTATTGTAGCACTATTTACAATAACAAAAACATGGAATCAACCGCAATGTTCATGAACATTGGATTGGATAAAGAAAATTGTGGTATATGTGTGTAACATGGAATGCTATTCAGTTATAAAAAGAACAAGATCATGTTCTTTGTAGCAACATGAATAAAGCTAGAAGCCATTATCCTAAGAGAACTAATACAGGAACACAAAGCCAAACACTGCATATTCTCATTGATAAGTGGAAGTGAAACATTGAGTACACATAGACACAAAGAAAAAAGCAACAGACACTGGAACCTACTTGAGGGTGGAAGATCAAAAGAGGGTGAGAATCAAAAAAACTACCTATCGGGTAGTTTATTACCTGGGTGACAAAATAATCCATATACCAAATTCCTGTGACATAAAATCTCTCTATACAACAAACCTGCACATGTACTATTAAACCTAAAATAAAAGTTTAAAAAATGACTTTCTTTGTCCTTTATACAGTTTTTTGCTTAAAGTCTAGCTTGTCTGATAGAAGTATAACTACCTCGACTCTATTTTATTTCCCATCTGCATCAAATATCTTTTTGCATCCTTTCACTTAGAGTCTATTTGTGTGGTTAAGTGGCAAAGTGAGTCCCCTGTAGGCAGAATATAGTTGAGTATTTTTATTTAATTCATTCTGCCCTTGTATGCCTTTTCACTAGAGAATTTAATCCATGTACATTCAGGTAATTACTGATAGGTAAGAACTTACTATCGTCTTTTTGTGAATTGTTTCCTGGCTATTTTGTAGATCTTTTTTTGCTTTCTTCCTCTCTTGTTTTCTTCTTTTGGTTTGATTTGATTATTTTTTGTAGTGGTATGCTTTGATTCCTTTTTCATTTATTTTTGTGCATCTAATATAAGTTTTTACTTTGTGGTTACCATGAGGCTTATGTAAAACATGTAATCATTATTCTCTTTTTAAAGCAGATAGCAACTTAACTTCAATTGCATACAAATACTCCAGCCTTTCACTTCTCGTCCTATTTAATGTTTTGATGTTATAGTTTACATCGTTTTATATTGTATATCCATTAACCAATTATTGCAGTTATAGTTATTTTTAATACTTTTAGTTTTCTACCTTCATGCTAGTTATATGTGATTTACATGCGCCCATTACAGTATTATTCTGAAAGGTATACTAAGTATCCATTTGCCAGTGAATTTTATACTTTCATGTGTTTTATGTTACCAATTAACACCCTAATACTCTTCCAGTAGTTCAAGCTAGAATGTCCCTGCTTCACTCCAAGACTCACACAAAGGTGTTCTTGTACATGGAAAGTTGCTAAAGTCAATGCTTCTATGAGGAATGATTGTAGAAAGCTTCTATCTGGCATTTCAATAAGAAATATTTGCTTTAGCTGCAAAGTTTTATTTGCGATATCAAGACCTATGAGATTTACTGGAATATTGAAACAATTCACTTCTCATTTACAGTAACATATTTAGAGCATGAGTGTCAAGTGCAAATAAGCTAGCACTGAAATAATGTCTATAAGAGGAAACAAAATGCATACACACATATATAAACACGACTGTGGCCGGGCGCAGTGGATCAAGCCTGTAATCCCAGCACTTTCGGAGGCCGAGGCGGGCGGATCACGAGGTCAGGAGATCGAGACCATCCTGGCTAACACGGTGAAACCCCGTCTCTACTAAAAAAAAAAAAAAAAAAAAAAAAACTAGTCGGGCGAGGTGGCGGGCACCTGTAGTCCCAGCTACTCAGGAGGCTGAGGCAAGAGAATGGCGTAAACCCGGGAGGCAGAGCTTGCAGTGAGCTGAGATCCGGCCACTGCACTCCAGCCTCGGCGACAGAGCAAGACTCCGTCTCAAACAAACACGACTGTGCTTGCATGTACAAAATTTCTCATCTGTATTCCATCCAGAAAGTCTTCTTAATGGAGAGAAAATTGAGCCAGTTCAGTCAAATTATTAATTTCTTGGAATTTTCGCCAGTTTTGAAATTTGTAAAATTTTCAGTAATTGCCATTACTTTTCACCATACAATCTTAATATGAATATTGTTTCTCTGACTTAAAACTTTTAACTGACCACTGAAAGAATATTCTCTAACTAGAGATTAATTAACAATGTATCAGAGGCGGCAGACATCTGCAGACAAAAGAAGCTGCAGGCATTCACAGAGGCCTCCATTACATTGATTTGTTAAGAAACAAACAAAAAACAAAAACAAACAAACAAACAAAACAAGAGAAGAGCTAAAATCTGGCATCTTATTCATTAGGTAAAAATAATCTGAATACCTGGCATATATCACTGACATGCTGCTATTGGTAGTCCTGCAGCTAATTTACCTATCATCAAAGGAATTTAATGCAGTTAATTTTTATTGTATACAGTACATAAAAGTTAACTTTAAATTAATTTATTATTCTGTTATTCTACTATATGTATATAATTTTGTTATTTTATATTTAATATTTTTTTTAAATTTTGACTAATACAACTTCTTGGAAAAGAATATTTGTGGTATTTTTAACAAATTAATTTAATTCATTTCTCTTTTGGGCCTTGATTTGGTTTAAATTTTCCCTCTATTTTGAGACACTTAAAATCGAATGAGTATACTACAAAGCTGTAGAGGAGACATTCAAATTTTTGTTTCTCTTTTACCTAATAAGTACTGAAATGAAAAGTAAACATGTTAAGAATGCAATATGAATATAAACATATATAGTGAACAGCATGAGCAAGATCTACTGGCACAAGGAAACCCATGATAGAGCCATGAGAATTATTGTATAAATCTGCCTATTATTTCCCATCTAAATTTTACATTAGAATCTTGCTACAAAGTAGCAACTTTCCAAAGTTACAGACTCATTTTAATAGTAATGTTCTTGCTTAATTTATTTAATTTTGGTATTGGGAAGGGGTTCTTCAATAAATTACTTTCAGAGTCTTAAAAAACGCTCCTCATTTCAGTGCCAAACTAATATTAGGCTGTTCAATATTCATATGTTTATTAAAATTGACTCTCAATAATGTTTGTTTCAAAACTAGCTCATTATAGATAAATGTACACTTTCTATTACTAATGATGTTCAAAAAATGTGTCATAATTTCTGAAATAAAAAAATACATCATAGGAACTTTAAACACTTTTTGAGTGGGACAAGTTTGTTTAGGTAAATATACAGTCTCCCAAGCAGAATATTTTGAAAATCAAGAATATCTTATGTAGTTTTACTTTGAAATGAATGCCAAATAATTAATTGTATGAGGTATTTTTATTACATTTAGCATTCAACTCCTTAAAATAACTTGATTACTACTCTATTTTTATAACAAATTAATGTACTCGACATCTTAATACACTGCTGTACACAAACAGATATGAATGTGTGTGTATGCAATTACTCTTCAACCAATGTTGCAGATTTCAACTTTAATGTTTCTATGCTTTAGTTTCACCTAATAAGCAAAATTTCTCCTTTAATAATTGGGGACTGTGAAGTAAAAATATGAGTTTTAAAAAAAGACAAAGTGTTCTCTCGAGGAGACTTGGAGAGTCTGATAAAACACTGAAGTGTAATTTAGTCTATTTTTATTATGTCTCCAGAGAACTTAGATACTCTGCAGTTTTCACCCTAAAAAAGTTTATGTCCAAAGTAATAACCGTCATCAACTTTTCATCTATATTGCTATTTCTACATTTGTAAAGTTAAAAATAAGTCTAAAGCAAATAATCTAAACCTTTTGCTACTATTATCATGTTGCAAATAATTGGCATAAGAAACTTTTAGAGGAAGATCTGCGCCAGTTTAGTAAAAGGAAGAAAATGTCAAGGTATGATACAACTGATGTTAAGCCTAAGAGAAATTTAATAGTTCAAGACCTTTCCCCTGGGCACAAATTTTGCAGCCCAACCACCAGTACTGAGAGATATCAACTCTATTCTTGCTCTGTCCTCAACTTGCTGTAAAAATCTGAGTAAAATATTTATTTGCCTGAAATTCTTCATTTGTAAAAGTGAGAACTTATTAAACTCACTGGAATTTATACTAATGTTAATTTAAATTCCTTAGAAGTTACTACTGGAATATATGAGATACACTATAATTTTACATAGAGTAAGCAAATATTTTGTAGTCAGATTACAAATTTAAAGCATTGTCAAGATGTTATAGCATTCTAAAGTCAAAAAATCAATTTAGGCAAAAATTAGTAGGTTGTATTCATTTGTTTATACCTCCACTCTACCCATTGTTTTTATCTTTACTATTTCCTAACCATTCATTTTTCCTTGTTAATCTCATATTACCCTATTATTTTTTATCATGAGAAACAAATATAAATAAGTGAACAAATAAAACCAATGACATGATAATGTAATTCATATCAAATTACTGATGATCTTTTTCTTTCATTTATAACAGGTAAATTTGTAATTTAAATAAAACCATAGGGAAAGAGTTCAACCAGAACAATGAATGCACACTTGTTCAATTTTGGAATCCAGGTTAGAGAAATATTGTTTTGCATGATAACACAAAAGAATAACTGTTTTCACCAGGCAGGTATAAAAATCTGGCAATGCTACCAACAACTCTAAATCTGGGAAAAAAAAAAAAAAATCATTGTTCTTAACTCCCTGACGCATTTGTATAACAATTTCATTCTATATTTTGATTTGGGTTATTTGATCACCTCTCTCTTTGACAATAATTTTGTAATTGTAAATTTTAAAGTTTGCATTTTGTAATGTACAATTTTTAATTGTAATTGAAACATTTTATAATATGAGATCATCTTTAGCATTATGTCATCATTTTTATTACTGTAAAATGGTGTACTGAGTGAGCATTCATTATTGTATATATAAGGGGTATATAAGGTATAAGCTGTCTTTATAAATATTAGTGGAGATAATAACTATTGGAGTAATTAGAGGAACTAAGGAAGTTATAGCAAGGGAAGAAAATACGTGTATTACTTTTATTTGGAGTTGCACCAATGTTTTTGGTTCCTAAGACCAATAGATGACTCTTATCCTTTAAAAGTTGAGAAAGTTATATTGTTAAATTTGGGGGCATGAGTTATGGGGGATGCATAATCAAATATCTTTCTAGCAGGAGAGAACTGCCATTTTTACTAAGCAATTATAAATAGCAAGTTTTTGTTTATAATTTTGAATATCTAAATCTCGGAGAATTTTTTAAAGACTAGCTTGCGGCTCTGTAAAATTAAAATTCTGCTGCTTCTCCATTACCCACACATTCCCGTGCTGTGTGTTTTAGGACATACCAATGTAGAAATTAGCTGTAGATATGGATATGGATGTAAATGTATATGTAGATATAAATATAAAATAATTGAACAAAGCACAGATTTTCTATGTAGAATATGATGATAAAATATATATTAATATCCCTATAGCAAACACTGAGATAATAATTCAAAAGTTTCTCTAAATTGATCAAGGTCCATCAGTGACTGTCATACCCAGCCATGCATAAGCCCCCAATAAGTACATTGTTATGCAATACCAGGTATTAGGCCTGGAGGTTATTTTTCACCCATATTGGTTGAGACCCATTTATAACAATGTTTCAATAAAACTCTACTGCATTTACAAAAACAGATCATGGCTGTATTTGGCCTTGAGGCTGTATTTTTTCAACTACTATTCTAGGTGATTAAGGAAGAAATTAGTATAGCATTAAGCTCCATAAAAATGAAAACATTACTTTGATATTTTTATTTGTTATACCTCTCATTTAATCACTTAAGCAATGGTATTAGTTTTGCAGGCAACTGGAATTTAATGGCAGGTTAAAATATACATTAATGAAAGGTGAACATTCAATGAGTTATGATAAATGCTTTGCAGGTTCTAAACATGTAAGCACAAAGTATAAAAAGTGTATGGAGACCCTATGAAGCTATAATGCTGAAAAAAATCAATGGAACACGATGACGCAAGAAGCAAAACATTTATACGTAGAATATTTGTGATTATGATTTTAAATAATTCAATTGCATTTTATGTTCTATTAGGCTGGTTATTGTTGGGAAATAAAAATCATAAACCTATAAATGACAAAATGACTGGAATATTAAGAGTTGTCATAAGACCTGGATCAGTTTTTTTTAATTATAAAAAGTCTATGGGTTATTACATCATCAAAAATAACAAAAGGTAGCAGTCTTAACTTGTAGAATCTAAAAGAAAACCATATATAATAAAGTCTATTCTGTATTATTATTTTAATTGCAAAAAATAATGTAGTACAATGCTAATACATGGCCATAATATTAATCTGAAAGCAAGTTTTAAATAACCCAAAATGTAACATATTGGCTTTTATTATGATGGTTTATTTACATATATTTTATTATATAAAACTTTTTAGGAATTGTAAGTTATATGATGTTTGTTAAGTAAGTTTATTTCATTAAGGAGAATGACCTATTCCCCTGTCAGTCTCAGTAAACATTTACTCACATATTCATTTAGAAATATCTAACATTTAGCTGCAGAAAGCTTACTCCAGAGACATTCAGCACTCTAACAGAAGTTGGAAAATTGAAAGTTCATAAAATGGTCATTTAGGTATTTCTGGATTCTGAGATCACCTTTTCAGCTCATATTTCAATTCAGGCACTTTTTTTCTTTAGAATAGACTTCTCAAAACCCAGTGGTTACTTTATACATTATATTCATGGTACTTCACACCACGTTTTATTATCACCATTTCTATAGCCTGTATGTCCTTTATGCAAGTCATAAGTACTATGCGACAATTGACATTGTTACAGAATTAATTTCACAGGGTATAAATTTATTTTCTCATATTGCCTGTGTCAGATATCCCATTAATACCCATCTCACTAATTTTGAGGGCTTTCTAAAAATGTATTTGATTAGCAATTTTTAGGGACATTGCCCAATTTCATTCTAAACATATTATGTAAGTTTAGTGTGCATACTTTTCATATGAGATTAAAAAAAAAAGATTTTAAGTCTACTTTTTTTCTCTTTGTTATTCATTTAAAAGCATTACTATGATATCTCTTTAATTTCAAAAATAGTCTTCCATTCAAAAAGCTAGCTTGGGATATATAATGAATTGAGTTTCTCTGACAATGAATTTCAAGTAGATTTTGTGTGTATGATTATTAAGAGGTAAAAGATATTTCATGTCTTCCTAAAATGAATAATCCATTTATTTAATGGGTGGTTTGTTTGCTTAAGGCACTGTTTCAATTTGTACCACTTGGTAATATACCCACCAGGAGGCAGGTTGGCCTTCTCACCCTAAATGTATTTAATGCCTTCTTCAGCCCCTAGCATCCATTTTCCCTAACCAGTTGGGGCATATCTTGTAAACAGAATAAATAATTAGCTGCTTAACAGCTTCTTACTTGGAACATGAATTTTTAATCACTTAAGTGCAACATGGCAGAATGAGTGAACATATGCCTACATTTCCCTAAGAAAATAATGATCAGAATTACTATTCTCAGCAGAGCTCTTAAAACAAGACAGAGGGATTTAATGGAGCTTGGTGGCCTTAGGACATTAGTCAATAACCAAGAATGAAGATAGGTTTCTTAGAAAAATTCTGATTTCTACGTTAAAAAAAACAATACCTGTGAAACAGAAATCTCCCCAACAAATTTCCTTTTAAGTATCCTGCATGGCATATTAGCAGTCAGAGAGGGCCACGCTTTAGTTGCAGTGTAATACACTTTAATCATGTCCTATCTCTTATTTTTTACATCCTCTCAAAACATAGTAAGAAAATAGAGAATTCATTATATAAGTTATTTTAATACTTGAAATCTTTCCCTAGAATTCTTTTTTCTTTTTCTAGAAATAGAGTTGTTCATATCTTTCATTACTATAAAGTTTCCACCTCCCCTTTTCCTTCTAGTAATTACAGCAATTTTCCTATAAGGATGATATTGTAAGTCACACTGAAAAGCCAATTAGCTTTTCCTGTACATGATTTATAAAAACAGGCTTTTGCATGTCCTGAGATATCTATCCCAAATTAGGTCACATGCCCCAATTTTAAAATGTTACAGTTCTCCTTTGTCTAATCAGAAAAAAACATTTTGTTAAATGATTTTTACATGAGCTCTGCCCTTTATTACATTTTATATGCCAGACAACAGTTTAAAATACTGGATCTTCTGATTCATTCATTTTTTTTCTTAAAGTGTCATATCCTGAATTACTCCACAAAAACAAAGTTTTAAGCTGACTGTGGACTTAAAAATAAGAAGAGGGGAAGCTTTTTTTTCTTTCTTCTTCCTTTCCTTTCATTTCTTTCCCTTTTCCTTCTCTCTCTCTCTCTCTCTCTCTCTCTCTCACTAAAGAAAATAAAAATCTGCTTTCCAATTTAAACCATTAGCAAGTCCTGTGGTTGGATGCCATTATGTTACTAATGGATCCACAGTGCAATGTGACACCATTTGTGATCTCCACTGGGAGATATAGGCACATAATACACATGTTTATTTTAAGTCTAAAAGGGTACACTAATGGTTTCAGCACTTTAGTGTTAAGTAATGAAAAATTGTCCCCTTTGGTAGAAAACGTGTTGTAATGTAATCCATGTTTTTGTGAGATGATAGGGTCTTTTCTCTCTTTATTGGAACTATGCTGAGCTTCAAATTATACTCATGAATTAAGATGAGGTATGGACATCCTCGAAGTTTGTTATAATTAACTCTCACCCACCTTCTGTCATACATACCTTATTCTCACAATCCTCGAATAGAAACATGGTTCAATGTCCAGTATATTACTCTAAGACTGTAAACACATTAGGGTGTTATGCTCATGATTTATTAAATCATTACAGGTCTTTTTTCCTCTTTCGTTTCTTCCTTCCTTTCTTCCTTTCCTTCTTTCTTTCTCTTCTTCTTAAATTTCACTTGAATATTTGACAGCCAAATTCTAACAATATAGATTATTTTTAAAAAATAAGAGACTTTCATTCTTAAAAATGATAAACACTTGGCATATTCAAATTTTCAGATGAGGAAACAAAGGCCCCATGAATTTGCCCAAGAAATACATCTCTAAATAGTTAACTTGTTAAAATTTTCTTCTTATTTACCTTGTATGTATATTTTATTGCCTAAGAAATTGTAGGACATGACACAATTTACGAATCAGCCTGGCCAACATGGCAAAACCCTGTCTCTATTAAAAACACAAAAATTAGCCATGTGTGGTGGTGCGTGCCATAGTAACAGCTCCTCAGGAGGCTGAAAAGGAGAATAGCTTGAACCTGGTTGCAGTGGGCTGAAATCTGGCCACTGCACCCCAGCACTCCAGTCTGAGCGACAGGAGACTCCATCTCAAAAAAAAAAAAAAAAAATCAGCTAGTGGAGATTTTAGGTTAGAGAATGTGGAGGAAACAGTTAAACTGGACAAGGGTGTGATGCTTCCAGTTTAGATTCTAAGAAACTGTAGATGTTCAGTGTGTGTAACCAGGGAATACACACATATTGTGAATCTCTCACATTCTTACCTGCTTCCTCCTTCCCAGGCACTTTTTATCCAGTCAGGTAAGAAGGCAATAAAAAAAGGAAGTAAGAACTTCAGAACAGGCACATTTTTTAGGGAGAGAAAGTTGTCAAATTGTGGCTTTCAAGTATGAGTCTATCTTCTGTCTTTCAGATGAAATTTTTAGTCAGGAGGGAACATTAAATCTAAACAAAATCTGGCATTTGAGAACACAGGTAAAGTCTGTATGACCCATTAAATCATCGGATGGCCAGTGTTGAATATTGTGTGCTACAGCATGGTGATAACGTGGACGTTTAGCAGCTACCAAGTCAGATAACCGTGTAACAGTGGAATTCTGAAATATTGCAGAAGGGGCAGTGGACTGTAGGAGTGGTTTACCAATGAGATTTCATACTACTTAAGCTCTGCTGTAGACTGACATAACTTCTTTCATACTTGTAATTGTTCACAGGCTACAGAGCTCATTGAGCAGATTCCATTCTATGTCTAACAAGCCTTTTATGCACAAACATGGGTATGCTTTATTGTTATTTAAAGCGGTATTACAAGAGACAGTAATTTTACAAGAGATATTCTGGTTTTAAGATTATACTGTCTTCTTTCATATTATCCTTTCTTAAACTTATTTTTGTTTGTCTATTGTGCCAATATTTATGTCATGCATATAGAGCTTTTGGACATTAATGTTTGCTCCAATATTTGCAAATATTGCCCATACCATACTCTTTTGTATTTTTTACCGAAACTATTAAAATTATATTAAAACCTTAATAAAATAAAATTTTAAAAATCTGTTCACTTCAGGAGAGCAAGACATTCCGTAAAACTTATTTATTTAAAATACTTAAAGAACAAGTACAGGTGAACTTCCAAAGAGATTAAAATTTCACTAAAAGTTATATTTATTTAAAAGCTATACTTTAAAAAAGAATCAATTTGTAAAATACAATGAAAGGCACCAAAGTGGTCTGATAATATTCTAATGATGCCAAACTAATAATTACAGCATTCCAAGCTTTTATTGTTCCAAATGTCTAAGAAGTCAGAAACATTTCACCTGCTTTATTCAGTTTCTTCTCATCCCTGTAATATAAATACACAGAGAGCAGGCATCACATGCTCATTGTGCAGTAAGTAAACTCAGACACAGAAGGGCTCTATGGCTTGCCAAAGGTTAGAGAGCTGGCTTTCAACACCACGGAGAACAGATTTACACCTCCTTTTGCAATTATTCTGTTCTTTACATTCATCTTTACTATTTATGTCAATGATACAAGATGGAATCTGTACAATAAAAAAGTTTACACATTTTATGCCTTAAAACCCAGATTGATAGTTTCATACTGTGTTCATGTTAATTGAATTGTCATGCAGCCCACATCTAATTTCAACTTTTTCCTTAAAATTCACTCAATTGCTCAAAAGTTCTTGTCGTTTCTTAAATGTAATGATTGAATAATTTCGCTTTAAGTGGCAGAAATGGCTAATTTGGACACACACTGATAAGAAAAGGCAATGGAAGACAGTAATAGGGCAGTCAGTGCCAAGTGAAATAAAACAATTGTGCCAGCAGTTGGAATGCCATATGGAAAAATGAAGCCTGGTTTCATAACCAGGATGAAGAAAAATCTGTCAAGGGTTATTTTTGTTGCATATTCATAACCTGATAAATTGTGTTAATTGCTAAAAGAATGAGGAGTCAACCAAGAATGGATTGATTGTGATGGCATTGAAACATGTTAAGAATAGCAACACAGTTGCAGAAATCTATCCAAGTGATATTTCAAGGCTTTTTGTTCTTTTGTTTTCCCACTTAGAACTGGCAGAGAAAAAAATTTGTTTTTGTCACTATTTGCATTTTTGTTTGTATTTTCTACATTTACACATAGAAATCTCATAAATCTTGAGCCACTTATTGTGTACTTAATTTTAATTAAATAAATAGAGATATGATAAGGGTATATACATTAAGTATCCAAGAATTTGGTCATTTTGTGTGCTATATTAGTCTAGAAAGTATTATATCTGAGCACCTTCAGCCATAAATAATTATTCTTCCTTTTTTTTTTTTTTTGGTTTTTGTTGTTTTTGTTGGCTTTTGAATAAAACGTAGAAAAAATATTTAAGATTCAAAGTCCAAACAATGTGGACATATTACCTTTAGACTCACATTTCAACGACCGCCTTTCAAACTCTTCAATTCAGGTCAAATGTAATTTACCATATTAAATTTATACATGCAGATTATGAATATTCAGTGATGACCTTGAACAGATTATAAGAGGCAAGAAGAACAGAGACTTAAAAACTACTATGCTAATAGGTTTTGTGAATTTTTAAAGATGTGTTTGTGTTTAGAGAAATACAAATAAAAAGGTTATAATGACTAAATTGAAAAAGGTGTCAAACTGAATGCTAAGTAGAAACAGCATTTTGGATACTCTTTAGATTACACAGACACCTGACTTTCTTGGATTACTTATGAGAGATACATTCAAGAAAACTTACGCTTCAGAGGAAGTTCTAGAAGCTTTTCTTTTTAAAATTCTATGAGTAGTCTCATCTCCTAGAACTATTTTGTATTCTTAATAGGTTTTCCTAACTCCATACCAACCTAGAGGAGTAGAATGAATGTATGTGTCACTACAAAATTCATATATTAAAGCCCTAATCCCCAAAGTGCTAGTATTCGGAGGTGAAACTTTGGGAGGTATTTTGTCATGAAAGTGAAGACTTCATAAAAGTAATTAGTTCACTTACAAGAAGAGACACAAGAGAGATGGTGTCTCTCTATCATGTGAGGACATAATAATGAAAAGGAGCCTTGACAAAAATTGAATTGGCTGTCACTTTGATCTTGCACCTCCCATTCTCCATATTGCAAGGTATAGATTTCTGCTGTATAAGCCACCCAGTCCATGATGTTTTTTGTTATAGCAACCCCAAAAAACTCAGACAGAAGCTGGTACCAAGAAGTCAAGTACTGCTGAAACAAATACCTAAAGATGAGGAGCACCTCTGGAATTGGGTAATGGGAAGAGGGTAGAAGTTTTGAAGTACGTGCTATAGAAAGCCAATATTGCTTTGAGAGGATTACTAAAGGTGACTCTGATGAGGACTCAGAAAGCAAAGAGGAGAGGTGATGGGAAATATTCCCTCTTCTCAGAGGATACATACATGGGATCATGAATGGAATGTTGGTGGAAGTATGGACCTAAAGGCCAGTTGGATGATGTCTCAGATGGAAATGAGGAACGTGTTATTGGAAACTGGATGAAAAGAAGGTGATTCTTATAAAGTGGCAAACAACTTTGCTGCATTGCATTTGTGTTCTAGTGATTTGTGGAAGGTAGAGCTTGTGCGCAATGAAATTAGATATTCAGCTGAGGAGATTTCTAAGCAAAATATTGAAAGAGCATTGTGCCTCTTCTTGATCGCTTATGGTAAAATGCAAGAAGAGATAAATCAATTGAAGAAGAAATAGTTAAACCAAAAGGAACCTAAACATAAAGATTTGAAAAATTTCCAACATATCCATAATACAGAGAATACAAATGGTGTGATCAAACAACCCTTTGATAAGGAGATTATTATTATTATTATTATTATTATTATTATTATTATTATTTTGAGACGGAGTCTCGCTCTGTCACCCAGGCTGGAGTGCAGTGGCCGGATCTCAGCTCACTGCAAGCTCCGCCTCCCGGGTTTACGCCATTCTCCTGCCTCAGCCTCCCGAGTAGCTGGGACTACAGGCGCCCGCCACCTCGCCCGGCTAGTTTTTGTATTTCTTAATAGAGACGGGGTTTCACCGTGTTAGCCAGGATGGTCTCGATCTCCTGACCTCGTGATCCGCCCGTCTCGGCCTCCCAAAGTGCTGGGATTACAGGCTTGAGCCACCGCGCCCGGCCAAGGAGATTATTATTATGTGTGTGAACCATGAACCTCATCATCCACTCCCCCCGCCCCCCCCACAAAAAAAAAAAAAAACACTGCCAGTTTGGAATAAAGGAAATAGATAAAATGAGATAAAATGAAAGAAGGTTGTCAGACTTCATAGTCTCTACAGGACTAGACTATAGAGCTATTTGGCTACAAAACTGCGCTGTTTTTCAAGACAGGATAAGAATAACCCCACAGGCAATTCATGGGTCTTCAGAGATGCAGCTCCCACCACAGGCTCAGCTTTCATAGGACTGGAGGACAGGGCTGCCTCCATTTTGGTTTCAAAAGGAGGGACTGCTGCCAGCGGAGTCATATGAACAGGGACATCACCTTTGTTCCAGTAGGCTAGAGTTGTGGGGATGGATCGAGTGGGATCACCATTCCACTGAGTCCTAGGGGTGGAACAGCTGCCTCAATGGGCCTGGAAGTTATAGCATCAGTTCAAAGTGGATTATTCTTGAGCATGAAAATATGATGGTGTTTGGCTTGCTAGGTTTTGAGATTACAACATGTCACCCCTTCCTTCTTTCTTATTTCCCTTTTGTAATGGGAACGTCTATCCTGTATCTGTCTCACAGTTGCAGTTTGAAAGTACATAACTTGTTTGGTTTCACAGATTTACAGCTGGAGAGGAATCTTGCCTCAAGATGAATTGTAACTCAAGTCTAACCCATATTTGATTTAGATAATATTTAAGTAAGACTGGACTTCAGACATGCGAGTTGGCCTTGGAACAAGTTAACACTTTGGAGCTCTTGGGATGGAATCAATTTGTTTTTCATTTGAGAAGTGCATAAATTTGGGGGGTTCAGGGATGGACTTCTATGGACAGGATGTTTTTAAACCCATTATGATGTATATGTTTAATCCCTACTCCCCAGTATGATGGCACTTGGAGGTGTGGTCTTTGGGAGGTAGTTAGGTCATGAGAGTGAAGCCCTCAGTAGAATTAGCATCCTTATGAGATAGATACAAGGCAGAGGCAGGTGATCTCTCTCTCTCGCTCTCTGTGTGTGTGTGTGTGTGTGTGTGTATGTGTGTGTGTGTGTGTGTGTGTCTCCCTCTCTCTTTGCACTGTGAAAACATAACCAGGAAAAGGACCCTTACAAAAACCAAATCAGTTGGCACCTTGATCTCAGGCTTCCCAGCCTCCAGAACTGTGAAAAATTGATTTCTGTTGTTTAAGCCACCTAGTCTATGATATTTTTATTATAGCAACCTGAACTAAGATAAAAAGGCCATCAGAATTTCAGGATGAGTTATATTGACCTAGCTACAAAGACATGAAATCAACTAGATGTCTTCTTCTGTCAGGAATTTAATGATTAAATATCTGGGTTTTTGTTGTTGTCGTCATTGTTCTCTAACATAGGAAACAAAAGTCATGACTCATCATAAAGCACCTAATTAAAGTTGTAATAGTTGTAACATTTTGCAAATATAAACTATAAATTTGTCCGTGAAATTATGATATACAGTTCGTGTCAGAGACATGCCTAATGGATTAATTGTGCCAAACTGAAATAATAATATGCGCCAGAAACCTGTACAATCCAAGCAATGTTATGTTAGTCATTAGTTTAATCAATATACCCTAAATTTATTCAATAATTTTCACCTGTATCAACTTCTAGGATAATAAAGTTCTTCCTGCTTGGTACTATAACAAGAATATTTTGAGAATATTAAAATGTTAACTATGGATTACACTGAAGTACATGAAAATAATGTAATGTGAACTTAAAAGAATTATTCTAAGACACAAAACATTGCAAAACATGATTTATATACTTCTGATTTAGTCCTATATCACACTGAACTTATCCTTGGAAATATATTGCCCTTAACCCCTTGTTTTCCTTCTGGACTGTAAATGCCACAAAGGCAATGACTACATCTCTATTGTACTATATTTTTCTATTAAGTACAGTGCCTACCTCACAGGCTCTTTATGGATAAAGATCTAATGCATATTTAAATATCAGTCTAGTTCATTAATAAGTAAGCTAGCATTTATAAAACTACTATGTGAACAAAACACTGTAAGCACTGCATTTTAATCCAATGCCTGGTATTACTTAGAAAATAAATACACACATACTCACATAGCTTTCTCAAACAACAGTGCTGGACTAAGTTCTGAGAAAGTCAACCTCTTTACCTGGGGACCTCTTTACAATGTGTCAATGCTCAGAACAATACAGGTTACTAAACACGTTTTTAAAGTTAAAAGTTTTATTTAATATTGAAAAGGAACAAGGATGGAATTATATGTATATTTCATCAGGTGGAGAAATGAGATCATAATTACAAAGATAATAAAATGACCACAATAAACACTACTATTTGTCAAGGAGCCAAGGAGTGTTAGTTAATGTAGCAGTCACCCTAAGGATGTTATCCTATATAATTTCTATGTCTACTTTATGGATAAGGAAACTGATTTTAAGTGAAATGCAAAAAACTTTAACAATTTATTCAAAGTCACATGAGTAAGTGATAGAACTAAGATATGACATCAGGTCTGTTGAATGCCCAAATTTTTGTATTTTCCACTATTCCATATGCCCTCAGTTATGTAAGAAACTTGCAGAATAACACAGCAAATCTAAGCTGCAATTGAAATTTAACATGTTTGTTTCTCTGATTGCAATTTTCATTTGGTGCCATTAAAAAGTAATGTTCTGTGAGTGAATTCAGCAGCAATTGTGATGATTTATCCAAAAAAGATGAATTGCATATTTAGTAATAAATGTCTTTATATTACATAGAATACTTAACCCTTGAGTAGTTGATATAAAGGAAAGTTACTAGTTTGAACTGAAGGGGAAAATAAATTAAGACATGTTAAGCAGTATAATGAAGAGAATACTCAATGTGACAAGAAAAACAATGTCTCCAAAGGACCATACAACAACCTTTTCAATATTTCAAAATTTGACTAGTTCAAAGAAGTGTGATTAATGTATATAGGAATAATAAAAGTTATATAACTAGAAATTAATCATATATTGATTCATTATTTACTCATTTTCAGATTGTTCCATTATATTTTGTCCATATGAATGCTTATTGATTTTATTTTTCCTACATGCTTTAGAATTTTAGTTTGAAACTCAGTTACTGTATTTTTAAATTCTCTATTTTTACTCACTTCTATATGTTACCGCTTTGTAGTCATGCAGAATAATTTTTTCATTTGGATTTTTGTTTTTGTTTTATTAAAAATTGGCTATTGGTACCCCATGGTGATACTGAACATACATATCAACCTAGCAGATGACTTAGCTCAAGTTCTGCCTACAGGTTCTACCTCTCATAGCCATAGGCATAAATCAGTTGAAATCTTATTTTGTGTGTCAGTGGTTCCTGTATGAGTCCCTAATTTCTTATGTAAGCTTGGTTTGTGTTCTACGTGTTATTTTTGGTATTACATTATTTTTTGGCACTTTGGAAATTTTTCTGTACTTCTTTTTCTCACTTTTCTCATTATGGAGATGCGGCAGGTAAGAGCATATATTGGTTCCATTACTTCCTCACTATTCCCATTGCTTTAGTTCATTGTTTCCTACCTGTTGTAATGATATTGCTATCAGTTCCCCTTGAGAAGCCCTTTAGAGGCAGAATTGCATAGTTTTAAGGCCGATAGAATGGTGCAGAAAACTAGAAACAAATGAGTATTTTGGGGTCAGTAAATGAATGGGACCAGTGTTAATATGGAAATACAGGAGGAGGAGCAAGGTAAAGAGCTTAGATAAGGAGCTCAGTTTTGAACTACAGACTTTGTAGAAGATTCAGACAACTCTAAGTCTAACTTGGATATAGCTTACAGTATGTTTTCATTACTGTTTAATTAAAACAGAGCTACTGTTATACTAGAAAGCTTGCTTATTTGTTCTTGTTGGTCGTATCCTTTATTCTGACCACTAACCCTCTTTCATTATCTGTGTTTATATATTTTGTGTGTACCTGTGTGTGTGTGTTTGTGTGTGTGTGTATTTAACATTAAATGAGTTATTTTATAGGCTCTGGTTTCTTTATATGTATTAGTTTTTAATCATGTTAATATCAGCTTGGCAATTATACAAGGTTATTATAAAAATCAACAGGCTATACTTATCAAATAATCTGTAGATCCCTGTACAAACTAAAATGCAGAGTTCTGTACAAAAGTAAGATATTATTAAAATTAATGGGTCATTTAGTCTCATATGTAATAATACTAAAGCTAGGTGAAATTTTCGATGATGATGAAATGTTCATTATTAACATACTTAGGCAGTGTCATTTATAATGAAGCTAAAGAATAAAGGTAATTCTTACTGCCTATTACAGGTCTTCTAAGGAATTGCATAGCATCAAAATTATTTTATTTTACTTTCATCATAGACTTCCATATAATTTCTCAGGGCCCCTTTGCACTTTGCATCTTAAAATCTAGATATCCTGTCTTGCTTTTTTTTTTTTTTCCCACCAGCCAACACCACCTACTTCTGGGAAAGAAAAAACAAAAAACAAAAAACAAAAAACCTTTGGCACAAAGCTTAATCAAATAGAAAATCAATTTATAATGAATTAAAATGACTACAATGTATTTTAAAAATTACTTTTTGTATTGCTACCTGTCTTAGCATCTATATTAGTTGCATGAAATAATGTTTTGGAAAATAGAGATTATAATTAATTATTAAATTTCATTTTCTGTTATAATATTTAATACATTTTTCCTATGATGCAAATTTTAATACAGAAGTTCTCTCAAGATTATTACTGCAAAACATTATATTTACTTTTCCTAATTATATTCATTTTATTTTGAGTTTCTTATATATGCATTCAGAATCACATCCCTCTCTTTCACTCTCATTTCTCTCTGTGATGACAATGCCACTTGCTAATGGCTGCTTCTTGGCATCCTCTCCCTCAGTCTGGCATTGCTGCCAACTTCTGACTTCAAGGAATGAAGTTCTTTTTCTCCTAACCATCAGTTATTAACCTCATATTTCCAGGAACACATCCAAATTTTATCCCCCATCCTGTATCAAGGTCTTCTTAAGTAACTGAAAATAAAAGTCATTTTTTCCTCAAGAGTCTTCTGACAACTTCTATAGATCTCTGCTCTGGCTACGTTTTCATATGAGGATTCAATAGCAGTACATTTCCACAAAAATCTATATTATCAATGTTACTGGTAATATGTTTATTAAATATTTGTTTTTGTTTTTTAAATCTAGGGAATTCTGATCAGAGAATAAAGGTGAATTTTATGCTGTATTTTTGCCTGGTATATAAACAATTTAAAAGTGAAGGTGATTGCATCTACAGCACATTCAGGATCTGTATTCCCTTCACCAGTTTTCACACTTTGAATAAAGCTTGGACATAGAAGAAAAGGAATGGAAGATTAGACATATGGGGACACTTAAAACACACACACTCTGCCAGGCTGAAGTGAGTCTAGGTGATGACAGTCAGTTTATCTTTCTATGATCATGCTTGGTTCTGTTCAATCTTTTACTTGAATTTATTTGCCCCTTTTCAATAATATGCTATTTAAGAATCTTTTAATGAGAATGTTTGTATAAATACATTATCAGGCAATAATTTTTAGTGTTTCATCAAAATTAACTTCCTTTTCTTCCAAGATGCAAAGTCATAGTATATTTTCAAGGCTCTATTGCAGGTGGAGCAATGTGAGTTCTGGCCCATGTGTTTGAAGAAATGGTAGATGATACTTCCACAGTGGAATAAAACAATATCCCAGACACGTTTACCTTTCCTCTTCTCTCCTCCTTCATTTGAAAAATGAAGATGGCTTCTTTTGTTTGACTATGTGAGTAAGATTAGGCTGACACTGGAAAACAATGCCAAAGATGGCAAAAGGTCTTCCAAACTGTATGCCAGCAAGATTTTGTAAAACAGCCCCCAGTGACATGCACACTTTCAAAAAATGTTCTATTATGTTACGTCACTAAAATTCTGGGGTCTATTTGTTTCCACAGCCAATTTACACAAACTTAATACAGTATCTGTGGAGCTTCTTCAGAAAGTGACAATTTATATTATAAATATTAACTGCTTTGGAGATTTTATTTCCTTTATTACCAGCCTTTGAGGTTTGGCAATTTTGTGAGGTACTGTGATTGGCTGACTTTTTTTATCCTGTGTTAAAGGTTGTTTCAGCAGAGGATAACATAGCTAATTGGTGGGAAGTTCAGTTCAAACCAGGAATGCAACAAATGGCCAACAGCTATTGAATATCTGAAAATTAAGCCTTTCCCTTGGGAGAAAAGGGGCTAATTTGTATTCAATTATCTAATTAATGGTCACAAATCACCTCTGCCTGAAATGTTTACAATAAGAAGAAACCATTGTATATTAAGACGTAAAACATAGTTAATTTCTATCTCATTGGAGCTCTCAATGGTCCCCTGAGATCTGATGAAGCAATTTTATGGGCCTCAGGACCACTTCTAAGAATTTAACAACATTTAGGACGGGTTATAACCTAGAAGTTAGCAATTTATTATCAGTATTCAACTAATATGGTTTGGCTGTGTCCCCACCCAGATCTCATCTTGAATTGTAACTCCCACAATTCCCATGTGTCATGGAAGAAACCTGGTGGGAGGTAATTGAATCATGGGGGCGGGTCTTTCCTGTGCTGCTCTCATGATAGTGAATAAGTCTCAGGAGATCTGATGGTTTTAAAAATGGCAGTTTTCCTGCACACGCTCCCTTCTCTTGTCTGCCGCCATGTGAGATGTGCCTTTCACTTTCCGCCATGATTGCGAGACCTCCCCAGCCATGTGGAACTGTAAGTACAATAAATCTTTCTTTTGGAAATTGCCCAGTCTCGGGAATGTCTTTATTAGCAACGTGAAAACTGACTTATACAGCACTTAATTTATCACATAGTCAGCATAGAGGGAATAATCGGTATTTTTAAAGACTCATTTTCATAAAATATTCACATAGAATAAATTAATTTGAGTGAAGAACCTACTGAATGATGATGGATATAGATATACTTCTAAAAGGGCTATAAGATTCTACTGGTGGTTTATAATAACCAGATCAAAAGCGATGGCATCTGCTTCTTGGAGTTTTGTTTTGATCCATCATAAATGTGTGTTTTATATATCTGTGTAAGATACAAACATGTTAGATTGAGTAAATGTTTTATATTTCAGTGCAAAATTGCTTAGGGCTAAATATTGTCCTTAGGTTTCCATGTGGTTTTGCTAACTTCATTCATCACTTCTGTAAAACATTTCTCTGCTATAATTGTTTATTGCAATCTAGAATAAAAATGTCAACTTGTGCTTTGGAAACATTGTGTGAGTACCTCTATATTTTGAAATCTCCAGATTGTATCTTGTTCTCTGTGGCATATATGATAATAATAATTAATTATTGAGGGATTACTTTATGATATGCATTGTTCAATGTGCATTACATTTCTTAACTCACGTAATACTCATTGAGGTTCTACAAAAGTGTACCCATTTTGCAAGTGTAGAAACTGGCTTTTAGCAATGCCAAATATCTTGCTCGAGGTAACATGGATAGAAATGATGAGGATGTAATTTGAGCCCAGTGAGTCTAGCATCAGAATGCAGTGTGCATATTGACCATATTTCTTTTTATAAACACCTAAGTCAGCTTTGAGATATATTTTAAAGGCTTTTTCCACATTCATTCAAAATTATAGAAGAGTAAAAGTAAATATGTTAAATCAGCTTTAACTACTGCACCAATATTTTCGTAGACAATCTTTGGAAGATATTATAGATGATACATTTTATCTGAAGAAACTTAAGAATGCTGCTCTTTCATCTCAGGCTTCTGATCAGAATCGCATACAAAGAATGGAAGGCATAAGAGTTCTAGAATATGTGTTTTATTAATCGGCCAGGTTATTTTTTATGAATCAATGTAAAGCCAAATTGGTCCTGATGTTTTTCATTTATGTTCCTATTGCATTGCTCCTTCTTTAGAATAGAGGTTGTTTTTGTCTTTATTTTGACCTATTTGTCAGAGACAGTTTCATTCCTTGCTCTCCCACTTAGTGCTTTTCACACATAGCATGTTATATAAACTCCTGGCCTCGCTCTTGCCTTGGTAGTAATAGCTGGTAAATCTAAATGGCAATAATAATGTTGTTTATCTCATAGAATTATTAGAGGTATTAAATAGCTTTTCAGTTAAGTCACATTGCAAAGGGCCAGAATAAAATGGGAGGCACAATAAATTATATTTAACAACAATAGGAATAGAAATTTAATATCGTTAACAAATGCTAATGTGTATCTTTTTATTGTTTAACTTTGAAAATTAACCACTGAAACTAACCTAAAACAGCAACCAATTGAAACTATTATCATGACCTTTATAAATTACAACTCGAAAACAGAATAATTGTCTCATGCTACCATTATTCCTTTAAGCCAGCTAAAACCATGTAGTGATGAATACAACTCCTTCTGCTCCCTGGAGACTATGATATTTCCTTAAACTTCTACTGAGCTTTCAATTACAAGGAAGAACAGAAACAGTGAAAGCCCTGCAATACCGTATTACTCTATAGCTACTTGAGAGGGAATAAAAAAGGATACTAGGCCTGAATAATTATAGCAGGAACCAGATGATGAGCTCACCAAGAGTCCCAGATAAATATTTCCAGTACTCAAAAGACATGAGAGGCTTTGCTAACTCATTTTCTAGTCAATTATTTGAAATGTCTTAGACAACTTGAAAGTAAAGAAACATCCCAGAACTCATTACAATCTGCTAGCTATGTTGTAAAGTTGTCATCCATATTGAGTGGTCTTGAGTGTCCCATTGCAGTCCATTATGACGTAGTTATAAAATTTATTTTTCTTCAGTCATATATATGTCAAGCTACTCCTCAGAAAAGAACAATTTACTTTCTGCTTAATTCCTACACTGTTGCTACTTTAAAGACTTAGTATTATTTGACTTGGTCAAGTTACTTTCTTCTCAAATAAATTCTGAAAATGTGATTCCTTTAAAATTTTCCTTCAATAATTCTATCTTTTTTTTCCATTACACTGTTAGTGGTTGAACAAACGGTATGATCATATTTAGTTTGATATAAATAAAATATCATGTATACAAATTACTATGTTTGGGGTTCTTTCTTCCTTTTCTTTTCTTTCTCTATTTTTTTTTTTGTTAGTTTTCTCGTCACATTACAAAGGCAAAAAGTCGGATTTAGGTAGTTGCTAGTTAGAATCATTTCTAAATAGGCTGAACAATACAGAATTATTAACTACAGGCACTATGCTGTACAGCAGGTTTCTAGAATTTATTCATCTTGCATAACAAATTATTATACTGTTGAACAACAACTTCATCTTTCCTTCTTCACCAGTCTCTGGAAACCACCATTCTACTCTCCACGTCTATAATTTTGACCATTTAAGATAACTCCTATACATAGAATCATGTAATATTTGTTCGTGACTGCCTTATTTCACTTACCCTAATATCCTACAGGTTCATCCACATCGTTGCATATGGCAGAATTTCCTTTTTTGTCTGAATAATATTCTGTTGTACATATGTAACACATTTTCTTTATTCCTTCATCTATCGATGAACTTTTAGATTGTTTCCATATCTTTTGTTTGTTCATTCCATTTTTATTTGTTAATTTATTTTATTTCAATAGCTTTAAGTTTGCCTATGGTTTTTGGGTATATAAATGAATTGTGTAATGGTGAAGTCAGACATTTTAGAGTATCTGTCACTCAAATAGTGTACATTGTACCCAATATGTAGTTTTTTATCCCTCAGTCCATTTCCACCATCCCTCCTTCTGAGTCTCTAATGTCCATTATACCATTCTGTAAGCCTTTGTGTACCCACAGTTCAGCTCCCATTTATAAGAGAGAACATGGTATTTGGTTTTTCCATTCCTGAGTCACTTCATTTAGAATGATGGTCTCCAGTTCCATCCAAGTTGCTGCAAAAGACATTATTGTACTCATTTTTATGTCTAAGTACAATTCTGTGGTATATATATACCACATTTTCTTTATCCACTGATTGGTTGATGGGCACTTAGGTTGGTTTCATATTTTTACAATTGTGAATTGTTCTGTGAATTGTGCTGCAATAACATATGCATACAGGTGTCTTTTTGATATAATTACCTATTTTCTTTTGTGTGCATACCCAGTAGTGGGATTGCTGGATCAACTGGTAGATCTACTTTCAGTTCTTTGAAAAATCTCCATACTGTTTTCCATAGAAGTTATAATAATTTACATTCTCACTAGCGTATATAAGCAATATCTTTTCAGCACATCCATACCAACATCTATCTTTTTTTTACTTTTTAATAAGTGCCATTCTGGCTAGGGTAAGGTGGTATCTCTTTGTGGTTTTAATTTTAATTTCCCTGAATATTAGTAGATTTTAATTAAATTAACTCTGAAGCATATTAAGATATTAAATGTTAAATAAATGTAGATCATTTTTATCATTTGTGTTGGCAAATTATACTTTTTTTTTCATAGCACACTCAAGAAGTCTTGGTATTGAATATGTTCCAGATTGATGGTCTTCTCTTATATTGCCCTAATCGATGACTTTATAGGCCCTCATTTTGACTAGAGCATCATTCACCAATGAAAGTTTCGTTCTCAGTGTTTTTTAGGGAAAAATCCATTTTCTCCCTTTTTCCCACTTCTACAGGGTGCCTGCGTTCTTTGACTTGTAACCCCCTTACTCCACCTTCAGTTGGCAGTGGTGATTTGAGTTCTTACATTGCCTCACTATTCTCTTATTTCTCTCTCTTCACTTTTATGGAAACTAGTGATTACATTGGGTTCACTAAGATAATCCAGTATTATCTCTCCACCTCAAGGTCATTAATTTAATTACATCTGCAAAGTCTATTTTGCCATGTAAGGTTACATAGTCACAGGTTCTAGTTTAGGATGGAGGTATCAAAGGAGGGGTCAATTATATGTATATATGTTCTATGTTCTTTTCTTCACTACTAATACTTATATTGTGAAAAATATTCTTGCTATATTCTAGCAGGTTAGTATGCATACATGTAAAATAAATCCTTTATTGTCCAAGAAAAATTGAAACACAAATTTGAGAACTCAGTGAAAAAATAAAAGATCATAGGTCTCTAATCATATATTCTTGCACAGATAAAAAATAATTTATACTTATCAAGGTCTTAATGTGCTTAGCATATATCAGAAATTGATGTCATATCTTAATAACACTTTTATCCTTACAACAAACTTATGAAATAGGAGCTATTATTAACATTATTGTTTACTGAAAGGATACTGAAGCTAAGAACATTTATGCAAATTGTCCAAAGCTGGCAAGTAACAACCCGATCTGGTCTTAGTCTATGTGCTAATTATTATGCTAAACTTCTATCCTCTTAACAAGAAGACTGAGAATATTTAACTTTAACCACAAATAAAGAATATTGTAACCTAAGACATTAATGGAAGACATTTGTGGAATAGTGTGTGGCAACTTATTTTATTTTTAATATCTGTACACCCAAATATCTTAGAAGTTAATATGTTCCATTTTTAGGTAGCCCACAATAGGAGGAGTGGGAGGACTTTGCGTTGTAGGGACAGATCCCTCATGAATGCCTTCTTGCCTTTCTGGCAGTAATGAGTGGGTTATCACTCCATTAGTTATCAAATGTCTGCTCCCATAACTAATGTAGTAAACTGGGTACCTCATCCTCCTTTTCCTGCCTCCTCCTCTTTTGCTATATAGCACAACTGCTCCTCCTTTGCCTTCCTCCACAACTGAATGCTTCCTGAGGCCTTACCAGAAGCAGATGCTGGGGCCATACTTCTTGTAGAGCCTGCAAAACCATGGGCCAAATTTAGACATCTTTTCTTGATAAGTTATCCAGATTCAGGTATTTCTTCATGCAGTACAAAACAAAGACAACCCACAATTCTGTTCTATATATTATTCACTTTTAATGAACTATTTAGAAACCTGAACTTAAGATTTGTATTATCTTTGAATCTCTGCATACACATTCTGCTTTCTTAATGCAGTGCTTCTGTTCCACCTTTTTCTTCTATGCCTCCTATTTCTTATCTATAAGAATTAAATTTTGACATGTAGATTGTCATTGACTCCTGTCCAAAACTTTGGCGGTCTACCCTCATTTTCTCCTACAGTACTCTGGATTTACCTGTCATATGTGTTACCATTTATTCAACAATTCTTTTTTGCTGTGTTTCCTATTACACTATAAACTAATTGAATACAGCAATCTTACTTTCTTAATTTCCATTGGATTTCTTGTGTTTGGCTGGCTAAATAAATATTTATTAAATAAATAAGTAAATAAATATATAGTGAGGTATTAAATTATTGTATTCTAGCTTATGTTGGCTCATAAAATCCAAGATTATCTTACTAGAGCTATGTAGAAGTATATGTTAAGCAATTGATTGAAATTTTTGAAACTATCATAAATTTACTTTAGATAGCAGATAGTGGAATTTAAATTCAGCTATAAGAATTAAGTAATTACTCATGTTAACTGAATAAGTTTTTAATACATGTTAGTATATCTAAAGAATTGTATTACCAGTATTTCTGGAAATGCTGATAGTTATGTTGAAGAAACTTTAATTAAAATTTGAGCACTTGTTTTTGTCTCTGAAAAAAATTTAGCCAATCTTTATTACACACAAGAAACTGAGAAATTAAAAATGTGTACATCTAGAGACCAAACAGGAAAAGGACGGACAAAAATTGTTTAAATAAGAGGAAAAAACATATGTCTAAAAGAAAATATTCAGAGATGCTAAAAGTTGATATCCATTCCCTCTTTACTTTTTGTATTTATAGACAAATTGCGGAATTTTTATACGAATTGATTTTCTTAACCTAATGATATGTGCACTAGAGGAGCATAGACAGAGATAATGACAAATTGAGCCAAAAGTGTTTTCCTGGTGTATTAGTTTAGATTCACCCAAGAAACAAAATGAACAGGATATATCGAGATATATATATATATATCCATCCATACATACACATACAGATATATGTGTGTGTATATATATATAGTGCATGTGTATATAGTGTATATATATATAGATCTTTCTCTCACTGTATATATTTATTTGTGTATATATATACACACACCCACACAGTCAAGGTTAAAATCTGCAGGGTAGGCCAGCTTTGTGTGTGTGTACATATATATATATATATATATGTATCTGTACATATGTATCTGTGTGTGTGTATATATATATATATATGTACACACACACACACACACACACACACACACACACACACACACACAGAGTCAAGGTTAAAATCTGTGGGGTAGGCCAGCTGACTAGAGACCAAACAAAGCATTACAGAGTCAGTCCAACAGTGGTCTTCCAGTGGAATTCTTTCTTCTTCCAGAGAGGTCAGTCTTATTCTATTAAAGCCTTCCACTTATTTGATGAGGCCCACTCACATTGTGGAGTGTCATCTCCTTTACTCAGAGTCTACAGAATTAAATGTCAATCTTAGCTAAAAAGCACCTTTACAGAAACATCTATAATAATAACTATTGGGGTCCGTGCCGGGGTGGTGGAGAATGAACAGACACAAAAGACAAAGACAAACAGAGAACATGGCGGCCACACTCAGAGCCTCCACCTCACTTTATTTATACTCCATAAACCCCATGTCAGCAGAAAGAACACAATGCAAAACAAACTTTCTTTACCCAGATGTAACCTTCTACTCAGTTCCTTGTCTCTATGCTCTTCCTTATCTGCCTGCCTTCTTGGCACCTATGGGAGTTCATTAAAAGTTCAATTGGAGATACTGTCCTTGAGCCCTATCTATTTTCAGCATACTGTTTTCAAAGGCCCCTGCATTTCCCCCTTTTTGTTTTGCCTCAGTCCTAAAAAGGTAGCCCATATCTGTTCCTGTGTTTTCTTTTGTTTTTGGAGGCAATGGAGGGAGCATCGAATCACCAAGAGAAGTAGACCCAATCCGAGTGCCCAAAGCAATATACTTCCAGAGATTGTAGAAATCCATGTTTTCATCTGGGTCTATGAGTTAAGGGCAGCAAGGCGTTGACCCAGCTCCTGCAGGGTTGCGGTTCCGGACAACACATGTAATTGTTGTCGAAATGCTTCAGAAATGTTCTGAGTGAGATCTTGGATGTCCAAACTAATATTTTTATCGCCTACTAATAATTTTCGGATTTTGGTCCAATTCTGAGAGATATTAAAAGGCACAGGTGTTACACAAAATTGAGTGGAGTTCCAATCACATTGTAATGTTATCCGAGTACTGAGGACAGTGAGCTGATCTCCAAGCCATGTCAATGCTTGCTCCATGTTGTCCAATCTTTCAGCAAGTTGAGAATCAATGTTTCATTGTTGAAGCCATAACCGGTGAGATTGTTCATGCCATTGCTGCACAAATTCAGCATTATGTATGCTTTGATGAAGAGCGAGCCCTGCTACGGCTGCAGTGGAGGCAATGGCAACAAGGCTCATCACGGAGGCAATTATAAGTCCAAGGGCACGGCGGGTTCGCTGGAGAGAAGTCCAAATATAAGTCTCAAGAGGTGATGCCCCCCACGGTCGCGTAAGGTTAACAGGTAGCCAAATTTCCTTTTGACTGACACAGGTTAAAGGTTCTACATTTTGATAAACCACAGAAGTAGTACCCAAGCCAGTGAGTATAACTGAAACTTATCTTTTTTTTTTTTTATTTTATAGGCCACTAATTTAAACAAATGATAGACACATCCACCCCCATATCAATTAACCCTTTAAAACCTATTTCATTAATGTGTAATGAACATAAGGGCTTTTGATTAGAAACTAAAGTTTCCCAAAAAACAGTTTTTTCTGTGTTACCAAACCCTCCCTGTCGAGATATCTCTCTAGATAGGAACAGAAAAAAAAAAAAAGGCAATAAAAGTAATTGTGCAATACGATCCCCTGCCTCTAGGCGTATAAATTGTGAGACTTGTATCATAATAAGAATTTTATTAGTAACATTAGGATCAATGATTCCTGGAATCACCATTAACCCCTGTATAGCACTGTTGTTTTGACCTAACAAAAGTCCTACATGTCCTTTTGGCAAAGGGCCACACACTCTAATAGCTAATTTATATACTCCTCTATTAGGACACAAGGTATAAGGCTGAGTGATAGCTAAGTCAGCAACGGCGCTCTGCTTAGTTGCCGCATAAAGCTGAGAAACTGGGGTAAGGTGTGGGATCCTTAAGGAGGACTTGAATTCATTCCTTGATGTTGGAGGCCATTGCTTACTGGATATTGTAGTAGACTTGTATTGTAATTGTTGGGGCCCCAAGCCTGTGGACCCCGACTTCCGTTTCCCGGGAGAGGAGACAGTAAATTTCCACTTTTATCAGTTTTGGAACGACATTCACTTATCTAATGTCAACCTTTACCACAACATTTTTACACCTCTGAAGGCAGCTTTCTGCCTTGAGGGATAAAAGTGTTCAATTTTTTACGACATTCTTTTTTGAAATGTCCAGGTTTACCACACTGAAAGCAAACACCTTGTTTGTTATTTCCTTTTAAGGCTTTAGACAAAGTACAAGCAAATAATTGAGCATTATAAATAGCCCCTCCAACACTAGCACAAGTTTTAATATATTTATCTAAATTGGCCCCACTGGCCTTTAACGGTCTTAACAATTTTTGACAGTCAGCATTAGCATTTTCAAAAGACTATGTTTGTAACAAAATTTTTTAAAGCAGGGCCAACACCCACAGTTTTTAAGACAGCATCCTGAAAACGGGCTACTAAATCTGGATATGGTTCATTTGTGCCCTGTAAAATCTTCACAAAGGAAAAGGAAGATTTTCCTGCTATCTCTACCTTGTTCCAGGCCCTTAAAAACAAAGTCTTGATTTGAGTAAGGGCGACATCATCTAGGCCAGCCTGAGCGTTAAGAGTAGCATACTGGCCCATGCCTGTAAGTTGTTCCTCAGTGGGTCCTGGGGGATCACACGTAGCATTTTTTCTAGCCTGTACATGTGCCTTGTCCATCCACCAGTTGTGCAATTATAACCACTGAGAACGATCAAGAAGAGCCTTCCCCAAAGTCTCCCAGTCTATAGGAAACATTAAATTTTCTGATGAAAAAGCGTCAAGAAGACCAAGGATAAAAGGAGATTGAGGTCCATAGTTAGAAATGGCAGCTTTTATTTCTTTTAAAAATTTAAATTGTAAGGCATTAAATTGGACATTATTGCCACCATTTGGAAACTGAGCATTAGGAGCAAAAGAAGCACGAATAATTGGAAACAGATCCAGCTCCTTAAATTTTCTTATCTTTTCCTTTTCTCCCTCCCCCATTGGCAGGAAAGGCACTGAGAAAACTTTACCAGACAAAGGTAAGGAAGCTGGGGGGTTGGAGGCACTGGAAAATCCTCTTCTAACAGGGCAGAAGGAAAAGAAACAGAGAAAGCTCGCAAAGGTGAATTAGAAGAATGTATCTGTAATATCTGTTGAAGCATTCCCATAGTATGCTGCATGTCAGAATTCCCCTTAGAAGAAGGAAGAGCTGGCTCTTCCTCTTCTCCCCCTTTTGCTACCCCCCCCCCATCCTCTATTACTCTGGCATAAATGGGCTCCATTTCAGATTAATTTTTTTCCAAATTTTCAGATGCCTTTCCTCCTGTGGCTACATCACCACACTCTGAATCAGTCTCAAGTAACTCTAATGCCTGAGTGACAGAGTTACACAAGGTCCACAAATTTGGAGGCATAATATCCCCTAACTGGAGAGCTCTAAGCAGAGCTTTTACTACCTGTAACCATTTTCTCCAATTCAGCTGCACTTTAGTCTGATACTGAAACCAGTAACAATGTTGTTCAACATGGGCAAACAATCGCTTCAAAGTCTTTTTCTTTCACTTCTACTCCTATAGACAGCAACAGTCCTTGAAATAGCCGTAAATATTCTGAGGCCAGAGAGGTGGAATTCCCCATAATGAAAGCTTAAGAAGGTTCCCCTTAACAATATCCGGGCTTTACCAGCTCCTAGGGGGTTCCCCTTCTTGTTCTCCCCTACTCACCCTTGCGAACCCTGCTCGCTGCGCTACTTATTGGGGTCCGTGCCGGGGGTGGTGGAGAATGAACAGACACAAAAGACAAAGACAAACAGAGAACATGGCGGCCACACTCAGAGCCTCCGCCTCACTTTATTTATACTCCATAAACCCCATGTCAGCAGAAAGAACACAATGCAAAACAAACTTTCTTTACCCAGATGTAACCTTCTACTCAGTTCCTTGTCTCTATGCTCTTCCTTATCTGCCCGCCTTCTTGTCGCCTATGGGAGTTCATTAAAAGTTCAATTGGAGATACTGTCCTTGAGCCCTATCTATTTTCAGCATACTGTTTTCAAAGGCCCCTGCAAATAACTGATCAAACATTAGTCACCACAGCCTAGTCACATTGACATATAAAATTAAATATATCATTTTCTTACATCTTCATCTATGATTTTGATTTTTACAAATCATGTCAAGATCTTCCTTCATACTGCAAATCTCCTCTACCCTAAGAATTTGTATGAATTTAGATGATTTATTAAACAGAACTGATGGCTGCATAGCTCATCCTTTTATTTTCACTTATTCCTTCTTTAATATCTTCCTTTATTTAGATACAAGTTTCTAATCTATGTCCTTTTCTTTATCTCTGAAGAAGATCTTTTAACATTTCTTGAAAGGCAAGTCTGTGGGCAACAAATTCACTCCCTGCTTTTCTTGAGATGGAATCTCACTCTGTAGCCCAGGCTGGAGTGCAGTGGCACCATCTTAGCTTACTGAAACCTTTGTCTCCACGGCTGAAGCAATCCTCCCACCTCAGCCTCCCAAGTAGCTGGGACCATAGGAGTCTGACATCATGCCAAGCTAATTTTTGTTTTTTGCACAGATGGCATTTCTCCCTGTTGCCCAAATTGATTTTGAACTCCTGGGCTCAAGTAATCTGCCCATCTTGGCCTCCTAATGTTCTGGGAATGTAGGTGTGAGCCACCACACCTGTTTTTTTTTTTTTTTTTTTCTTTTATTTATTTATTTATTTATTTATTTATTTATTTAGACAGAGTCTTGCCCTGTTGCCCAAGCTGGAGTGTAGTAGCGTGGTATTGGATCACCAAAACACAACCTCTACCTTACAGGTTCAAGTGATTCTCGTTCCTCAGTCTCCTGACTAGCTGGGACCATAGGCACGCAGCCCAGCAGCCAGCCAATTTTGTATATTTAGTAGAGATGGGGTTTTACCATGTTGGTCAGGCTAGTCTTGAGCTCCTGACCTCAAGCGATCTGCCTATCTTGGCTTCCCAAAGAACTGGGATTAGAGGTGTGAGCCACTGTGCCTGGCCATGGCCCATTTTTTGTTTGAGAAAAGTTTTCTTTCACCTTTGAAGGATAATTTTACTGTATACAGAATTCAAGGTTGGTAGTTCCTCCCTCCTCCCACCACCATCTCAATATTTAGGTATTTTATTCCACTCTTTCTCCACTCTTTACTTGCTTGCATTGTTTCTGAGAAGTCCTATGTAATTCTAGGCATTTAGTATAATTAGGTGCAGGGTTTTGTCTTTATTTATTTTTTTTAAGCATTTGTTCTACTTAGTATTTTCTGAGCTGCCTGGATCTTTGATTTGATGCCTGACATTACTTTGAATAAATTTGAGCCATCATTGCTTCAACATTATCTTTTGTTCCTTTTTCTCATCTACTTCTGGTATCACCATTTAATGTATGCTCTACGTCTTGTAGTTGTTCCAAAGTTTTTGGATATTCAGCTTCATTGTTTATCACAGTTTCTTTTCTCTTTGCTTTTTACTTTTGGAAGTTTCTACTGACATAACCTCAAGGTGACTAAATCTTGCTTCAGCCAGGTCCAGTCTATTAATGTGCTCATCAAAGGCATTCTTCATTGTTATTACAGTGTTTTAAAATGCTAGCATCTCTTTTAATTCTTAGAATTTTGATTTTTCTACTTACATGATCTATCTGTTCTTGAATGTTATCTGCTTTAGACTACACCCCTTAGCATATTAATCATAGTTATTTTTTTCCTGGTCTGATAATTCTAGCATTCCCGCTATATTTGTGTCTGGTTCTGATGTTTGCTCTGTGTCTTCAAATTGCACTTTATGCCTTTTAGTATCCTTTGAAATATTGTGAAAAACTGTACAATGATGTATGAAATCAAAGGAACAATGACAGGTAGACCTTTAGTGATGTTGTGCTAAGATGTGTGAAAGGGAAAGTGTCTGTAGTCCTATAATTAGGTCTCAGTCTCTTAGGAAGTCTGTGTCCTTGGACTGTGAACTTCACAAATGCTTCTCAGTCCCTCGCCCTCCTTAAGTGAGACAGGAAGGCTAGATGGGCCTGGAATTTAGTATGTCCTTTTCCTTAGGTCAGCTGGGTTTTGGTAAAAATCATTTCTCTTAATGGTAGACCTTATTAAGAAGAACAGAATGTTCTGAGAATTCTGCTCTGGGCATATTTCTAATGGCTTTCTCGTCGCGAGGAACCTAAGACTCTTGGAGCTAAAACTCACAAAAGTGTTGGGTTTTTCATAAGACTGGCTTTCTCTGGAGTTTTCAAATCTTATACTTGTCTACACTGAGCCTCCAGCAGTTTGTCAATTACAGTTGCGGTTTTTCTACCTCAGTACTGGTTTTTATGTGGAGGTTTCTGCTCATGGATCCCTTTTCCATTAAGTTGTGATTTTTCCTATTATATGTGTGTCTCTTGAATTTTGGGGGCAAGCAGTTTGTGACCTCATTTTTCAAACAGATACTGAAAGAATTGTTGATTTTGAGTTTTTTATTTACTTATTCTTAGGATGGAGTGATTACTCCTAAGCTCCTTATATGTCACAGTGGAAACTAGAAATACTATTTCATAGTTTTAGCAGGTGATGGTCAGTTAGAAACAGAACAATATATTTGTCATCTTTCTTGAGACAGTGCTTAGAATTCAGTCATGTAAAAATGGTGACCGAACAGAAACATTTAATTATAGCTATTATGACACTGGCAGTAAATGTGTCGCAGTTGAAATTAAGATGCTGACTATCATATGACTCTAAGCATCCTTTCATAATAACTGATTCTTGTCTAATAGTCTTGCCTTGTCTTGACTTCCAGGTAAGGCAGTGACTGGCCATGTGCATTGAAATTGTCTCTTTAGATGAAAGAGGGAAGATTAGAAACAAGAGCACAAAGCCTCCTTCTATTAAAACTGAAATACATATATATATATATATATATATATATATATATATATAAAATGTACTAGAAAATTTCAAACTAAATAAAGGGCCTCTACTATAAATTGTCTCTGGCAGAAAAAAAGTTAAGAAAGTCCTGGGCGCGGTGACTCAAGCCTGTAATCCCAGCACTTTGGGAGGCCGAGGCGGGCGGATCACGAAGTCAGGAGATCGAGACCATCCTGGCTAACACGGTGAAACCCCCTCTCTACTAAAAAATACAAAAAAACTAGCCGGGCGAGGTGGCGGGCGCCTGTAGTCCCAGCTACTCCGGAGGCTGAGGCAGGAGAATGGCGTAAACCCGGGAGGCGGAGCTTGCAGTGAGCTGAGATCTGGCCACTGAACCCCAGCCTGGGGGACAGAGCGAGACTCCGTCTCAAAAAAAAAAAAAGGGCACCCAGGTTGAATACGCCAATATTATTTACATGTATTTCAGAAATACATATACGGAGGAGAAAATAATAAAAAATAAAAAAATAAAAAATAAAACAAGTATCTCCAAGGTCATAATGAAGGAAGCAGAAGATGAACAAAAGTCCCATGTCAAGTTTTCATCACCTATGGAAAATAAATTTTACTATAAGTGATTATACCCCATCAGTGTCATTACCTTGCCTACACCTTGTCAGTAACTGGAGCCTGATGATTCATAATGAATTTTGGGTAAAAATTTACTCAAAATTGAGAGGCAATTTCTATACAAATATCACATACTGTGCACTGTGAATAATAAAATCCAGAATTATTCTAAAAACAATTAAAGTAGAGAGAACAATAAACCCCACCAATTTATGACTTTCCATATTCCAATATCACCTAGCAGCAGTAAAGCAGATAGAAAACAAGGCTATCTTCCAATGACTAAGGCTACCCATGAGTAGTATTTAAACAGACGTTCTAAAGATAAGATACAGGCAAGGCTAACATGAAGCGGAAAGGATCTCAAAGAACAGACACATAGGTATCTAGCCAGAAATTACAGCTAGATATAACTACCTATGTCGGAGATATGTCGAGTGAAATGGTGTGGCAAAGATGCAATGATACTACAGCAAATGAAAATAAAATTATAAATCCTAAAGGAAAACACAGAACTAACCAAAGAAACCTATCTGAAAGAACAATTATGCTTCAAAAAACAGAAGTTTTCTCTAAATGAACGTTTCTCCTCACAAATATAATAAATAGAAAAATAGCTTTGTGAACTGAGAGTTTAGGATGAAGCCAGAAACATTTTTGAATAAAAGGGGAAATGAAAAGAAGAGCAAAACCAGCTTATCACACAGTTAGCAAATGAATTAGGAGTATGAGGAGTAATATACACAGATGGAAACCATAGGTGTCATTAAAATCACAACTATTCATTTCATGTTTCAGTTTAAGGAATTTTTATCTGAAGATATGAGTCTATTTCTACTTCTAATTATTCTGTATTTTTATTAGATCTTAAATATATTGTGATTCCTTTTGAAAATTCTTTTCAAGAAAATATATACTTTCTTAAGATTGATTGATTGTTTTACCATCCACTTTTCACTATTTCTGGCATTTCTGTCAATAAACATGCTTTGACTTTAGAGGTTTTGAGACGATAACACACATGCACACATACACACATGGATTTAATACACGGAATTTTCCTAGTTTTGTCAAGAAATCAAACATTTGCTTTGTTTTTGGCAGAGTAATCTATATTTCTCTTGAGACCTGCTAATTTGACTTGGAAACATAAGTATATGCTCATATGTTTTATAAAGGTAGTCCACACTTCTGCCTAAACTTCTACCTTTTGTTATTAATAGTATACGTAAAAATTCACTTTAAAAAATAGGCTTTTGGATTACAAGTACCATATTTTCATACAGATTAATACATATGATGTGGCAAGGTTATTAAATTACATGTGGCAACCAGTAAGGTATACTTTTATATAAATCCAGAAGAGTATGTCATGTATGTAGTTATTATAGCTAAAAAGCTACTGATTTCAACCAAACTGTATGAATTTCATGACCTGTATTTACAGATTCCACTATTAATATAACTTTGCTGTTCTCAGTATAAAAGCGAGGAAATGTATAAACATTGCTACAGATAGAAAAATAAGAGAAACATATAGCATAACTCCTTATTCACAAAAATGTATAATGATTAGAAAAAAGAGAAAGACAAACAGATCAAGAAATGTCTAAGGTACAAAGTGACCTGTCCCTGTTGTCTTTCATTTTTCCATTGTCTAACCATGAAAATTAAGTTTACATATTTAAATGTAAGTAAACTTTATTCTACCTAAATAAACTAAGTTTCCCAAATTATAATGTTCATAAATTGCAGGGTTTTAAACCACTCTTTCTAGTGCAATACTCAAAGTCCCCCCGATACATTTTTTGAAATCAGGACATTTACATTCAAGGAGCAAGTCTTTCAATTTGTGACCAACAAACTTTCAGAGGGTCATCTGTAGAAAGAGTTGATGAAAAAAAAGTATTATTATTCTATTCTGTTAGTCACTAATGATAGTCACTCTTCTGAAAGAGGCAGTAAATATGAGGTTTTTGTGAAGACTAGGGGAGAACAAATGACAAATTTACAGTTATGGACTTGCTTTTCATTTCTCCTGCAATAAGTAATGAAAAAAGTAAGAGATAGCAAGAAGAGTTTCTATAGCTGTAATTCAATTCCTATGCCTGTGGCTTACTATCAATAGTACAGGAAAAATTGTAGGGAAATATACATAAAGGGGTTAATTACATATTAATTGTGTTGCAAAAACAACCACCAAAATGTTCAACTTGCTGATTGACCTAGCAGATTATAAATAATAAGCCAACTTAGAATTTCCATATTAAGACTGTTCTTAAACTAGCATAAGGTCAAGCACCACTCTTATAAAATACAGTTACAGTTTTCTTTTATCTAATATACTATGCTTCATTACTCATGACTTGGTTATACTCCAGAGGGAAATGTCAAAATGCCATACCTGCAACACTCTTGAATGGAATAGAGCACATTTTGGTAAAAGAAAGGAATATGTTGCAATTTAGTATACTTTCAGTGACTTTTCATTTTTTGCTTTCATTCTCTTCCTTAGTTATAGAATATTTTCATCTCCTTTCAATGTACTATCTTAGTAAGTTTTTTTGTTTTTAAATTTTTTAAGAGATGGGAGCTCACTATGTTATACAGTCTGGCCTCAAACTCCTGGGCTCAACCAATTATCCTGTGTTATCCTCCCAAGTACCCTGAAACTATAGACAATTATAACCAGTTATTCTTAGTAAATACTCCATGCAACACATTCTAATATTTCACCTGCCTAGAGCTCATTCAGTATTCCTTGTATATAACTGTTTTTTTTGAAACTGTAAAACCACTTCTCATTCTGGAGATAAATTCAAACATTTAAAATATATATATACTATTGATGGAGAGCAAATAATACTAAGCCAACTCTATAATCAAGAAAAAATTGCATCACATTATTACATAAAACTCTCTTTTCATAAAACCACAGCTTTCAAAGTTGAAACTTTTCTCAGTAATCTTTAACCACGTGCTTGAATCTGTTTTAAATTATCTCAAGCAGTTAAACACCCTTGCAAATTCAGAAACTGATTTTCTAGACAAACTCCAATAGTAGACACAATAGTAGACAGACAAAACATCAAAAATGGGTAGGTTCATAGTGTCACCCAGACTCATAGGAAATAGAGCAGATTTCAGAGAATTTTCAGTAGCGGTCTATGCAAGAGACTCTTCAGTTGCTAAGTTTAAAGACTGATACATAGTAGGTTGTTAAAATGAATTTTGATTAAATGAATGAAATAAATGAATAAATAACTGAATCAGTCCCTGAATAGATGCTTTAATAGAATGATAATTAGGAACAAGATGGGGAATTGGTAAGTAGACTTTTAAGAGCAACTTTCAGCATTTAAGAATGACTCTCAGACTGTTCCCATATGATGTTTTAAGAGTAATTATAAAGTGATATCAATATTTGGCAATAGATAAAAAACATAGTAGCATATCATTTCTGTGAAGAAAGGATTTTTTAAACTCTCCAAGTATTTTTTTCTTTTTTTGCTCTCTCTCAAACCACTAATTTAATAACAGGAAGAACAGAATAAATCATATTTCTGGTCAGTCACTCAGATATGATATATCCCTGATCACCATGCTTTTCACAGCTTTTACTTGGCATTATCAGTGACCTTCAGATAGACTGGAGTTTCCTTTAAGACAAAACTCATTATTTTTGTAAGTATTTACCCTTTAGTGCCTGGTTCCATGCAGAATATCTTAGGTAAAGTTCTATTGAATTTTTCAGTAAGGATGAAAGGCAACATTCTCAATGTCTTTAACAAATAACAAGTAAGACTCCAAATGATGAAACTGCATTGAAAAATATATGACTGCTGTATGAGTACATATACAGATTCTTATGTGAGTACATATACAGAGAAGACTAACCCTCATGTCTTGATGTTATCTATACACAGAACAAAAGTAGGTAAATAATATTGGATTTTCCTCTATTATAAAAAGGTCTATGTTTGATTTGTTTACTCAGTGTGAAAATAGTAAAATATAAAAGAATATGAATTGACTGCTGTATTTTGAAGAGTAAACAAAACCTGGAACAAAAGGTACTATCCTGAGTTTATTACTACCTGACAAACGGAGATTCATTTGACAGATTCTAATCAAGATGGTCATCTCCTCCTGGCACTACTGCTGAGGCTGGAGGATGACATTTTATTAAATTCATATGCTAGTGAATTGTCAGCACTTATTTTGCTTGTATGTTCTGCTGCTTTCAGGGTTATTGATCATGAAATTTTAATATAATGCTTGGAAACGTATGCCTGCATTTCAAGAGCAGGCTCAGATTGATTTAGGCCTCAGCTGCCCCCAAGAGAGGAGTCCACAGGTTTGTGTGTAATTCTTCTTTTCTTTTCTTCATTAATTTTTCTACCTCTTCTTATCCTCCCTCACCTAATTCTTCCTTCCTCTATTCTCCTAGAAACAAAGTATGTTTGTGAACAAAATAAAGACTCCAAATATGATTTGGTTTAATTCGTAATATCTATACTACTCTGGATACTCATATCTGAGAAAGTTTGTATAATTGAGCCACTTATGGTAACTCATTAACATTTGCCTATATTTAAACATTAGCACAACATGCTACTTTTCCTGCATTATGCATAAATTTGTAACACTGGTTATGATCAAATTTCTTATAATTTAGTGCACACAAACAATAAAACTCATATAAGTGATTTCCTAATTAAGTCATTTTGTTTAATTTTGACCAAAATGGCATTTGATCAAATTCCATTTTTTATGGTTTTAGAATTCAGATTCTTAGTGGCCTTTTGAATGATATCTTTTCCTTTGGCAGTTTGAAGTCATTTTTTTCCCCTCCTCTCTCTCCACATTGATGCTGGCAGAAGAGGACCATTGCTTGTCTTTACTTGTGTTGCTCTTATAATAAGATTGCAAGTCTGTTCAGTACATCGATTTTTTTCCCCAACAACTTGATTACTGCAATTCCCTGTCAGCTGGCCACTTTTCAACTACTATATCAAATTGCAATATGTACAAAGCCAGGCTATAAGACTGCTGGTCTGCAACCAGATAGTGAGAGAAAGCAGAATCAGCTTAATTCCTTTCCTCTAGTCTCTTGTAGCAGGGGCTTAACACAGGCTGTAATCTTTTTGTATATAAGAACAATTTTCATGTCTAATATACTTTGGATGTTTGCTCCATCCAAATCTCAAGTTGAAATGCTATTCTCAATGTTGGAGGTGGGACTTGGTGAGGGGTGATTGGATTATCGGGGTGGATCCCTCATGAATGGTTTAGCATCATCCTGTTGGTGATGAGTGAGTTCTCCCTTAATTAGTTCACATGAGATCTGGTTGTTCAAAAGAGTCTGATACATTCCCCTTCTCTCTCTCTTGGTCCTCTCGCCATGTGATGTGCTGGCTCCCCTTTGCCTTCTGCCGTGATTGTAAACTTCCTGAGGCCTCACCAGGAGCAGAAGTCATGTTTCCCTCACAGCTTGCAGAACTGTGAGCCAAAAAAAAAAAAAAAAAAAGGCCACCTTTTTTTCTTTACATGTTACTCAGCCTCAGGTGTTCATTTAGAGCGATGCAAATGGACAAACAGAATGTCATTATGGTAAAAAGTTTTAAAGATCATATCATAGTAGCATTGATGTAACCTACAACACTCACAAACACACAAAATCTGTCCTTTTTATAAGTTGGCTATCAGGGTTCTAGCGACTAAATTGAATTGTAATAAGCATAAAGATGTTAAAATGACTCACAGTTTCACTGCGAATGTTCCAAGTGAGTAGCCTGTGTCAGAAGCATTTGTGTGTCCAACAAATCACCTTCCATTTAATACAATCAATGAATAAATGAATTAAAGGAATGAATTGAAAGAGTAACATGTATGGGAGAAAATTGAGATCTATTCCAAAAGAAATTCCAGAATCTGGTTTTGAAATATTGGTCTCAGAATAATAGAAAAAGTCTACTTGTATACATTTATTACACATACATATAACTTTAAAGATCATTTTTAAAGATAAAGTGTGTTAAATATTAAAATAATAAAATTAAAGGAGGAACATATTTTAAAATACTTCTGTTTAATAAGCAGGGTGATTAATATCATTACCATATACAGAAATATCACTAAAAATTTGAAGAAAAACATAAATTTACTATTGGATAACTTAGTAAAGAAAAAATTCAAGAGGTCTTGTCATTCCTAAAGAAAAATGTATCTATTTCTTAGAAGAGTACACAAGGTTGGAAACTTTGAGATACATCTTTCACATAGGAAATTAACATACTTAAAACATATGAAACATGGTAATTACTAGGTTAGTACTAGAATATTAACCTATTTTACTACTTTTATCCAGCATGCCCTGAATGTTTATATAACCTGTAGCATTTGTACCATTTACTTTTCTGAACATAGCATCTGTCTAAACAGTTCTGAATTCTGAAACAATTCTGAGGCTAAAGGTGTTCGATACAGAATTGTGTGCCTGAGTATTGCTAGTGGAATTATATATTGATATTTGTTTGTTTTTTCATACATTAATTCACTTATTCAAAAAATATGTATTTTATGCCAAATATGTTTTTTATTTAATTTTTAATTTTAGTGGGTACCTAGTGGGTGTATATGTTTGAGGGGTACATGTGATGTTTTGTTACAGATATACAATGTGTAACAATTACACCAAGCATTGCCTCAAGCATTTTTCATTTCTTTGTGTTATAATAGAATCTTTCCAACTCCACTCTTTTGTTATTTTAAAATATGTAATAAAGTGTTGTTGACTATAGTAACCCTATTGTTCCGTCAAATACTAGATCTTATTCATTCTATCTAAATATATTTTTGTAACCATAAACCATCCTCACTCTCCGTCCCCACTAACTACCCTTCCCCACTTCTGGTAATCATCATTACACTCTAGCTCTATGACTTCAGTTATTTTAATTTTTAAGTACCAACGTATGAATCAGAACATGGAAAATTTGTCCTTCTGTGCCTGGCTTATTTCACTTAACAGTTCTATCCATGTTGATGCAAATGACAAAGTTTCATTCTTTTCTATTGCTGAATAATATTCTATTGCGTTTATGTACACATTATCTATTCTTGGTTGAGAAACACTTAGGTTGATTCCAAATCTTGTCTAGTGTGAATCATGCTGCAAAAATAACAAGAGTGCAAATATCTCTTTGATATATTGATTTCCTTTCATTAAGGTATACCTAGCAGTGGAATTATTGGATCATATGGTAGTTCCATTTTTAATATTTTGAGAAACCTCCAGAATGTTCTGCATAGTGGTTGTAGTAATTTACATTTCCACCAACAGTGTATAAGGGTTTCCCTTTCTCTATCTACATCCTCACCAGCATTCAATTTCCCTGGTCTTTTGAATGCAAGTCCTTTTAATTTAGGTGAGATGATGTCTCATTGTAGTTTTGATTGGCATTTATCTGATGATTAATTATATTAAGCACTTTTCCATATACCTGTTGGCCATTTGCATGTCTTGTTTTTAAAAAGTCCTTTCAAATTATTTGCCTATTTAAAAAATGCATTATTAGATATTTTTCCTATTGACTTTTTTTAGATGTTTTAATATATTCTGGTTATTAATCCCTTGTCAGATAGAAGGTTTGCAAATATTTTCTCCTATTCTGTGGATTGTTTCTTAACTTTATTGATTATTTCTTTTGCTGAGCAGAAACTTTTTAACTTGATGTGATCTCATTTGTCCATTTTTGCTTTGGTTGCTTGTGTTCTTGAGGGATTACTCAAGAAACTTTTGCCCAGGCCTGGTGCAGTGTCTCACACCAGTAATCCCAGCACTTAGCGACCCCAAGACAGGATAATTGCTTGAGGCAAGGAGTTTGAGACCATCCTGGGCAACACAGTGAGACCTCATCTATACTTTTTTTTTTTTTTAAATTTAGCTAGTTGTGGTGGTATGCTTCTATAGTCCTAGATACTTGGGAAGTTGAGTCAGGAGAATCACTTGTGTCCAGGAGTTTGAGGATGCAATGAGCTATGATGGCACCATTGCAATCCAGCCTGGGCAACAGAGAGATACCCTATCTCTATTTGAAAAAAAAAATTAATATTAATAATAATAATTTAAATGAAGAAATAAAGAAGTAAAATTAATTTTTACTCAGACCCATGACCTGCAGAGTTTCCCCAGTATATTCTTTTAGTAATTTCATAGGTTCAGGTTTTAGTTATAAGTCTCTAATCCATTTTGATTTGATTTTTTGTAATATGACAGGAGACAAATGTCTAGTTTAATTCTTCTGCATATGGACATTCAATTTTCCCAGCACAATTATTGAAGAGACTGCCCTTTCTTCCATTTATGTTTTTGGCACTGTTGTCAAAATGAGTTCCCCATAGATGTATGGATTTATTTCTGGCTATTGTTCTCTGTTCCTTTGGTCTATATGTCTGTTTCTATGCCAGTACCATGCTGTTTTGTTTATCAAAACTCTGTCGTACAAATGGAAGTCAGATAATGTGATTCCTCCAGTTTTGTCCTTTTTGTTCATGAAGGCTTTGGCTATTCTGAGTCTTTTGTAGTTCTATATAAATTTCAGAATTTTTTTATTTTTCTGAAGAATATTACTGGCATTTTTGTTGGAATTACATTGAATCTATAGATTACTTTGGGTACCTATGGATATTTTAACACTATTGATTCTTCCAATTCATGAACATGGAATACCTTTTGACTTTTTGTGTTCTCTTCAATTTCTTTCAGTGTTACGTAGTTTTCATTGTAGAAATCTTTCACATCTTTGGTTAAGTTAATTCCTAGGTATTTTATCTGTGTCTCTTGTCAATGGGAAAACTTTTAAGTTTCTTTTTCAAATTGTTCACTGTTGGTATATAGAAATGTTACTGATTTTTATGTTGATTTTGTGTCCTGTAACTTTACTGAAATTACAGAAATGCATTTAACTAGGGCAAGTACTAGATAGAGGAAAACAATGTGAGGGTTAGAAAGCCTCTAGCCTGTGGGACAAGGGATAATGAGGAGGTGCTATGCAAGTAGGAAAAACTGCATATAAGATTTGAAATCCAAACTGACTCTATGTACAAATTAGATTTGGTGAGAGAAAATATAGAGTGTGGAGAGTCCACCAGCAAGGCTTGATCTAAGATTTCTAGCAAGACATTAATTTGATTAGAAAATGGCAAGTGGTAAGCCAAAGGTAGGAATGTTTGATTTATTAATGTGATTCAAGGAAGCTCATGTAGGATTTTATGTAAAAGCTGACATAATGATGATTGTTTCAGTGATAGTAGAATTTTTCATTAAATAATTTATTAAAAGTAGATAATCCCAACAGATGACAGGAGACTGGTTAGTAGATTATTGTGATAATAAAGATTAAAAATGATGAAGCCCTATCGAAGATACTGCATTTTGAAATTGTACTTCCTTATAAATTTTTCAAATGCCTATTTTTTTTTTACAATTGTTTAGGATGATGTTAAGTTTTGATTATAAGTTTAAATCTATGCAACAGCTGTTGCTGACGTCTCTATATAATATATATCTATGACAACAAAGACAGAAAAGGCCCAAAGTGATCAGAGGCTGATAATTTATTGTCTTTTAAATTATTTTAGCTAAAAAGGAGAATAATAATAAGGTATCAAATCTTTACATTTTTACTCTATACTCAATTGTTTTTCTCTTTATGAGTAGGTCAGCCACCACACCATAACATGGTTTCCTTCAGTGTTGCTATATGTGGTTTGAGGCTACAAAGTGTAAGACCCATAAGAGTTTCATCGGTTTTGTTCAAGTAAAACTTCTCATATTAGTTCCTATTACATAATATCCATTAAATATGTGTGTTGAACGTGTATATGAATACTAGAAGAACCAAGACAGGAAGAATTGCTTTTTTTATAGGACTGTGTTTCCTATTGTTGTGTATCCAGATTGTAATCCAAATCCAAATGATAAATAACTTTATGAATTAATCTGTTTTTTTCTTCTTCCTCCACTCTATTATTGGAGTGAAAAAAATCAGTGATCAATATTACACTTAATCGAATGTATGAATTACCTCTCTCAGGCTGTTACATATCTGTCATTTGCTTAGGTTGAAAATCAACAGGATGAATCTATCGAATCTATCAAGTAACTGTTTTTGTTGTTGTTGTTGTTGTTGTTTTCCCCTTTTTTTTAAGATGGAGTCTCCTTCTGTCGACCAGGCAGGAGTGCAGTGGCACACAATCTCAGTTCACTGCAACCTCCATCTCCCGGGTTCAAGTGATTCTCCTGCCCCAGCCTCTCAAGTAGCTGGGACTACTGGCGCCTACCACCACGCCCCACTAATTTTTGTATTTTTAGTAGAGATGGGGTCTTATCATGTTGACCAGGCTGGTCTTGAACTCCTATTTTCAAGTGATCCACCTGCCTCAGCCTCCAAAAGTTCTGGGATTACACGCTGAGCCACTGCACCTGATCAAGTTATTGTTCTTTCTGGGATTCTATTTCTGGTTTCAGATCTTGTGAAACATGAAAAAATTTAAATCTAAAATGATAGGCCATCATTTATTTAGCGTGGCATTAATGAAACCTTAAGAACACATTTTTCATTTTATTCAGGACAGGGTCATTGTGCATGCAAAATAGTAACCTCTGTACACCAAGAAACAGAAAATCAAAAACATATCCACTATCCTTTTTTTCTACACCATTCTGCCTTTATGATAAAGTACTTATTAATAAAATAATAGTTACCATAAAATGAGTGCTGTGTGTTAGACATGATACATATATTATTTCATGAGTTTCCCAAAATTGTCTGTAAAGTAAATATTACAGATATCATTTTATAGGCCAGGATATGAAGTTTAGTGAATGAGATAATTCATTTTAGATCTCAACCTTAGTAAATGGCAGAGATAAAATTCCAGGATTGTCTGACTTTAATGTCATCCTTTCACCACTGAATAATAATATATGCTATTTCCAGAAACATACCCTGAGATATACTTTAAGCACTATATGTCTTTAATATCTCTAGAATGCCAAATATGTTTTTGATATATTACACGTTATATAAAGTATTATATGGAAAGCATACAGCAACAATTTAAATCATTTTGTCAGTTCATACTGCCATTCTTAAAAAGACTTGAAACAAATTCTGTGAAAGAAAGGGTTAATTTTGATTTGACATATAATATCCTTAAAAAATAGTAAATTTTATTTTTTACAGATGGTAAGAACTTTTACAAATACAGGTTATAGAAACAGGTACATCTCAAGTATTTTTCAAAAATTTTGTGACTAATGAAGTAAGCAAATAAGAAAATTATATTGTGCAAGATTTTCATTAATCCCTTTGAATATATTATTTCACTTAATTATCAAATATTTTAGTCTGGGCTTGATTTTCTTTCTTTCTAAATAATCTTTATTCATATATCAAATCAGAATTGCCTTACTTCCTGACAACATTCACTTCTAAGCATAGTCCTGTTTTTTTTTAAATCTTCCCCAAATTCCTTAACATAAGCCAAATCCTATACCCTCTTACTGGCATACACCCGAGTTCACCATGGTGTGCATTATTCTTATTGCAATTAGTATAAATCCAGACTTTTCAACTACAGATGTATCCCCAGTGGTCTTTGGCCATTGATTTATGTTAAAAGTCAATCAAATATCTTTGTTTTCAACCTGATACTAAATAACTCGCTTGATAGTTCTATTTTGTTGGTTTTTGACTCCTATTGTAATTTGTTTAGCCCTGTGAATATTCACTTTTTTGTTAAATTAAACTCTAGCTAGTAACTATTTTTCTTCCTCCTTCTCTGCTTTGAAATTTTCTTTTCAGAAATGGCAATAAAAGTTGTGTTTTAACTGCAGTGATTATTTCATAAAATACGTGTTTTAGTAATAAAATCCAATCCAATACCATTTAACAAAATATTATACTTAGCCAAAGCCCATCTAAGCTATTCTTTGATGACCTGTTTTCATCATCATTTTGGTAAATATTTTGAAAGAATATAAGGCAGCTGAAGATAAAAGACAGAGGCAAAGAATGCAGTGCTGGTTTTGGGTTAATGGTTTCCCCAAGAGTTCCAGAAAACGATTTTAAAATCCGGAGAACAAAAGGTTGGTGAGTCAAGTAGTGCCACACAAACCATTTTGGCCATGCTTTCTGACCCTATCTGATTAGGGATCCTTCTCATATTTGTAATAAATCATATAAATTAATATGCAACACCCAGTATCTTTAGAATCTATTTATCTTCCTATGCACAGAGCTCCGTTAATTGAAAAAATAATAATAATAATAATCAGAAAAAGCTTAGTAAGCAAAATAAAAACACCTTTTTTCAAAGGTGATTATTCTTATTATGATCTTTCAAATTTCAGAAGAATGGGAAAATCATTTATCTAAAATGCTGTGTATACAAAAATGAATTTGACTCAGGGCTATTTCTTTTTTTTTTTTTTTCTTTTTTTGAGACGGAGTCTCACTCTGTCGCCCAGGCTGGAGTGCAGTGGCCGGATCTCAGCTCACTGCAAGCTCCGCCTCCCGGGTTTACGCCATTTTCCCGCCTCAGCCTCCCGAGTAGCTGGGACTACAGGCGCCCGCCGCCTCGCCCGGCTAGTTTTTTGTATTTTTTAGTAGAGACGGGGTTTCACCGGGTTAGCCAGGATGGTCTCCATCTCCCGACCTCGTGATCCGCCCGTCTCGGCCTCCCAAAGTGCTGGGATTACAGGCTTGAGCCACCGCGCCCGCCGACTCAGGGCTATTTCTAAGAAAGGGCCTTTCTGCAACATTCTGGCACCTCTTAAAGCAAGAAGAGAAGCTACTTTTATTTCTTGGCCAGTGGCAATATTTGGAGGGTGAGTTAATTTTCTTTAATTTTTCGTGTAATTCCTGCCTTGCCTTCATCTCAGCCCAAGAGTCAGTTATATTTTCATCAAGAATGGATCTAGAAAAAAAAGTTAAGTATTTTATGTCTGCAGTTTTCCTTTATATTCATATATTTAAAGTTTAATTTTAATATTTGTTTAGCTCAAAGTAATTGATATTAAAGAACTATGCCAGCTATAAATTATTCTGACTGTAAATTATTTAAACAAATAATAAAAGAAAAGCTTTGTTTCATTTTCTTCATTATTAATCTTTGATTGACTACTAAACCAACTTTTAAATATTTAGAATTAATTACAAGCTTTATCAACAAGTTCTTCTTATTTTTCATCCTACTGTCAGTCTTTTAAACAATAATTTTAGCTTTTTCAAAAGGTAATGTTTAAGAGAAGCAAGAAACACAAAGTTGCAAATAACATTTAATTAATATTAAATGCTTAGATTTATGAGAAATTTGAAATCAATGGCAAAAACAAAACAGATAACATATATAGTCTAAACTCTGTCATTAACAGAAAGTAAAGCATAATAATTTTACCACCTTATTTATCCAATTTTTACACCAACACTCTATTCTCAACATTGGACAGATCTAGATAAAAAATCAACAAACGATTATTGTAAACTGCTGTAGACCAGATGGAATTAACAGACATTTACAAGACATTTCATCCAGCAGCAAGAGAATACACATTCTTTTCATCACCACATGAAATCATCTCTAAACTAGACTATACATTAGACAACAAAACATGTCTTTACAAACTTTTAAAAATCAAAATTGTATCAAGTGTCTTTTCAGACTATGAAGAAATAAAACTAGAAATTAATAACAATAATTTTGGAAACTGTATAAATACAAAACACATGGAAATTAAACATGCTCCAGGATGACCAATGGGTCAAAGGAGAAATTAAGAAAGAAATTAAGAAATTTCTTAAGACAAAAATAGAAATTCAAAACCTATGGGATACAGCAAAATCAGCACAAAGAAGGAATTTTACTCTGCTATCACTCCATGTAATAAATAGCATAGCAATAAAGTACCAATAAGTGCCTACATCAAAAAGTAGAAAGATTTCAAATAGAGAACCTAACAGTTCTTAAGGAGCAAGAAAAGTTAGAATGAACCAAATCCCAAATTAGCAGAAGAAAATAAATAATAAAAATCAAAGCAGAAATAATTGAAATAGAGATTTAAAAATATAAAAGATAAAAAAATTAAAAACATTACTAGTCTAAAATGATAAAATCAACAAATGATGAGCTAGACTAAGAAATAAAGGACTCAAATAGCTAAAACCAAAATAAAAAAAGAGACTTTACAAGTGAAACCACAAAGATACAACAGATCGCTAAAAACTAACATGAATGACTATAGGTCAACAAATAGGAAAACCAGAGCAAATGGATACATGCCTGGACACATACAACCTACCAAGATTGAATCACGAAGAAATAGAAAAGCTAAAAAAATAATAGCAAGTAACGCAATTGAACTGGTAATGAAATGTTTCCCTTTCAGTAATTTTTTAATAACTTTTATTTTAGATTCAGGGGTAGGTACTTTTGCAGATTTGTTATACAGGCAAATTGCATGTCGCAGGAGTTTGGTGTGCATATTAATTCATCAGCCAGGTAATATGCATAGTACCTGAAGGGGAGCTTTTCAGTCCTCACACTCCTCTCATCTTCCACCATCAAATAAGACCTAGTGGCTATGGTTCCCTTCTTTGTGTCGATATGTACTCAAAATTCAGCTCCTACTTAAAAGTGAGAATATGTGGTATTATATTTTTCTGTTTCTGTTTTATTTTGCTTAAGATAATGGCCTCCAGTTCCTTCCAGTTGTTACAAAAGACATAATGTCATTCTTATTTATGGCTGCAGAGCATTCCATGGTGTATATGTAGCACATTTTTTTATCCACTCTACCATTGATAGGCATTTATGTTGATTCTATGTATTTGCCATTGTGAATACTGCCGTAGTGAACACATGCATGCCTGTGTCTTTAAGGCACATTTTTTTTTTTTTTTTTTTTTTCACTTTAAGCTCCGGGATACAAGTGCAGCACGTGTAGGTTTGTTACAAAGGTATATGTGTGCCATGTGGTTTGCTGCATCTATCAACCTGTCATCTAGGTTTTAAGCCCCACATCAATTAGCTATTTGTCCTAAAGCTCTCCCTCTTCTCGATCCCCACCCCCAAACTGGCCCTGGTGTGTGCGTTTTTCCCCTGCCTGTGTTCAGGTGTTCTCATTGTTCAACTCTCACTTATGAGTAAAAACACTCAGTATTTGCTTTTCTGTTCCTGTGTTAGTTTACTGAGGATGATGGCTTTCAACTTCATCCATGTCCCTGCAAAGGAAATGACCTCATCCTCTTTATGGCTCCATAGTATTTCATGGTGTGTATGTACCACATTTTCTTTATCCAGTCTGTCATAAATGGGCATTTGGATTGGTTCCATGTCTTTGCTATTGTAAATAGCACTGCAATAAACATACATATGTATGTGTCTCTGGAGTGGAATGATTTATATTCCTTTGGGTATATACCCAGTAATGGGATCTCTGGGTCAAATAATGTTTCTGGTTCTAGATCCTTGAGGAATCGCCACACTGCCTTCCACAATGGTTGAACTAATTTACATTCCCACTAACAAGGTAAAAGTTTTCCTATGTCTCCACAGCCTCACAAGCATCTAGTGTTTCTTAATTTCTTAATAACCACCATTCTGACTGGCATGAGATGGTATCTCATTGTGGTTTTAATTTACATTTTTCTCATGATCAGTGATATGTTGAGTTTCATGTTTGTTGTTCGTGGCATAAATGTCTTCTTTTGAGAAGTGTCTGTTCATATTATTTGCCCATTTTTTTTTTTCTTGTAAGTTTGTTTAAATTCCTTGTAGATATTGGATATTAGACCTTTGTCAGATGGGTAGATTGCAAAATTTTTCTCCCATTTTGTAGGTTGCCTGTTCATTCTGCTGATAGTTTCTTTTGTTGTGCAGAAGCTCTTTAATGAGGTCCCATTTGTCAGTTTTGGTTTTTGTTACAATTGCTTTTGGTGTTTTCATCATGAAGTATTTGCCCATGCATATGTCCTGAATCGTATTTCCTGGGTTTTCTTCTACAGCTTTTATGGTTTTGGGTTTTACATTTAAGTCTTTACTCCATCTTGAGTTAAGTTTTGCATAAGATGTAAAGAAGGAGTCCAGTTTCAGTTTTTAGCATATTGCTAGCCAGTTTTCCCAGCACCATTTATTAAGTAGGTAATCATTTCCCCATTGCTTGTTTTTGTCCAGTTTGTTTAAGATCAGATGCTTGTAGATGTGTGGTGTTATTTGTGAGGTCTCTGTTCTTTTCCATCGGTCTGTATGTCTGTTTTGGTACCAGTACCATGCTGTTTTGGTGACCGTAGCCTTGTAGTATAATTTCAAGTCAGGTAGCATGATGCCTTCATCTATGTTTTTCTGGCTTAGGATTATCTTGGCTATATGAGCTCTTTTTTGGTTCTATATGAAATTGAAAGTAGTTTTTTTTCTAATTCTGTGAATAATGTCAATGGTAGTTTAATGGGAATAGCATTGAATCTAAAAATTATTTTGGGCCATCAGGCCATTTTCACAATATTCAATCTTCCTATCCATGAGGATGGAATTTTTTTTTTTTCATTTATTTTTGTCCTCTCTTATTTCCTTGAGCAGTGATTTGTAGCTCTCCTTGAAGATGTCCTTTGCATCACTTGTTAGCTGTATTTCTGGGTATTTTATTCTTTGTAGCAATTGTGAATGGGAGTTCATTCATGATTTGGATCATTGCTTGTCTATTGTTCATGTACAGGAATACTTATATTCCTTTGGTTATATATCCCACAATGGATTGCTGAGTCATATGGTAATTCTGTTTTAAGTTCTTTGAGACTTTGAGAAAATGCCAAACTACTTTCCACAAGAGCTGAACTAATTAATTTACATTCCCACTAGCAGAACATAAGTAGACCCTTTACAACCTCTCCAGTATCTGTTTTTTGTTTGTTTGTTTTCAGTTTTTAGTAATAGACATTGTGAATGGTGTGAGATAGTATCTCATTGTGGTTTTGATTTGCATGTTTCTAATGACGAGTGATGTTAACTATTTTTTCCTATGTTTCTTGGCCACATCTTTTTTTTTCTTTTTTTTGAAAAATGTTCACGTCCTTTGCCCATTTTTTAATGGAGGTGTTTGTTTTTCCTAGATGCTGGATATTAAACTGATATGCTTTGGCTCTGTCCCCCTACCCAAATCTCTCCTGGAATTGTAAGAGTCTCCACATGTCAAGGTTAAAACCTGGTGGAGATAATTGAATTGTGGGGGGACGGTTCCCCCCATGCCGTTCTCGTGATAGTGAGTGAGATCTCACAAGATCAGATGGTTTTATAAGGGGCCTCTTTTTTCACTTGGCACACATTCTCCCTCCTACCACCCTGCAAAGGGGTGTCTTCCACCATTATCGTAGGTTTCCTAAGGCTTCCCCAGCAATGTGAAACAGTGCGTCAATTAAACCTCTTTATAAATTACCCAGTCTCAGATATGTCTTATTAGTAGTGTGAGAACGGACTAATACAATAAATTGGTGCTAGGAGAGTGGAGCACTGCTACAAGGAAACCCAAAAATGTGGAAGCAACTTTGGAACTGAATAACAGACACAGTTTGGAACAATTTGGAGGGCTCAGAAGAAGACAGGAAAATGTGGGAAAGTTCGGAACTTCCCAGATACTTGTTGGGTGGCTTTGACCAAAATGCTGATAACAATATGAACAATGATGTCCAGGCTGAGGTAGTCTCAGATGGAGATGAGGAACTTGTTGGAAAGTGGAGCAAAGGCTACTCTTCCTGTGCTTTAAACAAATAGACTGGTGGCATTTTGCCCCAGCCCTAGAGATCTGTGAAACAGTGAACTTGAGAGAGATGATTTAGGTTTTCTGGCAGAAGAAATTTCTAAGTGCCAAAGCGTTCTAGAGTAAGCACAGCAAAAATGTTTGGAAAATTTGCGCCTGACAATATGATACAAAAGAAAACCCCATTTTCTGGGAGAAATTCTAGCTACTGAATAAATTGGCATAAGTAATGAGAAGCCAAATGTTAATCACCACGATGATACCAAAAATGTCTTTAGGGAATGTCAGACACCTTCATGGCAGCCCCTCCCATCACAAGCCTGGAGTCTTGGGATGGAAAAGTGGTTTTGTGGGCTGGGCCCATGACCCACCTACTCTGTGCAGCCTTGGGACATAGTGCCCTGCATCCCAGATGCTTCAGCTCCAGCCATGGCTAAATCGGGCCAATGTACATTTCTGGCTGTTGGTTCAGAGACTGCAAGTCCCAAGCCTTGGTGGCTTACACGTGGTGTTAGGCCTGTGAGTGCACAATAGACAAGAATGAGGTTAGGAAACATCCACCTGGATTCCTGAGGATGTATGGAAACACCTGGGTGTACAGGCAGAAGTTTGCTGCAGCAATGAAGCCCTCATGGGGAACCTATGCTACGCCAGTGAGGAAGGGAATTGTGGGGTCAAAGCCCCCACACTGAGTTCCTACTGGGGCACTGCCTAGTGGAACTGTGAAAAGAAGGCCACTCTCCTCCAGACCCCAGATGGTAGATACAACGACAGCTTGCACCACAGAGCCTGAAAAAGCCACAGACACTCAATGCTAGCCATGAAAGCAGTCAGGAGATGGGCTGTGGACTGCAAAGTCACAGGGGTGGAGCAGCCCAAGGCCATGGGAGCCTACCTCTTGCATCAAGATTACCTAGATGTGCGACATGGAGTAAAAGGAGACCATTTTGGTACTTTAAGGTTTAATGACTGCTTTATTGGATTTTGGACTTGCATGGGGCCTGTGGCCCCTTTGTTTTGGCTAATTTCTCCAATTTGGAATAGATATATTTACCCAATGCCTCCACCCTCATTGTATCTAGGAAGTAACCGGCTTTTGATTTCACAGGCTCAGAGGTGGAAGGGACTTGCCTAGTCTCAGATGAGACTCTGAACTTGAACTTCTGGCTTAATACTGAAATGAGTTAATACTTTGGGGGATTATTGGAAGGGCAAGATTATATTTCGAAATGTGAGGATATGCGATTTGGGAGGTGGCAGGGGCAGAATAATATGGTATGGCTCTGTGTCCCCATCCAAATCTCACCTTCCATTGTGATAATCTCCACATGTCAAGGGCAGGACCAGTGGAGATAATTTAATAATGGGGGCAGTTTCCCCCATGCTGTTCTCATGGTAGTGAATGAGTTCTCACAAGATCTGATGGCTTTATAAGGGGCTTCTCCCTTCGCTTGGCACTCATTCTCTCTTCTACCATCCTGTGAGGAGGTACCTTCCCCAAAGATTGTAAGTTTCCTGAGGCCTCCCTAGCAAGGTGGAACCATGAGTCAATTAAACCTCTTTTCCTTATAAATTACCCAGTCTTGGGTATATCTTTATTAGTAGCATTAGAATGGATTAGTACATAGACCTTTGTCTGATGCATAGTTTGCAAATATATTCTCCCATTCTGTATGTTTTTGTGGACTTGGTTGATAGTTTCACTTGCTGTGGAGAGGCTCTTTAGTTTAATTAGGTCTCATAGGTCAATTTTTGTTTCTGTTTCAATTGCTTTTGACTTATTTGTCATGAAGTCTTTGCCAGGTCCTATGACCAGAATGGTATTTTCTAGGTTATCTTCCAAGGTTTTTATAGTTTCGGGTTTAGATTTAAGTTTTTAATCAATATTGAGTTAATTTTTGTATATGGTGTAAGGAAAGGGTCCAGTTTTTATCTTCTGCATATGACTAGTCAGTTATGCTAACATTATTTATTGAATTGGTATTCCTTCCTCATTGTTTGTTTTAGCTGATTTTCTTGAAGATCCAATGGCCGTAGGATCCACGGCATTGTTTCTGGGCTCTCTATTCTCTTCCATTGGTCTATGTGTCTGTTTTTGTATCGGTACCATGATGTTTTGGTTACTGTAGCCATGTAGTATAGTTTGAGGCTGGGTAGTGTGATGACTTCAGCATTCTTCTTTTTACTTGTAATTGTTTTAGGTATTCAGATTGTTTTTGATTCCATATGAATTTTAAAATAGATTTTCTAATTCCATGAAAAACTGCCATTGGTATTACAATGGGATTAACACTGAATCTGTAAATTGCTTAGGCCAGTGTGGCCATTTTCAACAATATTTTTCAACTTGTTTTTGTCATCTCTGATTTCTTTAAGTAGTGTTTGTAATTCCCTTTACAGAGGTGTTTCATCCACTTATTTAGCTCTATTCCTATGTATTTTACTTTTTTGTGGCTATTGTAAATGAGATTGTGTTTCTTATTTGCTCTCAGCTTGGATCTTGTTGATGTATGGGAATGCTACTGACTTTGGTACATTGATTTTGCATTCTGAATATTTGTTAGAGTTGTGTTACATCAAGGAGCTTTTGAGCAGAGACTATGGAGTTTTCTAGTATAATTATATTGTCTGCAAATAACAATAGCTTGACTTTCTCTTTTGCTATTTAGATGCCTTTTATTTCTTTTTCGTGCCTGATTGACACACTTAAGTAGGTAGACCCATGACATTATAAAGCAACCATACAAACAAATCTGCATAACCAGCTAACAACATGACAGGATCAAATGCATACATATCAATATGAACATTGAATGTAAATGAGCTAAATGCCCCAATCAAAAGGCAAAGAGTGTAAAGTTGAATAAAGAAGCAAAACTCAATGGTATATTGTCTTCAAGAGACTCATCTAACATGCATTGGCACCCATAGGCTCAAAGTAAAGGAATAGAGAAAAATCTACCAAACAATATAAAACAGAAAAAGCAGGGGTTGCTATTCTAATTTCAGACAAAACAGACTTTAAAAAAACAAAGATCACAAAAGACAAAGAAGGGCATTACATTATGGTAAAGAGTTCAATTCAATAAGAAGACGTAACTGTCCTGAATATATATGCACCCAACACAGGAGCACCTGGATTAATAAAGCAAGTTCTTAGAGACCTATGAAGAGATTTAGATAACCACACAATAATAGTGGGAAACTTTAGCAACCCATTGACAGTATTAGACAGATCATCAAGGCAGAAAACTAACAAAGATATTTGAAACCTTAACAATTGGGGAAATGGACCTAATAAACATTTACACAACTCTCCACCCCAAAACAACAGAATATATACTCTTCTCAGGTGCATATGACACATACTCTACAATCAACCACACAATTGGACATAAAACAATCCTTAGCAATTTCAAGAAAAGCTGAAATCATACCAACCACAATCTCAGACCACAATGCAATAAAAACAGAAATCAAAGTTAAGAAAAAAAAATACTATGAAATAGAAATTAAGCAACTTGCTTCTTAATGATTTCTGGAAAAAATAATGAAATTAGGCAGAAATTAATACATTCTTTGAAATGAATGTGAAAAAAGATACAACATACCAAAATCTCTGGGTTACAGCCAAATCATTTTTAGGAGAAAAATTCATAGCATAGCATGCTCAAATCAGAAAGTTAGAAAGATCTCAAATTAACAACTTAACATTACAACTAAAGGAACTGGATGAGTAAGAGCAAATTAATCCCAAAGCTAACAGAATATGAGAAATAATCCAAATACTAGGTTAACTGAAAGAAATTGAGACACGAAAAATTATACAAAAGATCAATGAGCTTAGTAGATAGTCCTTTGAAAGAGTTAATATGATAGATATACTACCAGCTAGATACATAAAGAAAAAATTTGAGAAAATCCAAATAAGCACATTCAGAAATGACAAAGGGGACATTACCACTGACCCTAATCAAAAGAAATACAAAAGAAATACAAAAAACAAACAAACAAACAAACAAAAAAACCCGGAGACTATTCTGAACAGCTCTTTACATAAAAGGTATAAGAGCTATTAAAAAAAAAAAAAAAAAAAAAAAAAAAAAAGAATAAATTCCTTGAAACGTAATTCCTCCCAGGATTGAGCCAGGAAGAGATTGAATCCTGAACAGATCAATAAAGATTTCCAAAATTGAATCAGTAATAGAAAACCTACCAATCAGAAAAAGCCCAGGATCAGATGGAGTCACAACAAAATTCTACCAGATGTGTAAGGAAGAGCTGGTACCATTTCTATGGAAACTATTGCAAAAAATTGAGGAGAAGGAACTCTTTCCTAACTCATTATATGAGGCCAGTATCATTGTGGTATGAAAACCTAGCAGAGACACAACAAAAACAAGAAAAACAAAAAAACAAAACATAACAAAACTTCAGGACAATATCCTTCATTAACATTGCAAAAATCCTCAACAAAATACTAACAAAGTAAATCCAGCAGCACATCAAAAAGCTTATCCACCACAATCATGTGGGCATCATTCATGAAATGCAAGGATGATTCAACATGTGCAAATCAATTAATGTTATTCACCACATAAACAAAACTAAAAACAAAAACCACACAGCCATCTTAACAGATGCAAAAAGAGCTTTGGTAAAATTCAACGTATCTTCATGTTAAAACCCCTCCCAAAACAAAACACTGAAGGAACATACTTCAAAATAATAAGAGTCATCTACTAAAAACCCACAGTCAACATCACACTGAATGGGCAAATCTGGAAGCATTCCTTTTCAGTAAATTTTTCAGTTCTCAACACTGTATTGTCAAATATAGGCACCATGTTGTACAACAGATAACTAAAATGTATTTATTCCGTATAACTATAAAATCATTAAATAACACCTTGCCATTCACCCTCCTTAATTTTCTGACAACCACCATTCTACTTCTTCTTATATTAGTTTGACTACTTTAGATACCTCATAAAAGTGGAATCTTGCAGTATTTGTCACTCTGTGACAGAATTATTTCACTTAACATAACATCTACCCAGACTCTCCATGGTGGCAATCATTTTTTTTTTCTTTTTAAAGATGAAATATATTCCCTTGCATGTATCAACCACATTTTCTTTATTAAATTGTCTATTGATTGACATTTTATTTGTTTCCATATTTTGGCTATGGTGAGTAATGCTACAATGAACATGAGAGTGTGACTATTTCTTCACATACTGATTTCATTCGTTTTCAATATATACTGAGGAGTGTGATTCCCGGATCATATGGTAGTTCTATCTTTGATTTTTTGAGAAACCTTCATACTGTTTTTCACAGTAAACCTTCCTATAAAAAACAAAGAATATGTATACGTAAGGTATCTGGTGTAACCTGGAACCTAGAGGATGCACTATGGTTGCAAATCATTTAAGTTAAACTCATGGAGAAATTGGCTTTATATCATGTTCTGATATTCGATTCTACTAAAGCAATAAAGTTATCTGTAAATTGAAACACTCTGTTCTCCCCAGGCAATTGATGTCTTAAAGGACAAAGGAAACAAAGGTGGCTTAAGAAAAAACAATGGCATTTTATATCAGGATAAATCCATGTTTAAACAAAGATAAATAAAACTAAAATGAGTGGGTTTTTGTTCTTAGAAACTATATGATCAAAAAATTAAGTTCAAAAATAAATAAAAGGTCCAATAAATTTAGAGAATTCATTGTTATTCATCGTCTTAGGCCAACTTAAAAAAATTTACTATTTAAACAAATCAGTGCTCCATTATTTCAAGGGTTTATACACCTCAGGTTGCCAGCAAAACGGCAGTGATAACTAACTATGGGCAGTAGTACCATAGTCACTACTGAAATAAGTTTGTTGGCATAACAAACTCTATAACTATTAAGATGATTTCAAATAGTTTCTGAAGTGAGTTAAAAAAAAGTGATAAAATCCAAATGTAATAGAAAGTAGCACCCATGGCTACTGATTTGCATAGTTATATAAAAGATAAAAGAGCCAACTAAGAAAGATGTTTGTTTGCATGTTGTACATCCTCTTTTTAGGTCTAATGCCAACGTGCTGAATGAGTTTGTAAACAATGAGCCTCAGTACAACATGAATTTTTGAACTGGAAAAATCAAGACAATGCTACTACTTCTCAAGATCAGCAAGTTAATAGAAGAAATGCAGAATAAAAATGATTATACATGCAAACATTCATGTAACATATTAACCTAAATTTTGGTCATAAGAAAATCCATTTCAAAAGCAAAGGTAGCTTATATTTAACGTACCTGAACCTATAGAGAACTTTGAATTTAATGTTAGGTTCTAATTTTCTTAAGTAGAAAAAGTTCTATGTAAAGTCAATTTTAGCTTTGTAGTAAAATGCTTTTATTATGTAGTCCTAGGCCAACCAGGAGACAGGGGCTAATTTGCTGATATATTTTACTGAATGCACTGAGAATAATAAGTGCCCACCAGTAGTTATAAAATCCACTTAGAGCCTCTTCATCAAAGACAGAGGAGTAGAAGTTAAGTATTCTCAGACATAACCACTTCCTAAATAAACCTTGCACTAATTAGGTACCCATGATAAAAAAAAAAAAAAAAAAAAAAAAAAAAAAAAAAAAAAAAAATCATTGGGCAGTAAGAGAGGCAGAGGCAAGAAGTGCTTGTAAAATTGTCCTGAATTTTAAAGAATGTTTTGCAAATAATAATAATAATTTTCACCAGTGTATATTTTTCTGTTAATGTTGAATCCTTCAATTCACACATTTAGAATGTGACTCTTTTAATACATTTACATACTGCCCTCTGATAAAGAAAATATGTTTTATGCTATGCTTAGTAAAAGATTTGTGCTAAGTGAAAACATTTTGTAAAATAAATGCAGCATTCTTTGATGATAATTTTGTCAAAAAAATAACAATTAAAAAAAAAATTTATTGAAAGCCTTTTTTGTTGTTGAGCAATCTTTCAATTTCCCCCGAACACAAACTATGTTGATATAGATACTATGTTCTTACCTCTAATTCAAGTCTAGGTTTAGAGAAAAAGACATTTATTTCCCACAAGTGGATAAAAATTCTCGAAGCAATTAACAAGTAATGGAAACAAAATGTCAGAGTCAGAGAGTCTGTTTAATAATCTATAGAGAAACCCACATTTCATGAAGTGGATCAGAAGAAAATATTGAACATCAACTCCAGGATTTAATATTTAGAGTGCTAAACTTAGAAGATGATTAAATGGTGAACCTAAGCAACTCTATTATGCCAAGGTCAGGTTTCTAACTTGGAAAACCTGAGTTCCTTGAATAGGAATTACTTTGTGAATGGACCCAACGATTTTGATTTCATGTACTTTCACTCAACCCCATAAAAGCTAGCACTCTTCTCTGTGGAAAATAATACAGATATTGTTTCACAGTGAGGTAACAGGATTCCCCTCTCATGAGGAAATCCTCTTCTAAACAGCAAGCTGATAAACAAGGTCAATTCACATTTGAAAAAATCGGGTGGGTGGGGGCAAGATGGCTGACTAGAAGCCTCGGTGTTCAAAGGCTCTCATCGAAAAAATGCATAATAAGATTGTGCATGCTTCACCAGCGGCCAAGGTATCCAGGTTCTCTCATCAAAATTGACCAGAAGACTGACTTGACCCACGGAGAGAAGGAAGAGCAGTGTGGTGCAATGGCCCATCTGAGAGCCATACAGGGAAGGGAAACTCCCTCCCCTGGGTCAAGGGAGGCAGTGAGTGAGAGCACTACCCAGCCAAGGAAACTGTGCTTTTTCCACGGAACTGTACAACCCATGGATCAGAAGATCTCACTAGTGAACCTGTGCCACCGGGGCTTGTGTCCCAACCCTTGAACACACAGATTCTTACAGTCTTTCAGCTGGAATCTGCTTAAGCCTACTGAATTCCTGGGGGGAGGGCTGACCAGTACCTGCTGATGCTGCCTGCAGTCTAAGCCATTTGAACTCCTTGAGGGAAGGGCAGTAGCCAGCACTGGGACTCCCAACTGCCTAACACACTAAACCCCCTGGGTGGGGGAAGGGCAGCAACCATTTCTATAGCTACAGGCTGTGCTTTTCCCTTGCTGGAGCCAGGGAGACTGGATGGCTTTGTCCCAAGACTTGTCCTGACAGCCCAACACACAGACTGTGGCAGTATGGGGCCAGAGTGCCTCTTCGGTTCCAACCCTGGCCCATCCTTCTTCAATAGGCGCGGCTTCCCTGCTGGATCTCCAGTAACTCCAACCAGAGGCTCGTGAACAGAATTTGGATATCCCTGGGCCTGAGCCCTTAGGGAGAGGGTTGGCGGCAGTCTCTGCAGACCAGGCGACTTTGCCTCTCCTTCTCCTAGTTCTGAGGAATCCACGTAGACCAGATGAATGGGTTTCTCCCCAGTGAAACACACCCTCTCCACCAAGGGACAAAGTGCTTTGGTAAACAGGTCCTGTTCGCGGTGTCATCCAACTGGGTGAGACCCTCCAACAGGGTTGTCAGACATTCTATAAAGGAATGATCCTACTGGCATCAAGTTGGTGCCCTTTGAGATCAGAGGTCCTAGAAGAAGAAGCAGGGACCCATCTTTGCTGCTCTCCAGCCTCCTTGAATGACATCTCCAGGCATAGGAGTGAATCAGATGAATAGGGCCTGAAGTGAACCCTCAGCAAACTGGCACCGCCCTGTAGAAAAGGGACCGGATTATTGAAAGAAAAATAAGCAGAAAGCAAAAGCGACGGCATCGACAGCAAAAAGACCCCCACCAAAACCCCAGTCAAGGGTCAGAAGTCTCAAAGACTGAAACTAGACAAACTCACAAAGATGAGAAAGAATCAACAACAAAAAGGCTGGGTGCAGTGGCTCACGCCAGTAATCCCAGCACTTTGGGAGGACCAGTAGGGCGCATCATGAGGTCAGGAGATTGAGACCATTCTGGCTAACATGCTGAAACCCCGTCTCTACTGTAAAAAAAAAAAAAAAAAAAAAAAAAAGAAAGAAAAGAAAAGAAAAGAAAAAGAAAAAGAAAAATTAGCCAGGCGTGGTGGCGGGTGCCTGCATTCCCAGCTACTGGGGAGGCTGACTCAGAAGAATGGCGTAAGCCCGGGGGCGGAGCTTGAAGTGAGCCCAGACCACGCCACTGCACTCCACGCTGGGACGACAGAGGGAGATTCTGTCTAAAAGAAAAAAAGATTCAACAACAACAACAAAAATGCTGAAAACCCAAAAGGCCAAAGTGCCTCTTCTCCTCCAAATGATCATAAAGTCTCCCAATCAGGGGCCCAGAACTGGACAGAAGATAAGATGAACTAACTGACAGAAGTAGGTGTGGAAGATGGATAAAAAAAATTATGTTGAGCTAAAGGAGCTTGTTCCAACCCAATGCAAAAAAGCTAAGAACCTTGATAAAAGGTTAGAGGAATTGCTAACTAGAATAACCAGCTTAGAGGGGAACATAAACAACCTGATGGAGCTGAAAAACACAGATGAAAACTTTGTGAAGTATGGACAAGTATAAACAACTGAGCTGACCAAGCAGAAGAAAGTATATCATAGTTTGAAGTCCACCTTACTGAAATAAGACATACAGACAAGAATAGAGAAAAAAGAAGGAAAAGGAAAGAACAAAGCCTCCAAGAAATATGGGACTTCATAAAAGGACTGAACCTACAACTGACTGGAGTAACACAAGGAGATGGGGAAAATGGAAACAAGCTGAAAATCACACTACAGGATATTCCCCAGAAGAACTTCCCCAACCTAGCAAGACAGACCAACATGCAAATTCAGCAAATATGGAGAACACCATTAAGATCCTCCACAAGAAGATCAATCCCAGGACACATAATCATCAGATTCTCTAAGGTCAAAATAAAGGAAAAACTGTTAAGGTCAGCCAAAAAGAAAGGCAAGGTCACCTACAAAAGAAAGCCCATCAGACTAACAGTGGACCTCTCAGCAGAAACTCTAAAAGCCAGGAGAGATTGATGGCCAATATTTGAAATTCTTAAATAATATAATTTTCAAATCAGAATTTCATATCCAGCCAAACTAAACTTCATAAGTGAAGGAGAAATAATTTTTTTTCCAGACAAGCAAATGATGAGGGATTTCGTTACCAACAAGCTTGCCCTACAAGAGCTACTGAAAGAAGCATTAAATATGAAAAGGAAAAATTGGCACCAGCCACTGTAAAACACACCAAAATATAAAGACCAATGACACTATGAAGAAACTACATCAGCTAGTGTGCAAAATAACCAAATAGCATTATGATGACAGGATCAAATTCACACATAACAATACTAACATCAAATGTAAATGGGCTAAATGCCCCAATTAAAAGACACAGACTGGAAAATTGGATGAGGAGTCAAGACCCATTGGTGTACTGTACTCAAGAGACGCATCTTATGTGCAAAAATGAACACAGGCTCAAAATAAAGGAATGGAGGAAAATTTACCAAGCAAATGGAAAGAAAAAAAAAAAAAAGCAGGGGTTGCCTAGTCTCTGACAAAACAGACTTCAAACCAACAAAGATCAAAACGGACAAAGAAGGGCATTACATGATGGTAAAAGGGACAATTCAACAAGAAGAACTAACTTTTCTAAATGTATATGCACCCAATACAGGAGCACCCAGATTCATAAAACAAGTTTTTAGACACCTACAAAAAGACTTAGACTCCCACCCAATAATAGTGGGAGACTTTAACACCCGACTGTCAGTATTAGACGGATCAACAAGACAGAAAATTAACAAGGATATCCTCCATTCCTTTATTTTGCTGTGGTTTCCAGCTCTGGATCAAGTGGACCTAGCAGACTTCTACAGAACCCTGTACCCCAAATCAACAGAATATACGTTTTTCTCAGTGATACGTGGCACTTATTCTAAAAGCAACCACAAAATTGGAAGTAAAAAAATGTTCAGCAAATGCAAGAAACCTGAAACCATAGCAAACAGCCTCTCAGACAACAGTACAGTCAAATGAGAACTCAGGATTAAGAAACTCACTTAAAACCACACGATTTTATGAAAATTGAAAAACCTGCTGCTGAATGACTCCTGGGTAAATAATGAAATAAGGGCAGAAATCAAGAAGTTCTTTGAAACAGATGAGAACAAAGAGACAATGTACCAAAATTTCTGGGACACAGCTAAAGCAGTTTTAAGAGGAAAATTTATAGGGAAAAGGAGGGATTCCTTCATAACTCAACTTATGAAGTCAGCATCATCCTGATACCCGAACCGGGAAGAAACACACAAAAAAAGAAAAAAATCAGGCCGATATTACTGCTTAACACTGAAGCAAAAATCCTCAATAAAATACTGCAAACTGAATCCAGCAGCACATCAAAAAACTTATCTACCATGATCAAGTCGGCTTCATCATTCAGATACAAGACTGGTTCAACATGCACAAATCAATAAACGTAATCCATTACATAAACAGAACCAAAGACAAAAACCACGTGACAAGCTCAATAGATGCAGAAAACTCCTTTGATAAAATTCAACAGTCCTTTATGCTAAAAACTCTCAGTGTACTAAGTATTGATGGAATATATCTCAAAATAATAAGAGCTATTTATTACAAACTCATAGCCCATATCATATTGAATTGGCAAAAACTGAAAGCATTCCCTTTGAAAACCTGTATAAGACATGGATACCCTCTCTCATCACTCCTATTCAAAATAGTATTGGTAGTTCTCACCAGGACAATCAGGCAAGAGAAAGAAAAAAGGGGTATTAAAATGGGAAAAGAGGAAGTCAAGTTGTCTCTCTTTGCAGATGACATGATTTTATGTTTAAAAAACTCCATCATATCAACCCACAAATTTCTTGAACTGATAAGCAACTTCAGTAAAATCTCAGGATACAAAATCAATGTACAAAAATCACAAGCATTCCTTTATGCCAACAATAGGCAAGCAGATATCCATATCATGAATGAACTCCCATTTACAATGGCTACAAAGAGAATAAAATACCTAGGAATACAGCTAACAAGGCATGTGAAGAGCCTCTTCAAATAGAACTACAAACCACCGCTCAAGGAAATAAGAGAGGACACAAACAAATGGAAAAACATTCCATCCTCATGGATAGGAAGAATCAATTTCGTGAAAATGGCCATACTGCCCAAAGTAATTTATAGATTCAATGTTATTCCCATTAAACCATCATTGACATTCTTCACAGAATTGGAGAAAAAAAAAACTACTTTAAATTTCATATGGAATCAAAAAAGACCCTGTATAGCCAAGACAATCCTAAGCAAGAAGAACAAAGCATGGGCAAAGACTTCATGACAAAAATGCCAAAAGCAATTGCAACAAAAGCCAAAATTGACAGATGGGATCTAATTAAACTAAGGAACTCTAAAGAACTTTTGCAGAGCAAAATAAACTATCATAAGAATGAACAGGCAATCTACAGACTGGGAGAAAATTTTTGCAATCTACCCATCTGACAAAAGTCTATAATCCAGATTTTACAAGAAACTTAAACATATTTGCAAGTAAAAAACAAACAACCACATCAGAAAGTGGGCAAAGGATATGAACTGACACTTCTGAAAAGAAGACATTTACACAGCCAACAAACATTTGAAAAAAACAAAAAGCTCAACATCACTGATCATGTGAGAAATGCAAATCGAAACCGCAATGAGATATCATCTCATGCCAGTCAAAATGGCGATTATTAAAAAGTCAGGAAACAACAGATTCTGGTGAGGCTGTGGAGAAATGAAACACTTTTACACTGTTGGTGGGAATGTAAATTAGTTCAACCATTGTGGAAGACAGTAGACGCTTCCTGAAGAATCTAGAACCAGAAATACCAGTTGACCCAGCAATTCCATTACTAGTATATACCCAAAGGAAAATAATAAATTATTATACTATAAAGACACATGCACTTGTATGTTTATTGAAGAACTATTTATAATAGCAAAGACATGGAACCAACCCAAATGCCCAGCAATGATAGACTGAATAAAGAAAATGTGGTACATATACCCCATAGAATACTATGCAGCCATAAAAAGGAATGAGATCATGTCCTTTGTAGTGACATGAATGAAGCTGGAAGCCATAATTGTCAACAAACTAACATAGGAACAGAAAACCAAACACTGCATGTTCTCACTTATAAATGGGAGTTGAATATTGAGAATACATGGACATAGAGAAGGGAACAACACACACCAGGACTTGTTGTGTGGTGGGGGGTGAAGGGAGGGAACTTAGAGGTCAGTTCAATACGTGCAACAAACCAGCAAACCACCATAGCACATTTATACCTATGTAACAAACCTGCACGTTTGGCACATGTATCCCGTTTTGTTTTATTGAGGAGAAACACATACACACACACACACACACACACACACACACACACACACACAAAATTCAAACATCCCATAATATCCCCCCTTCAAAAAAGGTAATGAAGTTAAAATTAGTTATTCAGATGAGCCCTAATATGACTGGTGCCCTCATAAGAAGAGGAGATTAAGACACGGACACTCATAGAGGTGACCCTGTGTATATGAAGACAGTCAAAGAAATAGACCTAAGGAGAAACCATTCTGAACTTGGACCTCCAGTCTTCAGCAATGTAAGAAAACTAATTTCTGTTACTAAAGTCACACAGTCATTAGTAATTTGATGATCAAATAAGGAAGAAATTACTTTAGTATCAAAAAAATCTGGATTATGTGGCCATTGCGTAAAACATCACATTGCTCTACTGTATTAATGTCTTCTATTCATTTTATTGAAAGATCAAGAAGTAGCTACAGTATTGGAAAACTTGTAAGACATTCAATTCAGAGGGTGAAGACTAAGCCCTATGAAGATTCAGAGACCATTTCAGTAAAAATATTTACAGACTTATTAGAAGCATACTAGATATTGTTTCTAAATTAACAAATAAATTTAAGTATCTTATATGTTCTACTACAAAATAGGTACAATGCCTAATAGAACTATGGTCATTACTAAAGGACAATTTAACGCATAGAATGCTTCTGTGACCCATAAAAAGGTAACCCGAAAGGCTTTGTGGGGTGTACATGTTGTGAGGTAAGCATTATTACCCTATGGGCCATATGCTCCAACAGAGCATAATATTATGCTGAAAGACTTATTAGAAAAAAAAACATGTTGCAAAGAGTTTGTGGCAAGTCCTAGAGGAAAACTCAAAACAGCCCACTCAGTCCTAGAACAAGACTATGCTATCTGTAGCAAATAATTATGTATTTACTAAAAAGCATCACTCACATGTGATCAAACTCTGGTAGAGATGGAATTCTTAACCCATTGGACACCATGCGAGCATGGATGTGAAACTGCCTAACATGATCTCAGACCTTTGACACCCATCAAGTCATAAATAAATCTGGTTTATCCTGCAATAATCCTTTTCAAGATGCAAATTGCATGTTTAAAACTAAGTATAAGCAGAAACAGGGGTTATAAGTAAGACACATGAGCAGGTGTTGCCTCATGTTCCATTTACTCCATCTGATCCCTCCTTGTTCAATAGAGTTTTACTTGTTTTCCTTCTTCAGCTCGCAAGAAGGATATTTTTTCCAAATGATCACCTGCATAGGATTAAAAAAATTCTGAGCTTGGTTTATGGATGAGTTTCTCAGGAAGTAAATGTAAGCTAAAAATGCAGAGTGACTGTATGATAGCTTTGCACATAAATGGTCTTGAAGGACAAAGTTTTTACCAATAGGTAATGCTTTAGAAAGTGCATCTGTTCTTCTACTTTGTGTACTAGGCAAAGTACTTTGAGAATAGAATATATATGGACACATTGACAGTAGTCAGTAGTTAAAAAACCTCAGGAATAAAGATTTATTTCACACCATCAAGTAAACCAAAGATGGTATCTGAGGGTAAACAAAATTTAAAATAAATAATAGAAAGATGATGAATAGCTTTTAAGACCCTAAAATCAAATTCAGTGATGAGTACTGAAGTTTACCCCACTAATAATACCACCTCTAATTCTTCCTTCAGGGAGAATAGCCCATTCTGAAGGGGCTGCTTAAAAATTGGATCTATGTTGCATAATTAAGAGTTTGCTGCTCAGCTACAATGAATGTGCTTAGCTAACAGTCACTAGGTTTTAGTTCCTTCTCAGGATCTGCTTCAGTACTCAAGATGAGGCTAATCTTCTCCAGGAGAAGCTTCTAGCCAATGACAGAGCAAGTCAGTGGTAGGTAAAGTCAAGCTCATCTTAAGTTTGCACCTTACTTGCTGAGCAAGTAGGAGGTAGTGACATAGCCATTCTATCCAATACGTAACTCTTTTAACAGGATATTTCTTTAGAGTTCATGATTGGGTTGCTACTCTGTTAGGTCTCTATCTTGGTCTGACTATACCCTCTGATCATACTGCATCCCTTTCTTCTTTTACAAGCTTCAGCTTTAATAATCCTTTTGCCCTATTAATTTTATCTTACCATCAGCTTCTCAATAAAACCTAATTTCAATGTTCTACTGTAATAAATTGATAGGTTTTCATTATTGTTATAAAGCTGTTAAGGTTTTTTCATTAATTAATTTGTACCTTTTGTTTTATAAATATCTAAATACATTTTTTCAGAATCTAAGGAGCTGGATTCTGTCCAAAGGTGTATGTTGGATACCTTGGTTATTCCCACAAAAATCTGGCCTTATAGAAATTAACATCAACAAGATGGCAAAATAGATCTCAGGCAAATTTGTTCAGCTAAAACATAAATGGAAAGAGGAGAAATAAGTGTATAATTATTGTATGCAATCAACATTATCAGCTTTACATCAACATTATCAGCTTCAAATAGACTATTCTAAACGCAAGATATTCTTTGTAAGCCTCACAGTAACCAGAAAGCAAAAATCTATATGATATGCACAAAACAAATATAAAAAACATTCAAAATATATTGCTACAGAAAACCATCAAGCTACAAAGGAAGACAGTAAGAGAAGAATAAAGAACAAAAAGGTTATTTACAAAAAATCCAGAAAACAAAAAATGACAGAATTAAGTCCTTACCAATCAATAATTGCCTTAGATGTAAGTAGATTATATTACAAAATAAAAACATATATAATGAGTAAACAAATTAGGAAAAATAAGACTCAACTATATGCTTCTTACAAAAGATGAAGTTTACTTTTATGGGCACACATAGTCTAAAACTGAAGGATGGAAGAAGATATTTCACACAAATGTAAATCATAAAGGAGCAGGTGTGAAAATTTGGATGAAGTAGATTTTAAATAAAGAAGAATAAAAGAGAAAAAGAAGGATATTTAAAAATTGATACAAGAGTTAATTCATGAAGATAATATAACAATTATAAATTTGTATGAACTCAACAGTAGAGCATTTAAATATATAAGGCAAATATTAAAGGATATGAAAAGAGAGATAAGTTGTAATACAACAATAGTAGGAGACTTCAATACACCACTTTTAATATTGAACAGTTAATTGATACCAAAAATTAATAAGAAAATATTGAACTTGAACAATGCTTTACAGAAGAATATATATTCTTCTCAAACATACATGGCATAATTTTCAGGATAGATCATATATGAGGCCACAAAACAAGTATTAGCAAATTGAAAAATGTTGAAATTATATCAAGTACCTTTTTTCAACCTTAAAAGTATAAAATCAGAAATCAATAACTATAGGAATTTCAGAAAATTCACAAATACATGAAAATGAATCAACATACAATCAATAAATCAATGAAGAAATTAAAAGAAAATGTACAAATAGCTTGAGACATAAAATGGAAACAAAATACATTAGAATGTATGGAAAGAAGCAAAGAAGTTTTCCAAGAAAACTTTATAGCAACAAATGCCTACATCTGAAAAGAAGGAAGATTGCAAACAACTTGATGTTACAACCCAAGATAATAGAAAAGGAAACAATTACAATCCATGTTGACAAAAGGGGGAAAAAGAGATCAAAACAGAAAAAAATAAAACAGCAACTAGAAAAATAATGCAAAAGAGCAACAAGACTAAGAACTGGTTTTCTGAAAAGATTAATAAAATTGACAAACGTTTAGCAAGATTAACCAAGAGTGAAAGAGAAAAGACTCAAAGGAATAAAATCAGAAATGAAAGAAGGAACATCAGAACTGACATCTCAGAAATGCAAACAGTCATAAGAGACTATTATGAATAATTATATGTCAAAAATGTGGATAACTTAAAAGAAATTGATAAATTATTAGACATAACCTACCAAGCCTGAATTATGAAGAAATAGAAAATCTAGACAGATCAATATTGAGTGAAAAGATAGAATCAGTAATAAAATGTATCCCATCAAAAAAGGCCCAGGACTTGATGATTTCACTGCTGAATTCTACCAAACATTTAAAAAACTAATACCAATTTGTCATAAATGACTTCACAGAATTGAAGGGGTGGGAACAGTCAAACCCTTTTCACTAGGCTAGCATTAACCTGATAGCAAAACCAGACAAGGACATCACTAGAAAAGAAAACTACAAGCCAATATTTTTGAGAAAGAGATGCAAAAATCATCAAGAAAATACAAGCACACTAAATGCAATAATATATTAAAAGGATCATTTATTATGATCAAGTGAGGTTTATCCCTGGGATTCAAGGATAGTTCAACATTTGCAAATCAATAAACGTGATTCACAGCATAAACAAAATGAAGGACAAAAATCATATGACCATCTCATAAGATGCTTATTAAACATTTGATAAAGTTCAATATCCTTTCTTATAACAACTCTCTCAACAAATTAGATATACAAGAAAAGTCCATCAACACAAATAAAAATATGTTACAAACACATAGATCACATTATACTCAAAGGAGAAAAGTTGAAAGCTTTTCTTCCAAGATCAGGAACAGGACAAGGATGCCCACTCTCAACACTCCTGTTCAATGTAGTACAGGAAGTCCTAGCCAGAACAATTAGGCAGGAGAGTGACAGAAAAGACATTCAACTTGGAAAGAGACAAGTTGTCTGTTTCCAGACTATATAGTTTTACATATAGAAAACACTAAAGATTTCAACAAAAATAATAGAATTGGTAAATGATTTCAGCAAAGTTGCTGGACAAAAAATCAACATGTAAAAATCAGCAGTGTTTCTCTACCCCAACAGTAAAATTTCTAAAAAATAAATCCAAGGGAATAATCAAATTTGCAATAGCTACAAAAAAATTAAAATGAGTTTTACACTAAAAACTATGAAGCATTAATGAATGAAACAAGACATCCAAATGGCTAACACATATATGAAAAATGCTCAATACCGCTAATCATTAAGGAGATACAAATTAAAACCACATCAGGTATGACCCACACCAATTAGAATGGCTATTACTAAAAAGGCAAAAGATAACCAATCCTGGTAAGGATATGAAGAAAACAGATTTCTTATAGGTTGCTTGTAAGAATATAAATTAGTATAACCATATGTAAAATAGTCTCTAAATTTTCCTCAGAAAACTAAAAAATAGAATTACTATATGATCCAGCAATCCTACTTCTGGGCATTTACCTGAAAGATTTGAAACCAGTATGTCAAAGAGATGTTAACACTCCCGTGTTCATTGCAGTACTATATACAGTGGCCAGCCTATGAATTCAACCAAAGTTTTCTTCAAGGGATGGATGAATTAATAATTCATTGCATATAATCACAATGGAATACTATTCAGCCCTAAGAAAAAATTCTGTCATTTGTGACATCATAGAACATTAGCAAAATGTTCTGCAATTCCATTCATGAAAAGAAACATGTCAAACACAGACAAATACCAGATATTCTCACTTATATGTAGAATCTAAACCAATTGAATTCATGGAAGCAGAGAGTAGAAGGGTGGTATCCAGAGACTGGGATGTGAGGGAAACAGGGAGAAGATAGTCAAAGGGCATAAAGGTACAAAGCCTCAGACAGTAGGAATATACACTTTTTTTAGAACAATCAAGTGGCATGGTGAATATAGCTAATAACTGAATATTGTACAGTTAAATTTTGTTAAGAAAGTAAATTTCAAATGCTTTTATCAAAAAATGAAATATTTTGAATAATGAATATGTTAAGCTTTATTTAACCATTACACATTGTTTTCAGAAATTATAATATCACTCTGCACACAAAACATATATACATCATCATACATATAATTTGTCAGCAAAAAGGGAATTCACAGAATAATACAAGTGGTAATATACATTCATAAATAAAAATATGGTATTTATTGCCATTAAACATTCAAGAAATAAGCACTGTAAACATTTAGATAATCACGCTGTTGTTTTCTTTGAGGAATGCAGGCATCATAGAAGATGTTGCACCTATTACTGTGAAAATTTTCATCGTCCGAGTCTTGAAAGGAGGCAGAGGCATCTGCCATGGTAGAAGTCAAAGGACCAGATACAGATTTCTGTAGCCTTCCTTAGAGCAAGGGTACTACTACATGACGTAGATTTACTGGTCAGATTCCACCCATCCTATTTCTGAACTTTGAATCAGGGGTTCATTTCAAAAGAAAAGGGACAGTAGAGAAAACATCTCGGTGTTGATGGTGAAGTGGTAGTGTAGCATCCAGGTTCCAGGCTCAGCAGTAGAAGCATCAATTGTCCTGCAGCAGCAACTAAAATAGAGCCAGCTTAGCAAGACAGCTCTGTCCTCACTAGTCTGGTTCTAGAATTTGATTTTTACCAGTTTGGCTGCTGCCTGGCCTCCCTTGTGTCTGAGCATTCTCAAACTTGGTTCACAATTTTTCCTGTCATACCACTAGCCACTAAATACTCATTCATTACATTTGTATTCTGTGTAAATGAGATAGTGTTGTTTTCTGTTGCTTGCTTCAGAAAACACTGACTGATACAGAGAGACAATGCATGAACAGACACAGATGGATGAGGTGAAAGAGAATAGAAAAGTCAAAAATTTAGAATTCGGTATTTCTCTGCTGCCTACAAACATCACATCTAAACTTCCAGTTAAATATACTGTTTTATTCTCCACAACACATCTTCCACCTGTATTTATTGTCCATTTCCATTACTATGACCTTTGTTCAAGCCACATCTCTTTCCTATTTTAAGCAAATTTTTATGTAAATATACTCTCTAGATCCCAAATTAATTTAAAGCTTCTCATAAGCCAATGGCTAAAAGGTTTAGAAAACCAAAGGAGAGATATCAATTAGAAAGCTTTTGCAAAAACTATTTTCTACTTAAGATAGCATTGGATTTTAACTAGATATTCACTGCAATGGATTTTCAGATTTTTTTTTTTTTTTTTTTTTTTGGCCTTGAAGTTGTAAAAGATTGTAAAAGCCTCTTCATCTCCCACTCTCTTCTATATATAGAAAGCAGAAAGAAATAAATTCATCTATTGTCACATTTTCTGGAAACAGTCTGGTTACCTCCCTTTCTCCCTTGAGGTGACCAGCCTGCTTCAACTGAATGCTCAACAGGGATATCATATTACAATTTTACTTTCTCATTTTCAACATATAAAGACTAGCTTCCTCTATGTTTTTAGAGAACATATTGTAATGTAGTAAGAATTTATGGGAAATTCTCATAACAAAATTGAATATATAAAGACTACAGAATACTTCCTCCCTTGGTTATTACTCATATAAGTGTTTTCTAACTCATAAAGTAAGCAACTCAAACTCTTCCCCTATCACTGCAAGAAAATTTGAACTGCTCATTTGTCTGGAAAAATCTATAATTGAATCCATCTGTGCCTGCGGGTTTCGGTTTCTTTTCCCTCTTTCCTTTCAGTGAAGGGTTTTAAGTGACAAATTTGATTCCTTAATAGATATCAGACAATTCTAATATTTAATTTCTTCTTTTGTCATCTTTACTAAGTTATATCTCCCCAGGAATTTGTCTATTTTATTCACATTGTCAAATTTTTGTCATACGGTTTTTCAGAATGTCATCTCTAAATATCTTTTGATCTGTGAAGATTTGTAGTGATATTATATTAATAGCACCCATAATATTCATTAATTTTCTTTGTCTTCTTATTGTATCAATCAGTCTTGTTTAGTGTTTATCAATTGTGTCAATGTTATTGAAGAGTCAAATTTTGGCTCTTGTCTTATGATTTATATTTATGTTATTAATATTTGCATTTATGTTTATTATTCCTTTAGGTTTTTCATGTTCATACAAATTAAATACAAAGAATATAAAATTTCATATAGTTACAAAGTAAAATGCAAGAATAAAAATGTTATTTAGCTGCAAATTAAAGAACTATGTGATGAGGAGTAAAGTAGAAATGGAAGTATTCATTGCTTTACCATTTTATGTGAGATTATCTAGATACATTTTCAGTTGCTAAATTATTCAAAAGATTAGAATATTATTCAAAATAATAAATATGATTACTAGAAAAAAGCTAAGATTTCAAAAATTTCTGACAAAATCTGCAGAGTTGAAAAGTGGAAATGGTATTTTTATTATTTAAATGTATCAGCTAAATTTCTCATATGGGAGTGCCAAATTTGATAATCAAGAAAGAGTAGTATTAATATATTATGTCCAGTTCTTTTAGTAATGTTAATGTATGAGTTAACATTTGAGTCAACTTTGAAGAATGAGGGAAAGTTATGGTGACCATGGAAACAGACGCTTTTTTCCCTCTCACATGATAATGTTTATGGACAGACTTTGTGTTAGAGCATGGCTCCTTTTATTTTCTGCTTCTGCAGGCCCCTGCTCTGTGCTGTTCTGTGAGTCTAGGTCTGACACTTTCAAATTATGGTCTAAGACAGCCTCTAATATTCAAGAGCTAACTACAAGAAAATGAAACATGCAGAAGACGGGTGTCTCTATTCTCATTATAATCTTCTCTCTAAATTAGAACATACATTTCTATTTATTTTTCATAAACCAAATTTTAGCTAAATGATGTCTTCTAGGCAAGATAGGTTACAAAGTATTGTTTTTATTCTTTTGGCAGTAGACCTAACTAAGGGTAAGTCACAAGATGGTGAGAACACATGTTGGGGTAAGCATCAAGCAGTCTCCACAGGACACTAAAATAACATTATGGAAAAAGAGTTGAAAGATATTACCGCTAAGTTACACAAAGTATGGGTTAGACATAGTATTTATTTTTAATTGCAAATATAGAAAATACTGTTTACTATGAAAATATGCAATAGTCATCAAAGTTATGTAGACTAGGCTACATAATAATATAGAACAATATTGATAACATATTGATTAGTAAAATAAAATGATATAAAAATAATCAGTATAGCATTATGATTTTAAAATACAATGTATGTTTGCATCCATATAAGTAAATGAAATTGTTATAAGACTTTTAAAAGGAAAGATATCAAGAGTCATCGTTGTTTACTTGGAGAACTTTGCTCATTCGTCCTAAAATATTTCACCATCGTATATTGTTTAAGTTTATAGGCACTAAGCAGATCATTTTGGAGGGAAAAAACTAATCTGCATGATTCAAATTCAGATAAAAAGATTGTAGGCTTTCAGGTATCCTACACTATCTTCTAGGCTGGTCAAGTTACCAGACTGTTACAACTTCATGAAATATGTTTGTAGCAACAATGGTATTAAGTGACTTTAAATTTATTTTTTTGAAAAAATTTATAATAAAAGCAACCAGTTTTGTTATTATTGCATCATTAACTCCACCATCTCCAAGTGGTAATAAATTCAAATATAAAAATGATTAATTACTTGTGTTAGCTCTACATGAAATACTGGTTGACTAGATAGACTAGTGAGAAGTACAAAATGACCTGGTGAGATGCCATCTGTATTTCTGTCCAACCTTATAAAAGCATTTCTCCTGCTTTCATTATCACAGTGCTCAATAACGATTTAACAGAAGTTTTATCACCAGGATGTCATGAGTGTATTTCATACCCTCTTGATATGCTTTGACTGCCTCCTGAAACATTTCAGGGTTAATTGTCTTTATTGGGCACATTTCCATATCTACTTGGAATCTACTACATAGATTTTTACAAATCTCTAAAAAGAATTACCATGTCAGTTTAAAACAAAGTCATATGCCAAAAGACAAGAAATAGAAAATATGAAAATGAATGTTACTCCTAATTTCAAGCCAACAGTTGAACTGATTAGGTTTATATAGTTGATTATTCAAATGGTAAATGCATTGAGTAAAATTGAGTCATTGTTTTACATATGGTTGATCTCTCATTCAAAAGATTGTTTACATATTAAAGTGTAACATCAAGAACCCTCTCAGGCAGCTATCTCTAACTTTGAAAATAATGTGGTCTACTTAATCTTCTCTCCATTTTTTTCTTTTTTTCTGTTTATTAAAACAAATTCCATATATAGTATTTTTCAATAAATAATTATATAATATATGGGTTATGTTTTTATAAACATGTAATGTTATATTCATATCTAGTGAAATAATAGCAATTTATTAACATCTAATACTGAATTCAGGTATAAATTTTCTAAATTCTTTTAAAATTTTTAATTTGTCCAAAGTAGAATCTCAATATGGTTCACATATTTCATTTGGTTGATATAATCAAGGCTTATGTAATCTATACCGTTCCCTCACAATTTTACACTATTTATTTGTGTAGGAAACCAGTATCTTTATCTCTAAAATTTCTGTTCCATATTTGACTGCTTCCTCCTGTTATCAGTCAACTTATTCTTTGCTCATGTTTTTTTCTAAACTATTTGTTACACCTAGAGACTAAGTTAACTTTTAGACAAGTTTATATTTGAGGCAAAAAATGCTCCATAGACTATTCTGTATATGTCTTAGTAGCTTCAACAGAAGGCAATAATGTTTATGTGCTCCAAATATAGAGATATTAACTTCTATTAGTAAGTTTAGGTTTTACCTGCCTGATCCATTAGTTATGAAGTTCTCTCTGAAGCTGTTTCCTGTTGGTTTTGAATCAACGGAAAATTTTGTAGTTGAATCCATTTTTTATAATACACTGCATAATGGTTAATTTGCTAATTACATTATTTCTTCCGTATTTATTACTTGAAATTGCTTTACAAAGTACTCTTCTTCTGCTATTTATTTAAAAAATAAATTTCATCATAAACTTACGGTAAATATGCTTGATACAGTTTGTTGTTAGTGTCCTCTAAAAGTCACCAAATGGATTTTTAGTATCATCATAAACACATGATTTTAATGTTGCTAATGTATTTCAATACGTTTTAGTTATTACCTTTATGTTTAATTTCCCTCATCTTCAGCCAGTAATAATATTTATCCTCGGACTTTTAAAAAAAAATCCAGTAGTTTGTCATAACTTACCTTCTGGTTCAACAGAATATCTTAGTCCCATCTTTATAAATTGTATGTTCCGGGTGGAGACTTTTATTTATAATCGGTATGTTATTGATAAGGGTGTTCTTAAATATTCTAGTGTTTCCATTTTTATGCTTATTTATTCCTAACTTCTTAAAGAAAATATTATACGTAATACTGATTATATCAAATTTGTTCAAACTTGCTCAGTTTGGCTTGGTAAATGTCAACTTTTTAAATTTTTCAAGTCCATTTGTGAAAATGTGTTTTTTAATTGTAAGTTATAGAATTCTCTATATGATGTTTAATAAAGCTAATTTACTGTGGTGTTTAAATCATTACATAATCATTTCATGATGTTATCAATTACTAAGAGATATGTGTTAAAATATGCCTATGAAACTGATGAGTAGTGATTCTGCCAAATTTTACTTTATATATATAAGGACTATTTTTTAAATAGTAGACAAGTTTAGAATTCCTAAATATTCTTGTTGTATTCTTTCTTGTTATTATACAGAGAATATTTTTATAAAATTACAAATAATGCAAATACGGATAGATTGGTAAGTAGATGATAAATGTACTCTAGATAGAATATTATGGCATGAATCCATATAAATAAGCATTCTTTGGGTAAAATTTTTCTATTTTACTGGATTAATTTTGCCCATTTTTTACCTTTGAAGTTTCTTATATTTGTTTCTTATAACTTATATTTTAGTTGTGTTGTAAAGAGCTTATATTCATTATTTTTAATTTATCTCATCTGCAAATCTAGGTATTTAAATTAGTAATATTAGTTTACTTTTATTTTAATTATTATTGCCAGTATAAAATATATTTACTGTCATGATATAAATTATATTTATATCTATCTGGATTATATTTATCATCTATTTACCTATCTATACATATTTATATTATGTAAGTGTATAAAATAAAATTATATAAAATAAGTAAAGTAAAATTTGGCAGAGTTACTAACTCTACAGTTTCATGGTGAATATTTTAATACATATTATTACTTTCTCTTTTTCTATTTAATTTGTGTTCTTCAATTATATTTTCTTTTCTCCTTAAATTTTTTGTGAGTTTGGAGTAATTACAAGTTAGATTTTTATTCTTTTGTATCTATTGGTCTGATAGTTACATATTTCCTTGTTATTTTTAAATTATGTGCATATTGAACAAAATTTCAAGATAAGCCAGAAATAGCCAAACATTGTAATGATATGTTTAAAACATTTAGATGAAATTAAATGAATAAAGAATGAATCAATCACTGAAGAAATGAATTGAAAAGAATGGATGTGAAACAGAATCAGTTTATGGGTGGTCAGCTTGGATATGCTTTTTATTGGGAAAGAAGGGCAATAAGTCTTGTGTTATTTTACTCTTTGTGATAATTGAAATATTTTTTCTTTCATATCTTGGATATTCATTTATTCAGGAATATTGAAAAACAAGAAACAAGACTTGCAATAGCTTCATTAGTAAGCATGTTATTTAATTGACCTACAAAATATGAAAAAAAAATTAAAAAAAGTATATCTTTTAAACATACTGTTGCCACATCAGATCTTCTCTTATCAGATAAAAATTGGTGATTATGTAAAAAGGAAAATAAGGGAAGATTCTGCATAAACTTAGGTTAGGGCTCAGTTTTAAATTTTAGGACGTAGCATCAAGCTATTTTAAGTATACATCTTTAAACACTGAGCTTATTTCTATTTATAATTTGCTTGCCTATGTTCTATTTGTAATACGTTATAAAGCTTAAAAGAAAAAATACTTTATTTATTTAAAACCTTTGTTAAGAATAATTAAGCTATAATGTTATAATGTTATAATGTTAAAGCTAATTAAACTATAATGAGCTTACCACATCCATGGTCTTCTAACAGTCACCACAGCTGAATTTGATAAGGTCCAAGAGGCAAGTCCTATGACTTTTTTCACACAATCAATCAGTTCACACACGCTTACAGACATTGAGGAATTTATCATTTCAGGTAAGGTAGAAAGAAGGAAGTTACCTTTCATAATGGAAGAAGTTTTCATAGTTGAAGGATAATCATATTATGTCATCATTTATTTAAAATAGAACCAAAATTATAGATAAATTACTCTCACATAATTTTAATTTAAAACGTTTGACACATAGTTTTATGACTGTTACTGTGGGGCAAAATAATACAGCTGGAAGATAAAATTGTACATTAAAGTTAAAATTTTCCTATGAGGAAATATAGGAAAAAAAATAATGTTTATAACTCCAACTTACTGACTGCTTAGCATATGCCAAGAACTCTGATAAGCACTTTACATGCAGGGCACAAAGTTTCTAGGATAAATTGAATTCGAAACCATACTTTTATTGATGTTAAAAGCAAAACAGTAATATAAGCACATTTAAATATGTTCTCTCTCATTTAAATATTATTATTTAATTTATTTATTTATTTTGAGACAGAGTCTCGCTCTGTCACCCAGGCTGCAGTGCAGTGGCGTGATCTCGGCTCACTCCAAGCTCCGCCTCCCTGGTTAGCGCCATTCTCCTGTCTCAGCTTCCGGAGTAGCTGGGACTACAGGCTCCCGCCACTACGCTAGGCTAATTTTTGTATTTTTAGTAGAGACGGGGTTTCACCATGTTAGCAGGGATGGTCTTGATCTCCTGACCTCATGATCCGCCCACCTTGGCCTCCCAAAGTGCTGGGATTACAGGGGTGAGCCACCATGCCAGGCCTAAATATTACATTTTTTAACCTATGTAAGTTTACATTATTGTTTCTATTCATCTATTCATTTTGTTTAGTTCATTGACTAGCTGGTCCTAATTTTCAGACACACTTCCATGTCGGTATTCAGCCATATCAACCTGACTCACACATACTTTCTTTTTCTTTAATCTACCTTGGTCATGTTCTTGTTTCATGATGTCTTCACTTCTCTGTAGCTACTTGACTAAAATTTTAGATTTATTTTGGACGAGTGTTGTTCAATCAACTTGTGTCTACCACAACTAGAATTTCTAGGTATTGTTTAAGGTCATTACCTTTAGAGGTTGGATTTCTCTTGCTCTGAGTATTTGTCAGGTCCAAATTCTTGGTCTGTAAATATTATAAATGAAATATGTACTTGCATTCAAAGCCCTATATAGATTATTTCTCATTTACATTTTCATATTTATCCCTTAGTTACCATATGACCACTTTGATCCATGGTTTATACAATATCTAAACTTTTGCTCTTTTTGCTTAAACATTGTCTTTTATCTAGTTGAGACTAATGAATTTATGTTGGGAGTGGCTATGATATTTTAAAGGAAGAGGTTTTCTATAAGCAAGGTAGAATTTTAAGAGTGTAGGAGACAAAGTTTATTACTAAAGCAATGGAATATCTACTGAAGCTTTTAAACATATGAAAGCAATACAAAGTCATTTTCCTTTTATTCTTGATTTCTTCTAAAAAAAAAATGTGATGTATGTATAGAATGTGCAGGTTTGTTACGTAAGTATACGTGTTCCATGGTGGTTTCTTGCACCTATCGACCTGTCCTCTAAGTTCCCTCTCCTTCCCCCCAGACCCCCCAACATTCCCTGGTGTGTGTTGTTCCCCTCTCTGTGTCTATGTGTTCTCAGTGTTCAACTCTCATTTATAAATAAGAACATGTGGTGTTTGGTTTTCTGTTCCTGTGTTAGTTTGCTGAGGATGATGGTTTCCAGGTTCATCCATGTCCTTGTAAAGGACATGATGTCATTCCTTTTTATGGCTGCATAGTATCCCATAGTGTGTATGTACCACATTTTCTTTATCCAATCTATCATTGATGGGTATTTGGGTTTCTTCCATGTCTTTACTATTGTAAATAGTTCTGTGATAAACACATAAGCACATGTAACTTTATAGTAGAATGATTTAGATTCCTTTGGGTATATACTCAGTAATGGTATTGCTGGGTTAGATTGTATTTCTGGTTCTAGATCCTTGAGGAATCACTACACTGTCTTCCACAATGGTCGAACTAATTTACACTCCCACCAACAGTGTAAAAGTATTCCTATTTCTCCACAGCCTTGCCAGCATCTATTGTTTCCTGACTCTTTAAAAATCGCCATTCTGACTGGCATGAGATGGTATCTCATTGTGGTTTTGATTTGCATTTCTCTGATGATCAGTGATGTTGATCTTTTTTTCATGTTTTTCTTTGGCCATGTAAATGTCTTCTTTTGGGAAGTATTTGTTCATATCCTTTGCCCGCTTTTTGATGTCTTTTTTCCTTGTAATATGAATAAGTTCATTGTAAATTCTGTATATTACACCATGTTCAACATACACAAATCAATAGATGTAATCCATCACATAAAGACAAAAACCACACAATTATCTCAATAGATGCAGAAAAAGCCTTTGATATAAAATTCAACATCTCTTCATGTTAACTCTCAATATACGAGGTAGTGATGGAACAGATCTCAAAATAATAAGAGCTATGTAAGACAAACACAAAGCCAATATCATATTGAATGAGCAAGAGCTGGAAGCATTCCCCTTTGAAAACCGGTACAAGACAAGGATGCCCTCTCTCACTGCTTATATTCAACATAGTATTGGAAGTTCTCGTGAGGGCAATCAGGGAAGAGAATGAAATAAAGTGTATTCAAATAGGAAGAGAGGAAGTCAAGTTGTCTCTGCAGATGACATGATTTTATATTTAGAAAACTCCATGATGTCAATCACAAAACTTCTTGAACTGATAAGAAACTTCAGCAGAGTCTCAGGATACAAAATCCATGTGCAAAAATTGCAAGCATTCCTTATGCCAACAATAGACAAGTAGAGAGCCAAATCATGAATGAACTCCCAGTCACAAATGCTACAAAGAGAATAAAATACCTAAGAATACAGCTAAAAGGGATGTGAAAGACCTTTTCAAGGATAGCTGCAAACCACTGCTCAAGGAAATAAGAGAGGACAGAAGCATATGGAAACACATTCTATCCTCATGGATAGGGAGAATCAATATCATGAAAATGGCCATACTGCCCAAAGTAATTTATAGATTCAATGCTATTTCCATGAAACTACCATTGATATACTTCACAAAAAACTATGTTTAATTTCATATGGGATCAAAGAAGACCCCGTATAGCCAAGACAATACTAAGCATAAAGAACAAATCTGGAGGCATCATGCTACCTGACTTCAAACTATATTACAAGCCTATGGTAACCTAAACAGCGTGGTACTGGTACTTAAAACAGACATATAGACCAATGGAGCAGAACGGAGACCTCAGAAATAACACCACACATCTATAACCATCTGATCTTCGACAAGCCTGACAAAAATGAGCAATAAGGAGAGGATCTCCTATTCAGTAAATGGTGCTGGGAAAAATGGCTAGATGTAGGTGGAAACCTGAAACTGGACCCCTTGCTTACACCTTATACAAAAAATTATCTCAAAATGGATTAATGACTTATGTAAAACCCAAAACCATAAAAACTCTATAAGAAAACTTAGGCAATACCATGCAGGACATAGGCATGGACAAAGACTTTATGACAGAAACACCAAAAACAATTGCAACAAAAGCTAAAATTGACAAATAGGATCTAATTAAACTAAAGAGATTTGCACGGCAAAAGAAACTATCATCAGAATGAACCGAGAAAATTTTTGCAATCTGCCCATCTCACAAAGTCATTTTCTAAAAACTATCTTCACAATGGGTTGGTAACAAAGTAATACCAGAACAAGAAAATAACCTTGAGAGCTACTGCAATAAGCTGAATGCATAAAGTGTGAGAGTCCTGAGCCAAATTTGTAACACCAAGAATTGAAAGTCAGAAATAATTATGAATGACAAAACAGAACATACACAGGTTTATTCTATTTTATTTGCTATGGAAGATGAAAGGTAATGATTTGAACTATTTAAAGTTTTCAAATCTGAATGACTGACTCATATGTATTACATTTGGAATGTCAGAATAGGTATGAGTTTGGACGTACACGATGAATTTTATTGTGGATGTGCTGTACTTGAGGGTAGTAGAAAAGATTTCAGCTGGAAATGTCTTATACATAATTGAAAATGAAGTAAAAGTTTAGATGAAAAGTCAAGCTTAAAGATAGAACTTTAGGGAATCGGTTTTGTGGATGTAATAGTCAATATTGTAAGATTATGTGAAAGTCCTAGAAAGCAAAGAGTGGAGTCAAAAACATAAACCTGAGGAAGTCACACATCCAAAGAGTGAAAGCAAGAAAGGAAAGAGTGAAGGCAGTATTTTCCACAAAGGTGTGTTCTTGACTCCATCCCTTACTCTATGTAGTGACTTAAGGAACATTATTTCAAATCTCATACAATACAGTGAATGTGTGAATCTGTGGAGCATTGTCATACGTGTTCAAGGCACTTCAGATGAAGTAAAATGAAGACGCAAACAGAGAGTTAAAAACAGAAATAAATGTAAATCCATAGGAAAAAATAATTCCATGAGTGAAAGCCTACATTGCAAATTCTGGCAGAGAGGATGCTAAGAAAATCAATAGGAAAATATCGTTGAATTCGGTGATGAGAATGTGATTAGTGACCTTTGAGACAACAGTGTGAGTATATTCAAAAGCAGCAAATTAGCAGAAAAATAGTATTTCTAGAATTTATATCTGTACCAGCAAAATTTATCTCTTCTGTATATGCTCATTCATGTTTTATATGACATATCAGTATCATCAATGTTTTGTCCTCATTTAAATAGAGAAACTGAGGCATAAAGTCAAGATACACTTTATGAATATTAGATTAAAGGACAGAATTTTAAATTTGGCATATTATTCCTTGGATATCAAACTAAATGTTCTTCGTTTGCTGCCACTGTGACAAGCACTTCTCCTTTATGATGTGAACAGCTCATGCATGTAGTTAAATGGTATATAAACAACAATCAATTCAAATTAAATCATTCCATTTTTAGATGTAAAACCCACCAAGCCATCTCATATCACATAATTGTATAATTCACTGTAATTACATAATGCTTATATGGTGCTAAAGAAATTGATGGGCTGACATTAAAGCAAAATGACTTAAACCTATCTTAATATGAAATGCAATGATCACATTACTAATAATAAGATTAGTCCTAAATTTTGGAATTGTATCCCTTAGGAAATACATGCATTTTCCCATACACAACTTTAATAACATTCAGAGGAAACCCCAGGAGAAAATGCATTAAGAAATTGTCTATTTACTTGTCACATATTTTTAGTACTCCCTGATTAAAACTTCTTTATATCCAGTCTGCTGAGATCACAAATATATTTGGCCATAAATAGTAGCAATCTCTTTCATAATTAGCCTCATCTTCAGTGATTTATTCAGTAATAAAATAAGTGAGATACTGGGACTTTGATCACTTCTTAGGGAGTGAAATCTGGCATCATCAAAGGCTCGAGACTAAATTTAAAAAGACAATATTCCTGTGATTCTGATGCTGCAGATATTACAGCTAGAGTCACAAGGGATTTTCTAATTTAGTTATAAAGCTAAGACATCACAGCAATGATTTTAACAATTGTTGCTGGCCCACAATGTATTTAAAATAGACTCTTTATGATAAAGTTCTGTAACTACTGCTTTTTCAATACTGAACATAAGGGATTTATATAAATAAAAACTGCCCACCAGACACATGTCTGGAAACAATAAAACAGCCAACTTCTTTTAGAAAGTAAAAGATTGGCCAAGTGTTGGTCTGTTCACTGAGAAAAGTATGTTTGGGGTCAGACAGAGTGCAATCTTCTAACCCGTTGAGGAGCAACATGTCTGCTGAGAGAGAAACAAGCAGAAATGCTAGATTATGTTCTACAGAACCTTTCAGAAGTTTCCCACAACCCTTAACTACCACTTCTACCAAAAGATTTTCATATGTTTTCATTATAGAAGATGCAATTTATTTATATTTTTATTTTTGAGATGGAGCCAGGCACACACCACTACACCCATCTAATTTTTGTATTTTTAGTAGAGACGAGGTTTCACCATGTTGACCAGGCTGGTCTAAAACTCCTGACCTCGTGATCTGCCAGCCTCGGCCTCCCAAAGTGCTTGGATTACAGGTGTGAGCCACCATGCGTGGTCCTACAAATATTTTTATTATAATATTGCTTTTCATATATATACTGAAAAAGTTACATTACCTAACTTTTATACAGTATGCCTCAAAAACTAGTCATTTCTCCATTCATTATATTTTTATCAAAAATAAATTACCTATGACCCTCAAAATTTTGATTCCTGGAAAACTTGCTGAATTCAGTGTCTATCCCCAAAACTCAGTTTTTTTCCCATTTTTTTTTCTAATTTTTGTTATGGAAAATGTTACATACATAACAAAGTAGAGAAACTACTATAGTTAACTATGATGTATTCGTTTCACTTTTGTATGGTCTGTTAACTGTATCCCCCAAATAATCAGATTTTTGTCTAAGTAAGTTTCAGACAGCACATTATTTGCATCCATAAATATTTTTATATATACCTCTACAGAATAACTATTTAAAAGCATAAACACGACATTAAAAATGGTACTTTAAAATTTAAAAATGCCTACTTGGTTTTTATATAACTTAGATAGTATTTTTTCTTTAAGCATTTGTTTGTACAAATCAGAAACAAAGAACAACCCATGTATTACAATTTTTTTCCATTTATTAGGTTTTTTTTACCTGTAATTTTTATTTTCATCTCTTTTTTCTTCTTACAATTATTTTCCTTTATTTGATTTCCTTGTAGGATTTTCTGTAGTCCAGATTTTACTAATTTTGTTTCGTTTACTTTTTTATTTACATTTTCTTTGGTCTTCTCTATTTCTCTAAGTTGGTAGTTAAATCTATAAATTCAATCTGATAAGAGGTCAATTAATGGGAAGAAAGTACGATAAGGGTTATTGGATATTTTCAACATGTGCATTAAGTGTAGTTTTACTTTATATGAACATGCAGTCATCTAGTTAGGTATGAGATTAATTTAAAACAAGAGGTTTTTCCACTAGAGAGGAAAAAATATGTAAAATTAGCTTTCAAATGATTTTGTAAGGAAATTTGCCCATGTTTTTGCCTGTAATTTCCAAAAAAAAAAAAAAAAAAAAAAACTAATTTCCAAATATCTGGAAAAAAATCAATCCAGCTTTCTTCCAGGAACTTTTTTGACTGCTTTTCATTTTTCCTCTTTCTATCTGGCAGTCACTTCTAAAAACCTGGAAGTTATAAGCCTAATAGCTGTTGAAGGAAATCAGAATCACACAAAAGTATGAAAAGTCGTGGGTTAGGCTTGAGAACTGGAACAAGGCAAGAATGCCCACTCTTACCACTCCTGTTCAACATGATAGTGTAATTCCCAGCCCGAGCAATCAGGCAAGGGAAAGAAAGACATCCAAAAAGGAAAAGAAGAAGTCAAGTTATCTCTCTTCACTGAAGATATGATTTTATACTTAGAAAACCCTGAACACTTTGCCAAACGGCTACTAGAACTGAAAAACAACTTTAGTAAGGTTTCAAAATACAAAATCAATATATAAAAATCAGTGGCATGTCTATACACCAATAACATCGAAGCTGAGAGTAAAATTGAGAACACAATTCCATTTACAATAGGCACACACACAAAAAAGGAAATATCTAGCAATATAGCTAACCAAGGAGGTGAAAGATCTCTACAAGAAAAGCTACAAAATAGTGCTGAAAGAAATTAGAGATGACACAAATAAACAAAACAAAAAAAATCCATGTTCATGTATTGAAATGATTAATATCACTAAAATGGCCATACTACCCAATGCAATTTACGTATTCAACACTATTGCTATCAAACTACCAATATCATTCTTCAGACACTTAGAAAAAAGCTATGCTAAAATTCATATGGAACCAAAAAAGAGCTTTAATAGCCAAAACAATCTTAAGCAAAAAGATCAAAACAGGAGGCATCACACTACCCAAATTCAAAACTGTATTATAAGGGTATAGTAGCCAAAACAACATGGTACTGGTACAAAAACAGACAGAGATCAATAGAACAGAATAGAAAACACAGAAATACAGCTGCACACCTATAACCATCTGATTTTCCACAAGGCCAACGAAAACAAGCAAGGGGGAAAATACTCCCTATTCAGTAAATGGTGTTGGAATAACTGGCTAGCCATATGAGGAAAAATGAAACTAGATCCCTACCTTTCACCATATACAAAAACTAAATCAAAATAGATGTAAATGTAAGACCTCAAACTATAAAAATTCTACAAGAAAACCTAGGAAATACCATTCTCAACATCACCTTGGCAAATAATTTATGGCCACGTTGCAAAAAGCAATTTCAACAAAAACAAAAATTAAAAAATGGAACCTAATTAAACTAAACAAAAGCAAAAGAAACCAACAAAAGAGTAAACTAACTGCCTACAGAATGGGAAAAACTATTAACAAACTATGCATCGGACAAAGATCTCATATCCAGAATCTACAAGGAACTTAAATCAACAAGCGAAAAACAACTCCATTAAAAAGTGGGCAAAAAACATGAACAGACGCTTCTCAAGAACAGGTGTACATGTGGCCAAGAAACATAGGAAAAATTGCTCATCATCGCTAATCATCAGAGAAATGCATCTCAAAACTACAGTGATATATCATCTCACAGCAGTAGAATGACTATTATTACAAAGACAAAAAAAACAGTAGCTGAGGCTGCAGAGAAAAGGGACAACTTACACAGTGCTGGTATAAATGTTTTAATAAATTCATTTAGCCATTATGGAAAGCAGTTTGGAGATTTCTCAAAGACCATAAAACACAGCTACCATTCTACCCAGCATTTTCATTACTGGTTATGTACTCTAAGAAATATAGATCATTGTATCAAAAGGGCACTTGCACTTGAACGTTCACTGCCATGCTATTCACAATATCAAAGACATGGAATCAACCTAGTTGCCCATCAATGGTAGACTGGATAGAGAAAATGTGGTGCATGTGGTACATATACATCATGGAATATTATGCAGCCGTAAGATATGAAATCACGTCCTTTACAGCAACCTGGGTGGAACTGCAGGACATTATCTTAAGTGAATTAATGCAAGAACAGAAAACCAAATGCCACATGTCCTCACTTATAATGGGGATCTAAACCTTGAGAACACATGGGCCTGGATATAGGAACAATAGACACTGTGGACTACAAGATGGGGGAAGGAGGAAGGGGATCATGGGTTGAAAAATTACCTGTTGAGTACTATGCTCACTGCCTGGGTCCAGTATACCCATGTAGCGACTCTACACATATACCACCTGTATCTAAAATAAAAGCTGAAATTAAAAGGAAAAAAAAAAAAAACTCAGTAAACTAACAACCAAAATGTTCATAGGTTATTATATTTTAAAGAATATGGCTTTATAACCTTTAGTTGACTCATATTTTGTACTATATTTTATGATATAGTATTTCCTCTCTACTGAAACCTCCCTATGTATATAATGACAGATATTCCAAACCCACAAGATAATTCATTCACTGATTAAGAGGCAGGTCAATTGGCTCAATGACGTAACAGCAATTCTAGAGTTATGTTTAGAGCAATTTATGACACTGTTGGAACTCTTCCTAATATAGCTCAATAACTACAGACACCAAAACAAACTTCTGTTTTTATTGCAATTATTGACCAGTACATAATTCTGGAATTGGCAATTCTATTTTGTAACTGCATATTTTCCACTTCAAAACTTGCATTAATATCATTCATAATTGCTAAGTTGTGTCTAGTCCCTAAATATTTGCTAATGTATAACTAAAATACCTTTGTCATGGGGACTCTTTTAATATTTGCTTTTCCAAAAATAAAAAGTTCAACATAACCTCATGCTGTGCATCTTAACTGGAGGAAGACATTGATTTGCCAGTGAGTGTCCAAAGCCAAAGAATAAAAATTGATGTATCTTCTTGGAACACTGATTGGACCCTGAAATTCAGCTAAAATATTTGAACTTTTATCCTCTTAAAAAGCATCCCCGCCGGGCATGGTGGTGCTTGCCTGTAATCCCAGTAGTTTGGGAGGCCGAGGTGGGTGGAAAACCTGAGGTCAGGAGTTCAAGACCAGACTTACAAACATTGTGAAACCCTGTCTCTACTAAACACAAAAAATTAGCTGAGTGTACTGTCACATGCCTGTAATCCCAGAGGATTACTCAAGAGGCTGAGGCAGGAGAATTACTTGAACCTGGGAGTCAGAGGTTGCAGTGAGCCAAGATCGTGCCATTGCACTTCAGCCTAGGCACAAGAGCAAAATTCTGTCAAAAAATATATATATACATATACATATAAATATATATAAATATATATATAATATTTTATGTGGATATAAAATATTTTTTTAAAAATTTACAAAACTGAAATGATGGAACATTTCAATACCTTTTTGTTTTTTTCTATTGGGAAATCTGTGTTAGAGTTCTCTAAAGGCACAGAACTAATAGGATAGATGTATATATAAAGGGGAGTTTATTTCTTATTTATTTATTTTATGAGACACAGTCTCACTTTTTAGTCCAGGCTGGAATGCAGTGATTTAATCTTGGCTCACTGCAACCTTTGCCTCCCATGTTCAAGCAATTCTCTTGCCTCAGCATCCCGAATAGCTGGGACTATAGGCTTGTGCCACCATGCCTAGCTAATTTTTGTATTTTTAGTGGAGATGGGATTGCACCATGTTGATAAGGCTGGTCTCGAACTCCTGACCTCAGGTGATCCACCTGCCTCGGCCTCCCAAAGTGCTGGGATTACAAGCATGAGCCACTCCACTCAGCCTACAGGGGAGTTTATAAAGGAATATTGACCCACACAATAACAAGGTAAGGTCCCACAATGGGCCATCTGCAAGTAGAGGAGCAAGGAAGCCAGTCCAAGTGCCAAAGCTGAATAACTTGGAGTCTGATGTTCGCGGGCAGGAAGCATCCAGCACAGAAGAAAGACATAGACTAGATGATTAAACTGGTCTAGTCTTTCCATGCTTTTCTGCCTGCTTTTATTCTAGCCAGCCTAGCAGCTGATTAGATTATGCCCACCCAGATTGAGGGTGGCTCTCCCTTTCTAAATCTCCATTTGCAACAACCTCGCAGACACACCCAGGAACAATATTTTGCATCCTTCAACACAATCAAGTTGACCATATTTTATATATATTATATATATATAATATATATTTATAAAATATATTTATTTATATATATATAATAACTCAATATTAACCGTAACAAAATCTGATAAAATTACCTTTGAAAAATATTAGGAGTGAGAAGGAGTAAAACGACAAGTCACACAGCAAGTTTATCCTAATTTCACCAGTGTCCTTAACTGCACATCCTCTATCAAGACAATCACAGCATTAAAATATATACTTTATCCATTAGATAGTTTTCCTGATCCTCTCCCTCCTCCCAATCTCCACTCTCTGATAGGCCCCTGTGTGTTTTTCCTCTCCATGTTTTCATGTGTTCTCACCATTTAGCTCCCATTTATAAGTGAGAGCATGTGGTAGTTGGTGTCATGTTCCTGCATTAGTTTGCTAAGGATAATGGCCTCCAGCTCCATCCATGTCCCTGAAAAGAACATGATCTCATTCCTTCTTCATAGTATTCCATTTTGTATATATACCACATTTTCTTTGTCCAGTGTATCATTGATGTGCATTTAGGTTGAGTCTATGTCTTTGCTATTGTGAATAGAGCTGCAATGAACATTCATGTTCATGTGTCTTTAGAATAGAATGATATATGTTCCTTTGATTCCTTTGGGTATATACCCAGTAATGGGATTGCAGTATTGAATGGTATTTCTGACTTTGGGAGGGTCAGGAAAAAACTAGTGAATACTAGGCTAAATACCTGGGTGAGGAAATAATTAATACAACCAACACTCATGACACATGTTTACCTATGTAACAAAACTGCATACCTTGTGCATGTACTCCACAACTTAATAGTTAAAAAAAAATCTATTTCAAATTAATAAAGATATTTTGGCTATGTTCAAAGTATCTGCACTTATTTGACTAATACTAGGCTTAACCAATTGATTGAGTAGACTATATTCAACTTGTTCCTTTGAGTTTAATGAGATCAAGTAACATAGCCGTTTTATTGATCTTGCATGTAGTTAGAATAATGATATCTCTGAATACAAGTAAACTTCACAATATTGAATATGAATATAACAAATAAGAATACTTTTATCCAGATTAGGCAGGTTTGTCTGTCAATAGAATGCAAACTATTTTCTGGGTAATACATCTTCATAAACCACGTTATAAAAACGGAAAGAAATTTGTTCATTTTTTGAGCTGAAAAATTTTTTATCTTAAGTTAAATACATCCCATTAGTAGTTAATTTTTTTTAGAAAAAAAAATTAGGAGCTATTTCCTTGAGAAACCAAGCTGTGACTGAGAGGTTTTTTGCCTCACAGGAAGAAAATATACTTTTTGAGGTTTCTATCAAAACTAATATGAAATTATGCCCAAATGCCTACTCTTCGGCATCACTCTGTGCATGTCTTCTTAGAAATTCTCTTGATACAGATCAAAAAGTAGTGGGAGAAATACTTGTCATTTGTGTCTACTTATTTGGTGAGTTTGTATCACTGAAACATGATAGCAAGACTGAGAAATTTCCCAACTGTTGGACTTGATAGCGTAATAATTTTTTTAATTGAAACAAACATTCTAAAATCTAGAAATATAACAGAATTTAATATTAACCTAATAAACAGCAAGAAAATTATTCATGTCTAAGATTGAGTAATTTAAATATATATTAGGTTAGGTTTTGCTATGTTGTGTTATGTTTTTATATTTGATTATGTTATGTTATAATAACAGAGTTGATAGAATAAAAAGTTTGCATTATTAATTTTTTAAAAGCCCCCTTAAGTTATTTCTTCAGAATCCTAAAAATGTGGATTTATCTACGTTACCATTAGTGGCGCTCACATGGAAATGTCTGGGAAGCCAATGTCTATGACGGTTCATGTTTTTACCTAAGAGGGAATGTTGCCTAAGGCGAAATCACAGTTCTCTGACATTAGTACTTAGTATCTCTTTTCTTCAAAATTTTAACCATTCTTTGGGCTCTGGATGGTTGATGCTGAAAAGTAAGGAAGAGTGGATAATTCTAGAATTCATATGCTCTTTATTTGATTAGTGATGAAGTAAAACAGGAATCGTATTAATTACAGAATATATCTATTTATATCATGGCTTGGAATTTTTTTTTTCTCAAAACAATTGAATTATTGATATTGTCACAACCTCTTAAATTATTAAATATAAATTATCTAATGTATATTAATAGCAGTCATAAGGTCTGTAAATCATTACAGAAATTTCTGTTGTCGTGAATGAGTCTCTTTGGAATATAGAAGAGAATTGAAAACATATTAGTTACATATAAAGGAAAAAAAATCCAACTAAATGATAACATTCATGCCATCAGTTGTCAGGTTTGAAAAATTAAACTGTTGGCATCAGAATGTATTCACATAGAAATTGTTACCATATTTTGCATATTTTGGTTCTCTATCTCCCTCTTATCTCTTGCTATCTCTCTGATTTTCCACGATCTATAGATACCATATTGATTCGTAAGGGCACAGTCTCCCCACTCTTATTTTTAATTTTGAGTCATTTTCTAAAAGTATATCCTTGTTCCCTTTTGAATATGGGGGAAATAGGAGTAATGTGTATTAATTTTATTCATTTTTAAACACATTTTTGAAAAAAATTATTAAAATCTAATTTACATATTATAACACTTACTCCTTTGTAAAGTTAATTCCCAGAACTCCTAGATACTTCTGAGTACCCTATACATTGTGTGCAGACATTATACTTATTATAGAGTTTTTATACCCCTGTTATTACAAAAGTAAAATTGTTTTTTTATATTTACTTATTTCTTGCTTCTCTGTAAATTAAAATCTCTTCTGATTCATTTAGTTTATCATTCATTGCTAAGACCCAAATTCATATTTTCCTCTCAATGATTTTTTTTTGTTATGCTTTGGATTCTTAATGAAAATACTTAATATTTAAAAATAATTGTAAATATTTAGAATTATCTTCTTTCAATTGATCACTTTTTATAGATCAAAAACTAGCTCAACATACATTCCAAAAAATTGCAAAAGGTTAAGAATACCCAGCATTTCTCGTTTCCTCTATCCATCCTATATACCTACCTCTTATGTATCTAAAACTTCTATTTGAAATATACAAACCTCAGTCCGACTAGAGCCAATCTCAGTTCAGTGTAGTTAAAAGTTCTTAAACACACATACTATAATATTCAAAGTTTTACTTTAAATTAATCAAACATAATAATGTACTTTTTTTATTCTTAAGGAAAGCATCAATTTTTACTATTTTTTCTTTGGATGAAATCTATAATTCCTTGATAAGCACACAAAGCCCTTCATGAGTTTCATTATTCCTACCCTTCCAGATTCACCTGCTATGGGCTCTCCACATATACTCCTTTATGAGTTTTAAGAATAAATTTACTTTTACTGAATGAATTATAGCTCTTGTATTGAGTCAAACTTTTCAGTTTCTCTATCAACTTAGCTGGTAGTTACTGTTAACAGCAGCCACTTGAGGCCCAGACAAAACACACCAGCAAGGAATCCCTGTGCATAGGTCCCATCAAGCAGCCTCCCCATCAGTGATCAGATTGTGGGAGGACTTCCATGACACCACCACCATGTGAATGTTTAAGAGCTTTAGTACTTGCAGACCATGGGAGGTACATGGCATTCCTGGAGGCCACAGAAAGGTCAGGGAGCACAGGCAGAGAACAAAAGAGGAGAGCATGGCAATTGTTAGTATATACTGCAGAATAGGGTGTGGGTTACTTTAAGTTCACAGTTAGATTCCCGATTCGTCCTTTTAAAGAAAACATCAGGAAAGAGAGGAGCCCAGTCTGCTAGGCAAGAGAGATGTCTCTAAGTTCTTATCTCTGGCCACCAGCTAACGCCATTTGGATGTGATGTAGAGCTGCAAACTCTGTCAAGGGTAACTGAGTCCTGCCTCTGGCAGGAGAAAGCTAAACCAACAGTTAAAATGAATTCCAAGGCAACATGAAATTGGAAGCATTTCGTATACCTCACAAACCTTGAAACCATTTCATGTGCAATTTTATCTTTTGGAAAAAACATTTTTTTTTTTTTTAAATTCACTGGATTCCTCATCACTTTAGATAAGTCACCTTCACTAAGACCTTAACCTGTTAGATGCCCTTTTCTATGCTCCCACAGCATCCCATTTCTACCTCTAGAACAGCACACACAATGATGCTAAAAATGTTAATGTTGTCATCTCTGATACCCACAGTACATACGAGCATTTAAACAACTGTGGATTGCATCAATAGCTAATAAATCTTTGCTGTTGACTGGATAAATACATAAACAAATTAGTCCACCAACATAAGAATTACCTGAGATATGAAAAATATAAAAGCTGTTATTTACAAAATATGGATTTTTGTGTATTATCTAGTTTTAACATCCTTATAATCTAATTTGAAAGATGAGGAAACTGAGGCAAAATGATATGAAACACTTGGCTAAGGCATATAAATGATAGAAAAGGAAACGAATATAAATATGAGAAGATAGCAAAGCATGCATAGGCAGATATGGTTAAATACATGGATTTCTCTACAGAAATTAGAAAAAAGGAACTGAAATAAATTTTAATCATATATTTTCCCCTTTTTCAAAAAAAGTCCTCAATGTGTAAATTTCAACAGGCACTAAAGCATCCCAATTAAGTCTTACACTCTTTATCTGATTTAGCTATCTTTTTTTTACACTTTATCATGATTTTTACCAAGTTCTACTCTCTTTCTTTTTTTTTTTTTTTCTTTTTTTTATTATGCTTGAAGTTCTAGGGTACATGTGCACAACATGCAGTTTTGTTGCATATGTATACATGTGCCATGTTGGTGTGCTGCACCCATTAACTCGTCATTTACATTAGGTATATCTCCTAATGCTATCCCTCCTCACTCCTCCCTCCCCACAATAGGACCCAGTGTGTGATGTTCCCCTTCCTGTGTCCAAGTGATTTCATTGTTCAATTCCCCCATATGAGTGAGAACATGCGGTATTTGGTTTTCTGTTTGCTGAGAATGATGGTTTCCAACTGCATCCAGGTACCCACAAAGGACACGGACTCATTCTTTTTTTTTATGGCTGCGTAGTATTCCATGGTGTGTATGTGCCACATTTTCTTAATCCAGTCTGTCACTGATGGACATTTGGGTTGATTCCAAGTCTTTGCTATTGTGAATAGTGCCACAATAAACATACGTGTGCATGTGTCTTTATAGCAGCATGATTTACATTCCTTTGGGTATATAACTAGAAATGGGATGGCTAGGTCAAATGGTATTTCTAGTTCTAGATCCTTGAGGAATCGCCACACTGTTTTCCACAATGGTCGAACTAGTTTACAGTCCCACCAACAGTGTAAAAGTGTTCCTATTTCTCCACATCCTCTCCGGCACCTGTTGTTTCCTGACTTTTTAATGATTGCCATCCTAACTAGTGTGAGATGGTATCTCATTGTGGTTTTGATTTACATTTCTCTGATGGTGAGTGATGATGAGCATTTTTTCACGTGTCTGTTGGCTGTATAAATATCTTCTTTTGAGAAGTGTCTGTTCATAACCTTTGCCCACTTTTCAATGGGATTGTTTTTTTCTTATAAATTTGTTTGAGTTCTTTGTAGATTCTGGATATTAGCTCTTTGTCAGATGAGCAGATTGCAAAAATTTTCTCCCATCCTGTAAATTGCCTGTTCACTCTGATGATAGTTTCTTTTTCTGTGCAGAAGCTCTTTAGTTTAACTAGCTCCCATTTGTCAATTTTGGCTTTTGTTACCATTGCTTTTGGTGTTTTAGACATGAAGTCCTTGCCCATGCCTATGTCCTAAATGATATTACCTAGGTTTTCTTTAGGGTTTTTATGGTTTTAGGTAAAACATTTAAGTCTCTAATCCATCTTGAATTAATTTTCATATAAGGAGTAAGGAAAGGATCCAGTTTCAGCTTTCTACTTATGGCTAGCCAATTTTCCCAGCACCATTTATTAAATAGGGAATCCTTTCTCCATTTCTTGTTTTTCTCAGGTTTGTGAAAGATCAGATGGCTGTAGATGTGTGGTATTATTTCTGAGGGTTCTGTGCTGTTCCATTGGTCTATATCTCTGTTTTGGTACCAGTACCATGCTGTTTTGGTTACTGTAGCCTTGTAGTATAGTTTGAAGTCAGGTAGCGTGATGCCTCCAGCTTTGTTCTTTTGGCTTAGGATTGTCTTGGCAATGCAGGCTCTTTTTTGGTTCCATATGAACTTTAAAGCATTTTTTTTTTTCTAATTCTGTGAAGAAAGTCATTGGTAGCTTAATGGGGATGGCATTGAATCTATGAATTACCTTGGACAGTTTGGCCATTTTCACAATATTGATTCTTCCCATCCATGGGCATGGTATGTTCTTCCATTTGTTTGTATCCTCTTTTACTTCATTGAGCAGTGTTTTGTAGTTCTCCTTGAAGAGATCCTTCACATCCCTTATAAGTTGGATTCCTAGGTATTTTATTATCTTTGAAGCAATTGTGAATAGGAGTGCATTCATGATTTGGCCCTCTGTTTGTCTGTTATTGGCGTATAAGAATGCTTGTGATTTTTGCATGTTGTTTTTGTATCCTGAGACTTTGCTGAAGTTGCTTATCAACTTAAGGAGATTTTGGGCTGAGATGATCTGGTTTTCTAAATATACAATCATGTCATCTGCAAAGAGGGACAATTTGGCTTCCTCTTCTACTAATTAATTACCATTTATTCCTTTCTCTTGTCTGATTGCCCTAGCCAGAACTTCCAACACTATGTTGAATAGGCATAGTGAGAGAGGGCATCCCTGTCTTGTGCCAGTTTTCAAAGAGAATGCTTCTAGTTTTTGCCCATTTAGTATGATATTGGCTGTGGGTTTGTCGTAAATAGTTCATATTATTGTGAGATACGTTCCATCAATACTGAATTTATGGAGAGTTTTTAGCATGAAAGACTGTTGAATTTTGTCAAAGGTCTTTTCTGCATCTATTGAGATAATCATGTGGTTTTTGTCTTTTGTTCTGTTTATATTCTGGATTATGCTTCCTGATTTCTATGTGTTGAACCATCCTTGCATCCAAGGGATGAAGCCCACTTGATCGTGATGGATAAGCTTTTTGATGTGCTGCTGTATTCGGTTTGCCAGTATTTTATTGAGGATTTTTGCATTAATGTTCATCAGGGATATTGGTCTAGAATTATTTTTTTGTTGTGTCTCTGCCAGGCTTTGGTATCAGGATGATGCTGGCCTCATAAAATGAGTTAGGGAGGACTTCCTCTTTTTCTGTTGATTGGAATAGTCACAGAAGGAATGACACCAGTTCCTCCTTGTACCTCTAGTAGAATTCAGCTGTGAATCCTTCTGGTCCTGGACTTTTTTTAGTTGGTAGGCTATTAATTATTGCCTCAATTTCAGAGGCTGCTATTGATCTATTCATGGATTCAACTTCTTCCTGGTTTAGTCTTAGGAGGGTGTATGCATCCAGGAATTTATCCATGTCTTCTAGGTTTTCTAGTTTATTTGCGTAGAGGTGTTTATAGTATTCTCTGATGGTAGTTTGCATTTCTGTGGGGTTGGTAGTGATATCCCCCGTATCATTTTTTATTGTGTCTATTTGACTCCTCTCTCTTTTCTTTTTTATTAGTCTTGCTAGCGGTCTATCAATTTTGTTGATCTTTTCAAAGAACCAGCTCCTGGATTCATTGATTTTTTTGGAGGGATTTTTGTATCTCTATCTCCATCAGTTCTGCTCTGATCTTAGTTATTTCTTGCCTTCTGCTAACTTTTGAATGTGTTTGCTCTTCCTTCTCTAGTTCATTTAATTGTGATATTAGGGTGTCAATTTTAGATCTTTCCTGCTTTCGTTTATGGGCATTTAATGCTATAAATTTCCCTCTACACACTGCTTTAAATGTATCCCAGAGATTCTGGTATGTTGTATCTTGGTTCTCATTGGTTTCAAAGAACTTCTTTATTTCTTTCTTCATTTCGTTATGTACCCAGCAGTCATTCAGGGACAGGTTGTTCAGTTTCCATGTAGTTGAGCGGTTTTGATTGAGTTTCTTAGTCCTGAGTTCTAGTTTGATTGCACTGTGGTCTGAGAGACAGTTTATTATAATTTCTGTTCTTTTACATTTGCTGAGGTGTGCTTTACTTCCAACTATGTGGTCAATTTTGGAATAAGTGCGATGTGGTGCTGAGAAGAAAGTATATTCCATTGATTTGGGATGGAGAATTCTGTAGATGTCTATTAGGTCTGCTTGATGCAGAGCTGAGTTCAATTCCTGGATATCCTTGTTAACTTTCTGTCTCGTTGATCTGTCTAACGTTGACAGTGGGGTGTTAAAGTCTCCCATTATTATTGTATGGGAGTCTAAGTCTCTTTGTAAGTCTCTAAGGCCTTGCTTTATGAATCTGGATGCTCCTATATTGCGTGCATATATATTTAGGATAGTTAGCTCATCTTGTTGAATTCATCTCTTTACCATAATGTGATGGCCTTCTTTGTCTCTTTTGATCTTTGTTGGTTTAAAGTCTGTTTTATCAGAGACTATGATTGCAAACCCTGCCTTCTTTTGTTTTCCATTTGCTTGGTAGATCTTTCTCCATCCCTTTTTTTTTTGAGCCTATATGTGAACTTGATCCTGTCATTATGATATTAGCTGGTTATTTTGCTAGTTAGTTGATGCTGTTTCTTCCAAGCATCGGTGGACTTTACATTTTGACATGTTTTTGCAATGGATGGTACCTGTTGTTCCTTTCCATGTTTAGTGCTTCCTTCAGGATCTCTTGTAGGGCAGGCCTGGTGGTGACAAAATCTCTAAGCATTTGCTTGTCTGTAAAGGATTTTATTTCTCCTTCACTTATGAAACTTAGTTTGGCTGGATATGAAATTCTGGGTTGAAAATTCTTTTCTTTAAAAATGTTGAATATTGGCGCCCACTCTCTTCTGGCTTGGAGAGTTTCTTTCGAGAGATCTACTGTTAGTCTGATGGGCTTCCCTTCGTGGGTAACCTGACCTTTCTCTTGCTGCCCTTAACATTTTTTCCTTCATTTCAACTTTGGTGAATCTGACAATTATGTGTCTTGGAGTTGCTCTTCTCGAGGAGTATCTTTGTGGTATTCTCTGTATTTCCTGAATTTGAATGTTGGCCTGCCCTACTAGGTTGGGGAAGTTCTCCTGGATACTATCCTGCAGAGTGTTTTCCAACTTGGTTCCATTCTCCCCGTCACTTTCAGGCACACCAATCAGACGTAGATTTGGTCTTTTCACAGATCCCATATTTCTTGGAGGCTTTGTTCATTTCTTTTTACTCTTTTTTCTCTAAACTTCTCTTCTCGCTTCATTTCATTCATTTGATTTTCAATCACTGATACTCTTTCTTCTAGTTGATCGAGTCGGTTATTGAAGCTTGTGCATTTGTCATGTAGTTCACATGTCATGGTTTTCATGTCTATCTGTTCGTTCATTTATGGACTTCTCTGCATTGGTTATTCTAGTCATCCATTCATCCATTCTTTTTTCAAGGTTTTTAGTTTCTTTGCTCTGGTTGCGTATTTCCTTCTTTAGCTCTGAGAAGTTTGATTGACTGAAGCCTTCTTCTCTCAACTCATCAAAGTCATTCTCCGTCCTGCTTTGTTCTGTTGCTGGCAATGAGCTGCGTTCCTTTTGGGGGGAGATGCACTCTGATTTTTTGAATTTCCAGCTTTTCTGAACTGCTTTTTCCCCATCTTTGTGGTTTTATCTGCCTTTGGTCTTTGATGATGGTGACTTACTGATGGGGTTTTGGTGTGGGTGTCCTTTCTGTTTGTTAGTTTTCATTCTAATGTCAGGACCCACAGCTGCAGGTCTGTTGGAGTTTTCTTGAAGTCCACTCCATGCCCTGTTTATCTGGGTATCAGCAGCAGAGGCTGCCGAAGATAGAATATTGCTGAACAGCAAGTGTTGCTGTCTGTTTCTTGCTCTAGAAGCTTTGTCTCAGATATGTACACAGTCGTGTGAGGTGTGAGGTGTCAGTCTGCACCTAGTGGGGGATGTCTCCCAGTTACACTACTTGGGGGTCTGGGACCCACTTGAGCAGGCAGTCTGTCTGTTTTCAGATCTCAGCCTCCGTGCTGGGGGAACCACTGCTCTCTTCAAAGCTGTCAGACAGGGACATTTACATCTGCAGAGGTTTCTGCTGCTTTATGTTTAGCTATGCCCTGTCCCTAGAGGTGGAGTCTATAGAGGGAGGCAGGCCTCCTTGAGCTGAGGTTGGTTCCACCGAGTTGAAGTTTTCATGTGGTTTTGTTTACCTACTTAAGCCTCAGCAATGGCAGGTTCCCCTCCCCCAGCCTTGCTGCCACCTTGAAGTTAGACCTCAGACTGCTGTGCTAGCAATGAGGGAGGCTCCGTGGGCATGGGACCCTTGGGGTAGGCGTGCTACATAACCTCCTGGTGTGCTGTTTGCTAAGACACTTGGTAAAGTGCAGTATTAGGGTGAGAGTTACCCGATTTTCCAGGTGTTGTGTGTCTCAGTTTCCCTCGGCTAGGAAAAGCAATTCCCTTCCACCTAGTACTTTCCAGGTGAGGCAATGCCTTGCCCTCCTTCAGCTCTCGCTTGTTGGGCTGCACTCACTGACCAGCACTGACTGTCCAACATGCCCCAGTGAGATGAACCTGGAACCTAAGTTGAAAATGCAGAAATCACCCGTTTTCTGTGTTGCTCAAGCTTGGAGCTGGAAGCTGGAGATGTTCCTCTAGTTTAATTCATAAGAATCTGAATTAAGTCACAAATGCCTTAGCTATTTATTTAATGCAGTGGAATAATTTTCTCGATTACTCTGCAGTTTTTATGTTCTTTTAAATCTAACACAAATTCTTAAGTCTCACCTGATTTTCTGGATATAAAGTAAATGTTTAAAGTATCACATTAAAGAAGGCTGGTAGGCAGGTTTCAAGTTGTCTCTCTATGATCCTTACGACCTGGTTTTCATGTGCTTGTGTGAGGCTGGATCTAGTTACTTCTAACCAATAGAATAAAACAAATGTGATTGACTGCCTCTTCTCTGATAAGATTACAAAACATTTTGACTTCCTCTCTTTAGAAGACTCTTGCTGACTTTGATAAAGCCCTCTATCAGTTTGCAGAGGTCCACATCATAAAGAACTGTGAGGAAGTGAATGCAGCCAACCACTATAGAGTGAGCAAAAAAGTACAGCCTTTGACACTTGAGGCTTCAGATGGAAGTACAGACCATAAGCCAATACCTTTATTGCAGCCTTGTGAGTGCAAAGTAGAGGGCCCAGCTTAGCAATGTGCAGATTCCTGATCCACAGAAAGAAGTTATGGGATAATAAATTTGTATACGTGTGTTGCCTTAAGTGCTCATGTGGCAGTTTGTTATACAGCAATAGATAACAAATGTAAGAGGGTATTCACTCAAATCTGTATACACAGACACATGAAATTGTTTCCCTAAGGGATCTGGTGTGTTTGCTCAATGCTAAGACCAATAGCCCCTAGAAATATTTTATATTAAGGATGTGTGTATATTTAAGCCTTTTCAATTTAATTCAGTCCAAAATGTTATAACTTTGGGTAGCGTAACTTTCACTGTGTACTTCACTTAGAGTCGTAGGGTATAAATATTAGGTTTTATTTTATATGAAACAATCTAGGTTATACCTCCATTCATATCTTCTAACTAAACATAATTAATTCAAATTCCAGTTAAAGTTTTGTATACAAATACACTTCAGTAATAAAATTTGTTATTTTATGGGACTGTCATTTTGAAAATAAACTACAAAAGTCAGGCTGTTATTCACTATGCCAGGTTTTCCTATACATAAGTAAAAGAGAAGACAACCTAACTTTTTTAGTATTTGTTTTGTGTTAGACATTTGCATAAATCATCTCATTTAATATTAAGAACAGTTTTTGAGGAAAAGTAAGTTTGAATTTAAGGATACATTGCATCATACAATGTATCATTGTATGATGATACAATTCAAACCTATCGTTATTTGACTTGAGAGAATAAATGGAGAATCAGGGTCATCATTCTACCACTTTATGCAAGATTTTTATTTCTAGAGGATTAAAGTGACTACTGACAGTAATCAGATACAGTAACCTATAAACAGATTTTGTGATGTAGAGACCTTAAATTATTTTATGAAAGTGAAAAACAAAAACAAAATTTAAAAAAAAAAAGACATCATTCTGACATCTCCCAAAAGGAAGAAAAATAAAGTAGCTAGAATTTAGGCAATGCTTAAGATTCTTAGTTGCAACACAATTGAAATAATTTTCTGAACTTTATATGACACATTAATCATACAGTTCTGGATGGGCACCGCAGAGGATTGAATCGAATTCCACATTCTGATATCTGGAGGCATGTGGCCACAAATGAATCATTTGTCCTCTGCTGTATGACACTCTGGTGTCTGATTCAGTGGTTTGCAAGTATAGTAAAGTGGAAAGGGATTAGACAAGTTCATCGTTTAGGCCATTTTTAGCTTAGAATATAATTGATGATCTGAATTGTATTAACATCACCGATAGAAGTTACTTAAATATTTTCCTTTCCAAACTTGTTGCGAACCAATCATTGTTCTGCTTTCTCCATGGAAACTGGAAATTATTGAAGCATTGAGTGCTGGTATTTAAATGATCACTCCACTAGCTTAATGAAGTAACTTTAATAAATATGTTCATTTTACAGTTTAAGAAAACTTCAGAAATGCTGTGAATTTTCTTGGAATAGAGAGCCCTAAAATTAGTGTCATAACTTAGCTGTGCCATCTAAGCATTTGTGCTTAATGATATCCATTAATATATATTTATTAAAAGTTGAAGTGCTCTTGTCTTAAACATTTTTAAATCCTAAGTTGTGAAAATTAAATTTTGAATCATGAACATAGAAATTATTCTTAAGCATTCTAAGTGAAAAATAGTATTATTTAAACACAGATCTTCAAGGCAGTCAACATATCTCTTAGGTGTGAGTATCAAGCATTCAGAATGCTTAAATGGTTATGGGCTTCAGGATTCTCCAGGAGCACATCCATGGATGTTGAAGGAGCAGGACCCAATCATTACTACTTTGTGAAAATCAGTTCAGGAGAATGTATATTAAGTGATAGGAAAATTTGGCCTGGGGTAATCTATTCTGGAGGCAGTATCTAATTCCTTTCTTAGGCTAATAAAATATAATTTCCTATCCATACCCTTCGTCTTTGATTCTTGTCTCTAGGACTTCATGGGTACCAGTAACTTAGGATTTCACTTTTTTTTTTTTTTTTTTTTTTTTGTCATATACGCAGAAAATGAATGAACTTGGCATTTGCAATTAGGTACCTCCTGCAACCCTTTCTAGATACCTCTCTAAATCTTTTCCCCAGTGCATTGATTTTATATTAACCTGAAGTTTATTATAATTATAGCAAAATATTACTGCTCTTTTGTTGACTCAGTCAAATCATGACATTACCTTACATTAGGCAATACATAAAACAAATAAAACACCACCTTAATGAAAAGATGATATTTAAGCCTTTCTGGAAATCACATTTAGAAAATGTATCATGATGATGACTTTCGTCTTATGTAAGAAAACGTCTATGGGTTTGTAGAGGTTGGGAAATTGGCTGTGGAATCAAAAGCCAACTTCAGCCACGTTGTGTAATCAGCAACCCCCAGAGGGCTGCCTGGGAGGCAGTTGAGCATTATTGCTTTGTGCAGTGGTGGTCTCACAGTGCTGTATTCCCAGCGTTATTCCCATCACATAAGACCATAAAGATAATTGGGTCTTACACACAACTTTCTAGGCCCAAGTTCCTCTATATGCAGAATGTGGTTATTGGTACTATGTTTTCTCAGAGCTATTTTGTGTGTTAATGAGATCATGACTACTGCTTCCTTTGAGTTCGTTGAATTAAGGAACTCTATAAATAAAAGACTCTATTTCACCACTCTTGTTATTCACTATAGAAATAGTCCCTGAAAATACAGCCTTTCACTTGCTCTGTGTGTAAAATCTCTGCTGCCTGCAATGGGAGGGCTTATGTGATATAATTACAGGAATCTGCCTGTTCTGTAGAGTATTGTACAGTAGTGTTCCAAAACGTTTCTAAAGAAAAGAGATGCTAACATCCACCCACACTTCAACAAACACTGTTAATGCAAAACACTGACTCCAGATGTCCACAGCTTGCTTCCAAAAAAGCCCCCTCTCAGGGAACTCTGAAGTTTAAATGTTAAATAATTGTCCCTGAAGAGTGGGTATTAGGGCTTCATCAATAATTCTATGAGTACTTTTGGGATTCTTGATGACATTTTCATCTGCATTTTGTTTTAGGAGTTTTATTTTTGTACTCTTTTGAATATAGAGAGATTAACAACACTGGTAGTGCAATTAATCTTGACAGGCCTAAGAGCTTTCTCTCTCATTTTCCTATTTTTCTTCAGTTTATAAAAGACTAAATTGGTGATGAATAGAGACAAAACCATAATGCTAATTCATGCAGTTTCCTGCATCTACAGTACTATTACAATACATCATGAATACATTTTATTAAAGTAATTTAAGTAAAATACCAGAGTATAATTTAGCAATGGGCAAATTATGTAGAGAGGCCTTTTAAAAATCATGTAACTCTAAGTATTGGAGCATGCCACAAGACATAAGTTTGAAATTACTTTAATTTCATATTTATATATTCTGTTACTAGTAATGCAGCATAGCATTGTGTTAATATTTTTCTTTAAATAAGTTTAGTTAAATTATTAAATGATATTATTGATATTCATTTATTTGCATTACTTTAGTTTTTAGAAATGTCTGGCCAGAATTTATGTGTTCTCCCTATACCAATTACTGGCTTAAGTATTCTAAGAAGGCATTCCTTTATCATCATAATTTCAACATTTTTTCATAGTCCATAACATTTTGAATATATTTTCACTTAGCATTTAGTCTTGTAATATGCATTCTATAATAAGCTACTACTTTTGTTGTAGTTCATTTATATCTGGGCCTATTGAAAAATACAAGACGCCGGGCGCGGTGGCTCAAGCCTGTAATCCCAGCACTTTGGGAGGCCGAGACGGGTGGATCACAAGGTCAGGAGATCGAGACCATCCTGGCTAACATGGTGAGACCCCGTCTCTACTAAAAATACAAAAAACTAGCCGGGCGAGGTGGTGGGCGCCTGTAGTCCCAGCTACTCAGGAGGCTGAGGCAGGAGAATGGCGTAAACCCGGGAGGCGGAGCTTGCAGTGAGCTGAGATCTGGCCACTGCACTCCAGCCTGGGAGACAGAGCGAGACTCCGTCTCAAAAAAAAAAAAAAAAAAAAAAAAAAAGAAAAATACAAGACATTAGCTTTCTGAAATTAGTTTCTAAAATCAGCTGGGCAGCCCACATTCGGTCCTCCTGCTTGTTATCTTTATAGTAAAAAAACTCTTTTAATGTACACAAAAGTTAAAAAGTGTGAATTAGGAAGTTACAGAAACTAAGATAATATTTAATCTACCTTACATAAATGTTTAGATTAGTGTCACATCTTAGTGTTCTATGAAAATTCCCACATTGTCCTTATTTATTTTGTGCAATCTGTTTATGTGTATTTGCTTATCCCCATCTCTCTCGTCTATCTAACATCATTTTATTTTTTTATTTTTATTTTTTATTTTTTTTTTTTGAGACGAAGTCTTGCTCTGTCACCCAGGCTGGAGTGCAGTGGCCGGATCTCAGCTCACTGCAAGCTCCGCCTCCCGGGTTCACGCCATTCTCCTGCCTCAGCCTCCCGAGTAGCTGGGACTACAGGCGCCCGCCACCTCGCCCGGCTAGTTTTTGTATTTTTTTTAGTAGAGACGAGGTTTCACCGTGTTAGCCAGGATGGTCTCGATCTCCTGACCTCGTGATCCGCCCGTCTCGGCCTCCCAAAGTGCTGGGATTACAGGCTTGAGCCACCGCACCCGGCCTATCTAACATCATTTTAAACATATTTTAATGTTTCAATATTATAAATATTTGGCAATGGAAAAATTAACTGAACTTTTACCTCGCTTATGGTCTTAAAAATAACCAGTTAATGATTAAAGCTCACAAATTCCAAATTTTTTCTAACATCTCTAATTAACATATATATGCAATATAAAAATATATACAATATAAAAATATGCAATATAAAAATAATACAAAAGTATATATGCCTTTGTGCACATATTAGATTCATAGTCACAATACATTGCCCAGACAGAAAAGTGTTGCCCAGGTTAACATTACTGAAATATTTGTATTTGTGTGTGTGTTTGCATACGTGAATACACATTTGTTTATATGTGTATGCATATATATTGGTTTTGCAATCCGTTGTACATGCATTTTAAAACAAATATTTGAGTGGTTCAGTTCCCTCCAGGAAATCATCAGGCAACTAAAAATTACATGCAATACACGGCATGTCCAAATATTAATATGATATTCTGTATCAAAGGACACAACTGTTGGTGTTTCAAAAAATGATGCTTTCTCTGATAAATAAGCTGTTATCAACATAGCAGTAAAAATTAGAGAAATCAGATGCATAACTTTAGATTTGAGATTCTTCTAAAGTGATAATATTTTAGTCTGCATGTAAATTATTATTTTAAAATAACTTTTATGATTATCCTGAATAAAATAATAATATTAATATAAAATTCATACATTTCAGCAATGCTAAAGGCATGTTAGAAATGTTAAACTGGCCTTTTCCCCATTGACGTGAAATGTCATTTTATAGATATATATATATATCATATATGTAATGCACATATATATACGCAAATCACGCATGTCTCTCTTATTTCTACACATTTTCTCTTTTTTATGTGAGTGTGTTTACTATATAGTCACAAGATTTTGCCCTTGATCACAATCGTGGCTGTGTCAGAATAACAAGAGAGCTGTATTGATTTTCATATAAACTAAACTTTGGAATTATTCTCTCCTCTCCAAGAACAGGTAAAAAGATGTTTTAATGAATGAATGAATGTTTGAGAAACTAATACCATTCACCCTAATCCTGTTCTCCATTTTCCAAGTATATAGGAAAGTCAGACTTACAGACACCTTGTAGCTCTAAGAAAGTGGTTAACTCTGAAAAATTATAAATAAAACAAATGCCTATTTTAATCCACACACAAAATTAAATTTCAGATGTATTATAGATTAAAATGAAGTGCAAAGTACTTTACAATATAATTTAGGTAAAAGATTTTTAAAACATAAAGTATAAAATAATAAAATGTATGTTTAATTGCATAAAATAACAACTTTCTATATAGACTTAAAATTAAAGGGTAAAGAGGAAGAAAAAACACCAAACACAAGTCATGCAAGCAATTAATAGTTTTAATAAATACATTTTCAACAACCCAATCAAAATGAAAGGTGCATCTACAAGTGTGCAAAAGAAAATACCAAAGACCAGCATTATAAAAAATTTCACATCAATTTTATTCACAAATAAAAACAAACGAGATAATTTTTAAAATTTAATACTTTGGCAATACACACACATCCACACTCACACACATATCAACAAAATACTCCATTATCAGTGGTAGAAGGGTAGCAAAGTCATTTTGATTTACTATATGTGGAAGTATAAATTGCCCAATATATATAGAAAGAAACAAATTAACATGAATCAAAAAACATTAGATACATACTAACATTTGAAACGTAATTACACTTCTACAAATACATTCTGAAGAATTTTTTCATGATGTTGGATTGTGGTATATTAAGAAGCAGAACAATCTAATTTCTGACAGTAAAAGAATACTTGATGTTTGTTTTGAGTATTCAATGGAACATGATACAATCCTTATGTAATGTTTCAGAAGAACATTTAATTAAATGGTAAAAAAATGCTTAAAATGCATTCTGAATTTAGTAGGAAACATCGATAGCATTACCTGAAGTAAGATGATAAATTTAAAGAAAAAAAAGTTTATGCCATTCATAACTGTTATTTTCCAGGCTCAAATGATGTCATATTAACCTAATATTCAAATATACTTGATATTTCATACTGCATCCTCCCTTCTTAACGAAATACTTTTCACCATTTCTGTTGGTCCATGAAAGTGTCTCATTGGTTCTCATGAATGAGTTTCTTTTAAATAAAAACTATGGCTGTTTTACCATACTTCCACCAGACAAAACCCATTCCGTCTTTTTACCATAGCTGGTCTTCAAGATGTAGCAGTTAGAGTCTGGCACCATTACTCTCTATTAATCATCACCTAGCAACTACGTAACTCATGTTTGGTAATGCAGGTCCAACTTGATTCCTAGCCGCATGGAAAATATTTGTTTTGTGGAAAACTTTACCTTCGCCATAAATATGTACTTTCGTGCTTCCTCATATAAGGCTGAATTCCCTCAAAATAGAAATAAATTTTCATTCTAACATTTTGAAACATACAGAAAAAGGGCATGATAGAAATCTCCACATTACTCAAATCATAAAACAAGATTCAGTATGTATCAGATGTTCTTTATGATTGAAATATTATTTTTAGGTTTGATTTTTTCTGATATAGTTGTGTTGCTATTGTATAGATAGGTGATTTAAATTTAATAAGCAATCACAATTTCTAAAAAGCCTTTTTTTTGGAAAACAGGGTTAAGAGAATGAATTTAATCTACAGAAGAAAAAATAGAAAGATTTTGGAAAATTTAATTTGCATTTAATTTAGAAAAAAATAAATACCACAAAATATTTTTTTCCAATGTAAGTTAACAAATTCTTATTTTCTGTGTTAAAGTTTAAAGTAAAAGACAATCAAATTAAAATAGCAATGCTTATGTTATTGCTTTGAAGCAGCGGGTCTCCAGTAGTAATTGGATGTTTAACTTAAGGAAAAGGTATTATATTACTTGGCACTTCAATAAATATGGCCAGTTAGTGGTATACAGCACACTAACTTCAAAATCTCTATAATGCTTCAACGATTGTGGAAAAATGTGTTACAAAAATGTATACTTTTAAATACATATTAGCTGAACACACTTAAATATTTAATGAAGAAATCATATTGATTTGAGTGGATTAAAATTAAACTAATTTTGTATATTATTTTAGATTCTGGACAGTTGTAATTGCAATATTAGAGTACCATACTTGGTGGTGACTCGAATTTATTAAAAAATGGGACAAATATCCAGGGAAAATAAAAACTATCTCAAATAAAGATAAATAATCATTAGTCTCCTTAAACTCAACTTATGTATCAAACGACTGTAAGTCTGAAGTAATTTCCTCCTGATTACATATGCCAGTGTATTTGTAATATGTTTCTCAAAGAATTTACAGCCTGGATAGGAAAAACCTTTCTGAAGATCATTGGAAACATGACCATTGTCGGTCATCGTAGTTGACCAGTGAATACAACAGTAAGGAAACAAAAACTGAAGGCTTTCCTTCCTTCCCAATTCCACCACATTCACCAACCAGCTTGCTAACCAGAAGTCATTGCTTTTTCAGTTCATGTATTTCTATGTTATATGTCTGATATTGCTATTAAATATGCATCATTCTGGAAGTCAAATTTATTTACTTTTTAACAGTCTTTTACAATTTACCCCATAACACAAACATCACCTACACACACACAGACTCATACGTGCATATACACGCAAAAATGCTGATAAAAAAGATAACTCAGTATCATGTGTAACTTCTACTTCCAGATAGAAGATAAATAAAATTTGGTCCCAAATTTCATTGAAATATTACTTGTAAGTAACTTTATCAGATGAATCTAATTGCTAAAATCTGAACTTTATTGTAGCTACAAAACTTCAAATTTTAACATTTATTTATTTTTAATTTTATAGATTTAGCAAATATAAGTGCAGTTTTGTTACAAGCATATATTGCCTAGTGGTGAAGTCTGCACTTTCACTGTTCCTATTACCCAAATAGTTTACAATGTTCCCGATAGATAACTTTTCTTCCCTCATCCTACTCACTTCCCCCACCCTTTTGGAGCCTCCAGTATCTATTATTTTACTTGTATGTCCATGTGTACCCATTAATTATGTCCCACTTATAAGTGAGAACATGTAGTATTCAGCTTCTGTTTCAGAGTTATTTTATTTTATTTTATTTTATTTTTTATTATTATTATACTTTAAGTTCTAGGGTACAGTTATTTCAATGAGGATAATGGCCTCCAGTTCTATCCATGTTGCTGCAAAATACATGATTTTGTTCTTTTTTATGGTTCGGTAGTATACACACATACATATATGCACATGCATACACACACACACACACACACACACACCATAGGATACTTTTTATTTATCCAATCATCAACAGAGGATTGGATAAATAAAATGTTATATATGTATATACATCATATACATATATACATATAATGTGAAATGTGTATATATACACATATGTGTGTGTGTATACATATGCTTTTATATAGGTATTACACATATATATGTCACATTTTATTTATCCAAACCTCTGTTTCTGTTGAATATTTAGGGGATTTCATGTCTTACCTATTTTGAATAGTGCTGCGATAAGCATACAGGTGCAGATGTCATTTTGATATAATGACTTATTTTCAATTAGATAGGTACTCAGTAGTGGGATTGCTAGACTGAATAGTAGTTCTATTATTAGCTTTTTGAGAAATCTCCATACTGTTTCTTATAAAGATTGCACTAATTCACATTACCACCAACAGTGTATAAGAATTCCCTTTTCTCCACATCCTCACCAACATCTGTTGATTTTTGACTTTTTAATAATAGCAAGTCCTTCTCGTGTAAGATAGTGTCTTGTGATTTTAATTTTTCTGATGATTAGAGATTTAAGCAAACTTTCATTTTCGTTGGCTGATTGCATGTCTTCTTTTGTGTAATTTTTTTATGTTATTTGCCCACTTTTTAATGGGATTATTTGTTTTTTTTTTCTTTGTTGAGTTTGAGTTCCTTGTAGATTGTATATATTAACCATCTATGAGATGCATGATTTGCAAATATTTTCTCCAAATTTAAGTTATCTGTTTATTTTGTTGATTATTTATTTTACTGTATGAAAGATTTTCAGTTTAAGTCCCATTTGTTTATATTTGTTTTTGTTGCATTTGCTTTTGAGAACTTTGTCATAAGTTATTTGCCGAGACCAATGCCTGGAAGAATTTTTCATGGGTTTTTTTCTAAAGTTTTATATTTCTGGTTCTTATATTTAAGTCTTTCATTGATATTCAGTTAATTTTTTATGTCGTGAGAGACTTGCATCCAGTTTCATTATTCTGCATATGACTATCCAATCTTTCTAGCACCATTTATTGAATAGGGTGTGATTTCCCCAGTATATATTATACCACAAGTCTATAGTAACGAAAACAGCATAGTACTTTTATAAAAGTAGACCTGTAGATCAATGGAACATAATAGGGAACACAGAAATGAATCCAGACATACCTACCATTAACTGATCTTCAACAACTTTTGCAATTTTATATGATGATTTTCAAACACTTTTTTGCATCTTCTGAGTTAGTATGCTATCTTTCCCACTAGAGTAATTCAAGCAACCCCTATAAGCATTTCAGAGATGGCTCACAAGAAGGTACCATTTGCCAACAAAGCTGTTTATCCTAATAAAACAATCTCTGCCTCAGAGTCTCAAACTGATGGCCAGAAGGCAGCTAAAGGGGGAATTTGATATATAAGAATAAAAAATGAATAAACACTAACAAAATCGATATTTTATTGGATTTCAATGGAAAATAACAACAGAAACACTGTATTTGCCTTACCAGTAATGATGGCTAACCTTTAATAAGTATCCACTGTGTACCAGGTTCATTTCAAAGAGCTTGCGATGAATTAAGAAGTTTTGTAGTCATACACTATCAGGGAGGAAATATAATTTTCTTATTAATGGCAAAGAAACCGAGATAGAGGAGTTCAGTGATTTGCCAGAGGTTATGGTCCTGATAAGTGACAGAGCTAAGTTGCTGGATGCAGAGTCCATGCTCTAAGTCTCTGCACTATATGATGTTTCCATGGCAGCAATAGACTGAATCTAAATACATGTTGCATCCTTTAGATATTGCACACCCTGTGCAGCCCGCTATCATCTCTCCACTTCCACTTGTTTCCTCAGGGGGACAGAATAAAGTGTCCATCAGTATACTTGCATTTCTACTTTTTCTATAGCTTGTGTGTGTGCATGTGTGTGAATTCACACTATATATATCATACATATAGTGCAACATATATGTGGCATATATGTATACACACATATATGTGTGTGTATATACATATATATTTTCAAATACAGCTTAATGAAATATAAATCAAAAGATTGAGTGCATTTTTAAAGAATGGTGGTGAGCCTACATTGTTCTTTGTGGATATAAAGAACATCATTAGTAATAATATAAGTAAATACTTGTTTTATATTATTAGGAGGCCACTGTTAACACTTGAGTTTGTCATCTTTTTTCCATCTTTCTAAATATTTCATTCTCTTATTTAGTGAACATCTTATTTTTCAACATCTTGGAGACCTTCAGTTATGTAACCTTTCCTTGAGCCCAAATCTCCTACCACTCTAGGGTTTTATTTTCATTTTTAACAATTTCATTACATCCTTAATGGTACTGTGCTTCAGCTATTTCATTTCAGTCACTTCATTCTAGTCCCATTGCACTTATTCTGCACCTACACTGCCAAATCTCACTATTGAAGCTATCCAAAAATCATCTTTTTTTTTCCACGTTTGGGTGCCAAACTTACTCCCTTGCCAGATCCAATGGATGACTGAGTCCTGCATGAAACTCTAATAGATTTTCCTTTTAAAAAAATCATCTTATTACCTCACAAGCAATTTTGTCTAGATAGTTTGCATCTTAGCTCAAAAACTCACTCCACATTTCCCAATGGATTGCTAAATATACATAATTGGTGTCCTATTCTGTAGTCTTGTTCCCTCCTCTTCTTTCACACTGCTGACAGAGTGATCTTTCAAAAATGCATTGTGTGTTCAACAGCTTGAAACATCTTGTGGCTGTCCATGGCCTATAGAATGAAGGTCAAATCTTTTAACACCCATTTCGTGTTCTGAACTGTCATTCAAATTGTGACTACAACAGAAGTCAGTCTCTGTGTATAACATTGATTTGCTCTGTATCTTTAGAATATAAAGACCTTCTGTCTCAATTATACCAACTTCCTTAGGTTTCTAATAGTTCAGCAGTGTTTTTCCTTTTATAGAAATCTGTGAAAACTGTAAAAATATATAATATATAGTCTTATTGATATGTAAGCATTTTCTTTGCAGAATTCCATTGATTTCCTTAGAAAGAAATCACATACTTATAGATTCTATATATTTAATGACGGTTTTGCAGAAAAATGAAAATTATATTTTACTTTAATCTTATATGAGAGTTCGTTATTATTTAGAAGCAATTTTTCAAATATATGTATTTGAATATTATATATATAACATATATATATATATGTTTATGACTTTCCTTAGTCAAACAGTTTGGATCTTTAGAATCTTGAATTGTACTTCTTTGAGGAAGAAGTTGTATTTTGTGCCTGGAGTGTAATGAATTTACTATTCAAGTCCATGTATGTATAAGTGGTTAGCTGAGGAAGATTGCTTACATCTAGCCTTGTATGAATGGTGCTTGTGTGCCTGTCATTCCGTTTGCAGCTCTTTAGTCAGGATTGATCTGCCCTACTTCTTACAGTAGGGACCAAGATACAAGAAAGCCCCCGTTAGCACCTCGTAATCAGCCAGATCATTCTCTTGTCTACTCATAGGACATATTATCTCCTTCTTTTATTAGTTTCCATAGACTCTGATTTTACATCTTGCTGCTGAAAATCAACATAAGACCTCTGTATTTAATTAGCAAGTACAAATTGTCTATTCTAGACATCTCACCTTTTTTATCTCTCAACATTCTTCCATTATGTGTTCCTAAAGAATGTGACATTTTAATCTTTGACTATTCCTCTAACCTAGAACAGGTCCTGGTAAATAGCAGGTGCTCAAAAATGTGTTTGAATAAAATGAGCAAATGGTATTCGGAAAGCTCTGGATAAGATACACTTCTATTGCTTATGGGCTTTTAAGATCTAAACAACGTGAGCTAGTAGTCCTTTAGGAAGTAACAAAACTTTGCCTCTGATGAAAGAGTATTCAACATTTGGTCAACTTTCTTGCATTGTTCCCCCAAACACCTGGGATAGGTAAAATGTCAATTATATTACCAAGCAAGATTATTTATATAACAATGGTCCATTATTTATAAATTGTTTCTGGTTTGTAAGAGGAACTCTGAACCTTGGGTTTCTCTAAACCCAGTGACTCTTGAAACTGACATGACTGTTACAGGTCCTGCATATGTATATGACATTATTATTCATATGAGTTCCTAAGTAGCATGGGAGTCTGAAGCCAGGGCAGATTTTGGATCCTGTCTCCTTATACCTGGACTATCTTTTTCAAGAATAAAAACACACACAGAAAGATTCTCTGGGGGAAGATAACATATTGTTTGTCCAATTATTTTTATAAATATTATTTCAAGTACCACTTCTAGAAGAAAGTACACATAATAAAAACATAGGTAAAAATATGGTATGAGCAGAACCAGCAGAAAAAAAGAATCAAATATTTAAATAAAGCCTTATGTTAGGATTACAGATATTTAAATAAATTGTTTCTGGATTGTGAGAGGAACTCTAAACTTTGGGTTTTGTATAGGGTGAGAGATAGGAGCCTAGTTTTGTTGTTCTTCAAATGGATATCTAGTTTTCTTGGCACCATTTATTGAAGAGACTGTTCTTTCCCCCTAATAGATGTTCTTGATGCCTTTGTTAAAAATCAGTTGGTTGTAGATGCATAAAATAATTTATGGGTTATCTATTCTGTTCCATTTGTCTATGGGTCTGTTTTTAGGCCACTACCATGCTGCTTTGTCTACTATACCTCTGTAGTATAATTAGAAGTCAGGTAATATAATGCTTCCAGTTTTGTTATTTTTGCTCAGAATAGCTTTGGCTATTCAGCATCTTTTGTGGTTCCATATGAATTTTAGAATTGTTCTTCTATTTATGTTAAAAACGGTATTTGTATTTTAATAGGGATTGTGTTGAGTCTGTAGATCATTTTGGGTAGTATAGTCATTTTAACAATATTGGTATTTCCAGTCCATAAACTTGAGATTGTGTTCCATTTTCTATATGGCTTATTCAATTTCTTTCATCAGTGTTTTATAGTTTTCCTTGTAGAACACACTGTCACCTTATTGGTTAAATTTATTCCTAGTATTTTTAATTTTCACAGCAATTGTAAATGGGATTCCTTTGTTGAGTTCTTTTTCAGCTAGTTCATTGTTCTTGTATAGAAATGCTACTGAATATTTTATGTTGATTTTCTATCCAGCAGCTTTAGTGAATTTGTTTTTCAGTTCTAAGAGATTTCCTGGTAGTGTCTTTAGGTTTCTCTCTATATAAGGCAACATCATCTGAAAACAATAACAATTTGTCTCCTATTCAATTTGGATGCCCTTATTTCTTTTTCTTGCCTAAATACTCTGACTAGGACTTCAATGCTATGTGTAACAGAATTGGTAAGAGTGGGCTTCCTTTTGTTCCAGTTCCCAGAAGAAAAACAAAGCTTTTCCCCATGTAATATGATGTTAGCTGTGGGTTTGTCATATAAAACTTTTATTGTTTTGAGGTACTTTCCTTCTATACTTAATTTTTTGAGAATTTTTATCATGAAGAAATGTTGAATATTATCAAATACCATTTCTGCATCTTTTGAGATTATCATGTTTTTTGCTCTTTATTCTATTGATGTGATGTATCATGTTTTGTTTGAATGTGTTGAAACGTCTTGCATCCTTGAGAGAAATTCGACTTGATCATGGTGTGTGATCTTTTTGATGTGCTGTTGGATTTTGTTAGCCAGTATTTTATTATGAATTTTAGAATCTATGTTCATCAGGGATATTATTCTGCAACTCTATTTATGGTCTTTGTGTCCTTGTCTGGTTTTGGTATCTGTCAGCACTATTCGCAATTGCTTCAATGTTAAGTTAACCCAAGTGTCCAACAACAAATAAAATAATAAAGAAAATGAGGTACATATACACAATGGAGTACTATTTTGCCATAAAAAAGAATGAAATCCTGTCATTTTCAGCAACATGGATAAGGCTGGAGGAATTTATGTTAAGTGAAATAAACCACGAATAGAAAGTTAAACACAGCGTACACAACACATTCTCATTAATATGTGAAAGTTAAAATATTTGATATCATAGAATTATTGTAGACAGAAGTTACCAGAAGTTGGGGAGGGTCAGGGGAAGGGAGCATAGGGAGAGATTTATTAAGAGATAAAACATGGCCGCTAGGTAGGTAAAATAATTTCTAGTGTTCTATAGCACTGTAGGATGAATATAGTCAAAAATAATATGTCATATATTTTCAAACAGTTAGAAGAGAGGATGTTGAATGTTCCAAACACAAATAAATCTTAAATGTTTGGGATAATGAATATACTAACTACCCTGATCTGATCACTATAATCTTGTATGTATCAAAACTTCACAGTGTACTTCATATATATGTACAATTATTATATGCCAATGAAATAATAAATAAAATTTTAAACACTGAAATTCTTAAGCTTTTTAGCCAGAAAGTTATGTTTTCTCAGTAGATGGTTTTATAAGAAGATGAAAATTGGACTAGTAAACTAGAAGTTATGCCAGAAGCTACTGCCCAGAATTAAGCATAGAGGACAGAAATCTGGAGAATAGAAAGATGGTAGAGTCAGAGATATAGAGGACAGAGTGAGAAAGTTTATCATACATGTCATTGGAGTCTCAGGGGACAGCAGAAAGAATGTAATGAGGCAGTATTAATAAAAATAAAGGCTGAACAGTTTACACATTTTTAAATACGTTAGGAAAAAATTCATGAATTGCAGCAAATACTAATCTAAAATTTCATAAAAATACCAAAAGCTGACTTGTTAAAGTGAAACTTCAGAAGTGGATAGGCAAGATAAAAAACTTAAAAAGTAAATAATTACAAAGATTTCATATTACATGTACAGCTAAGTTGTCAACACAAGTATAGGAAGAAAGATGATGGTCAAATGACATAGCCAATGTATCAAAACAATATAACTGCCAACCTGGAAGTTTCTAACTAGCAAAAATATTTTTCAAAAAAATAGGAGAAACAGAATGATCTTTACACATACAGTAAGGATTAAGAGGATAAAGAAAGAGCACATATTAAATATGTGGGTGATTCCACTAATTGTATAAAACAATAATAATTGGGCATAGTGTTTATTTTTATATTTCTTTATTATTTTTTATAATATCTATATAAAATTTAGATGTGACAGTGTTCTAAATAAATTTTAATATGAATTTATTTTAATCAGCAGTAATTGTAATCTATAATTTTATAATTAATATACATCATGGAAAAACAATAATGCATACATCAACAGGACATAAAGGATAGTAAACTTTTCTAGCTTTATATCACCACCCATAAGAATAGTAAATGAGGCAAGTAACATTAGACTTAGGAATTCAAAGATGCATTTTGAAAGTTAAAAGGAAATCAATATAAGAAAAAGAAAGTGGGGTGCGCCCAAGACGGCCGAATAGGAACAGCTCCAGCCTCCAGGTCCCAGCATGAGTGACACAGAAGATGGGTGATTTCTGCATTTTCAACTGAGGTACTGGGTTCATCTCACTGGGGCATGTCGGACAGTTGGTGCTGGTCCACGGGTGCAGCCCAACCAGCAAGAGCTGAAGCAGGGCAAGGAATCTCCTCACCTGGGAAGTGCAAGGGGGAAGGGAATTCCTTTTCCTAGCCAAAGGAAATTGAGACACACAACACATGGAAAAATAGGGTAACTATCACCCTAATACTATGCTTTACCAAGGGTCTTAGCAAATGGCACATTAGGAGATTATATTGCACATCTGGACCGGAGTGTCCCACGCCCATGGAGCCTCCCTCATTGCTAGCACAGCAGTCTGAGATCTAACTGAAAGGTGGCAGCAAGGCTGGGGGAGGGCCGCCTGCCATTGCTGAGGCTTAAGTAGGTAAACAAAGACACCAGGAAGCTTGAATTGGGTGGAGCCCACCACAGCTCAAGGAAGCCAGCCTGCCTCTGTAGACTCCTCCTCTGGGGACAGGGCATAGCTAAACGAAAAGCAGCAGAAACCTCGGCAGAGGTAAATGCCCCTGTCTGACAGCTTTGAAGAGAGCAGTGGATCTCCCAGCACAGAAGTTGAGATCTGAGAATGGATAGACTGCCTGCTCAAGTGGGTCCCTGAACCCTGAGTAGCCTAACTGGGAGACATCCCCCACTAGGTGCAGACTGAAACCTCACACCTCATACGGCGGGGTACACCCCTGAGACAAAGCTTCCAGAGCAAGAATCAGACAGGTACACTCACTGTTCAGCAATATTCTATCTTCTGCAGCCTCCGCTGCTGATACTCAGGCAAATAGGGTCTGGAGTGGACCTCAAGCAAACTCTAACAGAACTACAGCTAAGGGTCTTGACTGTTAGAAGGAAAACTAACAAACAGAAAGGACACCTACACCAAAACCCCATCAGTACATCACCATCATCAGACACCAAAGGCAGATAAAACCACAAAGATGGGGAAAAAGCAGGGCAGAAAAGCTGGAAAGTCAAAAATTGACAGTGCATCTCCCCCTCCAAAGGAACGCAGCTCATTGCCAGCAACAGAACAAAGCTGGACGGAGAATGACTCGGAGAAGTTGAGAGAAGAAGGCTTTAGTCGATCAAACTTCTCAGAACTAAAGGAGGAACTATGTAACTAGCACAAAGAAACTAAAAACCTTGAAAAAAGAATGGATGAATGGATAACTAGAATAATCAATGCAGAGAAGACCTTAAAAGAACTAATAGAGATGAAAACAATAACACAAGAACTATGTGACAAATGCACAAGCTTCAGTAACTGACTCGTTCAACTGGAAGAAAGAGTATCAGCGATTAAGATCAAATGAATGAAATGAAGTGAGAAGAGAAGTGTAGAGAAAAATGAAATGAAGTGAGAAGAGAAGTGTAGAGAAAAAGGAGTAAAAATAAATGGACAAAGCTTCCAAGAAATATGGGATTATGTGAAAAGACCAAATCTACGTCTGATTGGTGTGCCTGAAAGTGACAGGGAAAATGGAACCAAGTTGGAAAAACTCTGCAGGATATCATCCAGGAGAACATCCCCAACCTAGTAAGGCAGGCCATCTCTCAAATTCAGGAAATACAGAGAACACCACAAAGATACTCCTTGAGAAGAGCAATTCCAAGACACATAATTGTCAGATTCACCAAAGTTGAAATGAAGGAAAAAATGTTAAGGGCAGCCAGAGAGAAAGGTCGGGTTACACACAAAGGGAGGCCCATCAGACTAACAGTAGATCTCTCGGCAGAAACTCTCCGAGCCAGAAGAGAGTGGGGACCAATATTCAACATTCTTAAAGAAAAGAATTTTCAACCCAGAATTTCATATCCAGCCAAACTAAGTTTCATAAGTGAAGGAGAAATAAAATCCTTTACAGACAAGCAAATGCTTAGAGATTTTGTCACCACCAGGCCTGCCCTACAAGAGATCCTGAAGGAAGTACTAAACATGGAAAGGAACAACAGGTACCATCCATTGCAAAAACATGTCAAAATGTAAAGTCCATCAATGCTAGGAAGAAACTGCATCAACTAACGAGCAAAATAACAAGCTAATATCACAATGACAGGATCAAGTTCACACATAACATTATTAACCTTAAATATAAATGGACTAAATGGTCCAATTAAAAGACATAGAATGGCCAATTGGATAAAGAGTAAAGACCCATCAGTTTTCTGTATTCAGGAGACCCATCTCACATGCAGAGACAAACAGAGACTCAAAATAAAGGGATGGAGGAAGATCTACCAAGCAAATGGAGAACAAAAAAAAGCAGAGGTTACAATCCTAGTCTCTGATAAAACAGACTTTAAACTATCAAAGATCAAAAGAGCCAAAGAAGGCCATTACACAATGGTAAAGGGATCAATTCATCAGAAAGAGCTAACTATCCTAAATATATATGCACCCAAGACAAGAGAACCCAGATTCATAAAGCAAGTCCTTAGAGACTTACAAAGAGACTTAGACTCCCATACAATAATAATGGGAGACTTTTACACCCCACTGTCAAATGTTAGACAGATCAACGGACAGAAAGTTAACAAGGATATCCAGGAATTGAACTCAACTCTGCACCAAGCGGACCTAATAGACATCTACAGAACTCTCCACCCCAAATCAACAGAATATACATTCTTCTCAGCACCACATCGCACTTATTCCAAAATTGACCACACAGTTGGAAATAAAGCACACCTCAGCAAATGTAAAAGAACAGAAATTATAACAAACTGTCTCTCAGACCACAGTGCAATCAAACTAGAACTCAGGACTAAGAAACTCAATCAAAACCACTCAACTACATGGAAACTGAACAACCTGCTCCTGAATGATTACTGGGTACACAATGAAATGAAGGCAGAAATAAAGATGTTCTTTGAAACCAATGAGAACAAAGATACAACATACCAGAATCTCTGGTACACATTTAAAGTAGCGTGTAGAGGGAAATTTATAGCACTAAATGTCCACAAGAGAAAACAGGAAAGATCTCAAATTGACACCCTAACATCACAATTAAATGAACTACAGAAGCAAGAGCAAACACGTTCAAAAGGTAGCAGAAGGCAAGAAATAACTAAGATCAGAGCAGGACTGAAGGAGATAGAAACACAAAAAACCCTTCAAAAAAATCAATGAATCCCGGAGCTCGTTTTTTGAGAAGATCAACAAAATTGATAGACTGCCAGCAAGATTAATAAAGAAGAAAAGAGAGAAGAATCAAATAGACACAATAAAAAATGATAAAGGGGATGTCATCACCAACCCCACAGAAATACAAACTACCATCAGAGAATACTATAAACACCTCTACACAAATAAACTAGAAAACCTAGGAGAAATGGATAATTTCCTGGACACTTACACTCTCCAAAGACGAAACCAGGAAGAAGCTGAATTCCTGAATAGACCAATAGCAGGCTCTGAAATTGAGGCAATAATCAATAGCTTACCAACCAAAAAAAGTGCAGGACCAAACAGATTCACAGCCGAATTCTACCAGAGGTACAAGGAGGAGTTGGCACCATTCCTTCTGAAACTATTCCAATCAATAGAAAAAGAGGGAACCCTCCCTAACTCATTTTACAAGGCCAACATCATCCTTATACTAAAGCCTGACAGAGATACAAAAAAAACAGAGAGAATTTTAGACCAATATCCCTGATGAACATCAATGCAAAAATTCTCAATAAAATACTGGCAAATCGAATTCAGCAGCACATCAAAAAGTTTATCCACCATGATCAAGTGGGCTTCATCCCTGGCATGAAAGACTGGTTCAACATATGCAAATCAATAAATGTCATCCAGCATATAAACAGAACCAAAGAAAAAAAACCACATGATTATCTCAATAGATGCAAAAAAGGCCTTTGACAAAATTCAACAGCCGTTCATGCTAAAAACTATCAATAAATTCAGTATGATGGAACATATCTCAAAATAAAATGAGCTATTTACGACAAACCTACAGCCAATATCATATTGAATGGGCAAAAAGTGGAAAAATTCCCTTTGAAAACTGGCACAAGACAGGGATGCCCTCTCTCATCACTCCTATTCAACATAGTGTTGGAAGTTCTGGCTAGGGTAATCAGGCAAGAGAAAGAAAGAAAGGGTATTCAGTTAGGAAAAGAAGAAGTCAAATTGTCCCTATTTGCAGATGACATGATTGTATATATAGAAAAACCCATTGTCTCAGCCCAAAATCTCCTTAAGCTGATAAGCAACTTCAGCAAAGTCTCAAGATACAAAATCAATGTAGAAAAATCACAAGCATTCGTATACACCAGTAACATACAAACAGAGGGCCCAATCATGAATTAACTACCATTCACAATTGCTTCAAAGAGAATAAAATACCTAGGAATCCAACTTACAAGGGATGTAAAGGACCTCTTCAAGGAGAACTACAAACCACTACTCAGTGAAATAAAAGAGGACACAAACAAATGGAAGAACATACCATGCTCATGGATAGGAAGAATCAATATCGTGAAAATGGCCATACTGTCCAAGGTAATTTATAGATTCAATACCATCCCCATTAAGCTACCAATGACTTTCTTCACAGAATTGGAAAAAACTGCTTTAAAGTTCATATGGAACCAAAAAAGAGCCCACATTGCCAAGACAATCCTAAGCCAAAAGAACAAAGGTGGAGGCATCACGCTACCTGACTTTAAACTATACTACAAGGCTACAGTAACCAAACCAAAGCAACATGGTAATGGTACCAAAACAGAGATATAGACCAATGGAACAGAACAGATCACTCAGAAAAAATACCACACATCTACAGCCATCTGATTTTTGACAAACCTGACAAAAACAAGAAATGGGGACAGGATTCCCTATTTAATAAATAGTGCTGGGAAAATTGGCTAGCCATAAGTAGAAAGCTGAAAATGGACCCTTTCCTTACTCCTTATATGAAAATTAAGTCAAGGTGGATTAGAGACTTAAATGTTAGAACTGAAACCATAAAAACCCTAGAAGAAAACCTAGGTAATACCATTCAGGACATAAGCATGGGCATGGACTTCATGTCTAAAACACCAAAAGCAGTGGTAACAAAAGGCAACATTGACAAATGGGATCTAATTAAACTAAAGAGCTTCTGCACAGCAAAAGAAACTACCATCAGAGTGAACAGGCAACCTACAGGATGGGAAAAAGTTTTTTCAATCTGCTCATCTGACAGAGCTAATATCAAGAACCTACAAAGAACTCAAACAAATTTACAAGAAAAAAATAACCCCATTAAAAATTGGGCAAAGATTATGAACAGACACTTCTCAAAAGAAGACATGCATACAGCCAACAGACACATGAAAAGTGCTCATCATCACTCGCCGTCAGAGAAATGCAAATCAAAACCACAATGAGATACCATCTCACACCAGTTAGAAGGGCAGTCATTAAAAAATCAGGAAACAACAGGTGCTGGAGAGGATGTGGAGAAATAGGAACACTTTTACACTGTTGGGGGGACTGTAAACTAGTTCAACCATTGTGGAAAACAGCGTGGCGATTCCTCAAGGATCTAGAACTAGAAACACCATTTGACCCAGCCATCCCATTACTGGGTATATACCCAAAGGATTATAAGTCATGCTGCTATAAAGACACATGCACACGTATGTTTATTGTGGCATTATTCACAATAGCAAAGACTTGGAATCAACCCAAATGTCCATCAGTGACAGACTGGATGAAGAAAATGTGGCACATATACACCATGGAATACTATGCAGCCATAAAAAAGGATGAGTTCGTGTCCTTTGTAGGGACATGGATGCAGCCGGACATCATCATTCTCAGCAAACTATGGCAAGAACAGAAAACCAAATACCACATGTTCTCACTCATATGTGGGAATTGAACAATGAGATCACTTGGACACAGGAAGGGAAACATCACACACTGGGTCCTATTGTGGGGAGGGGGAAGGAAGGAGGGATAGCATTAGGAGATATACCTAATGTAAATAACGAGTTAATGGGTGCAGCACACCAACATGGCACATGTACACATACGTAACAACCTACACATTGTGCACATGTACCCTAGAATTTAAAGTACATAAAAAGAAAAAGAAAAAGAAAGTGAAAGGATGTGCATAGCTTCTGAAAAATATAAAGGTCATAAAAGGAATAGATCAAAAATTCTGTAATTATAAAACAAGGCAATGATAACAAATATTAAAATTACAAATAAGACACAAAACATCACAAATTAAATTTATAGGTTCAAAAAGAAATGTTATCTTCCTAAATATGATTGGTCTAAATTTTCTAGTGATAAAATAAAAATTTTCATATTGTATTAAAAATATTCACACTATATATGTTTACAAAAATCTTACATAGATTATGAGAATTCATAAAATTAAAAGTAACGAAAGGCAGTATAAATACAATTACTTATGTAAATTTGAAAACATTGATCATAAAAAGTTTAAAGAGTCATCTCAAAAAAATAAATCTTTCAATACCTCTAACAATATAACCCCCCAAAATCAATACAAATTTTGTACAATCATGGCGAAAGTTAACTCTTTTTTCAGGAATTACTAGAAGAAGCAGAAAAAATGTCATTTTCAAGAGAGTTCCAATGCATCATTAACAGGACATAATTACCGTGTTTAGAACCCTACATTCAATAACTATAGAATTCACATTTTCAAGCATAGATATCATATTTTAAAATAAAATTAACTTATTACATAGAACATGTTCTATGATAAAATATTTTTGGGTATTAGGAAAAATATTTCAAAATAATATAAATTACATGGATTCAAAGGAAAAAAAAACTTAGTGGGAATAAAATATTTCAATTAATTAATTTATTAATGTTATTGGTTTCTACATTGCTGACTTCCAGATGCCTATCTGTTGTTCCAATATTCTCTTCTACTTGAAACTCTGCAGTGGCTTCCATAACACCTGAAATAATCTCCACGGCATACAATACCCTTTATGAACGTCCACCTGCTACAAATACAACCCCATTTTCAGTCATACTCCCTGTCACTCAGCTCCAACAGAGTTGGAACAACCTCATTGCCAGTAACCTCGTTTTAGGTCTTTGCACATGTTTACCTGCAACCTTTCCTCTTGGACTATCGCATTCACAGTTCCCATTTTCATTATTATTCTTACTGTACCATATTTTCTTCATCGTTATTATTGCCTAATTTATTACATGCTTATGAATTTTTATTTTAGACTCCTTTTCCGCTATGATTTAAATTCCAAAATGACAGGGACATTGGTTTTTTGTTTTGTTTTAAATCTGTGATCTAGAACAAACCTCAGTACCTGATGATGGGTAGAGACTTAATATAGCTTGCTTCATTCAGTTCTGAACAATCATGTCTAATTTCTATTGGAGAAAGCTTTCTTTATTATTTTTGGGATAATTTCCCACCCCACATGCTTTCTATTATCTGCTGGAATTTCAAATAGAGAACTGGCTTTTTGGACCTCATTGGCTCACTATTAAGTTGCCCTTAAGCATTTTCTATCCTGATGCCCATTCTGCTAATTTGCTTTTTTGTTTTTTAATTTAGTGTTCTAAATTTTCATATCTACCATTTTATTTATGTGTTTTTTTTTTTTTTTTTTTTTTGAGACGGGGTCTCGCTCTGTCACCCAGGCTGGAGTGCAGTGGCCGGATCTCAGCTCAGCTCACTGCAAGCTCCGCCTCCCGGGTTCACGCCATTCTCCTGCCTCAGCCTCCCGAGTAGCTGGGACTACAGGCGCCCGCCACCTCGCCCGGCTAGTTTTTTGTATTTTTTAGTAGAGACGGGGTTTCACCGGGTTCGCCAGGATGGTCTCGATCTCCTGACCTTGTGATCCGCCCATCTCGGCCTCCCAAAGTGCTGGGATTACAGGCTTGAGCCACCGCGCCCGGCCTTTTTTTGTAACTTTATAGAGAAGCAGCCAAATAGGAAATCCTGTAGAAGAGATTATGTCTTTCCAATATAAGTATCCTCTATTCAAGTTCAGCTTTCTTTCTATTGTGTCACAAGTTTGTAATATTTACCCAAATACTTAAGTCATAGGAATGATTCGTCTTTCTCTTATCACATTTCCTTTTCCTTCAATGAAAACCCGGTAATCCCTAGACAGGTTGATCTTAATGTGTAGGAATAGATGGCAGGAGTGACTGCTATACTTTCACCTAAAATAGTTAAATAGTTGATTCCAGGTATATCGTTTACAAAAGGATTCCATAACTGCCTTCCTGGAGAGGCCCTAAAACCATACCTGACCAGTTTCCCATTCTCTTGCAACTTCTTAGTATAAGGAGATATATTTATACTCAGTATTCAGTATCTAGGGGTGGTGGTGGATTCTCAGTATCTAGGAATGTTTTTTAAGCATTTTTACATTATTCAAGCACTTGTCAATGAACATGTCTCACATACATCATATATGAATTGATTTCATATCTTCACAGAGTTGCCTTATGAAATAATCCGAGGTCTCATCAGTACTCATTTCTGAATTCTGTCAAAAATGAACCAAATAGATCAGGTTGTACATTTACTGTCAGTCATTTTTGCCTGTTCTTTGTGTGTGTCAGAAACTTAAATGATCTCTACAGTTTAGTGCATTTTCAAGATTGCAGTTTATTTCAGGATTGCAAAAGCTCTTTTTCTGACTATTCTAGTTAATGAGTGGTCCCCTGTTCCTCAATCTTCTCAAGATTATATCTAAACTCTTATACACTTAAAAATGTTAAATACTATAAAAAATTGCTTTTTGGAAAATATCATCTCAATGCAAGTATATGTGTTAGCATATTAACTTTATTCACCCCTTATTCAATAAATATTATGTATCCACTAATTATTCAAGGATTTAGGCATGCAACAGGTAACAATAGTGGGTTCCTGTTGTGACATTTGTTGTATAGAAGATGAGGCAAGAAAGCAAGTAATTACAATACAATTTGATAAGTGCCACTATAGGGGTACACACAGGCTTGGGTAGCCAGATCAGAGTCACCCCATCTAGTCTTAGGGAAATCAGCAACAACATCCCTAGGAAAATAATATATAAAAATAAAACTGAAGTGGAGGAGAGTTATCCCAGCAGAAAGAAATTGAAATCAGAGATACTGCCATAGGTAAATGAGGGATGATGACAGAGGTTGTATTGTGTTTGAGGAATTGCACATCAGTAAGTAGGGCAACAGGTAAAGCAGGGAGGAAATAACATTGGAGATGCAAACATGAACCAATAAATGGACAATTTTTACATTATTTGAATGAATTAAGTCTATAAGTTAAAAATAATGCAAATTCGTCGAAGATTTTCAAGTACTGGGGTAACGCAATCAAAGTGGAAATTCTGTGTAACAACTCTCTGTGATAGGAAATATCATACAGGGGAAGCACCCTGAGGCAATTCAGGTCACATGTGATTATGAACTAAAACCATTCCATGGGAATGAGGGGTAGAAAGACAAAGAGACCGATCTGAAAAGTTTTAGAATGTAGTGGCGATAAGACTTGGCAATTGATCAACACTGAAAGTCAGAATTTGGATAAAATGTCTAGAATGTTGGATCAACCAGAATCAGGTGTAGTCAAGAAAATCTGAAACAGATGTTCAAATTGCTGCACATCATATCAAAGAGGCAAGGTAGTACCACTCTTTGACTAAGAATAAGAATATCACAAAAGAACAAGTACAAAAGTGCAAAATACGGTTAATCACCCAAATGTCAGTCCTAAATAAAGGGCATCATTTAAATGCCTGACATGACAGGAAGAGAGCCTTGTTTTGTCAGAGTCTTATAGTTCCCATGAGATACTTTCAGGCAGTTACCAAAACCTATTGCCGTGTTGGCCTTGAATTCTCCCTAATGGATGCCATTCAGTTACTGTTCTCTGATCATTCTGACAGAAAATTGAAGTCTGAAGAGACCTTGTTTGTTTGTCCTTTAATATCCAAGGGAGCAGCATGCTTCATGTTCCATCTGTGAATCATCTTTATTTTAATCAGTATCTCTTACATAAGCTAAAAGAGAAATTGACTGAAGCTGTTACTTTGCTGGCAAAGTGAAATTTTTTATTTACAAAAATCTCTGGAGAAAAATATGCTTTCTGCAAAGGCATAAGCAGAACAGTTACCTTAGTGGTATCTACACATTTTATTATTGCTTTCAACAGCATATCTCACAAAGCGATTGTGATGGTTAATTTTAGGTGTCAACTTGACTGGCTGAAAGAATACCCAGAGAAAGGGTAAAGCAGCATGACTTCTGGGTGTGTCTGTGAGGGTATTTCCAAAGGAGATTGGCATGGGAGTCAAGAGACTTAGTGGGGGAAGATTCACCCTCAATGTGGGAAGATCCCATCCAATTAGCCAGGGGCCTGAATAGAACAAAGGCAGAGAAAAGGTGATTTTCTTTCTCTTGGGGTTGAGACACTCTTCTTTTCCTTCCCTCGGACATCAGAACTCCAGGCTTTCCATTCTTTAGACTCCAGGACTCACACCAGTGGTCCCCAGGGTTTTTAGGCCTTTGGCCTTGGACTAAGAATTACACCATTGGCTTCCCTGGTTCTGAGGCTTTTGGACTTGGACAGAGTCTTGCGACTGGCATCTCAGGGTCTGAAGCTTGCATATGATCTATTGTGGGACTTCTCAGCCTCCATAATTGCATGAACTAATTCCCCTAATAAATTCCCTCTTATATATCTTATCTGTTCTATTGGTTCCCTCTCTCTGGAGAATGCTGGACAGTGATACACAATTCAAATGTTAGTTGGAGAAATTTGAAATTTCTTCACTTTTATTGTACAGTGGCATGAAGATTTTTCTCAATTTCTTTCTCTCTCTCTCTCTCTGTGTGACTGACATATGACACCTTTGCTAATTGATAAACAATAAGGTACTGAATTGCTATTTTCACCATTTTAGTCTTTTTTAGCAACAAATGCCTTAATGATTTAGCATTCTGGAATCCTGAGTAAGGTGAACATTCTTCTTTGACAGTACAACTAGCTAGGAATTTCCTAGCTAGCTAAGCAAAGATTCAACCAAGCAACACTTTTGTAATGCGTATGTTAAAAGAAAAACTTCTTTTAAATTAAATTTAATAGAGTTTACCTAAGCAACAAATAATTCATTAATTATGCATCACTCAGAACCCAGAGAGGTTCAGAGAACTCAGTGCAGCAAAGTGAACTCATAGTATTTATAGACAGAAAAATGAAATGACATACAGAAACAGCTTGATTGACAGGTCAGCATTTGCCTTCTTTGGCCATGTTCTGCTCAGTTGGCAGTCTGTGATTGGCTAAAGCTTGGCTGCTGTGTATGTCTGAGACTCAGCCACTTGTTAGGATAATGTACTTTTAAGTTGGCTGAAGTTTGCTACAGATACATTCAAGATATGGAGACAGCTTTAGGCCATATTTAATTTAATTTAATGAGTGCATTTTTAATATAAGTAAAGTAAAAACAAACTGTATTTTAGCCTTGAATTCAAAATTAGGTTATTGATCCATATCTTGACAAATTATTAGCCTGCTCCCTACTATTAAAACCCAAAAAGAAAATCACAGCACTGGAATACTGTAGTACGAAAGGGGGCAACTTACTAAACCTTGTACATTGCGAGGCAGTCTGCTGTGCAGAAAGGTTTGGATGCACAGAGAAAAAAGGGATGAATTTAAGAATTGCTGCTTACAGCAACTCACCTTTCAGGAACCAATGCAAATTTTTAGAAATCACAAAATATGATTCCAAGACAAAGGATTTAGTGGTGAAGAGTCACCCTCAAGACAATAAAAGAAAAATATATGATATAGCCTATTGCTCCTAGATTACAAACCGATACAGCACGAATATTGTTGGCAATTGTTAGAACACATGATGATATTTGTGTATTTAAACATAGAAAAGGTATAGTAAAAATATAGTATAAATAATTAAAAATGGTATACCTATATAGGGCACTTCTCATGAGTATATCTTGCAAAACTGGAAGCTGCTCTGCATGAGTCAGTGAGTAGTACTGAGTGAATACAAAGGCCTAAGACATTACTGCACACTGCTGCAAACTTTATAAGCACTGTAAATAGGCTATATTAAATGTATAAAAATTATGTCTTTCCTTAACCTTGGCTTATATAATTTGTTTCCTTTTAAAAACTTTTAACTTTTTAACTTATTTACTATTTGGTAATAACACAGCTTACAACACACATTGCAGAGGTGTACAAAATATATTTTTCTTTATATTCTTATTCTATAAGCTTTTTCTTATTTTATGATTTTCATATTTTTTTAAGATTTTTTTTTGTTAAAAAATAAGACAGATATATCTGTGCATACACATTCGCCTAGGCCTATATGGGGTTAGTCTCGTCAGGACATTACTCCTGACGAATTAGGAATTTTTTAGCTCCATTATAAGCTTATGAGACTGCCTTTGTACATGCACTCCTTTGTTGAACAAAACATCACTACACAATGCATGACTACATTAAAAAAACCAACACATTCTCTTTGCATTTTGATTTAACTTGTTTATGTTTCTGTAAGAATAGTCATTAAATGTTAAATTATGAGAAAGACAATAGCTATGTTTTCACTGTAACTATAAAGGCTGATAATTTCTAAGAGGTTAAAATTATTGTTACTTCTAATATTGTCCAATATAAAGCAGTCAAATGTAATATATAAGAAATGAGTTCCACATGTAATCTTTCTATTATGAGAATGTGTCAATTGATATTATAAATATACAGAAAAAGAAATAAGAAAGCCAATAAAAATACATTCATTGAAGTTATCATATATGTGTAGATAGGAAAATAATACAATTTTACTGCATTTTAACTTGATTTTTTTCCTCTTAACATTTTACTATTATAGTAATTTTCCATTATTTTGAATATAATTTCTTTCTTCTTAGGAATATTTGGAGGCAGGGACACTGGGTTACGAAGCAAGCCTAAGTTCTGCAATTTTACGTATGCCCTTGTCATTTCATTTTCACTTCTTGTAAAAGAGGGTTGAATCAAATAAACACACAAATACCTACTAGCTGTTTTATTTTCTATGTACCAGATTTTTACATAATTATTTTATACTTAAACTGTTTCATTTTGTTAATTGAAAGTCTTCATTTTTATTTTCCCATTAAATAACTTATAATAGGTGGAATTATTATAATAGGGAACATACTAAAACTTTCAATGCAATGATTGATAAACAATGATGTCATGAAGCACAATTGGATGCACAGGAGATTGGTACAGAGACTGTCCCTGTAACAATTATCTGAGTGACATCTAACGTGCCTCACCTATTAAAATTTCAAAAGACACAAATTTTCAATACCTCCTTCATCAGTCGGTTATGAGACTATTTCAGAGTAACACACTTAAAGTGCCAGTATAGAAATTGCCATGTAACAAGCAGTGAATGAGAGCTTGTTATCTACTCAAAATACCTGGAGGGATGAAATTCAGAAACTTGCTGATTTCTTCTGATCATTCCTGTATACCTAAGGAATTTGGTTACTTGTTCAATATTTGGTATATGTGCTTCTTTGCAAAATATGCATGGCAACTTTTCATTTTTTCAGGTGTGAAACAAAAATAAAACAGCTTCTATCACATCAATAAAAAGGAATTTGATATTTATAAAATAAAAAGGAGAGACCGGGTGCGGTGGCTCATGCCTGTAATCCCAGCAATTTGGGAGGCTGTGGCGGGTGGATCACGAGGTCAGGAGTTCAAGACCAGCCTGGTAAAAATGGCAAAACTCCATCTCTTCTAAAAATAAAAATAAATAAATAAATAAAAATTAGCCGTTTGTGGTGGCACCATGCTTGTAATCCCAGCTACTCAGGAGGCTGAGACAGAGAATTGCTTAAACCCAGGAGGTGAAGGTTGCAGTGAGCCAAGATCACGCCACTGTACTCCAGGCTGGGTGACAGAGAAAGAACTACATCAAAAAAAAAAAAAAAAAAAAAAAAAGAAAGGAAAGAAAGACAGAAAAAAAGAAAGAAAGAAAGAAAGAAAGAATTGCAAATTTACAAGCTAAACCTAGAAATAACAAGATTCTCCTATGTTGTCAATAGACTAACATTATTTTTCCATTACTGCAGCAAACTTTTCTTTGTTACGGTCTCCAACCAAAGGATTATATGCAAGAAGAGGAGCTCATAGGTGATTCTGTCCTGGAGATAGGTATATGCATTTCAGGTCTGGGTGGAGCACCAGATAACCCACCATAGTCTTCTGGTCTCCTATTTGATTTGCCGAGATCGACTTGCTTCTTATAAAGTGGAACTGCAGCTTCTCTCAGGATCTTGTTTGTTCATGCTTCCTGGGAAACTTAAAAGTAAAAGGTTACTGGCATGAATTAAAGCCTTCACTGCTGCAGCTGACCTAAAAGCTGAAACAAATACTATTTCTTCCCCATTATTTGCCATCTACTCAGATTCTTCTGATGCTCAACTAGCAACTGATGGGATGACCAAGACTAATGAGCGACGGGTTACTAAGTCTTTTTCTAACCACACTCTTTTGTGCCTGTTTATTGTTTAAACGAGGAGCCTCAAGAGACACCCTGGCAATTTTCCTCTTGGCCACTCTTCAGAATAGATATCAACTGCAGGCAAAAAGATCCCAGGCTGCAGGATTAGTTGAAGGCTCAGTTCCCACTACATTCAGGTCAGCTTCTGCCTCTTTCAAATATTGATTTCATTTCTTCACAAGTGTGTCTCCAGAGAAAATTCTCTAATAAACCCACATAAAATTTATCCTTTCAGTCAGTTTCCAGGGAACACCACATAAAATAAAATCATATCAAAATACTGAACAGAACAAAAAGTCATTACAATCATATAATTACTACACACTTAATTATTGTTTGTTTTATTGGCAAGTCACAGAAAAGCTGTAGTAATGACAATATTTTAAATTTTAAATGGGACTATAAACTCCTCCAAAATTTTCAAATAAAATTATATTTATAAAATTGATCATTTAGAATTGCCTCTTAGTTACATAGAGTAAAATACTGGCTCATTTTGAATTGTAATAACAAATCAAATATATTTTAAGTGTCAAAACTTAATATCTCAATTGCGTGCCTACTGTTAGCACGAAACAACATTTAGTCTGAACTCCAAGCATGAATACGTATTGTGACTCCTAATTAACATTAAGAATGGACATGATCATGCAAATAATTTAAAATGCTACATTTGAAATAAAAATTTAATTCAAGTCTTTGGTCCTTATGAAATAATGTGATATTTGAGGCATTTCTTTTTCCCACTGAACTGTCACCAAGTGGAGATTTCTCCAATAACTGAGGATTTTCTAATGTCCTTTTGGTAATTAAAAAACTTCCCTTTTTTTTAGTAAAAAGTAAACTTGTAACAACCTTGTAAACTCATATTATATCTCTAATACTGCCATTTCTCATTTAACTTCTCTCCTACCCACTCAACTTTTAAAAATAAAAATATATCTGTAAATTTCAATTGTGTCTAATGACAGATTTCAGGCAAAACCGTAATGTGGGAAAATAGAGGGAAAACATGGAGCAAATTTTCTGTGACGTCATCCCATGTGTCTTTTTCCCTTCCTTCTCATCAGGACACACTCTCCTCATGTGTCTCACGTGTCTAATGTGTCATGTGTCCTCATGTGTCTACTCATGTTGTTCTAGACTTTCAACCAATATTAAATTAATGTAATAAGTACGAAGCACATACGTTTGGATGGAGAGCCCTGTAATTTTTTTTGCTATGTTGATTTATACCCAGTTTAATTTGCTTCACTTTTCTTAAAAATCATTGTATACCAAAGTGTAATAAATATAGTGCATTTACCATTTTAGAGGCACTTGCATTGCAAGAAAGGATCATAAGAAAAAAAAAAAAACACTTTTAAGGTTCAGAGATAAATTTTTGCTTATTGAATTTTAGGTGTTAAAGAGATATATTTGAGAAGGATCTGTCTCAGAGCCCAAGTTACACTACAAACATATTTTCACCATAAACATGAAAGTTTCTTCTTTTATTGACTATTGGTTAAACAATGACCAATACAGTTTTTTGATTAGCTTTTGATTATCTCTTTTAAAATGATGTAGTTAAAAATTAACATGCCCTTATCAATTCGAATATTTTGAAAAAAATAGTGGCTCTAAGACACCAGGGCATTTTAATCTGTTGAAGAAGTTAACTGATTTTAGCATTTATATTTTGGTCATAAACTATAAAACAAAGGGATTTTTGTTATTAATCTAAATACATGATAAAATATGTAAGTCAATGAATATAAACTATATAGAATGCTATTTGTCAGGAATTCTGAATCTTTAAGTAGCTGCCAGTTTGGCTATGCCACCCTTGATTTATCCTTTATTCTTGAGATCCTTATCTCTTTTGAGAAAGTGTGGTATTGCCCATTTTAACCAATAAGGGGCCTTCCTTATCAACTGCCACTGGACAAAGGAATAGGCTTTCAAGTACTGACAGGAATATCAGAGACAAAATTTGGACATGAAATACATACCTTGCCTAATTATTTATTCTACAAACTTTGAATGTTTTCCTATACATTTTAAATATCCACTTGAACGGGTAAATTCAGTGTCTAAGTTTGCCTCAGTCTACTACTGGATCAAAAGTCTACTACCCAGATATTTTTAAACGTATTATTATATCAACATATTATGAGGTGTTCCCTAAGCAGCCAATTCAGCAAGAATTGCAATTATACTTTGTGCCTTCTGGATAATCATCTATAAATACATATTGATATAATATCTCCAGACATTTGTCAATATTACCTATGCAATTCTTGGATATTTTAATGTGAATTGATTAAGCTTAGCTCCATCAGGGACATGGAATACTTGGACTCCAGTCATGGATCATGGAATATTTGGACCCTAGTCATGAACAAGCTTTTTAAAGATTCAGTGTGTTAAAATAATAAAAACGAAGATGATGAAGAAAAGAAATAAAAGCAGTGAGAAGTGTTTCCAATGAAACATGGTCCAATGGGACATGTTTTGTACTTTGTACAGCAAGAACTTAGTTTATTTCTAGTCTTTCATATGTTTATCTATTCCATTGTTATTCAGGTCTTATCAGGTATTGATTGGCATGGCTCCTACTACTGTAGATAGAGCACTGCTGTGGATATAGTGAAAATAAGCAGAAAAAAGAAACCAAATATCTGTCTACTTAGGCTTTGATAATTTCAGAAAATAAGCACTGTGTGAATGCAATAAAACAGTAGAAGATAGTGATAGTGATGGTGAGCCACTTAGACTTCCCAAATACCTCCTTTCCAATGCTATAGTTCCACTTTTTGTGATAATCGCTCCAATTATAACCATGAAAATAAAGTCAGTTGAAAATTGAGATGATGTTGAATTTCAATATCATAGACAATGTGTTTCACAATCTTGTTTCCATCAGTCTAAGGTCACAGAAGTGCCATCCTTCAGTATGGTGGTTACAGCCTCACAGAATACCCTTGTGCTCTGTGAACTAGAAAATATGGTATCAGAATTTGTCTAACCTGGGTTTTCTTATCACAGAGTTACCATTCTAATGGGAAATAAAAGACTAAGACTTGAAAATAAATCAAGAGTATAACCCACAAAAGGATATCTAGAAACATTTTAGATATGTGTCTTCAAAGATAGATCTGAAAATGGACATAAAATAATGTGTTATAGATACACAATGGAATACTATTCAGTCATTAAAAAGCAGCCAATTATTTGTGATGACATGGATAAACCTAAAAAATATTATGTGAAGTGAAACAAGCCTGGCACAGAAGACAAATACTGCATGCTATCACTCTTATATGTGAAATCTTAAAAGTTAAACTCATAAAAACAGAGTAAAATGATGATTACCTGAGACTGAAGTTGTGAGGAGGGATATTGGTCAAAGCATACAAAATTTCAGTTAGATAGAGGAAAAAATTTCAAGAGATCTACATATATCATAGTGACTATAGTTAATAACAATGTATTATATTCTTGAAAGAAATGAATCTGAGTAAGAAGCTACTGGAAGAGAGAAGAAAGCATTGTTTTCCAAACAGAGCATACTGTTATATAAAAATCTAGAGGTTTAAAGGCACATAATGCTTCTCAATGGGCATCGCCTTGCTGATGGGGTAAAAGAATAAAATTTCACTCTGCAAAAGAACCACTGCTCTACTGAACAATGCTTCAATGTGAAATTATTAGTACCTTTCTGGGTAACTGTCCTTTCTTTTAAATTTTTAATTTCAACAAAACTTCTAGCTATATTAATGCATTAAATGAGATTATAGTTGACTCTTAGTGACCTGGAATCCAAATGTCCTTTTGTGGTGAAAGACAATTTAAGAATCTAGGATATAATTAAATCTGATTCTTCATATCACAAATTTCCAATTTAAGACTTAAAGTGAAACCTTATTTTGTAAAATATATTATTATTTGTGTTTAGTTGTTTATTTTTCATTTTATGGGTGTATATAGCATTACACATATGGCACATATTTATGGGTTACATGTAATGTTTTGGTAATGATGTAATGATGTAATGTTTTGTAATGTGTAATGATCAACCGGGGTAATTTGGGCATCCTTGTGTTAGAAAAAATCCACTTCCTCTCTTTTATTTATTTTAAAATTTATGATAAATTAATGATATTGTGCTAACAGATACTAGATCTTACCCATTCTATCTAACTTTCATGCTTTTAGCAGCACTAATCACAATAGCCAAGCTGTGGATGGAACCAATTGTCCAACATGGGATTAAAGGATAATTTAACATTATCCAGTCATTAAAAATTAATGAAATCTTGTCATTTACAATAACAGGGATGGAACTGGAAGGCATTATATTAAGTTAAATAAGCCAGCCACAGAAAGATAGATATTTCATGTTCTCTCTCATATGTGGGAGCACAAAAAAAGTTACACACATCGAGAACAGAATAATGGTTGCCAGAGGCTGTGAAGAATATAGGGGATGTGGGGAATTGAGAGGGCATAATATTATATTATTTAGCAGTCTTTAACTTTAGTCTTTATGTAATTTTAGCTTTCATTATTCCCTTTGAAAGGAATCATCTAAACATCTAATAATAATAATAATAAACAGTCATCTAATCTGAATAGCCTTTCCTGAAAACCTGGCTAGAAAGTCTACTGAAGGCGACTATTTCATTACTGTGATAGAATATAAAGTTTTCCAAATTTTCTCATCTTTGTGTTTTATTCTGTAAAGATCTTAAAAATACTGAAAAGACAAGAGTCAAATTAAAACTTCAGAAAATACAGATTCGAAAGAATATAAATAACATCACTTTAGGTTGAAGAGAATAAGAAATGGATTAGAAATCATTGTCATCTATAAAAACGCATCATTTTGCAACAGATAATGAGAAATGATTTTTGAGTTCCATGAAGGAACTAATACAATTGAGAAGTTGTAGAAGGAGATTTGGTTAGGAGAAAAGGAAGTTTCCATGACTTAAAAGTAAGGGTCACAAAAGTGTAATTTGTTTACTCAGGAGATGTATTCCATTCTCGGCAAGTCTTGGTCATGATTTCATGTTCAATTCATTTACTTTAAATGGTTATGTGGCTTTACTTGAGGACAATAAGGATAATAGTATGATCTCCTGAATCCCTCTCAGTCCTGTGTGTTCTCATATCTGTACAGCACCTGTTCTAGTCTAGTGACAAAGCAAAGAATATTTTGTGCACATACCCACCCAGTTTTCCTGATATGTAACTTTTTTCATATTTTAGAAAGTGATATAATTAGTAATAGTATTAGTTTTCTAAAGAATATGCAGATGATATAAAAGCATAACTAAATATCCATTCCCAAAGTCAGTTAATAACCTTCAATTAAGCAAAGCACACAAAGCTACACAAATAATATAAACAATATACATAAACCACCAATAATTTAGTAGCACATGCTAATAAAGGAGAATGAAGATGTGATTCAAAATACTTTATTTAAAACCCAAAGGCTAGTCCTTTGTAAATGAAAATGGGACCTTGATCTGTTCTCCTATGAGAACATTAATATAGACTAAATATATGTATGGTCAAAAACCTGGTTTTCTTTTATTTATCCTTTTTATTAACTTTGTCCAACATTTTTCTCTTTTAATAGTTTCTTTTAAATTGTATCTTCTATAAAGTGGGTGCATGCATTTCTGCTTCTCATATAAACAGTAAGACTCTATAATAAGATTTTTTAAAGCAATAAAATTAGTAGTGAATATGTATATTCAACTTATAACCATATTAAGGTAACAGCTGATGTTAATAATGTAAATAAATTAAAAACAACCAAACAAGGCAAATGTTTCTTTCTCCAAAACAATTGAAATTCCAATACTTCATGAGGTAATAAGAAGGTAAAAAAATACAAAATAGACTAAATTGTTAGAAAATGTAGAAAACACAAATCTAGAGTAAACCTATCATACATAGTTAAGTAAAATCCTTCAATATCTTCAAAAGAGTTTGAGTTCAAATGTCTCAATCCCAGTTGAAATTCAAAATTATTGTGTAACCTCTAGCAGGTCATTGGGCTTCTACTTCAGCCCAAAAATATAGTAAAAGGAGGATAAGAGTTCCAGATTACATATATTTTGAGGTTAAAAGATTCTATAAAATAAGTTTGCCTAAAAATATAAAACAATAACGTAGTATTAGCACTATGTTTTTATTATAATAGCCCATTATGTTAAATTTAGTCTAAAGAGCTAGTATTGTACTAGTTTGTAAAGCTATATTACAAAATTAAATTATGTCCATTTACTTATTTTATGTACTGTAAGACACCATTATTTTAGGTACCACTAGGAAAGAATAAAATGCCACCAGTCAAACTATGGCACAATTATTTTCTATCCTTTAAATTTATTTATTGTTTTAATTAATTTGTTTTTGTTTTTTATGTATTCAGATAACTTTTATAATTAAATAGACATCAATTGTATCATATGCTTTACCTTTTGGTCATCATTATTTTAATTTGGTTTCATTCTGCAAATGCAATAAATGTTTTTCAATGTCAAATCATACTTTTAATTTGTAAAGATTTTAATCATGGAAAAATTTAAACACACATATATACAAAGGAATATATAATCAAAGTATACATAATACAAAGCAAATTGTCTTGGGGAGAAAAGCCCTACATTTCGGATTTTCGTTTTGCATTCAACTTTTATAATTATTAATTATTTTTACCCCCATTAATTTCTCTCCTCTTCCACAGAATTACTTAAAACAAATGTAAGCCATGATATAAAGTAATTTATTTATAGTTCATTATGCATGTAAGGTTCAGTGTGTATCTCTCAAGTATATCTTCAAGATATTTAATATATAATCATAGAACCATGATCACGTTTAAAATATGAATATATATCAAATTTCTAGACGATGTGAAAAGATATTTTGAGTGGCAATTAAATTTAAAAATTCAGGTAACATAGTAGTGCATACAACTCAAATGAGGTGAAAATAATTGTTAAAATAACTGTCTTTATGCACATGGAGACAAAGGCATCTATATCATAAATGCTGCTTTCATGAAATGTATTTAAGTTACATACCTGTTCCAGAGATACTAAAGTAAGTTAATGTGTGTCATAAAATGAAAAATATGATTTAAGTACAGTAGTATAATCCTCTTCTCTTTCTCTTGTAATTTATTACATTCTGAGATTATGTATATTTATAGAATATATATAATACTATAGCACTATTTGTGTAATGAATGAATAAACTACGGACCCTTAAAAGATCCATACATTGGGTTAGTATTTTTTAAATAGCATACTTTCCAATACCTGACATTCATTTAGTATAGTCTAGTAAAGTGATTCTTGCAAAAAAAATATATATATATTTTGCCATGTCTTGAGGAAAATAACAATCATTAATCATAGTTTGCTGAGACGGTCATATAGTGAATAATGATTCCTAAATGATGAAACTAGTCAGGTGCCTTCTATGCTTGGTAATTATAAAATATAAAATTTTCAACCCTGTGCCTATAAATTATCTCAGAGCCTGCCATCAGGAACAATTAAAAGCAAACTCTCAGCAACGTTCTTTTGCAGATACTGTTCATCTGTCAACTCCACATCCTTTCCAACCTTCTCCTAGTGTGCATTTCTATACAACAGAGGCCAGATGCTAGAATATGTAAGACTCAGTTTACAGATATGTTTGAAGTTCCACCTATCAGATTCATCTGTAAAATATTTGGAAAGCAGAAATAGAACACTGCAAGGTAAAATCCTGCGTAACATCTGCTGTTTCCTCTGGCAGATGCAGGAGTGACAGCATTTGTCTCCATTGCCTCTCCCCTGTCCTGCCCAGCTGCTATTTCAGAGGTCTTAGTGCCCATTCCATGGTTTTAAGAGCATCAAGAGGCATGGTTTAACCTTAATTTTGCAGCTGCACATTGGAAGAGAAAAGGCATACCTCTGGACTGAGAAATTTCTATTTTAGAACAAGGCTTCCTGGTAGTGACAGAGGAACATAAAGCCATGATGGCAACTTCCTGATTCTACAGCTTTCTGGTGGTTCTAGAGGCAGCCACAATCTTGGCAGCACAAAACTACAGTGGAAATTTGGATATCTTCCCTGGAAGATCAGTAGAGAACAGGTTTCTTCAGTCCATCCAAATATATACACACACATACACACACACATACACACACATATTTTATAAATATATATACACATATGTATGTATACATATATGTATGTTTTTTTAAATTTTACTTTAAGTTCTGAGATACATGTGCTCAATGTGCAGGTTTGTTTCATAGGCATACATGTGCCATGGTGGTTTGCTCCACCTATCAACCTATTTTAAGCCCCACATGCATTAGGTATTTGTCCTAATGCTCTCTCTCACCTTTCCACCACAACCCCTGACAGGGCCCAGTGTGTGATATTCCCCTCCGTGTTTCCATGTGTTCTCATTTTTCAGCTCACACTTATGAGTGAGAATATGTGGTGTTTGGTTTTGTGTTTCTGTGTTAGTTTGCTGAGGATGATGGTTTCCAGCTTCATCCATGTCCCTGCAAAGGACATGAACTCATTCTTTTTTTTTTTTTTATGGCTGCATAGTATTCCAGGGTGTATATGTGCCATATTTTATTTATCCAGTCTACCATTGATGGACATTTGGGTTGGTTCCAAGTCTTTGCTATTGTGAGTAGTGCTGCAATAAACATATATGTGCATGTATGTTTATATTAGAATGATTTATAACACTTTGGGTAAACCCAATAATGGGATTGCTGGGTGAAATGGTATTTCTGGTTCTAGATCTTTGAGGAATCACCCCACTGTCTTCCACAATGGTTGAACTAATTTACACTCCTACCAACAGTGTAAAAGCATTCCTATTTCTCTGCATCCTCTGTTGCATCTGTTGTTTCCAGACTTTTTAATGATCGCCATTCTAACTAGTGTGAGATTATATCTCATTGTGGTATTGATTTGCATTTCTCTAATGACCAGTGATGAAGAGCTTTTTTGCACGTCTGTTGGCCGCAAAAATGTCTTCTTTTGAGAATTGTCTGTTCATATCCTTAGCCCACTTTTTAATGGGGCTGGATTTTTCTTCTTGTAAATTTGTTTATGTTCTTTATAGAAAATAAGAGAGGACAGAAACAAATGGAAAAACATTCCATGCTCATGGATAAGAATAATCAATGTCATGAAAATGGCCATACTTCACAAAATAATTTAAAGATTCAATGCTATTCCCCTCAAGCTTCCATCGACTTTCTTCACAGACCTAGGAAAAAAAAAAAAAAAAAAAAAAAAAAAAAAAAAAAACTACTTTAAATTTCATATGGAAGACCCCATATAGCCAAGACAATCCTAAGAAAAAGAACACAGCTGGAGGCATCAGGCTACTGGACTTCAAACTATACTGCAAGGCTACAGTAATCAAAACAGCATGGTACTGGTACCAAAACAGATATATAGATCAATGGAACAGAACAGGGGCCTCAGAAATAACATCACACATCTACAACCATCTAATCTTCTACACACGAGACAACAATAAGCAATGAGGAAAGGATTTCCTATTTAATAAATGGTACTGAGAAAACTGGCTAGCAATGCAGAAAACAGAAACTGGCCCCCTTCCTTACACCTTATACAAAAGTTAACTCAAGATAGATTAAAGACTAAAACGTAAAACCTAAAGCATAAAAACCCTAGAAGAAAATCTAGGCAATACCATTCAGGACATAGGTATGGGCAAAGACTTCATCACTAAAACACCAAAAGCAATTGCAACAGAAGCCAAAATTGACAAGTGAGATCTAATTCAACTAAAGAGCTTCTGCTCAACAAGCGAAGCTATCATCAGTCTGAGCAGGCAACCAACAAAATGGGAGAAAACTTTTGCAATCTATCCATCTGACAAAGGTCTAACATCCAACCATATTTTACAAACTATGTAACACTCTTACAATAAGTCACATTTTTTCTTTTTTTCTTCTTACAACAAGATTGGTTTCTCTATAAATGTACCTGTTTTTCTTGCATATACCATACAATAAATATGTCATATAATATTTAGATATTTCATTGTTTTTCTTTTTCTTTATTTTTTTAGGAGATGCAATTGTGCTAGAGCAGCACTGGCTGGTCTTGAATTCTAAGATCAAGCAACTCTCCTGCCTCATCTTTGTGAATATCTGGGACTACAGGTGTGCAACACATTGACCAGCAATTTGGAAATTTCTTATCCCTTAATAACACTTTATGAGATTCATGGGGTCACAAAGAATAACAGGGAAATCTTCTTAGTTTAGGATGTTTATCATCTAATTTCAATGTGGATAATTTTTAGATACAAATAAATCTATAACAAACAGCCTAGCCAGAGTAGAATGTTTGAATTAGTGCTTTAGTCTTTGTCCCATTCTGCAGGGCAGTCTGAAAATATTCATGGTGTCCACTGACATGTTTTTCACTGTTCATTTTGGGGTAGCATTTCTTTGAGCATAGATATAATATTATTGAACACATAGTTATTGGAAAGGTTTTAAGAAACATACAAACATATTGCCTTGCTATAATATCTGCCGCAGGAAAGAGGTTGCATTGGTGGTGTTCATGGTTCTGGTCATGGTAGTGAATCTTGGAGTTATTGCTGTTGATATTTTTGCTACTTTTAGTGTTATTGTTTTTAATGGATATATAATAATTATAACATATTTGTAAGGTACAGTGTGAATTTTGGATACATGGATACATGTATACATGTATAATGATCAAATCAGAGTAATTAGCATATCCATCACCTCAAACACTTATTACCGCTTTGTGTTGGGAATATTCAAATATTAATTAGAGCAGGAGACTCCAAGTAAGACAAGGATTACTAAAAATAGCCTTTTATTACAAATTTCCATCAATAATATCCACAGCATGATAAATATATTTATATATTCAAAAAGGCACTAATATTAATCATCAAAAATATGAAGTATACTGTGGAGAGGAAAATTAATGAAATCATTATAAGTTCATTATAATGTGAAATATTTCAAGCAAGATTTAATATTGTACAAAAATTGAACACCTGAACCGTACAACTGCAATATGGAACACCCAACCAATAACCAATCCTCTGCGTAACTACATATCTCACTAAGAACACTTAACTTGAGATCTACCCTCTTACCAATTTTCAGGTGTATTATGCTGTATTGTATCTATAGACACAAGGTAGTACAGCAACTCTCTAGAATGTACTCATCTTGCCTAACTATCTATTGAACAGCGACTCCCTATTTCCCCCTTACTCCCAAGCCCAGGCAACCAACATTCTACCGTCTAGAGGCTTCTGTAAATTTGGTGATTTTAGGTACCTCTTAAAAGTAATAACATACAATATTTGGTCTCTGTGACTGGCTTATTTCACTTAACATTCTCAAAGTTTATCTATAGTATTGCATATGGCAGGATGTCCTCATTTTTATAGATGATTAAAATTATTTTTAGAGAACATGCCATATTTTTAAATCTACTAATTCAAAGATAGACAATTCATTTGATTTCACATCTTGGTTATTGTGAAAAATGTTATAAAAATTAGAATCATGTTTTGATAGAAAGATATTAGAACAACTTCAAACACAGCAAAATGGAAAAAAAACATGAAAATATGTGCATTAAAAAACTGTAATGTTTTATTTTTATTTACAAAAAAGTATTGTTTATATGGAGTTTATACCTTAAACTGTATAATGTTACTTAAAATATTTTTCTGAAATGTGAAAACTATAACATGAAATATATTTTATATTAATTTAATTTGAATAATTTATAATTTTTGTAATGTGATTACAGCAATAATTGTTTTATGATATACAGTTATGTCATTCTCTTGTTAGAATATCCTGACCAGCATAGCGAAACCCCATCTTTACTAAGAATACAAAAAGTGGCCTGGCACAGTGACACATGCCTGTAATCTCAGCTACTCAGGAGACTGAGGCAGGAGAATTGCTTGAACTCTGGAGGCCGAGGTTGCAGTGAGCTGAGATCGTGCCACTGCACTCCAGCCTGGGAAACAAAGGGAGACTCTATCTTAAAAAAAATAATAAATGAAATAAAATATGCAGCATAGAAATTACTCACATGAACGAGTATGTTCACAGCATTTCCATGAAAACCTCATTTAACTAATGAAAAATAATACTGTATCAAAATATTAATAAGAATTTTAAACATATAACTTAAAATAATCATAATATTTTCAATTTAATACATCTATTTCTAGCTTTGTATATTGCCATCCAATCTTAATCTATGTAACTGCTCAGTTGGAGGTATTTGAGCTCATTTGCACATGCCTTTTTTGTTTTAATTATGTTTCCTTTAGTACTATATTATTTTAAAATTAGTTACTAAATAATTAAATAATCACAAAGTATAATGGCTGACTAATGACATCGAAAGTGTACCACAATATTCCTTTTTAGGTTTTTAAATTAATGGTAAAAAAACAACAAAAAAAATGCTACGTGTGTATTTTCATAAGTGAAAGGTCTTGTTTCTGTCTTTTTCTTTATGTTTTGGTTTTGGAGCAGTTATTCTTTTAACTTGTATTTCTGAGAGTAGAAGTCCTCGGTTAAAAAATAAGGTGACATATATGTTTATTTCTATGCATTTCACATTGCTTTCTGTTCTTGTAATGTTTGTGAAAGCCCCCAACAGTGTACGAATGTACCAATTTAAAGATAATATGCCATATATCTGGAGTTATCACTTTTCCCTAATTTAGTGGCCAATAAAATGGGCATAATCTTTATTTCCCCTTCTTTTAAAGTAGGCCACTTTAACAAAATACGTTTAAAACAAAATATCTACCATTTTCTTAGCAAGAAAATGTTACCACATTGTGAGGTGTCAGCATTTGTATTTCAATAAATGATAGAATGAATTTAACAAAGCAATATTTTTATTGCAAGGTTGAAAATGCTTACCTTGGAAATGTATATGTTTCTAACAAAAATGTCAGCACAATGAAAAACTAATGAAGTTTGCCAAAATTAAACATTGACCAGATATGTCTGTGAACAAAAACCTAGATAATTTGAACGTATATTGAATAGATCAGCATATTGAGAAGGAAGATACACATTGAAATTGTTCCATTATTACTGTACAATATTTTTATTCTATAAAAAAATGCAAGAAATTCCGAAAGTTAAATAGTTATAATGGGCAAGAAGGAGAGGTAAATGTTGAAATAATTCTTTATAAATGCTTATGAAAATAATTATCCCTCAAACATATTATTATATTTGATTCTATAAAAATCTATAAACATATTAAGAGGACAATAGAATTTTGAGCATTAAGCAGCATGAGGTTTATTAAGAATAGACATGCCGCAGAAGCTTAATAGCTTCTTCTGATTCATTGTTAATTACAAAATTAGGACTTGCTGCGAATCGACTCTGTCGTCAATATTTGTACTCTATTAAGCATTTTGGATTACTGTTTTTAAAGTACACTTTGCCATTGTAACTTTTTGTTTGTTTGTTTATTTGAGACGGAGTCTCGCTCTGTCGCCTACACTAGAGAGCAGTGGCACGATCTTGGCTCACTACCACCTCCGACTCCCAGGTCAAAGCGATTCTTTTGCCTCAGCCACCAGAGTAGCTGGGACTACTGGCGTGCGCCACCACGCCTGGCTAATTTTTCTATTTTTAGTGGAAACAGAGTTTCACCATATTGGCCAGGCTGGTCTTGAACTACTGACCTTGTATCCACCAGCCTCGGTTTCCCAAAGTTCTGGGATTACAGGCGTGAGTCACTGCACCCGGCCTACCATTGTAACTTCTAATATGTTATCGGTAAGATGCAGGTTTGAAGCTAGATACTGTCATTAACCTATTCTATTGAAAAGAGACTGAGATGAAGGCTATGTAACTGTGTGAAACTGGGCAGCAATTTAGTTAGTACAGAAATCGATAAACAATGTTAGTTATAGGATGTGCATATAATGTCCTTTATAAGATTTTTACCAGTTAGATTACTATATATCATCAGTATAGATTCATCCGAATAATTTTATTTCAATTAAAATAATATGTTTAAGCTGGTCACAGTGGCTTATGCCTGTGATTCTAGCACTTTTTGAGACCAATTATGCAGAATACTTGAGTCTACGAGCTCAAGACAAGGGTGGGCAACATGGCCAAACTCCATCTCTACAAAAAATACGAAAGTTAGCCAGGCATGGAGGCCTGCACCTCTTATCCCAGCTACTCAGGAGGCTGAGGTGGGAGGATTGCTTGAGCCTAGGATATCAAGTGCAGTGAGCTGAGATTACACCACTGCATTCCAGCCTGGGAGAAAGAGCAAGACCCTGTCTCAAAAGAAATATAATAATAATAATAATAATAACAACAACAACAACAACAACATATTTGAGGTTATAAAGATAATTAAAATTGATAAATGGGGTGTACTGATATCTCAGTAAGAAAATAGGAGTATATATGTAGAGGAAGACCTACATACATCAACATCACAAATTATTGAGTAAGTAGGACATAATTTAAATTATTTTAACCTTATATTTTCAGACAAATTATTTAAAATTAGAAAAATTTTAGTATGACACTAGCAAAGGATAATATACTAATTTTACAAACAGGATGGGATTTTTGGACTTTGATAACAATGTTGATTTCAGGAAGTCTTTAGCCACAAGTAATATAACTGGTACAAAATACAAAATACAACACCTTTTTTAGTAATATAATATCCATCCCTCAAGAGAGTAAATTGTGAATGCCTGGTATCTAATCAAATTTTACTACACATACAGAGAACTAGAAAAAAATATAACCCATAAATCAAAGGAAAAAAATTGATTAAAAAAAAAAACAGGGAAGTATACAGGTGGTAGAATATCAACATAGACTTTAAAGGGGGCTATTCTATACATTATAAAAGTATAAGAAATGCATGCAATATAAAGAAATGTATGAATACTGAAAAGATGAAATTGGGAGATGCATTTTAAAAAGAGAAATAGAGCTACTACAGATAAATAATAAAATACAGAATTTGACATTTTCATTTGATGAAATTAACAGTTGATTAGCCATTGGAGAGGAAAGGATCACAAAACTTGAAAATATAACAATAGAGACTATCTAATATGAAAGACATAGAAAAAAGAATAAAATCAATGAAAAGAGCTTCATTGGCCTTAGGTTATAAATTCTAGCATATATGCAATCAGATTCAAAGACAGAGAAAAGAGAAGGGGAATGAAAATTTTTAAATTTGAACGGTCTCATTCATAATTGAAAAGACGATCAATGAAAGTACTTAGAATGTCATAATTAAGAAAGTCACAGGAAGAGAATGTCTTCAAACTAAGAAGAAATGTCCAGAGCTTGAAAGACCACAAGGCATGCATAGATCACAGAGATAAAAAAAATGTGGACAGCGTTTTGAGAATGGAGGTAGCATTGCCAAACCGTACAATGAGATCAAGCAAGATAAGGTCTAGAAAGTGATCATTTGAGTTTTTAAGTAGTTACCATTGATAACTTTGTCAAGGAAAGTTTTATTACACTGGTCATTTCTAAGCAGATCACAGATTTTGAAGAGTAGATGTTAATAATAGCATATAGGAAGGATTTGTGGCTTGCCTGTTGGAATGCTGGAGACAAGGTTGTGGAAGATCGAGGAAGACACTTGTTTATGGCAAGGTGTCTTTTGGAACTAAGATAAGGTAACTAGTGTTGAGATGGTGTCTTTTGTAAAAGGAATATTTTTCAACTACATACAGGAAATGAATAAATACTGAGAGGAAAATAGGATTTAAGTCTAAATCTTACTTATGTAATTGAATAACTTTCTTCCGCGTTTTATATTACACTTAATCACAATAAAATACAAGTTGTCATATTGAACTTTATAATCTGAAAATCTGTCTCATAATATCTGTCTTCTTAGATCAGCATTATCACTTGAAATATGTTTTGATATTATAACCAAGTAGTATCACCTTTAGGATGGCATCAAGCCTCTGTGTATGTCTTGCTTGAGATTGTAGTTTACAATTATATATATACGTGTGTGTGTGCGCGCGTGTGTGTGTGCGTGCACATATGTGTGTGTGTGTATATATATATATAATAATTTATATGTATATATTTGTCTTCTTTCTTGTTAATGAGCATTAATTTAAGCACAGGTAAACTTCTAGGAAATGTTGGGAAAAAGCTAAATAGATGAAGAAAATGTCATGATTCATCTTTTTCTGGCATGCAGTTTTAACTTGTCACCAGGAACACTGACATAGATAGTCGTTTCATGTGTCTGCTAAAGAAATGATCTGAATACCGATTGTGGATTTTGACTGCAGATGTTAGAAGCAAACCATTTCTAACAGATGTATAATCTGATTAAATATGCAATGCAATGATATTGTCAAAACCTATTAATCACTCTTTCAGGACACATTAGTGTAGGCTTTACTGACAGCTGTGAGGATTGGAATATCTCTACAGTTGCAGGTACTGTTGCTCATCCACACCTCCCACCTCCCAATAGATGTTAAAAAGAAAAATAACCACAATAGGCAAGTGTACAGAGTACTTTAAATGTTGCATGGTAATTTTTTTCACCATTGGGGGAAGAGATATATTTTTATTCCAGTAATGTTTACCTTACCTACATTTGTTTCCTTCTTACCCCCAAATTACAGGGATTTTCTGTCACGCTGGGACTAATTCAAAAATGCAGATACAGAGCTGAACCTCCAGCATACATATATTAGGAAACAGTCCCATGACTGATGATTATACAATATGCATTCACAGATAAATAGTAGCAAAGTCTTGTTCCCCACTGAGAATGCTAACAAGTATTGATTTCTCTCGCCCATTGATACACACAGGTGTTGCAATTTATTTTGGAAAGGGTAGCACTGTAACCTTATGATCATCAGCCTGGAGATTTTATTTCTGTCCTTGGTTTGCCCTTACTATTTGATATTCCTGACAGTATTAATGATCTTTAGTAAAACTAAACTAAGGCAAATGTTTACCTGTATGTGATCCAAATATTCTTACATTGAATCATTCTAAATGCCAGAATTTTTACAACATAGTCTTATGCACTAGGTAAACTAATTATAATCAAAATTATCCCTCTTTCCAATCCTCTCATACTCATTTAAGTCTATATTATATTAAGGCCTATAGATGTGTGTTATTTAAAAAAATTATATTTTTGTAATGTTTTTGGATGTGACTATTGTATAGGTTCACCAGTATAATAAAACTAGCTTGTTGAAAAATAAATAAATAAATAAAGTGCTTAACCAGTACCAGTACAAATAGATGCTTGATAAATATGAGTGTGAGAGCCAGAGAGAAAGAATAATGATAAATCACTAAGATATACATTAATAATATAAAGATAATTTAGTTTAAGTTGTATGACTAGATTTATGTGAATAAAAACAGAATTAAACATTAAAAAAAAAGAAATAGAATGTGTTAGAAATGACCACAATTTTCAAAGATTGGGCTACTAAGGGTTATGAAATGGAATCTTGCAGTGAGTCTTCGAGCTAACTAGAAAAATTAAGGGAAGAAGGACAAAAACATACTTCACTTCTCAAAACACCCATTAAACCTTGAATAGACCACTGTTACTTTAAGAAAATAGAAATAACAGTAGTAGCATTCATCCCTTTCAAGTCTCTTAAGTACATGAAACTCTTTTTATCTGCAGTTTTCTCTTCCCTTAAGATGTATGTTACTGGTCACATATACTGTTTTGTAAATTTCCCTATTCCATGACTTGTTTTTGGGGGGTCCTATCAAAAGTATTTTTCTTATGGGAAGTCTACATTCAGTTAGGCCTAAAAATGATTTCCTTAGCTGTTGAATATGCACGATGGGAAACACACCCTGCTGACCAATACTCAGTATCTTTATTTTGTTCCTGCCAAACTGCTGATAGTAGAAGAGGAGACTTCCACTTCACATTCTTGCATATTGTTATAGCAGAAATAGAGATTATTTACAGATTTACTCTTAGAAATGAAAGTTTCCTTATGACTATGACTTATAAATCCAATAATCTATCTTACTGAAAAAATATAGTAAAAACATAAACTAAATTTTATGTGGTCAACTCAAGAACATAGAAATAGTTGCTACTTTGAAGATTTTGAAGTTGAAACAAATTTATTAATCATCTTCTATTTCTGAGTCAAAGTAATCAAAGTGAGAAATCTTAATTTCTAAATAGGAATGTCAAGAATAGTTCTGTTTCCAACGACATTTCCATAATATTTTCTAATTTGTAAAATTAAGCCAATACAAATGTTTCAGTCTTCAATTGCATGTATTAATCCAGGCATACTAACAAATCCTTGGATCATTACATGATAGTTTTAACATGTTTGTACAACTAATATTGTAAATAACTCCATAGTCATTAGGTACCAAAAAGTTTACCTTTTTTTTTTTTTTTTTTTTTTTTTTTTTTTTTTTTTTTTTTGAGACGGAGTCTCGCTCTGTCGCCCAGGCTGGAGTGCAGTGGCTGGATCTCAGCTCACTGCAAGCTCCGCCTCCCGGGTTCACGCCATTCTCCGGCCTCAGCCTCCCGAGTAGCTGGGACTACAGGCGCCCGCCACCGCGCCCGGCTAGTTTTTTGTATTTTTTAGTAGAGACGGGGTTTCACCGTGTTAGCCAGGATGGTCTCGATCTCCTGACCTCGTGATCCGCCCGTCTCGGCCTCCCAAAGTGCTGGGATTACAGGCTTGAGCCACCGCGCCCGGCCCCTTTTTTTTTTAAACTGACTTTTCCTTACTCTTTACTTTGTTTCGAATCCTGACATCAGGAAAATAATTAAATACCACAGAATCTGCTTATATAGAATGTTTAGAATTGATCTGAAAAATAATTTATGTAAATATGGAAAATGCCATGAAATTAAGGATGGTATTTATTACAAAGTAACAAGTGACGTCATCAAGTAACATCTCTCTGGGAAATTTGGTAGCTTTCTTCTGGGTTATACCCACCACCAATATTTTAGGATTTTCTTTTCTTCTGAAAATTGAAGAAGGAATAACCTAAATAATAAGTATTGAAATAATATTACATGAGGCAAAATAAACAAAGTTTGGATTTTGAAAATTTGAATATTCTTTTTAGATGTTTGAATATGGTTCAAGATGAATATTTAAAATTATAATACACAAGTGTATAAATCACCTGAATTCAGTAGTTATAGACACATATGCTGAAATAGTATTATATAATTTGATATAAGTAAAACTCAAGCCTACTACCACCATTGGCTTTAATTTAGTGTTAAAAGATATGTTTAAATAATAAGTAGCAAGATCAGGGCTGCCTGGGGGCAAACTCACTAAAACAAGTAAAAAAACTTTTCCAGATATTGCAAGTCAGAAAATTATGGTGGACTATTCGTGTCAAATTAAATTAAATTATTACTTTTATCAAAGCAAAGTATTCACAGGTTTTTAAATCTCACATACTTCTTTAAGGCTTAAAGAAAAACATTTTCTGTCCTGGGCAACATAGCAAGATTCTGTCTCCAAAAAATGTTAAAAAATGTAGCCACGCGTGGTGCTGCAACTGTGGTCCCAATTGCTAGGGAGGCTGAGGAAGGAAGAACACTTGAACACAGGAGTTCAGGGCTGCAGTGTGTTACGATCTCACACTCTACTCCGGCCTGGGCTAGCGTTTCTTTTGTTTCTCTTGCGTTATTAATGGCTACCAAAATTATTATCAATGTCTCCCAAACTGACAAAATTGTGCTCACTCTTGCACTGTCTTTAATCATCAGCTCTTTGATCAGTTCCTTTAACATACTTGTAGCTAACTTTCTCAAAGCGCTAACCTTGCCCCTCTAAATTTATATGGCTACTTGCTCTGCTTTCATCCTGGGAGTTCCCCCACCACCATCCTATGGATTCCCTTCACTATTTTCCATGTTTCCTGAATACCATGTCTTCCACCTTCTTTTTTTTTTTTTTTTTTTTTTCATTTTCACTTAATGAAACATATTTTCTAGTAGGCTTTGAAAGGGTGGTATATATGAGGACATATCACAAATATACTTTTGTGAGTATACCTAATAAACTCGCTATGTAGTTTTTTATAATATATAAATATTTATTTTACTCTTTATCATACTTAAAAATATGGTTTCATATATATTCATAGTTGCTAATCACCTATCCCTAAAATGTTGAAAAAATTTAATTTATATTCTATATTAATTTTTAGAAGACCAAAGCTACTCAAATTCTTACTTTTTCTGGAAGCATTTTCTACTCTTAGAAGAAAACAGAGAAAAGCTTCATGACAATAAAGATGGTAATAGTTTATTTATTTGACACCAAGGGCACAGGCAAACAAGAAAAAAATAGATGTCTTAGTTCATTCGGTGCTGCTGTAACATAATACCTGATATTGGGTAACTTATAAGAAACAGAAATTTATTGATTCATGATTCTAAATCTTACTGCTGCTCACTCTTTGGGTGCGTGCCACCTTTAAGAGCTGTTAACACTCACCGGGAAGGTGTGCAGCTTCATTCTTGAGGTAAGTGAGGCCACGAAACCACTGGAAGGAACAAACTCCAGACACTGTCCCGTGGTAGAAGGACAAAGAAAGGACCTGAAAGATCAAGATATCAAACTTGAAGACTTAAACTCTTTTATAACTGGAATTAATCCATTTATGAGGGTGAAGCCCTCATTACCTAAACACCTCTCATTAGGCCTAGCCCTTCAACCCTGTTGCATTGAGGATTAAGTTACCAACAGATGCTCTTGGGGGAACATTTTCAAACCATAGCAATTGGACTTCAGCAAAATTTATAAAGTTTGGATATAAAGAACACTATCAAGAAAGTGAGAAGCAACCCACGGAATGGAAGAAGGTATTTCTAAATCACATATCTGGTAAGGGATTAGTAGCCATATTATGTAAAGAACATTGACACCTCAACAAAAAAATACAACTCAATGAATAATTGGGCAAATAATTTGAATAGACATGCCCTCCACAGAAGATACACTAAAGGCAAGTAGACATATGAGAATATGCTCAAAATCACTTATTGGGAAATGCAAATCAAACTCATAAGGAGACACCACTTTACAGCCACTAGGAAGGCTCTTATCATGAAAATAGAAAATAACAAGTATTGGTCAGGAGGTAGAGAAATTGAAACACTTGTGCATTAATGGTTGAAAAGTAAAATAGTGCAGCCACTCTAGAAAATGTGATCGTGGTTTCTCAAAAAATTAAATGTTATTACCATGTGACCAAGCAATTCCATTCTTACACATACACTCCGAAGAATTCAAAGCAGAAACTTGAACAGGTATCTAAACACCAATGTCTATAACAACATTATTCATAAGAGTAAAAATGTGGAAGTAACCCAAATATCCATCAACAGATGAATGGATAAACCAAAGAAAACAAATATACATATAGAGAGAGCACATTTTGTTTATCCTTTCATCTATATATTCATTTATCTGTGTGTGTGTGTGTGTGTATATATATATTTAAGTGGTATTCACTCTTAAATGAAACGAAATGAAATTCTGATACAAGCTACAACATGGATAAACCTTGAGAACATAATATTAAGTTAAATAGATATATTATTAAGTTAGAAAGATAAAAAATTAAAATAATATAATTATTTTATATTATATATATTATATATATATCTATAATATTAAGTAAAAAAGATAAAAATTGGAAATTTTTTCCCAATAAGTGGAATTGCATAATTCCACTTTTATAATATACCTAAAGTAAAATTTATAAAGGCAGAAAGTAGAATAGTCTGTACCATGTGCTGGGAAAACAGAAAAGTTTTTGCCACTGAATTGTATTTTAAAAATAGTTAAAATGGTAAATTTTATATTTCATATATTTTATCACAATATAAAAGCAAATAACATCACTATAAACACTTCAACTTAAAAAATAAAAAATCTTACGTGAGCAATGTTTTTCCAATTTTTGAAAGTACAAGACAAATTAAAGGCAGTAAGTCACATATTTACAAAAAGATGTGATGGAGTTAGCATGAATATCTAGAAGTTTTACAAATGTGATTCAAATTATAATCGCGTATTTGTTTACAGTTTTTCATTATTTTTGCAAAGTGACACATTTTTTTTTCCTGATTTCACAGTCATACTATTTTTAAAAAGCAATAATTATACCAGTTATGCAGATCTTGAGATTCTTTGAATAAAAACTGAAGGAACAGTAGAAGGGAAGTCTTGAAATTATTATTTAAAAGAATCAGAGGAGGCATGAAATGCTGTGGGTGTCTAGGGAGCCAAGCAAGTAGAAAAGAATGAAGCAGATATTCTGTGCAGGAAAGGATAAACTCAGTATGTTTTAGGTGTTCAAACACTATGCATTCCAAATAACTGATTGTTGACTGGCTTCTTGGAGATAACCTTTAAGACGTTGGAATATCAAATAAAAGTATTTTGTACACCTGGGGCCTTAGGCCACACCAGACTATTTAAACTAAATATGAGATTCATGGTGAGGACCTTGAACCAGGCTGTATCAGCTTCATGTATCTATATCTGGAGGGGCTGAAGATTGAATAACTAAGGTCAACCACAGGGGTGCTCCCTGCCTGTGTGATTGACCCTCAACAGAACTACAGGATATCAAGTCTCTGCTGAGCTTCCCCGGTTGGCAATACTTCATACATATTATTACACGTTATTGCTTGGAGAATTAAGTGTTGTCCATGCAACTCCACTGAGAGGGAAAAACTGGAAGCTTGTGTCTTGTTTCTCCTGGATTCTGCTCTCTGTACCTTGTTCCTTTGCTGATTGGAGTTTGTGTTCTTCTGCTCTAATGAGCCATAATCATGAGTATAGCAGTTTTGCTGAATTCTGTGAGTTTTCTTAGAAAATTATTGAAACTGAGGGTGGTACTGGGGAGTAGCAACACAAAGTCTGAGAAAAGCATCTTTAAAAGGAACCATACAAAATGGAGAATGATTTGTTAAAAACAATGGGAATGCATCCAGAGACAGTGAGGCAAAGTGCATAAATTCACAACCAATGCAATGATGATGCATTCTGAAGCATCTTCTAAAGATCATAGTCATAGTATGCCAGATTCCTATTGTATTGGTGAGGATTAACTGGGGTAATTAGTTTTAATATTTAAAAAATTTGGATTTATTCTGATCATGAATATGAGGTCTGAGTTCCCTGTTGTGTACAGCTTAATGGGTAAATAGGGAGCTTATCTCAGGTTGCCTGGGCTCTGATTCAAGCTTCTCAAATTACTGGCTGGGTGTCCTTTGACAAATTAGACTCGCTCTCTCAGTATGTCAGCTTTCCATATGTGCAGTGGTGATGCCGATGATGCCAACTTCATAATTTATGGGTGTTATTGAAGTTAATACATGTAAAATGCTTAACCAGTACCTAATAAGGTCTCAGTAAATGATTGTTATAATCATTCCTGAAGGCATTAAACAAATATGTAGAATTGCAATGAAATAAGTTACTGTTTTAGTATAAACAGTGTTTTATAAGATTTAGTATAAATCTTATAAAGAAATATTCTTTCAAGATAATTTGACATTTAAAATTAGCATTTCTCTTACTAAATATAAAATTTAGTCATTTTACTTTGCATCTGTGAAGAATTACTGTTAATGATTTGAAAAGCATTTCTTTAGAATTAATGGTAAACACTATTGCAGAATTTCTTGAGCCCTTTATTCATTAGTATGAATCACTGAGAATTTCATTCCTATTTATAAAACACTTTCTTGAATGGTCTATTTATGGCATAAAAAGATAAATCTGCATTTGTAAAGTGCTGGATGATTTTCTTCTATCTCACATATGTAGTGACATAGAGCATTGTCATTCGTGATCTCTACACTCTGTCTTAAGAAAGAAAAAAAGTAAAACGATCTGTACCACTTTTGAGATTGCACTATTCGAACGTAACCAAAGAAGGGAAAAGCCAGAGAAGGATGCTTGTGTCATCATTTGTGGCTCAGAGGGCCCACCCACAACTGAGAACACCATTCTTTGTGAAGCTGATGTATTTGGTGGATTACAACAATGGCACACTGCTTCAGACCCAAAGAAAGAGTAATGCATTCTCTGTTAAATGTGGATTCAGTATATGTAGGTACTATGATGTTTCTACCCACAGAATACTTCTGATACCTGATGTTTGGGGGTTTCTTCACATCAGTGACGAATTCGCCAACTCTCCAGACACCAAGTAGAAGTCTAACAATTAAATTCAGTTCCGACACTAACTACCTGGAAGTAGTACTAGACCACCCTGATGAAGGGCTCATTGCCAAGCCTTCTGTATTTCCTACTGATTGGCTGTAAATCAGAGATGCTCACTACCCCTTCTTCATGTTTAATGATTTGGCAACTCACAGAACTCAGGAAAAACAATTAACTTACTATTACCACTTTATTTTAAAGAATACAACAAAAATATGCAAATGAACAACAGATGAAAAGGTACATAGAACAAGGTCCATCCTGAGCTCAAGAGCTTTGAAGATAGGGTTCACCGACCCAGAAGCTCCTCAAACCTCATTGTGTAGAGTTTTTATCAAGGCTCCATTGTGTAGGCATTATTGATTAAATCACTGGCCACTGGTGATTGAATCAATGTCTAGCCACTCTCCTCTCCCCAGTGGCCTAGGGCTGGAGCCACAAGTTCCAAACCCCTAGTCATGTATTGATATCTCTGGTGAAAATGCCCCTTTCTAAAGCTACAGAGGGATCCCGAGCCACTAGTCATCTTAATAGCACACAAAAGATACTCTCATTACTCTGGAAATTCCAAGAGCCTTAGAAACTGTTATGTCAGGACCTGGAAACTAAGATCAAATATTATAGCAAAAGATACTTATCTCACCCCTATCACTCAGGATATTGGAAGGACTTGGGAGCTTTCTGCTGGGAAATGGTCTCAAAAGTCAAATTACAAATGTATTGTTACATAGTATATTGTATTACGATATTATTATATCACAGTATAAACAGAAGATCCTGATAGTGAAAATACTTCATTTTATACCTAGAAGAAAGTGAGTAAGTCTTGCTTTGGTATCATGGATTTTATGGCCTTCTTTTTCAGTAAATGGCATTTGGCCGTGGCTCATATCAACAATCTGGAAATCGTCCTAGTCAATGTCCTCTTTCTCATCATTCACTGTTTCAATAAAACCACAAATTCCACTTAATTGTATCACTTACATAATTCACAAATGTCCATAATTCTCTCACTTGCATCGGCATTAATAGGACATGTGCCACCTCCACTCTTTCTTCTAGGCAATAGCAATCTCTTAATATTCACTTTTGATACTTTCATACAAAAAAAAATCTAACAGTTCTTAAATAAGGCTCTAATTATACTTCTTTCCTTTTTAAAACCCTTTGATGAATGTCCATCACTTCTTGGTTGAAATCTAAAACTCTTAAAAAATCACAAAGCCTCAGTAATTCACTTTAATATAACTTTCCAACCTTACTTTCTAACATAATTTTTCTGTATTATCATGCTTTGGCCCCACTGACCTTTTAACCTGAAGTATCTCAACTTTTATTTCTCATATGTCCCTTATATTCTATTATTCCCTCTGCTTAAAATTCTGCTCACACAACCCTTGTAGTGTCTAATTCCTGCTCATGCCTCAGATCTAGGCAGCAAAGTAATATACTTAGAAGAGCTTTTTTTTCTTGGTCATAAAAAATTTGGTGAGTATTCTAATGTTTCTATTATACATGGTATTTTCCTTGATGCCATGTACATTCAAATTTATTTGTTTAAAATCTATACTTCCTGGTAGATTGTAATCTGTGTGAGTTCAAGAAATCTGTCTTGTCAATAGCAGATTGTATAAAACATAGCAGATCCTCAAGTAATATTAAATTATATGATTAAAGATTAAATTAGTCAATATAAATGGGATGCTAAGTAAGGCACAAATTGTCAGCTGATCATAGAATATATGTGTCTCTGAATATCTAACTCTCTATTTCTAATCCAGATAGTTATCATAATAATTGGCTAATAGCTACTGAGAAATCTTTAATTCCCCTTACTTTTGACAGAAAAAAGAGTAGAATGATTTTATTGTTTACAATACGTGGATAAAAATACATATAAAAAATTTTTATAAAACAAAGTATTCTAATAACCAAAATATATTAAAAACTTTAGTCTATGATAACATCTTATTCATACTCTATCTTTTTTAAATATTTTTTTATTATTTTTTTAAATTATACTTTAAGTTCTAGGGTACATGTGGATAACGTGCAGGTTTGTTACATATGTATACTTGTGCCATGTTGCTGTGCTGCACCCATCAACTCGTCAGCACCCATCAACTCGTCATTTACATCAGGTATAACTCCCAATGCGATCCCTCCTCCCTCCCCCCTCCCCATGATAGGCCGCGGTGTGTGATGTTCCCCTTCCCGAGTCCAAGTGATCTCATTGTTCAGTTCCCACCTATGAGTGAGAACATGCGGTGTTTGGTTTTCTGTTCTTGCGATATTTTGCGGAGAATGATGGTTTCCAGCTGCATCCATGTCCCTACAAAGGACACAAACTCATCTTTTTTTATGGCTGCATAGTGTTAGACCTAATACCATAAAAACCCTAGAAGAAAACCTAGGTAATACCATTCAGGACATAGGCATGGGCAAGGACTTCATGTCTAAAACACCAAAAGCAATGGCAACAAAAGCCAAAATTGACAAATGCGATCTAATTAAACTAAAGAGCTTCTGCACAGCAAAAGAAACTACCATCAGAGTGAACAGGCAACCTACAGAATGGGAGAAAAATTTTGCAATCTACTCATCTGACAAAGGGCTAATATCCAGAACCTACAAAGAACTCAAACAAATTTACAAGAAAAAAACAAACAACCCCATTGAAAACTGGATCATACTCCATTTTTAATCTTATTTTCCAACATTTACTAAAACCCAGAAAAAGATTCAATTTATGTTTATACCAAAAAACAATTCAGGCACCAATATACATCTAGTATCTATATGAAGTTTCCTCTAATAACAATATTAATGACATATTGTATTTCAATGGGTGTCACACCTGGCAGATGTCTTGCTTTCCTACTTGAAACAGAATAGATTATGGTGGGAAGAATTAGAATTAGTACTAACCCTAAAATTAGGTAGTTTTCTTTTATGTGCATATTTATTTCTTAAGGTGAACAATTTTTTTTCTGTCTCAATAATGTATACTTTGAAATATCAGTTCCCATAGTTTAGTTTTATGGTATATTGATATTTTGGGTGGACACATTGCATTTAGGGAGACAAAATAATTTGGAGATTGATTTATTCATTATGCACATACTTATTTCTTAAGGTGAATGAATTTTCTCTCTCAGTATGCACAACAATGTATATTTTGAAATATCAATTCTCATAATTTAGTTTTGTGGTATATTGATGTGTTTTGGTTTATACATTGCATTTAGGGAGACAGAAATCTCCAAAATAAAATGTGGGAAAAATACGAATAAGAATGCATTTAGGGAGACTGTAATTTTCTCTATGTGTAATAAGTTAGAGTAACATGGAGCAATAGTATTTCTACATAAAATCTTTATAGCCATTTTATCATGGGTCCCAATTTGTAACTATAGATGTGCCATCCACCTAATAACTGACAAAAGAATCCCACAAATATTCAAATGTAAATTTACTCTGTATTCCATGTTTATTCTGATTGATGTTATATAAGTGCTTCATTCCAAAAGTAACAGAATGCCATTATTTGACAATGTGCTTTTATTCTCAAGCACTATATTTTGAGATAAATCAGAATTTGGCAAAGTGCAATGAACAGGCCATCAAATAAAGTTTTATTGGAACACAGCCATGTTCATTCATTTATGTGTTGGTGATGACTAGTTTAGTTAAAACAGTAGCGCTAAGTAGTGGTGACAGAAACCTTATGCTTAAATAAATCTTCCCAAATCCAAAAGATCTTTAAAAAAAAAGGCAAGTTACCTGGGTCAACATTCTTAATAGATGATTACAAAGATAAAGCACAAGTGGCTTTTTTTTTCAGACTTCTTTAGAAGTTTTCTTATCATTTTATCATTTTTTTCAGGCTGTTTTAACAGTTTTCTCCATATTTTTTTCAGTCTCCACTAACATTTATTTTCTACTGTCGTCCAGCTGAAAGCCAAAGCCACGTATTTTATGTTTCTGTATGGTAGCACTCCTTTTTTGGAACCCATTTCTGCATCAGTTATCTACTGCCACAATTATGATACATAATAAATCAGCCCAAAAATTAATGATGGCAACCAATGAGCATTTATTTATCTCATCTAGCTGTATTTCACCATTTAGAATGAGTAGCTCTTCAGGTTTTAATTTGGCCCACTCATCTTGCGGAATTTTAGTAGAGTATCAACTGGGATACAAGAGGATACTGGGACACCTGTGATTCATTCGTCACACACTAGCTAATACCATGATCACAGCAGTATTGGAGAACAAGAGTGAGCATGGAAGCACATGCTTTTTTAATCTATACATGGATCACATCTGGGGACATCCCTTTTGCCAAGTACATAACTTGGCTGAATTCAGAATCAAGGGTCTCAAAATTCCACTTTGCCTCATTGGAGAAAAGAACTAGGAAATTTTATGGCAGAAAGTTCAATTACAAGCCCATTGCTAGGATTTGACTGTATCCCCTTAAAGTCCATGTGGTGAAAACTCAATTGCCAATGTAACAGTATCAAGCAGTGGGGCTTACAGGGTGACTGAGTCATGAGGGCAGAGCTCTCATGAATGAATTAATGCTTTCATCTGGGGGCTGAGTTAGTCCTCACAAGAATAAATTAGTTCTCCCGGGGAGGGGTTAGTTATCACAAGAGCAGTTTGTTGTACAAGTGATTGTGGCTTCCTGAAATTTCTCTTACTTCTCTCATCATGTGATCTCTTCCATTTTTCTGCCATGTTATGAAGCAGCACAAAGCCCTCACCAGATGGAGACACCAAATATTGGACTTCCCAGCCTGTAAAACTGGGAGATAAATAAATCTCTATTCTGTATAAAAGACCCAGTCTCAGGTATTTTGTTATTCCAGTAGAAATAGACTAAGACAAAAAATCAGTGCCAAGAAGTGGTGTTGGTGCCAAAACAATACCGGAAAATGCTGGAGTTACTTTAGAACTGAGCAATTGGTGGAGGCTGGAAGAATTTTGAGGGGCAGGCTGCAAAAAACCTAGAATTGCATAAGCAGAGCATGAAGGATGTTTCTGCTGAGGGCTCAGAAAAAGACAAGAGGAAAGGAAAAGTATAAATCTCTTTTGAAATTGCTTAAATGGTTGTGATCAAAATCTTGATGGAAATATAAACAGTGAAAACCATTCTGGTAAGATCTTAGATAGAAATGGGAAATATCTTGTTGGAAGCTGGAAGAAATACCATCCTTGTTATAAAATCTGACAAAGTTATGTCCATTTCTAAGGACTTTGTGGAAGGAAGAATTTAAGAGTGCTGAACTGGTATTTTTAGTGGAAGAAATATCCAAGCAGCAAAATGTTCAAGAAGCTGCATGGCAGCCTTTGGCTCCTTCTAATCATTTGGGAGAGCAAAGAGATGACAGAACTTATAACTAAAAGGGAAACAAAGTAGACAGATTTGGAAAATTTTTAGCCTGGCCATGTGACGAGTGAAAAGGCATATTCAGAATAGAGAGCTCAAGATGTGGCCCAGTTATTAAAGAGATTAATACGGCTGGAATGGAGCCAAGTGCTAATCATCAGTACTAATCATCAGGGGAGAAGACTCAGAAAGCATTTCAGAAATCTTGGAGGTTGCCCTTTACATCACAAGCTGAGAATGTTAAGACTTGAGAGCAGAAAGAGTTCACTGCTCTTGGCTGCCTTGGGTCTCTGCTTCCTGCACCCTGAAGCAGCACTCCTTCAATACTATAGCTATGGCTCCAGTGGCCCCAGGTACAGGTTGATTCACTGTCCCAGCACGTTAAACCTGGAAACCTTGGCATCACTACATCAAAATTGAAGCAAACCTACATATGGCTCATTCTACTAATCCAGAGGCCACAAATCGTAAGATTTTGTGGTGTCCATGAGGTGCTAATTTTGCAGGCTTACAAAGTGTGCAAGATGCAAAATCCAACTAGATTTCCAAGGATGTATCAAACAGCTCTCAGACCCAGGCAGAAACTTGTCACAGGGTAAAGTCACAACAGAGAGTTCCCACCAGGGCAATGCAGAGCAGATATATGGGGTTGGAGCTACTGTATAGAATCTCCACCAGGACAGTGCCCACTGAAGCCACATAAGCAGAACTGCTGCTAGAACACAAGAACTGTAGAGCTACTAGTGTGCAATGACAGCATGCAATAAAGCCTCAGGCAACTGATTTCTCCCCAGGAGAGCAGTCATGTGGGGTGCAACCACAAAAGTCATGAGGCTAAGACTGCCCAAAACCTTGGGGTACCAACTTTCTCCCAAGTGTGTCCAGGAAGGGACACATGGAGTGAAAGATTATTCTCTAGCTTTAAGACTTATTTTTTTTTCTTGTTGAGTTTTAGACTTACTTTGTACATGTTACTTCCATTTTGAATGGGAATATTCATCCCCAGTATCACCATTATATTTTGGAACATAATATGACAAAACGTAACTTAAAAAAAAAAAATTCACAGGATCTCAGAAAGAGGCAAATTGGCCTAAGGATGAATTGTGCTTTGAGTCTCAGAAGAGACTCTAGACTTTGCACTTTTAAGTTGGTGCTGGAAAGAATTATGAATTTGGGACTATTAGGATAGAATATATGCATTTTGTATTGTGAAATGATGTAAATTTTAGAGACCAGGGGTGGAATGCTATGCTTTGAATATGTTCCCCAAAACTTTATGTGTTGAAAATTGAATTGCCAATATAACAGTATTAAGAGATGGGGTATTAAAGAGATGACTGAGATGGGCCAGTTATGAGATTGTGTTCTTATAAAATAAACTTTGGCTTCCTCAGCTTTCTCCATTCCCTTTCACTTTTCCTCCATGTTATGAAACAGCACGAGGGTCTTACTAGATGCAGCCACCTGATTGGACTTTCTAACCCCCGATATTGTAAGCTAACTAAACCTCTATTCTTTATCAATTACCCAGTCCCAGGTATTCCATTACAGCAATAGGAAACAGACTAAAACACCCATTATTGCAGTCTACACACCAATTACAAGCCTCAATGCAAACCATATTCTGTCCCACCTACAAAATTGTTTTGTCCTTCTACTATTTACAACATAAATAATCTGTCTGAAAGCAGATAGTTCAAAGAGAGAATGAGGCACACATGCTCATTTTATTTTCTCACTATCCTGCAGGCAGAACCATTACAGAAATAGACACTGAGTCCGAGAGTAGAGAGACCAGAAACACTAATCTGATACGTATGTATGAGATACATGTTCTTCTATTTAAATTGAATTTTAGTTATTTTATATAGCTGGAGATTTTGGGAATCTCATTCACTCTATCTTACTGTATATTGTTCTGTAAGGCATCGTACTTGCATTATTGCATGTTTCTTCTCAATCTGGGAACTTTAAAACTTGAGACAAGTCTTTTTATCTTAGAGTTTCTGTGACTTAGTTGAAAAACATATAAAAGCTTTGTTGTACAAATGCATTACTTAATGGTCACTTTGCTTTAATGAAGGGAATATTTGAAATATAATAGATTTCTATTATAATGTGAAAACCCAGAAATAATAAGGGGCAGAGGAAATTTTAGGTTAGTTTGATAAGAGTGCACTTAGCTTGGGTTCTCCAGAAGCCAGAGCCATTGACATGAAGCTTGCATATATTGTTTTATGAGATAATACAGTTCCATGAATGAATGATAAAAAAATAAGGAAATCAAATCAAGAAATGAGAGACAGTCCATGAAGATATATTATCAAGTTGTCTTCTACCATGCAGGTGATTGATGGTTTGATATGTGAGATGATACCCCTGAGAAACCATATAAACTGTGTCTCACAAGTGTCTATAAGGAGCAAAAAAGGATAATAATTTGTCTACTTACCCATTAACTCCTATACCACAATGGTCAAGTTTTAGCTCCTGGAGTTTTAGCTTTCCTGACATTTCAGGGTTGTGCATGATGGGCTACACTTGTGTGGGCCGCCCTACTGTGTCTGAGGACATAGAGCACTGTGGACAGCATCAGCAGTGTAGCCCCCAGCCAATATATGATAGCTATATGTGGAAGACAGAAGTGGAGGTGGGATCTGTCTGTTCTCCCTCCAAGCTAGAGCAAGAGACAGATGCCTCTGACATGATCAGCGGTCGGTCTGAATAAGAATTTTTACATCAGATTGTCACAGACAAGAAAAAGATAAAATTCACCAAATTTATCTTTTGATGAGGTAACAGTCATCAATTTGTTAATGTATTAATTCATCAAATATTCATTGGTTGTCTACATAGTGCCAGACATGATACTGGACACTAAGTAGATGTGCTGATTAAAGGCATATCAAGGACTTGTAATTTTTACCAGAGGGAGAAGCTGTGTTTTGAAGAGCATTAACAAGTCACTTTTTTATTATTATATTTTAAGTTATGGGATACATGTGCAGAACATGCACATTTGTTATATAGGTACACATGGTTTGTTACTTAGGTGCCACGGTGGTTTGCTGCACCCATCAACCCGTCGTCTACATTAGGTGTTAGGAGAAATACCTAACAAGTCAATTTTAATCAATGTTGAATGGTAGGAGGAAAAAGGAAGACATTTGTGTGTGAAGAATAAGTGGGTTTACCTTTTAGAGTGAATATCAAGCATATCATCAAAATTAACATTATGAATAAACTGGAGACACTACAAAAGCCTATGAAAGATAGAATTGAAGGAAATGTCAGTGATTCAACCAGAAGTACCAAAGAATGTGTAGGCTTTGCATGTGCAGGTGTCAAAACATAGTGTCAGTGAAATGAAATCAAACAATATTTTATTCTTTTGCAATAAAATTTCAGGCAATAAAGCAACAATCATAAATTCTAAATAAGAACCAATGTGTAAGGCAAAATATTGCAATTGCTACATTAAATGGATACAGCATACATTGAAAACTATTATATAAGACAGTTGCTATATCAAATAATTTGTTTTTAATTTGCTTCTGGTTGGCCTGGACTATAACAATTTTGATAACTGCATTTATGTAACAATAATTTAGGAGGAATAAAATTACTTGACTATCTCTATATTTGGATAAGAGAGAAACAAAACAAGTCTGTTTTATATATACAAATGGAAAAAGCATCAAGACTTCAAATACTCTCTCTGCAAGATGCCAATATTAAATAGCAGAGAGACCAAAATAGATTTGGCGTACAGAGGGCACAAAATTCACCTAAATCATTTGGTTGATAGAGCCTGAAAGAAAAATTGAAGGGGTAAAAATCAGCCTATATGTCGAACCATTAAAATGGTTAGAGACTTAGTGTGCTTCTATCAGTTTCAAATACTTTTTTACATTTTTGAATTCACTGTGTGTGTTATGGTTAACCTGACACAGGTGTTTCTTCCAGCTTATCACATACAAAACATTTCTATAGGACCTATATAGAAATTAGACAAATGTGTTGATATATATGAAGTGTCATTTGTATGATTCCCTATTCCCTCGCTTTTCTTTTTCCTTATTAAATATCTTGGTAGGGTAATGAGAAAAATACAAGTAATGTATCTGCAAGCTGAGTGACTTTTCTCTTTCATATGTCTCTCCATGGTCAAATTAAGGCCCTTACTTACATGAAATTCATTCAGTGTTTCCAGTTCAATTTCAGTAAATGAGATCCTATCATGTGGCTACCACATACTACTTTAGCACAGTTTCACTTGATAGATGGTCATTGTTTAGGAACACATTTTTTTCCTCCTTTGACAATATTTAGGGGCTGAATTTCCTCTTATACGTTAGATTTAGCATTAGGGAGATTTTAATATATATAGCAACATATGTAACATAGTGATGGCCCATCTTTTTGAGATTCAAGAGCATAGTATGGCAAAATGTTTAAACATGTATCAACACCCTGAGTGATGGTAAATGAATTTTTATTGCTCTCATGTGAAAATTTCAAGTTGCAGTAAATAAGATCTATTTCAATTATCCAAAAATTGGTTGCTTTTTGTGACAATTTATATTGCAATGCAACATGCAAGAATAATATAATGTAAAACATAAATGCAATATCATGTTTTTACAGAATAAAAATATATATCTTGAAATTAAAGGTTTGCAAATAAATATCACTATTTATAACTTGTATTTCTATGAGATACTTCACTCATAAGCACCTCCTCTGCTACAAAAAAGTATATTTTCATTCCTAACTTACTATCTTTAACTAAGACATCTTCTATATAATAAGAAAACCACCTTATTTGCATAAATATATTATTATATTCCTTAATAGACTTACTTTACAATTGATGAGAGCATAAAATATGCTCTAAGTTTCTTGTCAGTGTAGTATTTTTTTCTTTACTTTTCAACTATTATACAAAGAAAATCTTATTATAATCTGCTCTTTGTTCTCCATCTAGTAAAGCATGGGTATTACCACTGGTTTCAGTATTGAGAATTTGAGTGCACAAAAGATTGTCAGTTCAAAGGGTTTTCAACTAGTGAAACAGAAAAATACCATTGGTTAGAAGCTGAAGTGTTAATAATTAACAAGACCTTCAGAACAGTTATTTTATTTTAAAAAAAACTGGGGCAGCTTTGTTAACTTGTATAATTTTTAAATGTTTAAAAATGAGCAATGATGAAGACATTGTTATTGAAAATTAGCAAGCCTGTTTCTTGTCATTCTACAGATATTTGTAAGGGTGTTTGTGTGTGTCTCTCTGTGTGTGTGTATGTGTGTGTGTCTGTGCCTGTGCATACTTATCTTTTAAGTAATATATTTGTGCGTCTCTATTTTTTCTAGTTGTTTCTGAAAATATGGGAAAGGGAATGAGTAGGAACATCTTATAGATGACTCTCTACATTCCCTGAATTATAATTATTATTGACAGTAATAGCCATAATCCAGCATATTTAAAAACATATTTATCCATGTAGCATAATACCAACTTTATTCCCTCTAAACCCTTTAAGTCGACATCTATGAATTTCTTAAATTTGACTACATGAGTTAGTAAATTATTCTTCAGTAATCCTTGCAAGTATTACAGTGGCTCAGTATGAAACCATATACTAAACATATATTATATATTCTTAAAAATGATTTTTTTTTTCTGAAAAATATATCTAGGTTCCTCATGAAAGAATTAAATAAGAAACAAAAAAGTACATTATACCATGCAGTATTTGCCATCTTTTTCCACATTCTTTAAAATACAATGTGATTTCCTATATGTGAGTTCTAAATACATTCATTTAATTTAAAAACAAAAACCTATTCTACTCCCTCTATGGTCTTTTACTTAATCCCCAAATTATCACTGTGGGTCCTTATTGCTTCCTACTTAATCTGATTATCTCAACCTACTTTATTCCAATGTTATGAAAATAAACGGTATTGATCTAGTCTTACTATAGTCTTCATATTTTTTGAGGGTTTATGTTTAAACAAAAAGGCAATAAGAAGTAGAATGGGCTAAATATAGGTAACATAAACTAAACAACTATATAATGCTAAAAAGCAAAATATCTGCTAGTGAATAAGATAAGAATATCAGAGGGGATATAACCTCTCATCTGAAACAAAAATGCAGACCAAACACATGAAAGGATGGTTTCTAAGATAATGAACATCAGGCGACAAAGAACAATGATTACTGAAAGAAGGCAAACAAGTGAGGTGTGTGTTCTGTGATTGGCACAGGCCAATACCAAGGGAGAGTTTTTGAGCAGTAGAAGAGAAGAGAATCTAGGTGAAGCTTAGTAATCTTACTGAGTTGAAGAGACGAACCTAGAAGTTTGAAGAGAACAAAGAGAGAGACAGAGACAGAAACAGAGATAATTGGAGAAAGAGAGAGTGATATCTGAGGAACTTCACAGAATCTTTTTTGAGCTTTCGACTAAATACTTATTAGAGCACATGTTTAAGAAAATTAACAGAGGCTAGCAAAATAACTACCTAAAAGGATTGGAGGGAGAAATGTCCCAAACTCTCAGAGGGGTGAGAATATTTCCTGATATCACTCTTGAGGGTGAAAAAAAATATATAGTAATTCATGCAATATCAGTTATAGTATGTGGAATAATTATTATTCTTTGGTGGTGAAAATTGGTTTAAAACCAAATGCTGTTCTAATCCTACCTAATCAAAAAAACCCCACATAGTCAAGACAATCCTAAGCAAAAAGAACAAAGTTGGAGGCATCACCCTATCTGACTTCAAACTATACTACAAGGCTACAGTAACCAAAACAGCATGGTACTGGTACCAAAAAAGATATATAGACCAATGGAACAGAACAGAGGCCTCAGAAATGATGCCACACATGTACAACCATCTGATCTTTGACAAACCTGACAAAAACAAGCAATGGGGAAAAGATTCCCTATTTAATAAATGGTATTGGTAAAACTGGCTAGCCATATGCAGAGAGCTGAAACGGGATCCCTTCCTTACACCTTATTATGAAAATGCTCAAACTTGTAAAGTTGCAAGAATAATACAATAAAAACTCTTAGGATCCATTTTGAATGGATTCATATCTTATGCTTTCCCTGATTTAGACCTGGAATTAGCCTTGGTTTCTTCCAGTATCTAAAGAAACTTAGTGGATGCATGATGGTAGTTTAGAAACCACTAGGAACTAGGGGTGCTCATTACCGCTAGGGTGCCTTTGTCTATATGTTCTTTCATACATATCAATCAAGAGTTTACACTGATATTTCCTTTTCATATTTAATATTACAATGTTAAAAGTTAAGTTGCATTCAAGTATTCTGATTTTATATTATATCTTTTTGTTTACATAAAAACCTTGTTTTATAACAATTCATATAATTACTTATTTGCTTTAACTACAATATTGCTAATGCAGTTTCAATATGACAATAATTTTACTGACAATGCAGCTGCTTGTTTTGCAGTTTCATTGTCCTTTTAGTACATCTCATGAGTAGAATTAGGCTTATTTGTTTCTATTTTCAACTTTGATAATTTTTCCCTTTGAGTTTTTTAATATGTGAAACATTTTCAGTCTTAGAATCCATCTTTAACAATTAACAGGAATCAATCAGATATAATCACCTAAATCTTTGTTAGTCAAAATGTGGTAAAACAATATCATCAATATATAGGAGCTCAGTAGAAATGCACAATCTTAGGCTTCATCCTGTGTCTATTGAATCAGATTGTACAATTTTTAATATGATCCCTAAGTGATGTGTAAGTGCTCTGAAGTTTGAGAAACAGTAATCTAGACTAGGGATTCTCAACCTACGCAGCACATAAGAACTATCTGGGAATATTTTTAAAATCACAATTCCCAGGCTCTCTACAAGCTGAATTAATTCAGAATTTCCAGGGGTGAGACCCAGGAATCTGCATTAAAGTGAACAGCTGAGTTGAGAATCCCTTATATAGGTTCCATTACTTAGAGTAAGAATCTCTATCCTTCTTGTAGAGCCATTAAAAATTTCAGTTCAATAAAGTAACATTAGTTTTTTTAACATTGCATATTTTTTATTTATTTGTAAATTATTTGACATTGTATTTGATGAAATGTGTGCAAAAAAAAGTTTTCTTTCCATGGGATATAAAACAACTGAACTATTTTTATTGCATAAGTGAGAGAGTTTTAATTTATAAGTTAGTGCTCCAACATATATTGTTGCTATGCTACTACTAGATATGATTTATTGGGTAATATATTTCATAAGCTACAGCAGGTATGAGAGCTCGTTTTAATCCTTAGGAAACTCTATGATATAAAATCTAGAAGTTAATATGAGATTTGAGACTTGAAGTGTGTGTGTGTTAGCTTAATAATTTGCCCTAACTCATACAACTAGTAAACATAGAACTGGTTACAAAACCCATATCCATGAGTCTCTTAAATCTTTGATTTTTGCATGCCATAATACTGCTTTTATGCCCTCTGAGTTCCACTGGGGCTGCCACATGGGCTCACACTTGGGGATCCAGACTGCAGACTTGTCTGATCCAGCCCTCACCCAGCTTTTCACTTTTACCTGCCTTGGTAGCAGAACACAGAGACTTTTGAGAGTTCCACAGCCCTCTCATCACCTGTGACATCTGAGTACTTCCCCTAACTGAAGTGAGACAAAAACGCCAAACTACTTGTAAAGGAAAACTTATTATACTACTGGCAGACTTCTCATGCAGAAACGTTACAAACCAGAAGGGATTAAGGTCCTATCTTTATACTCCTCAAACAAAACAACTGTCAACCAAGAATTTTATATCCTACAAAAGTAATTTTCATAAATGAAGGAGAAGTAGTCTTCTCCCTACAAGCAAATACTTAGAGAATGTCCCACCTCTAGACCAATCCTATAAGAAACACTCAAAGGAGTTCTAGACATTGAAATTAAGGTTGATATGGACCAGTAGAAAACACTTGAAAGTGTAAAACTTACAGGGCTTATAAAACAATGTAGACAACAAAGTAAATAGACAACAACCAAATTGATGACTGTAACAGTACCTCAACACATGAATATTAACTTTGAATGTAAATAGTCTAAACGACCTTCATTAAAGAAATAAATTGTAAGAATGGATTTTTAAGAATCAAAATAAATGTTGGTTTCAAGAGACCCACTTAACTCATAAAGACTTTTATAGACTCAAGGTAAAAAGGTGGAAAAAAATATTCAACACAATTGAAAACCAAAATCATGCAGGAGTATCTAGTCCTATATTAGACAAAACAGACATTAAAAGAGTAAGAGAAAAAAAAACAGAAAGTCATTATATATTGATAAAGGAATCAACTCAACAAGAGATACAGCAATCTTAAATAGATATGCACCTAACACCAGAGCTCCCAGATTCATTAACTACCACTGGACCTAAGAAAAGTGATAGATAGCAGTACAATAGTAGTGATGACCTCAACATCCCTCTGAGAGCACTAGACAGATTGTCAAGGCAGAAAGTCAACAAAGAAACACCAAACTGAATTTTAGAAAAAAGTACCTAATATATATTTATAGCACATACTACCCAAAAGCTAACAAATTATACATTCTTCTTAGCACATGGAATATTTTCTAAGATAGACCAAATGATAGGTCACAAAATAAATCTCAATAAATACAAAAAAAAAAAGAAATAATATCAAGTATCTTCTTAGACAACTGTGAAATTAAATTAAACATCAATTTTAAGAATTCTCAAAGCTATACAATTACATGAAAATTTTAAGAATCTGTTCGTGAACCATCTTTGGGTCAATGAAAAAATAAGATGAAAATTTTAAAGTTATCAAAATGAATGATAACAGTGACACAAGTTATCAAAATCTCTGGGATACAACACAAGCAGTAGCAAAAGGCAAGTTTATGGTTACAAATGCCTACACCAAAAAGGCAGAACAATCACAAACTGGTAATGTAACATCATACCTCAAGGAACTATAAAAACAAGAACAAACCAAACCCAAGGATGGCAAGAGAAAAGAAACAAATATTAGAGCATAACTAAATAGTATTGAAAGCAAAAGATCAATACAAAAGATCAATACAATTAAAAAAATATTTTAAAATAAAATCAAAATGGATAGACCACTGGCTAAAATACCAAGCAAAGAAGAGGGAATATTCAAGTAAGCTTGATAAGAAATGAAAATGAAGACATTACAATTCATACTACAGCAATACAAAAAATAATCTGAGACTATTATGAACATCGTTATGCATACATACTAGAAAATCTAATAAAAATGGATAAATTTCTGAAAACATACAACCCCCCAAACTTGAATCAGAAAGAAACAGAAACCCTGAACAGATGAGTAACAACTAACGATATTAAATTAGTAATAAGAAGCCTCCCAACAACAAGAAAACAAAGAATCCGATGGATTTGCTGCCAAATTTTACCAGATATTAAAAGAAGCATCCACACAAATCTTACTAAAATTATTCAGAAAAAAAAAAAATCAGGAAGGAGGGAATCCCTCACTAATTCATTCTACAAAGTCACTGTGACCCTGAGAGCAAAGTCAGGAAAGCACACAATTAAAAAAGAAAACTACAGACCATTATCCCTGATGAATGTAGATGCAAGATTTCTCTCACACACACACCCACAAAATGCTAGCAAAGTGAATCCAACAGCACATCAAAACGATAGTTCATCACAAAAAACTGGGTTTCATCCCAGGGATGCAAAGACTGTTCAACATAGGCCAATGAATGTGATTCCCAGGCTAAGAGAATTAAAAAAAGAAATCATATTATTTCCTGAGATACAAAAAAAGCATTTAATAAAATCCAGCATCCTTTCATGATTAAAACCCTCAACAAACTAGACATAGAAGGTATACACCTTGAGATAATGAAAGCCATATGTATTAGTTCGTTTTCACACTGCTAATAAAGATATACCCGAGACTGGGCAATTTACAAAAGAAAAAATTGTAATGCACTTACAGTTCCACATGACTGCAAAGGCCTCACAATCATGGTGGAAGGCAAAGAGGAGCAAGTCACATCTTACATGGATGGCGGCAGGCAAAATAAGAACTTGTGCAGAGTTTTTTAAAACTATCAGATCTCGTGAGACCCATTCATTATCATGAGAACAGCATGGGAAAGACCTGCCCCCATGATTCAGTCATCTCCCTTCAGGTCCCTGACACAATATTTGAAAATTATGGGAGCTATGAGATGTGATTTGGGTGGGGATATAGAGCCAAATTATATCTTTCCATGCCTGGCCCCTCCCAAATTTCACATCTTCACATTTCAAAACCAATCCTGCCTTCCCCACAGTCCCCCAAACTCTCAACTCATTTCAGCATTAACTCAAAAGTCCACAGTCCAAAGTCTCATCTGAGATAAGGCCAGTCCCTTCTGCCTATGAGCCTGTAAAATTAAAAGCAAATTAGTTACTTCCTAGATACAATGGAGATATAGGCACTGAGTGAAGATAGCCATTCCAGATGGGAGAAATTGGCCAAAAGAAAGGGGCTGCAGGCCCCATGTAAGTCCTAAATTCAACAAGTCAGTCAAATCTGAAGGCTCCAAAATGATCTCCTTTGACTCCATGTCTCAGATCCAGGTCATGCTCATGTAAGAGGCAGGTTCCCATAGTCTTGGGAAGCTCTGCCCCTGTGGCTTTGCAGAGTATAGCGCCACTTCTGGCTACTTTCATGAGCTGATGTTGAGTATATGCATCTTTTCCAGGTGCACAGTGCTAGCTGTCAGTGGATCTACCATTTGGGGGTCTGGAGGATGGTGGCCCTCTTCTCAAAGCTCCACTAGTTGGTATCCCACTAGGGACTCTGTGGGGGTCTCCAACCCCATGTTTCCCTTTCACACTGCCCTAGCAGAAGTTCTCCATTACAGCCCTGTCCCTGCAGCAAACTTCTTCCTGGCCATCCAGGCATTTCCATACATCCTCTGAAATCTAGGTGGAGGTTTCCAAACCTCAGTTCTTGACTTCTGTGCACTGGCAGGCTTAAAATCATATGAAAGCTGCCAATGCTTGAGGCTTTCACCCTCTAAAACCATAGCCCAGGCTCTATGTTGGCCCCTTTCAGCCATGGCTAAAGTAGCTGGGACAGTGGGCACCAAGTCCCTAAGCTACACACAGTATGGAGAGCTTGGACCCAGCCCACAAAACCATTTTTTCCTTCTAGGCCTCCAGGCCTGTGAAGGGAGAGGCTGCTGTGAAGACCTCTGACATGCTCTGGAGACATTTTCACCATTGTCTTGTGGATTACCTTCCAGATCCTAGTTACTTATGCAAATTTCTGCAGCTGGCTTGAATTTCTCCTCAGAGAATGGGATTTCCTTTTCTATCATATTGTCAGGCTGCAAATTTTCCAAACATGTATGCTCTGTTTTCCTTATAAAACTGAATGCCTTTAACAGCACCCAAGTCACCTCTTGAATGCTTTGCAACTTAGAAATTTTTTCTACCAGATACCCAAAATTTGTCTCTCTCAAGTTCAAAGTTCCACAAATCTCTAGGGCAGGGACAAAATGCCACCAGTCTCTTTGCCAAAACATAACAAGAGTCACTTTGCTTCAGTTCCCAGCAAGTTCCTCATTTCCATCTGAGAATATCTCAGCCTAGACCTTATTGTCCATATCACTATCAGTATTTTGGGCAAAGCCATTCAACAAGTCTATAGGAAGTCCCAAATTTTCCCACATTTTCCTGTCTTTTCTGAGCCCTTTAAACTGTTCCAATCTCTGCTTGTTACCCAGTTCCAAAATTGTTTCCACATTTTCAGGTATCTTTTCAGTAGTGCCCCACTCTACTGGTACCAATTTATTGTATTAATTAATTTTCATGCTGCTGATGAAGACATACCAAAGACTGGGCAGTTTATAAAGGAAAGAGGTTTAATGGACTTACAGTTCCATGTGACGAGGGAGGCCTCACAATCATAGTGAAAGGCACTTCTTACATGGTGATGGCAAGAGAGAGAATGAGAGCCAAGTGAAACGAGTCTCCCCTTATCAAACCATCAGATCTCATGAGACTTATTCACTAACACAAGAACAGTATGATAGAAACCACTCCCATGATTCAATTATCTCCCACCGGTCCCTCCCACAACATGTGGAAATTATTGAAATACAATTCAAAATGTGATTTGGATGGGGACACAAAGCCAAACAACATCATCATATCAGCCACAACCAATATAATATTGAATAAGTACAAATAGAAAGTGTTCCCCCTGAGAACTGAAACAAGACAAGATGCTTACTTTCACCAGTTCTATTCAACATAGTACTGGAAATCCTAGGCAGAGCAATTAAGCAAGAGAAATAAGTAAAGAGCATCTAAATTGGAAAAGAGAAAGTCAAACTATCTCAATTTGCTTATAATATGATCTTTGATATGGTTTGGATCAGTGTCCCTATTCAAATCTCATGTTAAATTTTAATCCCCAGTGTTTTATATGGGCTTAGTGAGAGGTAATTTAATGATGAGGGCAGTTTCACTTGAATAGTTTAGTACTATTCTCTTTCTGCTGTTGTCATGATAGTGAGTGAGTTCTCATGAGATCTGGTTGCTTAAAAGGGTTGGCACCTCCCCGCTTTCACACTCTTTCTCCTGGCTTTACCATGTGATGTGCCTGCTCCTCTTTCACCTGCTGCCATTATTGTAAGCTTCCTCAGGCCTCCAAGAAGTCAAGTAGATATTGCTGTCATAATGCTTTCTGTAAAGCCTGTAGAACCATTATCCAATTAAGCCTCTTCTCTTTATATATTAACTAGTTTCAGGTATTTCTTTATAGCAACGTGAGAATGGCCTAATAAAGAAAAATGGTATCTGAAGGGTGGGACACTGTTATAAAGATAGCTGAAAATGTGGCAGCCGCTTTGAAAATGGGTACCAGGCAGAATTTTGAAGCATGCGGTGGCTCAGAGGAAAACAAGAAGCTGAGAGAATGTTTAGAACTTCTTAGAGACTGGTTAAATTGTTGTGATCAAAATGCTGATCATAATATGGAAAATGAAGTTCAGTCTGCAAAGGTCTCGGATGGAAATCAGATACTTATTGGGAAATGGAGTAAAAGTTGCTTTTGCTATGCCTTACCAAAGAAGTTAGCGGTATTATGTCCATGTCCTAGGGTGTCTATGGAAATCTGAACTTGAGAGTGCTGATTTAGGGTATTTGGTGAAAGAAATTTGTGTTCAAAATGTTCAAGAGTTTACCTGACCACTTCTAACAACCTATGCTGAGACACAGGAGAAAATGAATGACTTGAAGTTGGAATTTATATGTAAAAGGGAAGCAGAAGATAAAAGATTAGAAAATTTGCAGTCTAGCCATGTGGCAGAGAAATAAAAAGGTTTTTGAGGAGAGGAATTCAAGCAGATTGTGGAGCAACCACTTGTTCTAGATATTTGAATAAACAGGAAGCCAAGTGTGATAGCCAAGACAATGGGAAAAGGCCTCAGAGGCATTTGAGACCTTCAGGGCAGTCCCTCCCATCACAGGCCTGAAAACCAAGGAGGGAAGAATGGCTTTGTGGGGCAGGCCTAGGTGTCCACTGTCCTAAACAGCTTCAGGACATTGCTCCCTGCATCCTGGCTACTCTAGCTTTGACAGTGACTCAGAGGGGCCCAGATACAGCTCAGGCCACTGCTTCAGAGAGTGCAGTCCGTAATCCCTGGTGGCTTCTACATTGTGATAAGCCATTGGATACACAGAATACAAGAATTGAGACTTGGAAGCCTCCACCTGGATTTCAGAAATATATGGAAAAGCCTGAGTGTCCAGGCAGAAGCTTTCTGCAGGGGCAGAGCCCTCACAGATAACTTATACTAGGTCAGTATAGAGGGAAAATGTGGGGTTGGAATTCCACACAGAGTTCCCACCAGGGCACTGCCTAGTAGAGCTGTGAGAAGAGAGCCACCATCCTCCTGACTGCAGAATGTTAGATCCACAGACAACTTCCACCTTGAGCCTGGAAAAGCTATGGGCACTCAACAATCTGTGAGAGCAGCTCTGGGGGCTAATCTATACAAAGCCACAGGGGTGGAGTGACTCAAAGCCTTGGGAGTCCATACTTCACACCATTATGCCGTGGATGGAGGACATGGAGTAAAGGATATTGTTTTGGAGCTTTAAGACTTAATGACTGCCTGGCTGGATATCAAACTGCATTGGGTCTGTAGCCCCTTTCTTTTGGTCAATTTCTCCCTTTTGGAAAGGGAGTATTTGCCCAATGTCTACACCCCCATTTTATATCGTAAGTAACTAACTTGCTTCTATTTTAGACTCATAGGTGGAAGAGACTAGCCCTGTCTCAGAAAACACTCTGAATTTTGGAATTTGAGTTAATGCTGTAAGCGTTAAGCCTTTGGAGGTTTACTGGGCAGGCATGATTGTATTTTGCTAAGTGAGAAGGACTTGAGATTTGATGGAGGATGGAGGCAGAATGATATGTTTTAAATCTGTATCCTCCATGCAAATCTCATTTCGAATTGTAATCCCCAATGTTGGAGGTGGGGGCTGGTGAGGGGTGATTGAATCATGGGGGCAATTTCTCATGAGTGGTTTAGTACCATCCTCTTGGTACTGTCCTCACAAAAGTGAGTTATTGCAATACCTTGTCACTTAAAAGTGTGTCATCTCTTTCTCTCTCTTGCTTGCTCCTGCTTTTGCCCTGTTATATGCCTGCTTTCCTTTCACCTTCCCCATGATTTTAAGCTTCCTGAAGTTTCCCCAGAAACCAGGTAGAAATTGGCATCATGCTTCTTGTGAGCCAATTAACCTCTTTTCTCTACATATTACACATTATCAGGAATTTCTTTATAACAATGTGTGAATGATCTAATACAATCTTATACCTAGAAAACCTTAAAGACTCCTTCAAAAGTCTCCTAGATTGATAAATGAATTCAATAAAGTCTTGGGTTACAAAATAGATGCACAAAAAACAGTAGCACTGCTGAAAATAACAGCCAGGCTGTAAACAATACCAAGAACTCAATCCCTGCAGGAAGCCTTCATTCTCAGCAAACTAAGACAGGAACAGAAAACCAAACACTGCATGTTCTCACTCATAAATGAGAGTTGAACAATGAGAACACATGGACGCAGGGAGGGGTACATCACACACCCAGGGCCTGTTGGAGGGTGGGGACCAAGGGGAGAGAGAGCATTAGGACAAGTACTTAATGCATGCGGGGCTTAACACCTAGATGATGGGTTGATAGGTGAAGCAAACCGCCATGGCACATGCATATAGATATAACAAACCTACACATTCTGCACATGTATCCCAGAACTTAAAAGTAGGAAAAAGGCCGGGCGCGGTGGCTCAAGCCTGTAATCCCAGCACTTTGGGAGGCTGAGATGGGCGGATCACGAGGTCAGGAGATCCAGACCATCCTGGCTAACACGGTGAAACCCCGTCTCTACTAAAAAATACAAAAAACTAGCCGGGCGAAGTGGCGGGCACCTGTAGTCCCAGCTACTTGGGAGGCTGAGGCAGGAGAATGGCGTGAACCCGGGAGGCAGAGCTTGCAGTGAGCTGAGATCTGGCCACTGCACTCCAGCCTGGGCGACAGAGCATGACTCCGTCTCAAAAAAAAAAAAAAAAAAAAAAAAAGTAGGAAAAAAAAAAAAAGAACTCAATCTCACTCCCACTTATAAATAGCTACACAAAAAATGCATGCCTAATAATATACTTATAAGTAAGATCTAAGCTATTGGTACACAAAGGCATACAGAGTGGTCTAATTGACTTTGGGTACTCAGAAGTGGGGAGAAGGGGAAGGAGATGGAGCAAAATACACTATTTGGGTGACAAGTACACTAAAAGTCCAGACTTCATAACTGTATAATTTATTTATGAAACCAAAAATCAATGGCACCCCTAAAGCTATTGAAATTAAATAACAAGATGAAATAAAACAAACCATTAAACTATTAAATAATGCTGTTTTCTATTACATTAACTGTAAATGATATAGATAAACCTATGCAGAAAAAGACATTGGAAGAGTTGATTTTAAAAAGTGACCTAACCATATGCTATTTATAAGAAATTCACTTCAAATATAATAACATAGTTACATGGCAATTAAGATAATGAAAAAAGTTATAACATGAAATATTGCAAGAATACAAGAGTGCCTATGTTAATTGTCAGATAAAGTAGACTTCAAAACAAAGCAAAAATTATCAGAGACACAGGGGGATATTACAGGGGGATATTACCAAATAGCAATTATCAACCTGAAAGACATAACAATCCTCAGTGTGTACCACAAGCAACCAAACTGCATAATTTGAAGCATAAACTGATAGAATTAGACGGAGAAACAGACAAATCAGTACTGTAGTTGGAGACTTCAACACCCCTCTCTCAACAATTGATAGAATAACTAGACAGAAAATCAACAAAGATATGGAAGACCAATACCATCACCCCACAGGATGTAATTGACATTTATAGACCACTTCCATTCAGCATTAGCAGAATATGCATTTTTTTTTTTTTTTGAGACGAGTCTCGCTCTGACGCCCAGGCTGGAGTGCAGTGGCGCAACCTCTGCTCACTGCAAGCTCTGCCTCCCGGGTTCACACCATTCTCCTGCCTCAGCCTCCCGAGAAGCTGGTAGGATAATTTTTTTGTATTTTTGGTAGAGATGGGATTTCACCCATCTCTAGGTGATGGCTAGGATGGTCTCGATCTTCTGACCTTGTGATCCACCTGCCTTGGCCTCCCAAAGTGCTGGGATTGCAGGCGTGAGCCACCACGCCCGGCCAAAAATGTGCATTTTTTAAAGAACCTATTGACTGTATATAAAACTTCCTATATTCCTGTAATGGCAAAATTTTAAAAATGGAAAACAGATCATTGGTTCTTATCAATCACATTTGTTATGTTTAATTTCTTTTGTTTAAGTTTTTATATTTCAGTGGTGATCATAAGTTTCATTTGATTTAATTGATCAAAAGGATGAATAAATAATTTTGATAATGAAAATGTGTTAAAGTACATTTAATTTTAGAATGGTTTATTAAAACAGGTAGAATTTGGAAGGAATGACATATTTGCTTTAACTTCTGCCATGTATTGCATGGCAAACAGCATTTAACCTTTAATTAAAATTTGCTTTGGACCACTTTTAATGAAATGTGCTTAAGTAAGAAACTTGAAAATTTACTATTAAAGTAGTGCTTTTATTCTTACTTTTGAAATTACCATCAAGTCAGAAGCTTTGCCGAGAACAAATACCCAAGGATGAATCAACAACTGTCCTACAACTTAGATAAATTAAATAAAATCAGAGAAAACTGTTTTCAACTTGAGCTTTAGGGATACATTCTTCCCAGTATAATGCTGAATAATTTGCAAGCTTATTATTTATTTATTTATTTTAATTTATTTATTATTATTATACTTTAAGTTGTAGGGTACATGTGCATAACATGCAGGTTTGTTACATATGTATACTTGTGCCATGGTGGTGTGCTGCACCCATCAACTCGTCATTTACATCAGGTATAACTCCCAATGCAATCCCTCCCCTCTCCCCCCTCCCCATGATAGGCCCCTGTGTGTGATGTTCCCCTTCCCGAGTCCAAGTGATCTCATTGTTCAGTTCCCACCTATGAGTGAGAACATGCAGTGTTTGGTTTTCTGTTCTTGTGATAGTTTGCTAAGAATGATGGTTTCCAGCTGCATCCATGTCCCTACAAAGGACACAAACTCATCCTTTTTGATGGCTGCATAGTATTCCATGGTGTATATGTGCCACATTTTCTTAATCCAATCTGTCACTGATGGACATTTGGGTTGATTCCAAGTCTTTGCTATTGTGAATAGTGCTGCAATAAACATACGTGTGCATGTGTCTTTATAGCAGCATAATTTATAATCCTTTGGGTATATACCCAGTAATGGGATGGCTGGGTCATATGGTACATCTAGTTCTAGATCCTTGAGGAATCGCCATACTGTTTTCCATAATGGTTGAGCTAGTTTACAATCCCACCAACAGTGTAAAAGTGTTCCTATTTCTCCACATCCTCTCCAGCACCTGTTGTTTCCTGACTTTTTAATGATCGCCATTCTAACTGGTGTGAGATGGCAGAAGGCAAGCTTATTATTTAAGGAGATTTGATTTGCACCTAAAAGCTTTGTAAAGCATCTCTTGATCACTACGTGCTCACTGTATTTAGTATGACTGTCTTAGAAACATTTCCTTTTCTCTTCATTTGAGCAGCATGATCTGCCTGCATCTTTCAGCACTCTCAGGAGTTGCATTTCCATAAAAGTATTGAGCTCTGAATTTGAAATGCAGGTACACAACTGGGCACAAAGACAAGGAACTGGAATGTTTCATAGCACTCCTGTTGAGGTCTTCTATAGTGCAGACACTTTGCTAGCTATCTGATTAAGTGCCTCAAGCATGTGACTACATTAGGATGTGATCACCTTCAATTTTAGTTACAAATGGTGCCAATAATAGCACTCCATCAACTATTTCACATGGTAGAAGATATCTGCTCTGATTTCCTCAGCTCTAGCTCCTCACCTTCTTCACCTCATTTTCTACCTACATACCTATTCTGTAATTAAATTAGTGAAATCACCCCAAGTGAATTCAAAATGACAATTACCACCAAAGAAGATAATAGAAACTAAGAATGTTCAAAAGACTAAAGGCTGAATTCACTACACTGTTTGCTTTCATCCATTCTAAAAATTCATAGATCTTCATATATCAGAAATGAAGCCTTTTAACTATGCACTTGTTCAAGAGATTGTAAACTATCCCTAAAAATCGGAGCACATTAGCATTCTGTGAATGCTTTTTATGCTTGCTTATCTTTCTTGTTTTCCCCCTGTCCATTTTAAGGGACCAAACTGCAAACCTCATTCATGAAACCAACAACAACAACAATCACAACAACAACAACAAAACAAATAGCAATTTCTGTGTTGGAACTGCAATCTCTCAGCGTGTTTTTCCTCTAAGTGACATGAATTTTGTGCCAGATTCTAGATAATTGACAGATTTATGCATGTGCATAGTAACTGGCTTGGTGCCTTTTCTCTCCTGCAAAGAGGAGCTTCTAAAATGTCTTAAGGCTCAGCCAGAAGCTTTAGCACATTTTTTTGAGCAGGAAGTTGGACTCATTGTAGTCTTAAAACAAACCTGCTTGTGAACAAAGTCATAATGCTCTGGAAGTGAGGCCATTGCAGGTTAAGAAAGAATAAAAGGGTTGCTGCTTTGAGGCTGCCAAGCTGTAGGTCAAAAATGCATTGGTTAAAAATGAAGTAATAAACAACAAAACAGAAAGAAGGAAAAGATATAAATCCGATGCTTCCAGAAACTATTCAGATTCACAGTTGCTTGCTTTCCGGATCTCACAGTAAAAGTAAATGAATGTTATCGACTATTTCACTCTTTTTTACCCACAGGAAAAAAAAAAGTGGGGGATCAACAAAATGAATTATATTTAGACATCTTTAACTTAAAATCCACCAAAAACATGTTAGCAATTCAGCATTTTACACTGTTTTGAGGGTAATGCAAATTCACTCTCAATTCTTTCCTATGCTGCATTTCACTGTAAATACTTTGAGTAAACAGATCATGTGCCCTAGTGTTTAATCTCTAGCATTGTATTAATAATATTTTGATTATTTGCACAATTTATATTCATTATATTGTTTTATCTGAAATCACTCTAATTTCTTTGAGGGCCTATGATTTGAACAGTGCCTCATTGTCTTAAATGTACCGAGGGAAACTGATTCTATTTAATACATCAAATGGGCATTCTTGAGTTTTAAACAGAATAATTTTCACAGGAATGAAATCTAACGACTTTAGTATTTTATTGAGCCATAATGTGTTATGCATCTGAGCAGATCTAAAATATATAAGATAGATTCTCAGATCTTAGAAAACTTACTAATAACACTACAAAAAGATACTTATGTAGTTAAATAGTGGGAAATTATACATTCAAAAAGAGTAGAAGTGACTCAGTACAAAAAGAAAAAGAAAAAAGATTAACGTTTTCAGGGAAGAATAATTAAATTTAAATATTTATTGAGGGACATTTTTTCCCTACAGTACAATAGAAGAGATTAACAATGGGACAGCTCCAAAATAAGTATGCATATAAGTAACTTTTCCAATATTTATAATACCATGTGATTTAAATACATATGGTACTATGTTAGTTCAAGATGGGAGGGAACAAGTTTGGCGAAAGGAACTATTAATTTTTAAACATGGTCAAAGGAAGGGATTTAAACAGAGGAAGACATGCTAGTGAGAACAACATGGCTGAAGACATGGAGGTGATTTTCAGTCATGCACAGAATTAAGATTCCAATTTAGGTAGAGTATAGGCTACCCATTGTGAAGTAGTGGGAAACAAAGCAAAAACAAAACAAACAAACAACAAAAAAGAAACTTCAGGCTTCTATTGGATTATAGCAAAGGAAGCTTAAATCCCTCATAGAGGAGTTGAAATGTTAACTGAAGGAAATTTTTTGTCATCCAACACTGATAATGTGATAAGCAAAATTATTTCATAGCTAGAAATATTACAACAATAAAATAGACAAAAAGTAGATTGTTTAAAATCAAATCACATGGAAGTGATAGTATTTTCAAAAATTATACAAGATTCCTATCTGATGAATACAAGTATGTATAAATTCAGGAAATAGTGCTTGATGAATTTTTGATATTTGAGGTTTTTGAAAAAAGTGACATGTTTCACATCTCTTATCACTTAGGTACATTGGGTACAGATTTAATTTGGAGTTCACTCACAGTCAGCCTGATTAAAATGTCAAATTTTACTGTAAACCAAACATATGGAAGGAAAGAAAACAGGAGCCAATTTAATTAAAAACTTCAATCCTAGCACTGTAGTTTAAACTTTTTATCCAAGGCACAAATTTGACTTTTTTTTAAAATTAATCATGGGTCTTGTGCTTCTTTGATTAGTTTATGGATGACTTAAATGTCCTCAGAAATAAATAACATGAGAAAATAAGAACTATATAAATCCTGTTCTATTAGTAGAGCCAGAATGACCCAAATAGAGGCCATTTACAATCCTAATTTAATTAAAGAATAGGCAACTTGACACCTATGCTAAATGAATTGAATGAAGCAATTAATGTAGTTTTCTATTTTCATTCACATCCTTCCCATACTGTTGATCTTGCACATCTTCTTTGACTAGTAGACGTATTTTCAAATTGATCTAACAGTATTAATGAGAGGGAGTATAAAATAACTCGGTGAGAGGTAAACGGAGAGTGGGAAATCAGCACTTTCGTAATGGAAACTGTAAATTCAGTTATATGTCTAACTACATCAAGCATTGCTATTAGCGTTCCTCAGTTGTGATCCTAACCAAGTGCTCTAATCACATTTGAAGATGCATTCCAAATTCAGCAGTCATCTACATGCTTTTGCATTGTTAATGTGTGATCAAAATATGACAGGTACTTTTCAAAACTTTTGGTCCAATTTTAAGGCCAATAATATTGGGTAAATATAATTTTTGCTTTTTCTATATAACAGTTAAATAAAATTTATGAGATGCTACAAAGCACTTGTTTTTTTTTGTTGTTTGTTTGTTTTTTGTTTTTTTTTGAGACGGATTCTCGCTCTGTCGCCCAGGCTGGAGTGCAGTGGCGCGATCTCAGCTCACTGCAAGCTCCACCTCCCGGGTTCCCGCCATTCTCCTGCCTCAGCCTCCTGAGTAGCTGGGACTACAGGCACCCGCCACCTCACCCTGCTAGTTTTTTGTATTTTTTTTTTAAGTAGAGGCGGGGTTTCACCGTGTTAGCCAGGATGGTCTCGATTTCCTGACTTCGTGATCTCCGCCCGTCTCGGCCTCCCAAAGTGCTGGGATTACAGGCTTGAGCCACCGCGCCCGGCCTGTTTTTTTTTTTTTTTTTTTGAAACAGAATTTTGCTCTTGTTGCCCAAGCTGGAGTGAAATGGCACGATCTCGGCTCACTGCAACCTCTGCCTCCCGGGTTCAAGCCATTCTCCTGCCTCAGCCTCCCTAGTAGCTGGGATTATAGGTGCCTGCCACCATGCCCAGCTAATTTTTGTATTTTTAGTAGAGGTGAGGTTTCTCTGTGTTAGCCAGATTGGTCTCGAACTCCTGACCTCAGGTGATCTGCCCACCTCAACCTTCCTAAGCGTTTTTGTTTTGTTTTGTATTGTTTTCCAATAAAATTGTCTCTAACTCAGTTCACAATAGTAGATTAGAAACTGTGATTTACCACTAGGCTATTATTCTATTCATGCAAAGCAGAACGAAAATCTCTATGACCATATTTAATGCACAAGAATATGAGACGTGATTAAAAATAAAGTTATCAGTTTTATTTTTGTTCTCCTTCACCAGTTCATCCAGCAGGCACTCTAGTTTTACCTTTTGATTATTTAAATAGATGACTTTTTTTTTTTATCTTCTTGACTACTGTCATGGTTTTGGTTTCCGTCATTTATTATCTTGGCTTCTGTAATAATCTTCTAATTTCAGTTCTTCCCATCACTTAGAAAATTCTCCTCAGAGATATAATTCTAATCCAAAATATCAGAATCTTTGCTTCTTATGTGAAGGAAAACAAAACATAAGCAAAAACATAAAGAATGACCAAAAAAAAAGTCCAAAATTCTCAGTCATAGTTTCATTGGCCCTCCTGATCTGGCCTTGCCCATATCTCCACTATTCTCCTTGGCTAATTCCTATAGGTATGCTCTGTAGGAAACACTCCTCTGTACATTGTATTCTCCTGAAATTTGTTTTATTCCGTATGTGTTCCTTTGCTTTCTGTTACCTGATATTTTATTTTGGTAAACTTCCACTTAAAATTCATGTTTATCTCACAAATTTGTTACATAACTTTTCATTATAATATTCATTACTTTTTCTATATATTTGTTTGTTTTTCTTGACTTTTAGACTACGAAATATTAAGTGCAGGAAATCTGTGTTATCTTTGTACCCTAACAGTTAACAGCAGTATAAGACATACAAGTAGGTTCTCAATATTTTTGGAGGAAGGAAAGAATAAAATCCTCCAGAGTCACCAGGCCGGATCATACAGATCATATTTGCATTTTTATAGCGCTAGTGACTTCTTCTATTGTAGATAATGTTTACAAAGTAATGTAATATATTGTTTAAGTGTGTGTGTGTGTTCTTCATTATACAGTTACTTTCTTTTGTAAAAAGCTGTCTTATTTATCTGTTTTACCAGGTACTTGGAAGGGTGCTTAACACTAAAGAGTGATATTAATTGATTGTTGGATGATTGCTCAAATTCTCTGATTATTACAGCAATTCTGAAATTTGCTTAACTGGATTCACAAATTATAGAACAAGAATTTCTTCTTTGCCTGTGTAAATGTGTCTCTGAGTTGGATATCTTTTATTTGCAATTTTTGTCAGAATACCCAAATTGATTAATTCCTTAGACAGATATATATATATATATATATTTTATATATATATATATAATATATATATATATATGTGTGTGTGTGTGTGTGTCAGGCTCCCTACTTCAAGTAGTATTGAGTAAAAAGTTCATGATTCTTTAGGACAATTAGAATCAAGTCTCTCTTAAAATAAAAATGTCTAAATTTCTTTCAAACACAGTATAATTACATGCAGGAAAGAGACCACTAAATGTAAATGGGCAATATCTAGGAAAAAAAGAATATTCAGAAATATATATACACACATATATATACATATATACACACACACATATACACACATATATATACACACACACACACACATATATAGTCAAATTCTGGTTCTGTAACTTTCTATAGCTCTATGACTTTGGGCAAATTTCTTTACTGTTCTGTGCCTCAGTATCCTCTACCATAAAATGAAGATAATCTTAATGCCTAATGCCTAACTTCTTTAGTTATCATGTGGTTAGAATAGGTTAATTTATTTAGAATAGATTAATTTATTTGATCTATGTAAAAAGACCCTACAAAACTTCCTTGAAGATAGAAAATACTCATTAATATAAGCCGTTATTAATTGTTGGGGTCAAATCAACATATGGTACCATGTTGATTTAAATTATGCCACTTGGGAAAATGTTTGGTTTTAAATGCAAACTTTAGTATTTTGAAAGGGGTACATTTTATGTTATCAAATGACATCTTTACATTTATCAAAGAGATTACCTAGAATAATTCAATATGTCAACATATATAATATTTATTAGCTAATTAGATATAACACATCTGAAAATAGTAAAATGGTAAATATCATTCAATGTAAAAAAGATGTTTAAATTTTCACATTGGAAATCTTTCATTGCTTGGATTTTTATCATCTCATAACTGAAATTTCCTGAGTTTGATAAAAGCTCTGCAGCAACAATGTGTTCATATCAAATTTGGAATAAACTATATAATTTAAATTTTCACCTTAAGAAAATAAAATCCAAACAATGAAAATATTGTTTCCATTTGATCAGATTATATGGGTCAATGGCGCTTGACCTTCTTTAGAGATTAATATGTTTTAAATGGTCAAGAACAATCCACAAACTTGAAATTAGAAGAGTGAAGCTTAACACTGAACATCGTCTTAGCATTATTATTGATATAAAATGCCTTTATTGAGCAAAAAAAAAAATATTTCTAAAATATGTTTAAAATATTTCAACTCCACTAGGATGTATTAAATTTTATATTAATGGTCAAGTTTTGATAACCTGAATCTCTGCTAATTTATACAAATGTTAAGTCAATTGGACATTTATGCCAGTGAGATTAGAATTTCCCATTCTACATTTTTACATGAAAAAAAATTAGTCTACTTTTACAGATAGATAATGGCAATATCTCCAGTCATTAAATTGCTCCCCAAAGCATGCTCTTGACGTATTAACTTAAGACCAAAAAATCAGGAGAAAAGCTCAATATATAGGGCTGCTTTTGCAGTAATCAACTGTATTAACATTTTCAAGATACACCATACTAGTGTTAATGTCGCTATTCTGCTTTAGAACTGAGATTAGAAGAAAAGTTTCTGTATGATTCCCCAATTTTTTTACAGCATTTATTTTTATTATATTACCATGTTTTCAATATAATAGGTGTTTAGTAAATATTGAGTATAATAGTATAATGAAACCACCTAATTTTTTTTTTTTTTTTTTTTTTTGATGGAGTCTCTCTCTGTTGCCCAGGCTGGAGTGCAGTGGCGCGATCTCGGTCTCACTGTAAGCTCCGCCTCCCAGGTTCACGATATTCTCCTGCCTCAGCCTCCCAAATAGCTGGGACCACATGCGCCTGCCACTAGGCCAGGCTAATTTTTTTGTATTTTTAGTAGAGACAGGGTTTCATCATGTTAGCCAGGATAGTCTGGACTCCTGACCTTGTGATCCGCCCGCCTTGGCCTCCCAAAGTGCTGGGATTACAGGCGTGAGCCACCGCGCCTGGGCCCAAACCACTTAATATTTCTTTCTTAATTGTTCAGTCGCTAGTGCTATTTTCCATTATTTTACTTCCTCTTGCATAAATGAGTTTGGATGAGGAGTTTGAGTCAGGAGATTGGTTTAGGAAACTAAAGAAAAATTTGCAGGCTGATAATTGAAAACGGGAACACAAAAGACTAATACATTTAAGCTGAGTTTAAGAGCAAAGAGAAAAGAAACAAAGAAAACATTTCTAGAGTAGAAAGGAAATAAGGATGAATATGCCAAGTTTTTTTAAAAAAATAGGACCAATAAAAAAAAAACTTATGGAGAGCAACATAATAAAAACCGGATAAAATAATATTTTTGTAAATAAATTTTTAATTATTGTAAGGAATAAAATGTTGCAGTGATGAAAATAATAAATTATTAAAGCATATGGAGCAATAAAAGTTAGAAGGGACAGAGGGAGATAGATAAGGTTAGACATTTTCACATGTTAAAAATTTTGGCTCTATTGTATATTCTATGGTGTATTGAAAGGAGATTATTATAATAAACAGAAAGTAATGACACACTCATTAGTGAAAATTGACAGAATTTGGTATGTATCCAAGTATCCAGCTGCACCATTTAACTCAATGTTTATGATATATTTTAAAATCCTTTGCTTCAAGAAAATATTCAAACAATTATGAATGAATTACTTTTTATGTTCATAGTTAAAGAAGAATTGTATCTTTGTGTAATACTCTGTAATTAAAGAAAGTTAAGTGAGTTTAAGGGCAGGAGCAATCAATTTTTATTCATTTTTACCACAAATGTGGTTTGTTATGAATTTTTATTAGTTTATATGTGTATTTATTTTCATTTTTACTATCAATCAGTTTTGGGGGCATTGACACTTTTAGATGAAAATGTAAAGGTCATTTTAAGACAAGAAAGAAAAATTAGTGAAATCATTAAAGTAGAAAAATAGAATAAAGGATAAAATAACATATTCTACAGGAGTAAAAATTATATTTCATTTTCACAAGATTCTCATGAGTTTCCCAGGAGACCAATCTTACATTCGGGTTTTCATTGCAATGCCTTTTATAGAAAATGTCTGTTATAAAAAATTTAAAAATATAATTCGGCCATAATCTTCACATATTTTCCTTGCAGATATTTCTTTGCTAAATATTTTCTTTAATATTCAGTTTCATGGTACTTGATTATTTTCAGCAGGCCATGCATTCTTAGGTAGTCCCCTGTTCAGGAAGAATAGCCACCCTAGAATAAATAAACCCCCAAATGAGTTATTTAATTCAGAAAAGCCTCATTTCTCTAGCTCTAAAATTTATATTTACTTCCATTAAAGTAATTAATTCACACAAATAAAAGGCTCAAATGAGACATCTTTGCTCTATTCAGAGGAGCCCTCATTAACCTAGAAATGAAAGAGAGGAAGGAAGAGTCAAAGCATGCTACAACAGAACTTATTAGATGTCAAAGGATTTCTAGGTGCAGCCAATTTCTAAAATAATCACTATGAAAAGATTAAATATTCTTTTCTTACACACCCTGGTTATCCTCTCAGTTTACTTTTCAAAACAATGTAGTCATTGACTGCACTCATATAGAGTAAAAACCAAATGTCTTGGCCTTGTGCTTTGTCATCAATGTACTTTTCCAGCCACATACTCCACAGAACCATTGAACGTGTTGTTTCTGAAATATATTTTGCATAATTCAACATCCACATCCACACTTTTAAATTTCTTTCCCCCTTCCTGAATTCTGCATGGCAAGACAGTTGGGGTTTAAATCTCAGCTTATCCACTTGTGAGCTGCATGACTTTGGGTAAATTAAAGTAATATGTGCTTTAGTTTCTTTATTTGCTAAATAGATGTAGAAATAGTATGCATCTCACATGAATAAATGAGTTAATGCCTGGATGCTTTTATTCACTTATGTATCTTCCCAAATATAGGACACAGAGTATTTTACTTTTCAGAACTTTGAAAGCACAAGACAAACGTTACTGAACCATGAATAGTAAGGAGTAGGCCACACTAGAAAGGCCTGGCCTGGGTTTGTTGACAGAAAGGAATAATCATTTGAACCTAGAGGTTTACTAATAAATTGCATAGGTGTACTAATAAATTAATCACCAAGCATTTTGAGGAATATACTCCTGGTAATGCTACAGAGAAAGAGTGAAACCCCAGTTCTTCATGGAGGTACAACCTACTCTGCCGTTGTTTGCGTACCCAGAAACTAAGTTTGAGAATGCACTCAGGGTCTATGCCCAACATAAAGTAAGGAAGCAAGATTAAGCAGAGGAAGAAGCTGAACTATGAAGTGTTTCAATAGAAGGCTCAGATGATCCACTGGCAAGCCCTGGAGCTAGGGTGGCCTATAGAGTTCTCTCAAATTCAGGTAAATGAACCAGGTTTTGTACCTCTTTCATCAAATAGTCACTGGATATGAGCTGCCCCAGAAAAAGGCCATAAACTTTAGAGTGGCAGCTGTTTTCCTCTGAGGGTAATCCAGAGACAATATGTGGTTTTGTAGCCAGCACTCCCGTCAGCTGAGGGAACCTGTGCCTCAGCCATGTAGCGGAGATTTGGTGATGCACCTCTGTGTCCTTGAAGCCCCTTAAGGTTGAGTTCTGTGATAATTGTATGGACACTGCCAAGTTAGAGTAGCCAGATAAACTGGTTTACTACATTTTATATCATGTGAAAGAAAATACACTCAGAATTGCATACCTTCTATTTCTGATTGTATAATCTAATTTATACAAGGTCTGTCTATGGCCTATAAAGGTTATATTTAATTTATAGGCATTCAATACCAGCCAAATAAATGTATAATTAGGGTGTTTGCCAGCAATTTAGGTTAGTGCAGAATAAAGTCATTTATATGTTCAAGAAGATAGTTCAGCAGAAGATGCAAGGGAGTAAAAGAAAATAATATTTTCCATTTTAACTAATTTTGGATTTTATTTTCCCAAGGAGAGGTACAAATTTTCCTATCACATTCCAAGCTAAGACTGGAGCAATTTAAACAGGAATTAGCCAATTTCTACTCTCAAAAAGTCATACAAAACTCTAAACAATTAGTAGTTGATTTCTATAGGGTTTTTGCATGAATATCTGCAGGCATAATTGAGTCCATGCTCTCATCTTTATTGTGGTTGAGTTTAAGGTTTACCAGTAACTTCAGTAAAGGGTGTGATTTAAAAACATCTTTCATATACTTAAGTTGAGTAGAATTTTCTCTTATCCTTCATGTTTATGATGTAAAACCACTCCATTGGGTCAATTTAAAGCATGACTGGTGCTATTCAAATATAAAATTTATAGCTTTAATAAAATTTTATTATACTTAAAAATCTTACTAAAATAGTATAGGAAGTTTAGAGTGTTTAGAAATGGCTGGGAAAAATGCAGAAAAGCAAACTGCTCTATAATGTTCAAATATATTCACTTTAATTTTAAAATTCAGTCTATCTATATCACTTTAAAAGACAAAGAATAATTAATACATTAAATTTTGTAAAGCAGAAATAAATATGATATGCCATTTCTTTTCTCTTTTGCCTGAGTTTTTAGTTATTTTTGTTATTTTTATTTATATGGTGGTTTGACCATCACATTCTAATCTGAACTATGAAACATAAACTCTAAATTCAGAGAAAGATATTAAATCATACTTTGAGATAAAAATAAAAACTAATTTTAATTTTTAAAACCGAAATGGAAAATCCAAGGTGACGGGTCAAAATGAAAGTGGTATTTATTGTCTCTATGTGAATCTCCAATACGTAAAATATTGCAGTGAACACTAAAATAGGCAGTCAGAACAAAATCTTAAAGATGACCCCTAGAGGTAAGCATAGGAAATTACCATTACTAAACTTATAAATAGCCGTAGGTATAATGTACTATATGATCAAACAGGTTAGTTTCCAAAGACCAGACAGATTGGAGAAATTGATGAAAGCATGAACCCATTTTATTTTAGAACATACTTCTTTATGTTGGAATTGCAGCATAACTTTTCAGGTGATGTGATGTGGTTTTGTAGCCAGCACTCCCGTCGGCTGAGGGAACCTGTGCCTCAGCCATGTAGGGGAGATTTGGTGATGCATCTCTGTGTCCTTAAGTTTTTCCAGGGAATTGCATTTTTTTCCACAAATAACCACTATTTTAAAAATACATAAATTATATAATTAAGAAGTGCTAATAACAAAAAATGATTATTTGTGTTTACTAATTTTTATGCTCAAAATATCTACAAGTAAGTTTGCAGGCCAGTATGATCTTTAAAGAGACTGACACTAAAATTTTCTAAAGTTGTTCTCCTCTTTAATAATTTTCACTAACATTAATTTATTGCCTCCCATCTATCCACACCATGCTGGGCACATCTTCAAATTTTATGTAATTTAATTTTTACAACTGTAAGATATGATTGCTATCTCAATTATTTTATGGATGAAAAAACTAAGATTTAATAAGAGTAAATAATGTACCCCAAATCAAACAGAAATTCCAAACTAAATGTGTTGTTCTGCCACGTTTTTTCTTGCACATAAATTTCTATGGCAAAATTTAGAAGGATTTATGCCTAATAACAATGAAGATTACCAACTGCCTTCTAACCAGTGGAGACTATATCAAGTGCTTTATATTCAGCACTCTACATTCCTATCACAACTCAGAAAAAAAAAAAAGTATTTTCACATTTGAAATAAGTGAGGCTCAGAAAGTTTGTACAACTTGCCCACATAGTAGCACAGTTAACCAAGAATCTATAAAGTGCAGTCCTTGTTGCCACTGTGATATATTTATTTAAAAATAGCACATCACGGTGATATTTGTTTATTTAAAAAATAAATTATCTGGGAGCATGAACTAGGGCTATGAAAAGGAGAAACCTGTGGGAAGAACTCAGAAAAAAGACATGTCTAGATTGTACATGAGAGAAGGGTTAGGGGAGCTATCGTAAATTCTGCGAGCTCCTTTTAACAATTTGAGAAGTTCTGATAATGTGGTTTGTGACCTTATGGTCATTTCATCATTCGGAAGCTACAAGAGTAGGATAACTAAGCCTTACATGTATGCTGTGAGAACTAATTAGATAATGTAAGTAATGTTTACTGAGTTCCTTAGAGAAAGATGTCTAAATGCAACCTGTTATAAAGAAATGCACTGAGGCTCTTTTGAACCCTAACACAATTGATGAGAAAATAGAATATCTCACATTTGCGAAGGAAACAGAGTAGAGAATCACTAGAAAAAGATGGAGTACAACACGTAGAAGCATTTTCATTTGCAGACAGTCTATATTTGCAGTTTATAGAACAGATAAAAGCCAGAAAAGTAAAATGAAAAATCAGTTCTTGTGACTAATTTAGTTAACAAGATTAAGAGCAAAGAGCCTAAAATACTTTATACAGAAAGAGAATTAAAAAAAAAAAAAAAAAGTAATTGAAAGCAAAGACTTGCTAGCTGATGGGAAGCTGAGCTCTCCAAATCAGTCAGTTTGGAGTTTAGTTCACATTTATGCCCAGGAGAAGGATTTATTTCTGAGTTTTCATTGACTTTTGAAGTCAAAGCATTCTTAAACTAAAAGATCCATGGAAAGTGCAGTTGAGTAAGGGGTATATGTACTATGTATCTGCAGAATTTTCAGGAGAATAAACAAGTCCTCAATGTATACAGATTAGAAAGATATATAAAAGACCACTCCCTTCAATATAGATAATTATTTAGTCCCTAAATTGCCTAAATCTATAATTGAGTGTGTGTATGTGTGTGTATTTATATAGTCTGCATTGCCAGATTTAACAAATAAAAATACAGAAAATCCACTTAAATTTGGATTTTTGATGAAAAGCAATTCTTAACTACATCTCCATCATTGCATCATACATACTTACACTAAAATATGGTTTGTTGTGTATCTGAAATTCAAATTTAACTGGCATCCTGTGTTTTATCTAACAATTCAAGATAGAACCTTAGCACCAACATTGGGGAGGAAGTTTTTCTGTCTTCACACAGACAAAGAAAGAAACAACACTTTTAGAAAAATAAATTGTTTGGTTTATTTATTTGCATAACTAACCCAGATGAATCTTAGAAAGTGAAAATGCCCAAAACACTTCATTTTCAATTAAATTGACTGAAATTAGCACAGATCCTAAGATATCAAAACTGATAAGCATCAATATTTCTTAGGAGTCTGACTGATGATATCCCTAAATTGTCTGTAGCTCAATCTCACACTGAAAAAAATACTGTGTTTTGAATCGCAGGTAGTTCATACTTTATTGTGTATAGATTTGTCATCATGATGAAGGTATGACCTTATTCTCTTAGGAGTTTGTTTATGCCTGGACCCAAGTGGAAAAGTGGTGGAACAGGCCTTTTATAAATGGTTTGAATGTGTACAGAGGAACTAGAAGAACACAATCGAGCTGTCCAATTGGAAATGCAGACATCACTGAATATATGTTGAAGTTTGTATTTGTCAAGTGCACCACCTTTGGTTAATTTGCATGTATACTGTGCAACTGACCTTGTGATAATTCATTCTAGGAGAATAAGAACTTGGGCACCACAAGTGAGATTTAGCATCCAAGTTTTTGAGAGATTTAGAACTGTGTTTGTTGGCTGTTACCTTGTGCAAACTGACCTGTACTATTTCCATCATTGATTTCAACATTAAGGATTATTGGAAATCTTATTAGAAAATATTTTTAGCCTTGAATTGTAAAATGTACATGAGGACGATGTAGGCACTCACCCTATTTCCCCATCCCCTTCCCTTTTCTGGCTATGTTCAACGGAACCAAGTCACAGATTGAATTCCGCTGTACATACATTTATCAGTAAACAGTCATAGAAATAGTCAAACAACCTGTTCTGTAATCTCAGCAAAGCCTCAACACCCTATCCCTAGGTGTTCTGAGAGCATCTAGAATAAAAGTTTCACTAAAGGCAAGTGCATCAATATTCTTCAGGCACTATACATCCAAACTTAAACTCAGAGTCAGGAGGCAGAATTCTTCGATAATCGTTTGTACAAGGGATTGCCCTGAATCCTAATTTAACAGACTCATTCCAAAGAGCATTGGTTATATTTTTTTCCAGCAAAAGATACTCAATTCCTACATTTTGAATACCAATCTTTAAACCTGTAATATAATTTCTAACATCCATTATGTTAATTAGTAATACCTATGCTTGGTCAGAAATAAAGAGTGCTAAAATCTGTTTATAGTTCCTTCTAGAACGTGAGCTTTGGGTTAGTTTAGGGAAGTTCAATTTTAAAACTATTGAAAAGGTATAGATGAAACATATGTGACACACATATGTCTACAAAGTACTTTAAAGCAAATTTCAGTTATAATAGACCTGAATCTAGTCTTGAACATGCTGTGAGCAAAATCAAAATAGATGTGTCACTGAAATGTGCAAAAAAAAAATCACAAGACCTAAAAAGCATGTCATTAACATGACATGAAGAGGACCATTTTCTGACTTTCAGAGCAGTGCTCAGAATTGCCATTTTATGGCTCTTGGAGGTCATTAGCACAGAACATTTCTGCACTGAGGGGCAGAATAATGTTCCTTAATACAGTAATGGCAGCAACCTTTACATTTGGTGAAGCAACACAAAGCAGGTCAGCACCAGACTGGACTGGTGTGGAGCAGCAGAACATTGATGCTGCTGGGAGGAGCAATGTAAGCATTGTGGAATTTCTGCATTCATAAGATCTCTTCAAATAGTCTCTCAATAACAAGAGAGCCCTTTCAATTAAAAAGCAGAAGTAATAAGTCAGTCAAAGTCGGGTTCTACTGCTGATGTGACTTCTTTTGTGTTCATAAGCACATGATGCCTTGAAAATTTTAATTACATTTATAAACATTTTTTGACCTGTAATTTACTAGACATTGGTAGACTCAGAACTGAAATAAATGACTTTAAATTATTATAATGCTGTCCATCTAAAGAGTATGAATTTATTTTTAATTACCATTTGTTCATACGGCTTTTGAAAATGCTATAAAAATTTGGTAAAAATGTTGATATTATAGTCCCAATCTTTACAACCATGCAGATATATACGTATGCTCCATTCTTACACATATATTAGTAATGTAGTCAAGGGAAAATTTACAAACAAATATAATTATCTTCTAAAGAATTATTTTTAGATTTATCTTTATTGTAGAAAACATATCCTATGTGATTCCTTGACCTGAAGACATACATTTTAGTTACTTCTTTCAGCAATATTTTTGAAGGATTCTTTCTAACATAGTCAGGTTTTGGTCTGTGTGTCTGTGTTTTTACGTAAAACTGATCACTTATGTAAAACGAACTGCAATGTAATAATGTATAAAATAATATTTGACAGAAAACAGGTCTAATATGGAATTACCTACCAAAAGAGATGAAAAGTTAAGTTCAAAATTATTTCATTTTGAGATGACCTAACTTTAGATTGTCTCATGTCCTATTCATGGAGTAGTGTCACTGTGGGTTGCTATCTCTATAATATCATGGAGTTTTAAAATATCTATTCTATCAGAACAATACACTGACCCTGAGTTGCTCCCAACTATATTATTTGGATTCACAAAAATGGGATTTTTCAGTCTGTCTAGGCTTTTCTCTGTAGCTAGTCAACTTGACAAACAGCATTGTAAAATGTAAGAACTAGCTATAATCAATGTCTCAGGGACTCTTCATTTGTAGAAAAAAATATTAAAGACCAGCAGTTGGCTATGTAGAAAACACACACGCATGCACACACACACACACACACACACACACAAACACACACACATATGCTGGCATCAATACTGCAAATATTAATATCTGAGAAAAGTAAAAAGTCATTCAATGTGAACATTATCAATACAATAAGGCTATACTAATCAGATCAAATACATATAGAAACTGAATCAAACGGAAATCAGCAACCTATCTTAGACCAGGATGAGATATTTCATATATCAACCATCCCTAAAACATCTAACATCTTTCAGACAAAAGGGCATTATGTTTATCATCTTGTTAAAGAAATTAGATGATATATCAGCAATCTTTCATTTAGATTTAGCTATGATTTTTTTTATGATCTGCTCTGAGATTGGTTTCAAAATTTAGAATATTGAGATGAGCCAAAACATATATATACATTGTTCATAATTTTTAAAGAAAAGTAAGGATTTTCTGTAATATAAATCTACTGTTGAAGAATATATGCCAGGTAATGAAAAATATTTTTAGGTTTTGTTTTCATATTACCCAAAGATATGCCTTCAGGAAATCATTCTGAAAAGATAATTTTTAAGTTTGTCAAAAGAAATTCATATTTTTACTACTATTGGCTAGAAATGGTTTAGAATGTGGAACACCTGCACTGCAGAGAGTGCTAACTATTTATTTTGGAAGCGGATGATAAAATACTATCTCTTAATAGAGCACATTACCTACTGGACAGAAGAAAGTAAAAGCATACTCAAAAGTAAGTGATATTTAGTGCTGCAATACCTATAGTAAGAGAACATCAAATTTTACAGTCTTAATAGCAAACTCTACAGAAATTTAGTTGCCTTTTTATACAATCCCAACTGTCTCCTTGAATAAAGTGTCTATTTGTGACTAAATATTCTGTGTGTGAAATTCCTAAAAACATCACTAAACATGCATCTCTCCACACTGAGAAAATCTACTCTGACACAGAGATGATATTTTTAATTAATAAGAAAAAGCAATTTGATCTCAAGAACTTCACTTACTTTTTTCCATTTGTGGTCTGGAAGTTCTTGTCCTCCATTTTTCTTCTTTTTATCAATGAATTATTATTTTTTGTGTGTGATGTTTCTCCCTGCAGTGCCAGTTGTAGATTTAATTTTTTGGAAAGAACAGACATGTCACATATTGTGTGGAGTATATATTGAAATATAATAAAGATAGCCTAAAAGTACTCCTAAGGACAATGATAACCTAGAATTTTTAAATAGCAGAAGGCTCTTTTTATGTTTGGTTGTGATATTGTGCTAATATCAGTGTAAAGACAGAGCCTAAGGAGCCAATCAAAGTTTTTTTTTTTCCCTGTGTATTTTGGTTAGTTTTGTTGCTATTTCAGATTTCTAGCATTTTATTGCTTATTAGCATATGAAAGAACTAAAATATGGAATTCTTTTGTGAACTGTTATTGTTTGATTTGTCTTTCCTCCCCCTTATTGCATCTGAGATGACTTCAATTTGCACCTTTATAGGGCCACTAGGATGTTTCAGTCTGAGGTGCAGCTTCTGGGGTCACAAGAATAGAGGAAATAACCCTAGCCTTCAAGAACCTCAAGTTAACAGAAAAGTGGATGCATACAGTTGGATCCGGAACATAAGAATAATCATAAAAATTCCCTCTGGCAACACTTAGGGAGAAAACAATTTTTTAACTCTTTTTTAAAATAAATATGATGTTATTTGTTGTATAGCCAGTTTTCCTCTAAACCCTGCAACTTATTTTCTGTAATCTAAAAACATATATAGCAAACTTTTGATTACTTATTGATTTATGCGTAGAACCTATTTTATAATGTTTATTTTAGACTACAAGAGAAACAACCATTTTATAGACTTTTACAGACTAACCAGTCTCCCAGGCTGGAGTGCAGTGGTGTGAACTTGGCTCACTGCAAGCTCCTCCTCTCGGGTTCACGCCATTCTCCTGCCTCAGCCTTCGGAGTAGCTGGGACTACAGGTGCCTGACACCATGCCCAGCTAAATTTTTTGTATTTCTTTTAGTAGAGACTGGGTTTCACCTTGTTAGCCAGGGTGGTCTTGATCTCCTGACCTCGTGATCCGCCTGCCTCAGCCTCCCAAAGTGCTGGGATTACAGGAGTGAGCCGCCGCGCCCGGCTTATTTAATTTTTATATTTAGAGAACAAAGTATTAAAACTATATGGAAAGTGTTCCTGGAAGCAAAGGATGAAAATCATCACTATCATGGAGTATATGCTCTATTTGTGGCTATTGTCCATACAGATAATTTTTAGTTATCCTATTTAATCGATTTAAAATTTAATAAAGTTGTTCAAATATAATTAGGTAGAAATAAACTATAATTTAATATAAAGTATATAAACTTAAAATTTTAAATATTGTACATCTTCATGAAGTATTAATAATTTGTCTTCAGATATATTTAAAGAGCTAAAAATATTTTAGGTAGATTTGAAACTCTATAGGTTGTTTCCATTGCCGTTTTTCTTTGTAACATACCCCAGATGTGATAAACACTATCTGGAATATGGTGAGAATTTCTCTTTTTTTATCTATATACACATCTATAGGAAAAATGTAGTATCATTTGACATGTTTCTTGTTATCACATTTTGTGAACATGTAGCCTTTCTTATTTTGGCTCTATATTTTGTTTTTGAGATTCACTCCTTTATGTTATATCTACCTGTTCATTTTGAGAATTTTATATAATCCATTATATAAATGTATGACTATTTATGTACTTATTATTTTACATATACTTCAGTTGACGCTTTCTTATTGTGATGAGTGTTTTTTTTTTTTTTTTGGTCAGTAAATATTGTTAGCATTCTCATTTTTCCTATATTCTGGGGTTTCTCTATGGCAGTGGGGCCTGAGTGGTAAGAATCGCTTTATTTTACTTAGTTCTTGAATGCTTTTTTATTTTTATTTTTTTTTTGAGACAGGGTCTCACCCTGTCCCTCAGGCTGGAATGCAGCGGCACAATCTCAGCTCACTGCAACCTCCACTTCCCGGGATCAAGAGATTCTCAAGTCTCAGCCTCCTGAGGAGTTGGGATTACAGGCACCTGCCACCATGCCCGGCTAATTTGGGGATTTGCTAGAGACAGGGTTTCACTAAGTTGGCCAGGTTGTTCTTGAACTCCTGTCCTCGAGTGATCTACCCGGCTCGGCCTCCCAAAGTGCTGCAATTACAGTGCTGGATTTACCATGCCCAGCCAATTCTTAAATACTAACAACGTTTTCCTAGGACCCTCTCTAGAGGAGCCTGGGACAATTTTTGGTTTTGGTTTTGTTTTGTTTTACATTTTAAGCATCTGGTTTTTTGTTTTGTTTTGATTTTCTTTTTGTTTTTGAGTTCAAGGGTAGAAGTACAGGTTTGTTTCATAGGTAAACTTTTGTCATGGGGGTTTGTTGTGCAGATTATTTCTTCACCCAGATATTAAGCCTAGTACCCATTAGTTATTTTCCCCATCCTCTCTCTCCTCTCACCCTCCACTCCGGTAGTTCCCAGTGTCTGTTGCTGTCCCCTATGTGTTCATGTGTTCTCATCATTCGGTTCCCACTTAGAAGTGAGAACATGCAGTTTTTGTTTTTCTGTTTCTGTGTTAGTTTGTTAAGGATAATGTCTACCAGCTGCTTCTATGTCCCTGCAAAAGACATGATCTTGTTTTTATAACTGCATGGTAATCCATCGTGTCTGTATAACACATTTTCTTTATCCAGTCTATCCTTGATGGGCATTTAGGTTGATTCCACGTCTTTATTTTTAATTGACTACCCACAAAACTTCTAAGTCCAAGGTAGTATGGGAAATGCAGCTCTTGGCACTATTCTTACTCGTGGAATTGCTGGGCCTGTCTGACAAGACATCATCACACTGATTAGCTAAAATAAAATTTGTCTTCAAAGAGGTTGTGTTGCTTTGCAGGCCCATAAGCAGTGTACGTAAGTTTAAATTTCTTTCAATCTTGGTAACATCATACTTTATATGTGAGGTCTGTGTGTGTGTCTGTGTGTGTGTGTCTTGAATGATTATAAAATGGTTTGGATTAGCATAGTATTTATCTGGAGATTGACCATCTTTATATGCACTTCTTAAGTTGAATGCTTAGCTCATTTATTTTAATATTTCTAACATTTTTAGTATATACAGTCACCTATATATACTAAAATCTCAAGTATCTCCCTTCATTCTGTGAAGATCTGTGTTCTGAAATACTGTCCCACTCTCCAATACTACCTTTATCATAAATTTGGGTAATTTCGATATCATATAAAAGATCCTTCTTATTGAATGGTTTCTCCCTTTTTTTCCACCTCTCTCCTTTAATAAATATGTCCTGCATGATATCTCAACCTATAGATTTGACTTTACATTGCAAAAAATCTGCAGTACTTCCATGTCAAGTGTTCCATTCTTAAACTCTTGTTTCTAATATCTCTAGGACATTCTTTACAAAAAAAATCTCATTTGAACAAGGTCCTGTCACCTTCTACCACATTATTTATTTTTTAATTTTTCATTACTATCATATTCTAATATTATTTTTATTCTTTTAATTTTTGTCATGAGATGTTTTCAGGTTTTTGAGGGTTAAAGTCTTATCTGGGATACCCTCTGGTCTGAGGACACCAGGAGTTTCTTACTGTCATGCTAGCAAATGCATAGTCTCCAGAAGTTCATCAAAATTACCATCTAAGTGTTCCCACCAGTTTTGGCTTCAGTGGCTTCTGCTACAAATAAGCAGATCTCAGTTGTGAATCTGACTTCATTCTGTCTCCGAATTCACACTGGTGGTTTGCCCTGCAACCTGACTTCTCTGACAGGTCTATGAAAAGTTGTTGATCTTCACTTTATTCGCATTTTTTTTTTTTTTTTTGCAAAATTGGAAGTGAGAATTTCCTAGCTTTTTACGTGTCAGAGTTGACACAAGAATATTTCAACAATGTCTGAATCCTTGAATCTGATAATCTATATCAAAGTGTATTTTTTTAATCCTGAATAAATCTCTCTCTCATGTGTATGTGTGTGTGTGTGTCTGTCTGTCTTTCTGTCTCTCCCTCATCTTTCTTCCCCACATCCTAAGTCTCTCTTTCTTCATCTGATAAGGTCAGCTCAAAATAATAACTGTTCTCCCTGTCTTCTAGGTAGGATTCATTTTTTTTTAAATATCCAATACAATGACTTTGTTAGTTAATAATTAAAATACTTTACAAAATGACTATAGAAATATTATAGCAACTTCTATGTATCTAGCTTCTGCTACAATAAATTTAATAGCTGATTTAAAATTACCGTCTTTTTTAATTCTTACAAAATCCAGGTATATTAATATACAGGTCCACAAGATATGTAGCATATATTTAGGTTCTGCATGAATATCCAGCCTTACAGTGTTATACACATCATCCCAAAACCCCAAGTAGCTGTGCAACATTGAGCCAATATATTGTGCTTTGATTCCGATAAATGGATACAGTTATTTATCCAAATAGACATTGAAAAAATATCTTAGTAAAATTGAGGGACAAAATATTTTATTATTTACCCCAGCATTTTCAAGTTAGTGACTGGAAGACTACATTTTTATTGAAGATATAATTTATTTCTTTCCTTTTTAATTCTTTTACAATATTTTTCACAGTATTTTAATTTGTGACTAGCCTTTGAAAATTAAAATAAGTCAGATTAGTGTTTGGATTAATATCCAAATTCTTGCTTTCTCTTGAACAACAGAAAGATTTGGCAAATCTGCACCCACATTCTTTTCTGACAAAAAGCAGTTGGAAATTATTTGTGGCTTATTTGGCAGGCTGTATGCACTTCAGTTCACTACAGTCTTTACCATTTCTTAGTTTAACACCCAAGTTTGCTTCAGTTGTTTCTTTAGAGGTAGATATGAAAGTTTCTGTTTTACCATTTCAGTCCTTTGAACTGAAGTTTTAATCTAAACATCCATTTTTAGTTGAGTTGTCAATCAATGTAACAATGGAAACCATACATGAAATGGGGCCAATCACTGACTTATTTGCCCCTTTCTTACTTGCTAGCAACTGGATAATCCATCATATAGCATATTTAACCTGAGAAATGTGCAACTGGTCATTTTATATGGCAACTTCCCAATGCTTCAGAAGCTTTCAGAAACAAAGAAACAACAAAAACTCATGAAGTTATTCAGATTAGGGACTCTGCAGGTACCTTCTGTCACTTCACCTTCAGAATCCTTTTGCCTGTGTTATATTCTTCTCTACGCAAAATGACAGGTCATCAAAGGTGTCAAAATACTCCAAGAGGAATGCGAATGGTGAGAGCCTTAAAGTGGTCTCTCCTACCTGATATATGTTGTATTCCTTTAGTTTTGTGAGAATATTTTTAGTTAAATGTAATAAATCACTTATTTTTAAAGTTTTCTTAATTTTTAAGTGTTGAGATTGTTTCTTTATTGTGTTCCTAAACACACAAAAAAGAAAATATAACACGACGTTGCGTAAGATTCAAGCTGAGGGAAGAAGCCTATGCTGGACAATATTTGTAGTGCCCAACCTTATACAGAGATAGTTAAGAAAGATAAAAAAAAATACTGCATTGTGTTGATGTGTAACCCTGGGCTCAGAGAAACTAAGTGATTTTTCCAAGACTACACAGTGGTGACAGGGAGCACCCTACAGGCTTTCGGTCATTCATGAGTTCATAGCCTGGCTCTGTTATTCATCAGTTGTGTAAACTGGACAAAGTTATCTGAATTGTCTCAGGCCTGCTCACCTCACCTGTAAAATAAAAATAGCCATACTCAGTCTGTAGGGTTGTTTTCATGAGTAAGTGAAATAAAACCTGTAAGCACTTAACCTATACAGGTCAAGCATCCCTAATATGGAAGTCCAAAATCCAAAAATCTCCCAAATTTGAAACTTTTTGAGCACCTATATTGCATCATAAGGGAAAAATTCCACATCTAACCTCTTGTGGTGGGTCACAGTCAAAATGCGGATACACAACACAGAATTCATTCCGTGTCACCAGGTAAAAGCCCTTCTCAGCTCTCTTTAGTTGTGATGTATTTTTTCTGTGCATTCCCAGATTCCCCCACACGCCCACATTCAAGCAGGCCCGCGGAGGGTAATATAATGGCACATGTGCAGGCTGGACCTACCCACAGCAGCTTCCCCATTATGCAAAGAGATACTTATAGGACAAAAAACGTTGTTAATGAGGCAGGTGACTCTAGAGGAAACATTTAAAAAACCACCCAGTGGAATGCCTTTTTATCGGTAGGGACCTATTTCCTGGTCCCTCAATGGCTTCTGATGCTTCCTCACCTAAAAATTTAAAATGTGCAGTACAGTAACCTTTGAATCAAAGCACAGGATCATAGGGGAAGACTGAAAGCCTGTCATTGTTTCTTGTTGCTGTGATTTAAAGCTGATACTGATATTCTATGATGCTACTGTGCTGCTTAGTTACACTGACACATTATTTTTTCACTGTATTAATGTTATGTTTTTTGTTTGTTTGTTTGTCTTTACTGTTAAACACTATGTGTGAATAAGTGTAAGAAAATGGTTACTTATCAGTAGCGTATAATTTCAGAGTCAGGAATAATGGTAATGCCAGACAACCACAGATTGTTCACACAGGTAGCTGAGGCAGTGATACCTTTACTTTTTAATGTTTCCATGTACACAAATTTTGCTTCATGAACAAAATTATTTAAAATATTGCATGAAGTTACCTTCGACTAGTGTATAAGGTACATACCTTGAATTATATATATATAAAACATACATGAATGTATATATATATATATAAAATTATACATGAATTTAAAACATACATGAATTTTGTGTTCAGACTTGGATCCTATCTACAAGATATCTCATTACATATATGGAAATATTAAAAAATCTAAAACTCTCTGGTTCCAAGCATTTCAGAAAAGGAATACTCAATCTATAATCCCTGGTGTATGTTTAAAAAGACAAATATATAAAAAATAGTTATTTGCTTGAATACATTTTATTTATCTAAATAAATTTGTGTTCATTAATTCACCAGTGTTTTATAATGTTATTTATTCAGGCCCATGTTTCTTAAGTAAAATAAATACTTAGGCATCATAAGAATGTATTACTTTGGATATGGTATATATAGTAGCACTTATGCAAGTGTGTATAAAATGCAAAACTAAGCTAAACTAAAACTAAAACCAAATGGACACAAGAAATCACCATTTCAAATTTATTTCTACCAAGCTAATAAAACAGCACTGAGCTCATTTGGGGACATATTGTTCAGATGCCAATATTCAGGCACCTACATAAAGCTGTTAAGTGAAAATGAGAGAAAACCTTCAAGGACCTGGTAGCTGTAGCCTCTGTCTGCTATCTTAACACAACAAATAAATGCATTAGGAAATGCTATATTGTATGTGCCCAAATACCCATGTTAGTCTGGGAAGCACACATATATCATTACATTTCACTGTGCCACTGGCAAGAAATAATTAGTGGGAAACCGAGAAATTTCAAATTGACCATATCAATATTTTTAAAAAATACTTTATAAAATAGATAAATACATATCCAACTGTCATGATGGGAAATCAGATGAAAAACGTGGATTTGCAGTTTTCTAATTCAATTAAAGCCTGAATCAATAATTACCACTTTATAAGAGTGATATTCTATAGATTATTAAAATGAGATGCAACCCTTATTTGTAATAATTAGATGGAAAAAATAAAAAAAAACTTGCGTAAAATACAGTGAAAATATAACAGCTAAATAGTTGTTCTATTTCACATCATTTATTTGTTTAAATAATCATTGATCTATTCCTTCAATAAATATGTATTATGAACCTATTATTTGCCTGTTTAATCTCTGCGGATAAGTTAGTGAAAATAGATCCTTTGCCCAAATGGAGCTTAGATGCTGGGAGAATCATTCTGGCAATAAACAAGTAAATTTAAATATACAACATTGCCTAAGATAAATAATGTGTGATGAGCAGGGCTATTTTGATAGAGCACTTATGGAGAAGGTGATCTCTAAGCAGAGGTAAATAATGTGAGGGAGGACCAATGCAAATATCTGGAGGAAAATATTCCAGGCAGTGGAAAGAAGAAGAACACAGAGAAAGGTTGTTGTGCTTGAAGTACATTAAGCTGCTTTGAGCCATGACAGCCATGAAGGAAATATAGTATGTGATTAGGGAGTAAGGTAGGATCTAGATTGGATCCAATCATCTAGATTATGGTGGAATTGAGATATAATTCTGTGATAGGAAGCAATAGGAGGTAGTAAGCATAAAAGTGATATAAAGTAACTCATTTGAAAAATATACATCAGTAAATTATTTTGTGGGAAATGGCCTGTTGGAGGCAGCATTGGAGATCAGGATACCTTTTAAGAGGATGCTGCTAGCATCCATGTAACAAGTGGAGACTGTGGTATTCCTATACTACTCTTTCTGACATCACCGGGTTTGCATTGTTAATAATCTCTATGCCCTTGTAGAAGGCGTTGCATATTTTCAAAAGTGTCATCTCATTTGAAGTTAATAGGAGTGACATTACTGCTTCATTTTACAAATTAAGAAGCCAAGATATAAATATAACTGCCCTATTCAAGGGTAATTATGTGATAACTGTGGTGAAAGAACAAGAACATCCTCTGGCTTCCTAATCCTAAATATATGTTTAAATATATCAAATTATAGGGTGTCTACAATAACAAGCTTAAACTACTCTTAATCTAAACCCTACTATTTAATAATATTTAATTTAATACATTTCTTGAATTATATTTAAAATGATATCTGGATAGCACTACCTAATACTGTGCCCCATGTGTTCACTAAAACATTTATGAAAACAAGAACATGTCAAAAACATAATAAACCAAACTGCATTAGAGAGGTAATTAATTACAAAAATCAAAGTAGTATGTTCTCTCTCTACAACAGAATTTAATATTACAACTGGTGAATGAGGCTCCCCTGTCGTTCTAACACCCTGTTCTCACCAGGCACCCTAATTTAAGGTTCTCCCTAAGCCTTAAATTCCCAATGTGCACATTACCCAAAACAAACAAACAAACAAAAGGAAAACATGAGCACCTGTCTCTTTAGCACAATTGCTACCATTTTGATTTTCTTTTTTCTTCTATATATTATAGTATGTACAGTTTTCATTCTAGCAGTATCAAAAGTTTATTATTATGTATGCATGTGCACTCACACATACACGTAAACAATACTGCAACATGGAAAGTGAAAAGTACAGTCTTTTTTCCCAGCCTACCAAGCCATGCTGTTCAGATGTAAAAACTGTTAATCTTTTCTTGTATGTATTTCCAGAAAATGTTCCATTTGTGCATGTGCACACTTCTTCCTCAAGAAACTGAAACAACACCATATATGCTGTTGTGACTCCTGCACTATTTATGAGCATAGGTATATATCAAACTACTTTTTTATGTGTGCCATGGTGGTTTGCTGCACATATTGACCCATCTTGTAATTTGCCTCCCGTCACCCTCCACCACCCAACAGGTCCTGGTGTGTGCTATTTCCATCTCTGTGTCCATGTGTTGAACTCCCACTTATGAGTGAGAACATGTAGTGTTTGATTTTCTTTCCTGTGTTAGTTAGCTGAGGATGATGACTTCCAGCTTCATCCATGTGCCTGCAAAGGACATGATCTCATTGCTTTTTATGGCTGCATAGTATTCCATGGTGTATATGTGCCACATTTTCTTTATCCAGTCTGTCATTAATGGGCATTTGGGTTGGTTCCATATGTTTCCTATTGTAAATAGTGCTGCAATAAACATATGTGTGCATATGTCTTTATAGTAGAATGATTTATATTCCTTTGGGTACATACCCAGTAATGGGATTACTGGGTCAAGTGGTATTTCTGGTTCTAGATTCTTGAGGAATTGCAATACTGTTTTCCACAAAGGTTGAACTAATCTATATTCCCACCAGCAGTGTAAAAGCATTCCTATTTCTCCACAGCCTCAAATCTATTGTTTCCTGACTTTTTAATAATTGCCATTCTGACTGGCATGAGATGGTATCTCATTGTGATTTTGAATTGCATTTCTCTGAGGATCAGTGATTTTGAGCTTTTTTCATATTCGTTGGCCCCGTAAATGTCTTCTGTTGAGAAGTGTCTGTTCTTATCCTTTGCCCACCAAACTCTTTTTCACAACATTTTGGTATTCCATTGTCTTTTATGATTTAAATTTTTATTTAATCTCTTTTATATTAGTAAATATTCTGTTTGTGTTGAAATTTTAATTGTTAAAAATGATACAAAGAACATCATCACATGTAAATATTAGTATTTTATTGGGTGTACTCAATGGGAAAAACTTTCTGTAAGTTAATTGATAGGGCAAATTATTTTTCCATTTTCTATGTTATTAGACTTTAGACATTTTTGTACCTTTCCAAAATATTACACTACCAAAAAGAAAATGTAATAATTCCTAATTTACCTGATTGATGGGTAAAAGACATTTAAAAAAAGAATAGATAATAAATCCAAAGGGAACATCACGCAAATACGAAAGGCCAAAAGTTTAAATTGGTACTATATTACAAGTTTAAATGGTGCCACATATATTGCTTTTCTTTGCAAATTTTAAATGTCTTTCCATATAACAATACTTTTAATTATTTTCCTGTGAAATAGTTTCTCAGACACATTGTGCAGTTTTCTGTTAGGTTTGTTTGCTTTTTGCTCCTTGATTTGTGAGTTACCTTTTATATTTATAAAGTAAGAATTTGTTCTATGGTACATGATGCCTTATACTATATTATGAGGGAGGCAAATAACTATCATTTTCTTCTATTTATCTCTATTAATCCATTCAGAGATTAAAATATCTAATAAAATTAAGAAGGAAATTTAAATGACACTTCATTTTAGAGTGAAAGATTTTCACAAATAAATTTCCCTTGGTAGGAGCAAGATCAGAAAAAGCACATGCAATGTTCTGGGCAATGCAGAATTTTTTCATTTGAACAAAGCTTTAGGAAAAGCAAGCAATGTGGTAGAGTCTTGTCTATCAGGATTATACTTGATTAATATCCTCTGGGCCTAGAAATTAGCCTAAGAGCTCTGCACCTCAGCCTGCTTCCAGGCTGCAGAGCTGCCTAGAGACTTCCAAAATAAACAAGAAGATGAATCCAGACACATACATAAAACTGCACATAAATACTATATCTGTATATATCTTTCCGCATTCTAGAAAGAACAAAGAGAAGACAACTCAACTTCAAGTCTGTTGAAAAAAATAAGAAATCCTTAGACTAATCTTTCAAAACATTATTAAAATCTTTTTAAGAAAAACAAAACTGGCATCCTTAATAACATGAAAGAAATGTGTTATCTATGAAACAACAGGTAAAAGTTACTCTTTTTTTGGTTCACAAAATTATGCATAAGTGCATATAACATATCCAAGACTATTTGATTGATGGGCATCTGACTACAAAAGAGAAAAAAAAAAAAAACAGACAGGGGGATCCTGCTTTCATGGGGTTTACAAAGGAGTTTACATAGGAAGAGTAAGATTGGCAAAATCTTATGAAAATGAATTAAATTACTCACTAAATTAAAAATCAAAGTAGTATGTGGTACTATGAGTATATGTGTATAACAGATGAATTGCTTAAGTGGATATTTTAGAGATCAATGGGCTAAAAATAAGTTGTGGAGTCTTTGAAATTAATTTTACAAATAGGATTCTACGGTTATATCTATATATGTATCTTAGAGTGAAGTGCTTCTTTTAGTGATTTTAGTACTGTCAGAGTGCAACAAACTTCAATAAGTGAGTTTGTTACTCAGAGGTGAGTAACTGAGGTGAAGCTTGAGTGATTAGTTTGGTGCAGGCACATCAGTCAAGGAATTGAGAAGCTCTTGTATTGGCTGGTTTCTTCACATAGATAATCAAATCACCTATTGTGGTGCAGAGGAAAACAAAAAGCAATTGCAAGGACTAAAAGTAACAAAGAAAAAGAGTAGGTAAAAGAGTCAGAAAGAGAGGCTCCGAAGGAACATGGTTTAGATATGGATGAATGAACGAAAGACTGGAAGCAACAATGGGAAACAAAGAGACACTACTCCTAACTTCTATACCTAAAATATGTAATATGTGAGGGAGTAAGTGCTAATCTCTTGAGAGTAGATTCTAGATCAATGTAAGCCAAGAAAGTGAATAAAGGGGGTTTGATGGTTATGGAGTACCTGTAGCAGAAGGCACGGAAGTGTCTGGGGGTTTGCAGAAGGAAGAGTTACCTATGTTAGCAGTAAGGGAAACAGTACATTGTAGGGAATGCTTAAGTGGAATAGGCTAGATGACTGTGTGTGTGTGTGTGTGTGTGTGTGTGTGTGTGTGTGTGTGTTGCTTATTTGTATGCGGTAATAGTTGGAAACTTGGATAAAATACAGGGTGAATTATGACAGTGAGTCTAAAAGCAAATGAAAGAAGCTCTCTTCCTTGGCAGGGATTACAGTAGACCCAGAAACTGCCAGCTACTTAGAAACAGCAATATAAGAGAAAAACAGAATACAAAAATAGAAACAAAGATAATAGACTAACCGAAAACAAGGCTGGGAAATATCGGAAGATAGGGGAGATAAGCCTAAAGCTATGGAAGACAGAGTAGAACCTTCACAAATTCTGAAGTAAGAAAAATCAAAGAGACATAAAATTTGTTTAAATCTAGTAACATATGCCAAAATTAAAGCAAGTAAAATTTCTTTGTTTAGTTACATACTTTTTAAATGTTGAAAAATAAATCAGAGTTTAAAAAAGCATCAGGAAGACATTCCCCTATTTGTAATAGCAATCCTAAGACAATCTAAGAGCTCAGTGCTATTTTAAACATAGTACAGAAAGTTACAAATCCAAAATAATTCCAATTTAAATAGTAATTAAAAGTGTGAATTTTATCTATTAACACAGGGAGAACACATATCAAAATCTTAACAAAGCCATTTAAATTATTGGAAATGATTATTTTTACATGACTTACATATTGGTGTATTTTGAAAAATCCTGCAATCAGCTTTTAAAATAAAAAATATAATATGCATACGTGAGTATGTATGTGTGTGTATGCATAGGAAGATATTTTATACAATTTTGTGTAATACATAAATGACCAAATTCTTAATTTTAACCAGATGGTACATCTATGCAATGACAACATAAGCAATTTAAAGAGATATAAAATGGTGCATGTGGTTGTTAACACCATCTCTGAACAATGGGGCCACAGAGAAGATGAAGCAATACACATTATATTAAATATTGTTTCCTTTCCATGCCAAGGACAGTGGCAGCCAGAGTCATTCATTAGTGCTCCTCTTTTTTTATTTAGTTTAGTTTAGTTTAGTTTTGTTTTGTTTTGTTTTGAGTTGAGGCTTGCTATGCTGACCTGGCTGGTCTCAAAGTTCTGGCCTCGAGGCATCCTTCCATCTAGGTTTTCCAAAGTGTTGTGGTTTCAGGCATGAGCCACTATGCTCAGTCCATTAGAGCTCCTTAACACAACTGTCATGATCTGTCCACTGGGCTCTGGTGATTCCTAGTTAAGCAGGTCAATCAAGGTTTGCCTAAATAACAGATGGTCTCTTTTTAATGTTTGCTTGGTTAAATTGCCAAAAAAAATTTAAAAGCAGAAAGAAAATAACTATAACAGGTATCAGTCCAAGTAAATTAATATTTAGACTTGGAAAGATGTCCACAAATTCTAAGCAATTAAAGCAAGTTGCAAATGTCTATATGTGGAAATACATACATACATACATATATATTCATAGAAGATGTGTGTGCACATGTATCCATTGCATATATGCATATACATTATATATATGCACATATGTATATCTATATATACACACAATACATATGCATATGCATGCACAAGCATTTGCACTAATGTATGCGTGTGCATGTATGTGTCTACACATATGTTTCTACATACCTAAAAATGGTTGTAAAGTATGTGCAAGCCTATATTCAATTGTTATTTCTGTGTAGGGCATTTGGTACTAGAAATCAACTTCATTTTCTTTCTTATATATAATTTAATGTTTAGTTGGAATTTTCCACCATGGAATCATAACACAACTGATATGAAGTTCCAATACAAGGTGTCAGAATGTAACTATTCAAAGCAATTTTCAGTCTGGGGGTCTTTTTTTTAAAGTTCAATGGAGAGATTCTGTATGTGGTGAACTGCTGAAAACCAGCAGCAACTTCTGGAAACTTACAATTGAGGGATTCCAGCAGGGAAGCCTCTAAAGAACCCAGGAAAATGCTCATGAGAATGCTCTGCTTTCAACATCAGCCAGTCCAGGCTACAAAGATAGCTTGGGAATAAGAAGCACTTCACATAAGGAAGAACTTCATTATTCTCTGAATTCTTCTCCCTCATAGTTTTAGATAGCTGAGTACAGAATATAAGAGGTGATGAAGTAAGTGACCAGAGAAAGTAGAAGTGTTTTCAGAGGAAAGGGGAAATGTTATCCTACTGAGCAGCTTGAAATGAAAGGGAGAGACAAAAATATGTTGTGTTGTGATTACATTTAAATCAACACACACACACAAACACACAGTTGTTCAATAATTTACATTTACTTGTCTGTTTTTCAAAACTACATTGAATATAAGCATGCATTACTTCCAAATAAAAGATACATCAAAATTAGTGAATTATTAGAGCAGATAATCCATATTAAGCAACAGTGTTTTAGGTCAATGACAAAGTTTACAGTTCAAATTCTGTGTCTAATTCTACAACAATTTCTTTCAATATGGCAAGGTCTATTAAAGTATATTATTCACATGTACAGTCATATATCACAGAATGGTGTTTTGCTCAACAACAGGCCAGATATACAACAGTAGTCTCATAAGATTATAATAACAGTTTTTATTATTATTATACTTTAAGTTCTGGGATACATGAGCAGAGCATGCAGGTTTCTTACATAGGTATACACATGACATGACGATTTGGTGAACCCATCAACCCATCATCTACATTTGGTATATCTCCTAATACTATCCCTCACCTAGCCCCCCACCCGCTAACAGACCCTGGTGTATGATGACCCCACATGAACATGACCCCATGTGTTCTCATTGTTTAACTTCCACTTATGAGTGAGAACATGCAGTGTTAGGTTTTCTGTTCCTGTGATAGTTTGCTGAGAATGATGGTTTTCAGCTTCATCCATGTCCCTGCAAAGGACATGAACTTATTCTTTTTTATGGCTGCATAGTATTCCATGGTGTATATGTGCCACATTTTCTTTATCCAATGTGTATATGTGCCACATGGTGTGTATGTGAAACATTTTCTTTATCCGTGGTGTATATGTGTCACATTTTATTTATCCAATCTATCACAGATGGGGATGTGGGTTGGTTCCAAGTTTTGCTATTGTGAATAGTGCTGCAATGATCATACATATGCATGTGTCCTTATAGTAGAAGGATTTATAATCATTTGGGTATATACCCAGTAATGAGATTGCTGGATCAAATTGTATTTCTAGTTCTCGATCCTTGATGAACTGCCACACTGTCTATCACAACGGTTGAACTAATTTACACTCCCACCAACCGTGTAAAAATGTTGCTATTTCTCCACATTCTCTCCAGCATCTGTTGTTTCCTGACTTTTTAATGATTGCCATTCTAACTGGCATGAAATGTTATCTAATTGTGATTTTGATTTGCATTTCTCTAATGACCAGTGATGATGAGCTTTTTTTCATATATTTGTGGTCCACATAAATGTCTTCTTTTGAGAAGTGTCTGTTCATATTTTTTGAGGCCAGCATCATCCTGATACCAAAACCTGGCAGAGTCACAACCGAAAAAGAAAACTTCAGGCCAATATCCCTGATGAACACCGATGCAAAAATCCTCAATGAAATACTGGCAAACTGAATCTAGCAGCACAACAAAAGCTTATCCACCACGATCAAGTCAGCTTCATCCCTGAGATGCAAGGCTGGTTCAACATATGTAAATCAATAAATGTAATCCTTCACATAAACAGAACCAATGACAAAAACCACATGATTATCTCAACAGAATCAGCAAAGGCCTTCAATACAATTTAAACCCCTTCATGCTAAAACCTCTCAATAAACTAGGTATTGATGGAATGTATCTCAAAATAATAAGAGCTATTTATGACAAACCCACAGCCAATATTATACTGAATGGGCAAAAGCTGGAAGCATTCCCTTTGAAAATCGGCACAAGACAAGAATGTCCTCTCTCATCACTCCTATTCAATATAGTATTGAAAGTTCTGGCAATCAGGCAAGAGAAAAAAATATAGGATATCCAAATAGGAAGAGAGGAAGTCAAATTGTCTCTGTTTGCAGATGACATGATTGTATATTTAGAAAACCCCATTGTCACAGCTCAAAAATCTCCTTAAGCTGATAAACAACTTCAGCAAAGTCTCAAGATACAAAATCAATGTGCAAAAATCACAAGTATTCTTATACACCAACAATAAACAAACAGAGCCAAATTATAAGTGAACTTCCATTCACAATTACTACAAAGAGAATAAAACACCTAGGAATACAACTTACAAGGTATGTGAAGGACCTCTTCCAGGAGAACTGCAAACCACTGATCAAGGAGATAAGATAGGACACAAACAAATGGAAAAACATCTCATGCTCATGGATAGGAAGAATCAATATCGTGAAAATGGCCATACTGCTCAGAGTAATTTATAGATTCAGTGCTATCCCCATCAAGTTACCATTGACTTTCTCCACAGAATTAGAAAAAATTACTTTAAATTTCATATGGAACCAAAAAACAGCCTGTATAGCCAATACAATCCTAAGCAAAAAGTACAAAACTAGAGGCATCTCACTACCTGACTTCAAACTATAATATCATATGTTTAATGTACCATTTCTATGCTTAGATATCTTTAAATATACAAATAGAATTGTGTTACAATTGCTTACAATATTTTGTATAATAACGAGCTGTACAGGTTTGTAGCCTAAGAACAATAGGCTATACAATATAGCCTGAGTATGTAGTTGGCTGTACCATTTAGGATTGTGTAATTACACTCTGTGAGGTTCAAACAATGGTGAGATTTCCTCAATATGCATTTCTCGGAACATATCCCTGTTATTAAGCAACACCTGCCTCTGTGTGTGTGTGTTTGTGTAATATGACATATGCATATATCACATAAGAAAAAATGGAATAATAAAATTATTTAAGCTAAATCTTGCCTTGAAACATGGAAAACATCATAGAAGAACTATTTGAACTGGGTGTTAACAAAATTACCCACTAACTCCAACTGGTAGATAAAAGCATTTTAGGATATATAATGATCTACGTAAAAGTACAAGAAATATCATGGTATGTTATGCAGAGAATAGCCATATTAGTGTATTTGGCATATAAAAGATGGGTGGGCAAGGAAACTGTTGGGCATGATGCTGGCCTGCTTCATTGCGAGGATATTGTGGAGTCATTCAATGTCATGTCAAAGCATGTGGATATTATTGTATTACTAACGTGGAAGTCAAGAATCATTTTAACTTGAAGTTACAAAATTGGATTAACATGACTTTTGGGTTTCTCCTCGATGCATTTATTGTGCTTTTTAATTTACCTTTACTTCAAATCCCCATAGCACTCACTGTCTCTTCCACTAAACTGTGAAATTCCTGGCGTTAGAGGTTATCTATCTTCTCTAAAACAACAACAGCAGGTTTTGAAGGATTGACAAAAATAGCAAACTAAAGTTTTTACATTATTGAAAATAGGAGTGGACCTACGCAGGATAAACATTAAAATTCAGAGATGTTTTTTGGAGAGCAGTAATTATAAAATTGATACTGATGTAAAAAATTAAGTAAAATTTATCAGAAATAATATGAAAAGCAAATTGACCAAAAATGAAGATTTGCTTTCTGTACATTTTTAAAATGTTAATAAAAAACAATATTTCAGTTTGTTTTTTAAAGAGCTTAATCATGTAATTTCCTTGTCATAAGTTATAAAAAATTTCCTTCTATCATTTAGTAATTCCCAGTGTGGAAAAGTCAGTTATACTGGGAATAGTATAAATGTTGCCAGTTCGATAGATATGCCTATCCCATTTCAGCTTCAGGCTGAAGTAATACATAACAACTATGTCTACCTGGATTAGGGGTTTGACTGTAAAGATGAGGCATTTGTGCAGGGTTTGTTCCCACCCCCCTCCCTTGGTTCAAAGCGTATACACCATATGTTTAAAAAACATAAGCTTTTGGTTAAAATTGGTCATACAGTTAGAAATATCTGGGACCTCTCAGACAGTATGACCCATTTAAGATTTTTTTAAATTTGACATTCACTTTCCATCTCTGTAGCTAAAGTTAGAAGATGCCAGTCGGTATGACTATAAGAAAGGGAATGAACATACAGACTGAAGCTGCTTTTGGATGAATTGTTTTATTTATCTTCTGCAAAGATAAGAGGTAAAAATCACTCACCTGATATAGGATTCAGTGGAATCATCAACAGCCTTTACTAGATTAGAGGAGGCTGGCTATTCCCCAAGCAAGAGGATGCTAGCTGCCTGAAGTAGGTATCAACACAGCTAATTAGCATGGCCAAAAGAGACCACACCATTCTCTCTGGCATTTCCAAAGTAATATAGAATCGGGTTTGTTGCAATATACAATCAAACTCTTAAAACTATTAAACATTCTTATTTATTGTCCTACTCTTTGCATTGTTCTCCTTTAGTTATTTCTTCTTTACAGTTCTTATTTGTCTCCTTGATTTGTGACTGTAGCAACAAAAGTCATATTTACTTTTAGAAAATGTAATGCTATTTAGTTTTTATAAATGCTTTAATCTCATTATAAAATTAATTATTCCACCTTTAATCACAACATAAAACAGATAAACTATTATACACTATAGGGTAAAAATACTGTTAAAAATAAAATAAAATAAATGTCATTTTTACTTTTATCATCAAGCATTTGGATCAAATTATTTTAACTTACTTAGTATTGCTTCATGGAAATAGATGTTGTATCCTAATCAGAACTTTAAAGTATTTTCTTGAATAGGCTGAGAAATTGTTTCACATTCAAGATTTAGAGTTATTTATTTTCACTTATTTGAGGAAAATTTCTAAAATTCCCACCCGATTGAGGAAAAAATTGAAATTTTAAAATGTCATACTTTATTAGCCAGGTGTAGTGGTGCTCACATGTAATCCCATCTACTCAAGAGGCTGAGGCAGAATTGCTTGAACCCAGGAGGCAGAGGTTGCAGTGAGCCGAGATCAAACCACTGCACTCCAGCCCAGGCGGCGACACGGTGAGACTCCATCTCAAAAAAATAAAAATAAATAAATACACACATACATAAATAAATTTAAAAGTCATGATTTATTTTTAGCCCAAAACTAGAGTAAGACTGAAAACTGTCCGCAAGTTCAGAGTGAAATTTCTTATCGGCAACTGGAGTAGATCTCATTTTATTCAAAGTTTGATTTCTAGGAGTTAAAATACATATTTAAAAAAGTCTTCGGACAGGAAGAAGAAAGAAAATACCTGTACAAGTTTTCTACTGAGATATTTGTTTATCTATACTTAGAGGTAAAAAGAATCATGTTAGGAAATAGGTGAATGTAAATAAAAATGTTCTCTTAATTTTTCTGATTTTCAGTATTGCCTAGTCAACTACACTTTAGAAATTATTATTTATCTGTCTTTGGAATTATATTTTTATGCAGCGACAGATAATTGAAGGAAGATGTTAATAAGTGTTGGTTTTTATGTTGCAACATTTCCCACTTGTTTGTCCACTTTTCCAAGTGAAGGAAAGGTAAATATTAGGGGCAAATGGTGATAGAACTGTTGACACACTAACATTTTGAAACATGTTCACTGATGCCGTTGCAATGACAGGCCCATGTTAGAGTGAAGAATGGAGATGGCTCGAAGCCACCTCTCCCTTTTATCTCTTGCCTGCTTTTGTGGGTCTTTTCTAGATGCTAGGAAATAAAGTAGGGGGAAACATTAAAAGCAGACATGACATTTTCTCTTGTACTGTTGACATTTTAAAAAACATATCTAAATACTTCCTTAGTCAGAAAATCATATGCTAAAATTAAAGCACAAAATGCCACAAAGTGACTACACAAAGAGTATAGGGTCTGGTTTTCTTCGTATGCCAAATATCATTGAATATGGGTAAAACTTGCTGCATGCTTAGATTTTTACACTTTCTGTAAAACCATCTCCTCGAGAAAAGATGGGCTGTCCACAGTGAAATGCCTGGTTAAGTGTTTTAACTATTTTTAAGTTGTTGGTAACAAGCCTGATTTCCATTAATTTATGTTGACTGCTTTTATCTACCAGGCATTGTGCTAATTGAGGATATTTAATATATAACACCACTTGCTTTCCTCATAAAGCTAATTTTTAATATTGGGGAAAGAATGAAAATAATTTTATTAAAATGAGACAGGCATTAATTAATAGATTAGTTAGTAGGTGATTCCTTAGAGAAAATTATCACACGTCTTCATTTACTTTATTACGCTGTCGTTGTTTCAATTAGCATAGAAGGCAGCATTCTAAGATGCCCTTTCCCAGAATTCACAGGCCCTGCCAGGCACTCTTTTTCTCTCGTTTTTCAATCAGATGATAATTTAGGTACTGCTTGAAGGAATTTTGAAGATAAAAGTAATATCCCAAAACAGTTGACTTTAAGACAGGGAAATTAGCTGGGTTGGCCTGACCTAATTACATGAGCTCTTTAAAAGCAGGGAGTTTTCTCTGTCTGGTCACAGAGGAGTATGTCAAACAACTGTGCTCTGCTGTTATGACTTGCCTATAGCCACGAATGGAAGGTGGCCTCTAGGAGCTGAGAGTTGTCCCTTGTTTACAGCTGCTGAGAATATGAAAACCCATCCTACAATCACAAGGAAATCAGGAAATCATTATTCTACCAATAGTCACAAAGAATTGGTTGTTCTACCAATAACCAATAAGCTTGGTAGAGGACTTCATGTCCCAGATGACTAGAGCCTCAGCCAGCACCCTGATGTAAGTCTGATGATACCCTGAAGCCACACCTTGCCTAGATTGGTAACCTACAAAAACTTTGAGATAACAAATTTGCACTGCTTTCAGAGGTTTTTTTTTTTTCTTTACAATTTGATACTCAACAATAGAGAATGAATACAGTTAAATTTTAAGAAATAATACTGATGAAAATATATAGCTGGCATCAATTCTGATTTTCTTGAGGTAAAAGCGTAAATCATCCATAAAAGAGAAACTAATTGAAATTTTGCATTATTAGCATAAACAATAAAATTTACAGAACTTATAAAGTGTTAATAACCTAAAAAGTATCTTTGTATATATCATTACACAGATAATTTTATTATGTATAGCATATTAAAGATAAATATTTGTAAAGATACAAATATTACATATAGCATATTAAAATGACAAGATATAAAATGCATCTATTTCTTTTTAAAATTGTCCAACCTGATCCTGTTTTCAAGACTACACAATCTAAGTTGGTGTAATGATGTGGACTCAGTATCTTTTCTTTCTACCACATATTTCTAATGTCAACTTTCTAATTCTCTTTGAATAAAAAATGATGTGGCCTAATTGAGCACCAAATAGATGTGTCAGCCTTTAGGCAATGGAGTTTAAGTGGAGAGGTCATGATTTTTGGTGTTAGAAACTTTGAAATTATACAAATTAAATTAATATGTGCTCCAGTTTTCTTATACTTAAAAAAAAACTTCCAGAACTATTTCTCAATTTGTTAGATAAGACAAATAATACCTGGAGTTCTGCTTGTTCGTGAATATGAGACTCAATAGATGGGATGAACATGCATGGCTAAAAAATAACATGAATTAGATTTAAAATGTAACCTCATTAAAAAAACAACAATACTAAAAAGACCCGGTATTGTGGACCCCTCTTTCTTGAATCTCACACTCATTTATGTCTGTTCATTCATACTTTTACAATCCTAATAGATAACTTATCAGCTCATATCTGCATTACTACAGCCTCCTACGTTCTCTCTCTACCTCAGTTCATATCGAATATACTGTGTCCTAACCTCAGCTATAAATGTCCACACACTTCTGTATTTTAATAGGAATTTTTTGTGAAAATGTCTATAGTTATTTTGAAAAGTGTGTCTTAGCTTTCAAAAAGCTCCCAAAATCTCAATACTTGCTTAATATGAAAACTAAGCAGTGGTCAGATACGGCGGCTCACGCCTGTAATACCAGAACTTTGGGAAAGCAAGGCTGGCAGATCACCTGAAGTCCGGAGTTCGAGACCAGTCTGGCAAACATGGTGAAACCCCATCTCTATTGAAAATAGAAAATTAGCTAGGCATGGTGATGCATGCCTATAATCCCAGCTACTGGGGAGGCAGAGGCAGGAGAATCGCTTCAATTCGAGAGGCAGAGGTTGCAATGAACCGAGATCGTGCCACTGCACTGCAGCCTGGGTGACAGAGCAAGACTCCATCTAAAAAAAAAAAAAGAAAGAAAAAATAAAATTAATCATAAATTATTCTGTCTTATGATATTCATTATTCAATTTAGCTGATCTAAACTATTAGCAGTTCTTCATTATCAACAGGTTAAAGATATTGATTTGGCCTTCTTTATAACTTTTCTAGGACTGATCACATCCTATATTTTCTCGGGTCTCCTTTCCTGTCAGCTGGAACCATGCATGGGCTCACACCTAGTGCCCGTCCCAGTGGAACCTACTTTCAAATATTTAGCGTAGATATTTGATGCTCTTATTCAATAAATGTTTATTGATTGACTTTATGTGCCAGGCATTGCATACTAGCCTATTGCTCTTCACCTCTCTTCAGTTTGCTTCTCCATACCTACTATGTGTCTAAAGCTAAGATCTGTCTTAGGACCTTGGTGATCATAGCCATCTCATCCAGAATACTGCTCCTCTCCTCTTTACCTATTTTAATATAGTACATTTTTGAATTCGGTTCATAGTTACTTTATTTATACCTGTTCTATCACTATATAGCAAGAGTAACTTTCTCCACATTTCTAGAATATTTATAGTTAACCCTGCTTTGTACCATTAGTTGTTGTATTTCATATGCATATCTCCTGTCATAATGACACATAAACTAACTTGAACTCTGATCGTGCATATCTAGCACAATTTCATACGTATAAAAAGTACTTTGGTATTTGTAGACTTACATGAAAATAGTAAATAAAGTAAGCATTGCTTCTGTTTAATCATTGCATTTATTTAGACATGGTTTCTGTCAAAAAATAAACTATCAGCGTCCATTGTTTCCCTTTTCTTGTTTTCCTCCACCACACACAGATACATTAAGGTCAGTTTCTCCTATCTTTGTACGTTAAAATAATCAACAGGAAACCTTTCAGGCTAAACTTAATAATAAGATCCCATGAAATATAGGACAGTATTGAGAGGTGATTACTGTAGAAACTTTGTTATAGACAACTTAAGTTTAAAGTCTATCTTTTCTACTTTCTAAGTTTTTGAGTTCTGGAAGGTTCTTATCAAGTTCATAGTGACTTAGTTTGTTAAACTATAAAGTTAAAAAAAAGGTTCTTGTATAATTAAAGTTAGTGTCTGTAATGTGGACTCTATAAACAGTAACTATTATTTATCTTTATTTATCATTCTACACATGGATATAGAATGGTTTGGATGAGTTCAGTTTTGTTTGTGAAGAGCCTCTTCTCAGACAGCACTTGGATTAAAGAACATTTTCTCCAACAGGAATAGATGTTTTGATTGCTTTCCAAACCTAGGAAGCTGAGAATTCTGAAAATAACTTTCATTATTATGACCATGAAGTGTTCTCGTTTTAGTTATTATTATACTACATATGAAAGATATTCATGATTCCCCATAATTCCTCAACACTGACAAGTTTTCTTTATTGGTTTTGGAGTATATTCAAGATTGGGGCCAGCTTGGCTTAAGTTTGAAGGAGATCTTGGAAACCGAATAGAATATACCTGATTTACTTTAATGAAATCCTTCTGACAGATTTCATTTCTAGTAGCCTTATCCACAATTATTTTTCCAGACTCTGTTTTCACAGAAATGTATAACATCTATACCTCATAAGAAGTAAGTATAACAGTTATCTGAAATGACTATGGGATTTATTTTGTAAAATATTTATCTCTATATCAACATCAATAACTCATTAAGTATTCATGTAATAAACTATATAAAAAATAATATTATTTTGAAAAATAATGGTCTTGTCATAGGTTTTCATAAAATAATTTCTTTTAGGTTAAATATTACTTCTACACAAATATTGATATAATATTTTATTTATTGTGATTCAGAAATATCTAAAAATTTAAAACTGTGAACCTCATGAGATCCATTTGTGTTGGTGTTTGAAGAACATTTTGCATGAAGAAGACAAAATTTGAATTTTTTTTATTTTGTTTTTATTATACTTTAAATTCTAGGGTACATGTGCCCAACGTGCAGGTTTGTTACATATGTATACTTGTGCCATGTTGGTGTGCTGCACCCATCAACTCGTCAGCACCCATCAACTCATCATTTACATCAGATGTAACTCCCAATGCCATCCCTCCCCCCTCCCCCCTCCCCATAATAGGCCCCTGTGTGTGATGTTGGCCTTCCAGAGTCCAAGTGATTTCATTATTCAATTCCAACCTATGAGTGAGAACATGCGGTGTTTGGTTTTCTGTTCTTGCAATAGTTTGCTGAGAATGATGGTTTCCAGCTGCATCCATGTGCCTACAAAGGACACAAACTCATCTTTTTTTATGGCTGCATAGTGTATATTCCATAGTGTATATGTGCCAGATTTTCTTAATCCAGTCTGTCACTGATGGACATTTGTGTTGATTCCAAGTCTTTGCTATTGTGAATAGTGCCACAATAAACATACGTGTGCATGTGTCTTTATAGCAGCATGATATATAATCCTTTGAGTATATACCCAGTAATGGGATGGCTGGGTCATATGGTATTTCTAGTTCTAGATCCTTGAGGAATCACCATACTGTTTTCCACAATGGTTGAACCAGTTTACAATCCCACCAATAGTGTAAAAGTGTTCCTATTTCTCCACATCCTCTCCAGCACCTGTTTTTTCCTGACTTTTTAATGATTGCCAATCTAACTGGTGTGAGATGGTATCTCATTGTGGTTTTGATTTGCATTTCTCATTTTAAAAAAATAAAAATTACCTGTCATTAAGATAGTCTTTTGATTAACAAAACTTGTATTACCATTTAAATATTCTAATGGTGTTGTGCAGTTAGTTGTTTTAGGCGGTCTTCAAAGTGAAAATATGTTCAAGGAGTATAAACTTAATGATTAATGTAACATATATAGTATGTGGTGCTATTCAGATCTCAGTAGATTTAACATGATATCCTTCCATTACCCCATGCTGAATATGAGATAAATTCCTCTGTGGTTGGAGAATCACATTCATTTCTATTTCATCACATTGAATAAATTATTATCTAAAATGTACTATGTAGATACAACAGTAAAGTACTTGAGTATGCAGAATATGGGCTTATAGAAATAATTATGGTGGGAGTTATAATTCATTATCTCAACTAAATAAGACGCTTCTTCTAATAACTTTTCAGAGGCCAAAGTAGACTATTGGATTTTAATTTGAACCTATCAACTTTTAAGACATAAACATGTATATGTAGAGGACTACGTGCTAGCAAACGAGATGTTCCCAATATGTCCTGCTCTTGCAAACCAAGCAGGGCATTCCGATAAGTCCTGCTCTTGCAAATGAAGGAGGGCGTTCCTGATAAGTCCTGCTCTTGCAATAAGTCCTGCTCTTGCAAACAAAGCAGGGTGTTGGGGGCTTGTTTATGTGTAAACATCTTGAAAATCCAGAAAGTCAGGGAAAGGTCAGAAAAACAACAATGTGTCTTGTAACTTGGCAACATTCCACAAACGACTGTATAAAATAAAGCAGAGCGTGCCATTGGAGGCGGCCACCATGTTTGTCTTGTCTTGTGTTGTCTTGTGTGTTCATTCCTTTGTTTAGGAAACACGCGGACCCCAACATGTACATACAGATTTTTAAAAGTAATTTTAAGGAGTTGATTGAGACCTTTTTTATGATAAAAGTTATTAGGACTCCATAAGTAATATTGCTTGATTGGTCCTTTGTGTATACCGATGTGGTTTGTTTGACCTCGCTCTCTATAATCTCATTTGCATATGACTCTTTCTTGACATGAGTGTTTGAAAGAGTAGTTCAAAGTGCTGAAATTATATCAAATTTAGACACATTTCCCTTTTTCAAATTTTGACATATTTTCCTTTTTCAAATTTCAACTAGACACTCTTTGACTATCATTTCTGCTGATACTCCACCCTTGCCAATGTTTGAAGTTGCATTAACTGAAATCAGAATGATACGTATGCATACCTAATAATTATTGCTTCATAGTTGATTAGTCTCCTATGTACATCTACTTCTCACAAGATAGTTTGGGATACAGTAAAGGTGGAGAAAACTAGTTGTTAACTAAGAAAATTATAAGACTTTCAATTCAATGCTTAAGAGACTTATTAATTAAAATCAGTGGTTTTTGACATTATTTTTTAAAATTTACTGTTCCCTGAAAAAAATTAAGTTATAAAAAGTCTATCAATGCTTATGGCAAAGTCAGGCATAAAAATAACAGTTGTTTTTCCAGTGAATATCTCCCATTCGAAATGTATCCTTAAAGTCACTCCTTCAAGATTTGATGTCAGTGAAAAGCATTTTGTCTACCGATTCACCAAAAGAAATAAAATACATACCACTATTGTTGTTAAATTGTTAAACTAAAAGAGAAAGAAAAGAGAGAAAACACAGGATCAGTAGTATTAAACATGGGGAGTGAGATATAAAGAATGAAGAGATTTGGTGTTATCTACCAAATATATCATTTCTATTAAATGCAGCTTGCTAGGAATATTGTCTATTATAAAAGAAGTGATTTTGATGCTTTAATTGTGTCATTGAGCAACAAGTGGGAAACAGCAATGAACGAGAACAGTATGTAAAACACCTAGGTAAAAACAAAGTATAGCAGTTTCTCTAAGGATTTAATAATGACTTCAAATTTTTGTTTAGAATTGAAGACAAAAACATACAGTTAGTTTGGAAAAGGAAGAGGAGGAGACGGGGTCACTTAATATTACCTCAGTGGAATTAGCTCTAAATGACGAGAGCACTCCAGTAAGAGACTAGAAAACATATAAGGCACTAAAACTGGCTTTATTTCTTACCATACCCTTACATATATAAGGAAAAAGATTGGGTTATATGGCAATATTTTATCAGGTTTCTAAAATATGTTTACATATTGATTCAACAGGGATGCAGTTATGATTGGCATCTTAAAACCTTGTACTGATAGGACAAAATGTTCTTCTGATTTCTAGGATGAAGGTGAGAGGAAATGAATGCTATTGAGGCAGATTGTAAAGGCAAGAGTGACACCTGGGTTGTGATGAGATTTACTATGCATCTTGGCAAAGAGTGAAACAAGTGAAAGCAGCTGAGAATTCAAGAATTCCTTTATTCATATTTCTCTTCCCTTTTCTTCCCTGGGAAGGGTCATCACAAAATGACATTTTTTTTTGTAGTGTGGAGCAGCATTGGTTTTGAATTAAAAAAAAAAAAATGACAAGAATTACAGACCTCTTTTCCCTATATTTTTGTTCATTTGTAAGAAATGCATAATAGTAGTAATAACCCTCTAAAGTAATTGTGCGAACCTAATGTCTTGAGTAAGTTTTCACGGTGTTGGATCAGTCAGCGTTCACTCAGGGAAACAAAACTTCTCTTAAAATATTTAAGATAGAAATAACTTCTCATCTTGGTCGTAGAAGAGCTGTGAAACTAAACTGGAGATAATAAAGTATTAACACCAGCAGAAGACACTGCAGACTCTAAGTGTATTATAAAATATGAAGGTGGTAACACTGGCAACTAGCAAATAGATAAGCCAAAGGCTTACCCATTTAGGGTAACCACTTAGAGCTTGTTTAGTCAGAGCTGGAGCCAAGAGGGAATATAGGACCTGCCAGAGAAAAGAGGAAAAATACACTGGCTTCCCCCTTATTTCTACCCTTTAATCGCTCACTACTGCTTCCTATTGCTTTAACCCAGACACTAAGTCTGCTGCCACAGGGACCCGGCAAATGTAACCCATTGGATCAGCCTTCTGTTAAGTAGAGCCCCACATGGAGGAAGCAAAGAATGGATTCAAGAAAAAACACACAAAGGACTGGTTCATGGTTCACATAATATGTGCTTCATAAATAGTGCATCTCTGATATCTTCCATTAATTAATCTAATATTCACTTTTAAAGTATTTATATAATTTTTATATTTGTGGCTTTTATTGATGTCATTGTTGGAGTAGGCTACAAATAAAAATACAGACAGAAAATAGCAGAATCAGGGATTAATTTTAAGCCATGTTTTGATTCAAATTCTCATTGACAGCTGTTTCAAAACAATTGACAAACGCACATAAATTGTTTCTGGAATCACCACGGACCCCAGATTGTCATATCATTGTATGGGCTTTTTCTACATAGGCAAGTTTAAGTAGAAGCTAATTCTGACATCTTATTTTCCCAGCCTCATCTCTTGCCATTTCCCGGTAATTCTCTGTAGCATTTTTATTTTTAATCTTCATCTTTGCCATTACCTAAAGGTTTCCCCTGACTCAGTGATTTTGCCTGCAGTGATCTCTTTGTTGGAATGCCCTGACTTGCCCTTTCACCTGCCACAAGCCAACTAGTGCTTCAGCTCTCAATTCAAATATCACATGCTTTGTGCAATCTGCCCAGATGTCCCTCCATGCAAAATTAATTGTTCTTTCCATTTAGTTATGATTGTACTTGCTATGTGTCTCCTATTATGCCACTTACTACATTGCATCACGGTTGGCTAGATACTTGTTTGTCTCTTCTCATATGACATAAACCCTAAAGTAAGAAATTCCTTTTTATGTTACTTGTATCCTCACTTCTTTGGGTAGTAACTGGACCTTTATATACACTCGATGAATATTTATTAAAACAAGTTAAAGTTTGGCTGATAAAAAAATATAAAAATCAAAGATAAACATAGTTTGGAAATTACCGTTATACTATATTATCTGGAAAACTGCGTGAATTATTTAATTCACATTTTATGTAAAGGCATAACCTTGATCTATACATTCTATTAAAATATTATTCCATGGGCAAACTCATTTAGCCCTCAATCTCCACTAAGCAAATTTATTATGCACCCCAATACCTCTATTTTGGTATTCATCTAACTACTTTCCCTCCTGTGTACAAATGGATAACCCTCTATTTTACCCCAAGGCATATTCAAGCTTGAAAAGGGCTGTAGTAATCCAAAAAGAGAAGTGTACACTGTTCGTTCCAGCAAACCATGACTATCAAAGAGAATGCCAAAGGGCGTTATTCATTAAAAAATGAATTAACAAGGCTTTCTGCAATGTTGCTGCAGATTTTTCTTCTACAAAAGACTAAAAGAATGCATGATGCAGTGAATTCAAAAGAAAAAAAGTGCATTCTGGCAACCATTCAAATGTAAATTTGGCTATCCTGAGTGTTCAGGTGACAGCCTGGGTGTTTATATATTGTCTATCATTGTAACAGTGAAGCACTCAGACAATCTAATTAGGTTATTAAAATTATCTGTTTGAGAGAGACTAGATTTCCCTGAAAAGCTTCTATATAAAGTTGTTTTTGAATAGCAGAGAAAGATGTACTAGGACCTTTTACGTATAAGGAAGATTCATGAAAAAATAAAAACAAACTAAAACAAATTGAAATAGACCAAGCAACAAACAAAAACAAAATACAAAGAGTCTATTAGATTAAGAATTATTCATGATTTCTGTATAATTAAATGTGAATTGAGGTTGCTTCATTTTAGCTTATGTATAATGTTTCAAATTTGTGATCGTCCCTCACAACACACAGTAGTTTGAACCATTCTTGCATCGTTGATGTGTTTGTTCTATTATGTGTGTCTTTTCTGTGTTCGCATTACACCGACTGTAATCCTCTCTGCTACAAACATCTCTAGAAATTTTAATAATGTCAGCAGAAAGTACAATTACAGTCTTGAGAGGGGGATTCACTATCTGCTGCCTGAATATATGAAAATACAAATTATGATGGATCCTTAACAAACTAATACTTTATATAGATTCTGCCTGGAGAAATATCTAATGACTTCACCCTAACATGTTGTTAAAGGAACTTCACATACGGTTTCATTTCTGGTTAGGCAGACCACTAACACAACCACTCTTAAGGAATGTCTTCTGTCTCTTCCTTATTAATATTGTTCAAACAGTATGAATGACAACAATAATCCACAAATACTTTCTATTTAATTATGATGGTTGAAATGGGTTCCCTTGTGTCCAGCACAGTCAATGTGAAAATAAACATTTGTCCACCTAATCAGGCTTAAGGAGTCAGCAATAAGTGGAATAATATGTTTACATTGGATTTAATAGAATTTGGTCAGCCACTCAGTGAATGTTTACTAAAACAACAAAATGATAATTAATATTTTCTGTTTCTTTTCTCTCACTCTTTTTGGGAAGGAAGACATGAGAGAACACATTTGGATAAGAAAATTCTATCCCCAAAGTTTCACTTTTCTGTATAAAGTTGTTGGTAATAGCTTGGTCCGGTTTCATACAAAATGATAGGAACATTTGAAATGTATTGGTATGCCCAAATGTCCATCAGTGATAGACTGGATTAAGAAAATGTGGCACATATACACCACGGAATACTATGCAGCCATAAAAAAGGATGAGTTCATGTCCTTTGTAAGGACATGGATGAAGCTGGAAAACATCATTCTCAGCAAACTATCACAGGGACAAAAACCAAACACCGCATATTCTCACTCATCGGTGGGAATTGAACAATGAGAGCACTTGGACACAGGAAGGGAAACATCACACCAGGGTCTGTTGTGGGGTTGGGGGAAGGGGGAAGGATAGCATTAGGAGATATACCTAATGTAAATGACGAGTTAATGGGTGCAGCACACCAACATGGCACATGTATACATATGTAACAAACCTGCACATTGTGCACATGTACCCTAGAACTGAAAGTATAATTAAAATAAATAAATAAATAGATAAATAAATAAATAGATAAAATAAAATAAAAACAAATGAAGATGACTCCATGGACAAGTATGTTCTTTCAGTACCCCAATTGATTAGGGTTTTAAAAATATTTTTCTTTCTTTAATAATAAAGTAACTTTAGCTTAAAAAAAGGAAAAAAGAAATTTATTGGTATGAAAATAAGTGAAATCAGTCTTTGTCAGTTTAATGTACTTTTTAGAATAAACTGCACTCAAAGATTATTATATTTATACAAAAATCATAATTTTATTAATTCTTAGAGTATAAGGCTGACGTTTACCTTTGCACAATTCACACAGAAAATATATACATAAATAAAGCTTAAGCAACACTGATAAATATAAATATTTTACCCCTTATTAAGAAGAAATAGGCCAGGAACAGTGGCTCATGCCTGTAATCCCAGCACTTTGGGAGGCTGAGACAGGTGGATGGTTTGAGCCCAAGAGTTCAAAACGAGCTGGGGCAACATGGCCAAAACTCATCTCTCTCTACAGAAGAAATACAAAAATTGGCCAGGCATGGTGGCATGTGCCTGTAGTCCTGGCTACTCAGGAGACTGAGGTGGGAGGATTGCTTGAGCCCTGGATTGGAAGCTTTGATGAGCTGTGATTGTGCCACTGCACTCCAGCCTGGGTGACAGATCTTGTTTTTTGGGGGTGGAGGGGGAAGAAGAAGAATGTTCTTTACCAGTAGCCAATCTCCAGACTGATCATCAAAGCAACACTGTACAATGCTGCACAATTTGTGTTTGCAAACTTATTACATTTAGAACCTTATATGTATCTCCTCTGCTTCAGTCAATCTGGAGTATTCGGAATTTCCAGGACACAACATACATTCGGTCACCTTTGCCATTTTAACATTGCCATTTTATCTACCCATAATGCCCTCTTTGCTATGCAGTAGACACCACTGGATAGTTTTATTTAAAGGCATTTCAAAATGGTATGCTTTTAGTATAAAAATAAATAAAGCTTCTGTATTTCTTGAAAATGTAAAACTACCATACACTTAACAGTGACCAGTGGAGCGAGAAGGCCAAAATATAAGGAGTTTCCATGGCTCAGAAATCCTAAGAAGACATGAACTTCCTAGTTTAATGTTAGGCTTTAGCCCAGATATTTGTATTGTTGACTAATATATCCCATTATAAGCTGAATTTGTTACCCTCTGACAATTCATATGTTGCAAACCTAACCCCTGGTGTAATGGTATGGGATTTGGGGTTTTTCACAGATAATTAGGTCATGAGGATGAAGCCCTCATTAATAGGATTTGTGCCTTTGTAGAAGGGAACTCACAGAGCTCTCTTGCCCTCTTACTACCATGTAAGGACACAATGAGAAGTTGGCAGTCTGCAACCTGGAAGAGGACCCTCACCAGAACCCCATCATGCTGGAATCCTGGTGTCAAGTTTCTAGCCTCTAGAACTGTAAGCAATAAATATCTGTTTTTTGTAAGCCACCTAGCCTATAGTAATTTGTTACAAAAGCTCATACTAAATAAGACATATCCCAAGTACTTAAAATAGTGCCTGAAAATGATAGGCTCTCAAGTATTTGTGGAACAAATAAAAGAAGGAAGAAATCTTATTACATGAAATCCTATTCCATGATCGCACGTGTGTGTATTTATGTTTTGTTTTATATCACAGGAGGGTTTGTTATTTGTCATGGGATTTTGCCAAAGACCTAGTTCTTTCTTTGCCAAATTATGCCCTTATATACCTACCTATATAAAAAAAGTAGAAGCAATCTATATGTTTCTCAGAATAGAAAATTTTTAAATATAATTTAATCATAAATTGAAATATTATATATACAGATTTATTTTTCATAAGTTAGAGTACAGGAACCAAAATGAATAAATCTCAAAATCATAATGTTGCACAAATAAAATGAAGTTATAAGTCTATATATGCCATAAAATAGCACATTTTTTAAACCCACATAAAACAATAAAATATAGAATAGTTATGTATATGAAGACATCAAATTGAAGGATAAATTCAAATTGATGATGAAAAGTTCTGGAAAAGACAGAAGCTGGATTTCAACTTTATGTGTTGAATTTTACATCAAGTGCTACAGACATACAGTGAGAGAAAAGAGGGATCTCAAATAACTATAGAAGATTGTTAATATCTATTTAATCTTTTTAGTGGATTTATAGATATATTATTTCTACTACTCTGGTAGTTCAATACTGATGACAGGGTGAGTGATCTCATTCCTCAAAAAAAAGTCAACAGATATTTAGTTTTATGTCACTTTCACTATGAAAGAAGAATAGCGGTATAAATTTCCCAGGTGATGAGATATTTAGCTATTCAAGAATAGTTCGATGAAACTCTAATCTTGTATAAAGTTCATTTCTTCGCTCCTCAAATACCCAGAGAAAGATAATATCCCATGGAATTGAATACTTCAATTCTCTGACTTTCTCACTCTCTATTTAGCTGCTCAAGTTTTCCTGGTAGAATAAAGGTAACAAAATCATGAAGAATTAAGCATTGATAAAATTTGCATTTTCTTTCCAAATCATAATAAATTTTATTTTATTTATCTATAAAGTTAATTTAATATCTAAATTTTGGACTTATTTGGCTTTAAATACAGTTAACAGGTTGTCCTTATCAACCATAAATTTAACCCAGACATGATATTTAACCATGTGTTTCTTAATTACGTAATGAGGATAATAATAGTATCTAGCTCAAAGTTTTTTATGAATATTTGTAAAGCACTTGAAAATTACTTAGCACCTAGTCAAGTCTAAGTGAGTATTTGCTAAAATGTTTGGGGATGCAGTCATGATAAGAGCACAGAGAGCCACATTGGTAATTTTTTAAAAGTGGGAAAGAAAAATAGGCCAGGTGCGGTGGTTTATGCCTGTAATCCCAACAGTTTGGGACCCCAGGTTCGGAGGATCACTTGAGTCCAGCGGTCTGAGACGAGCCTGGGGAACAGAGTGAGACTCACCTCTACAAAAAAATAAAAATATAAAACAGCCAGGCAGTGTGACTCACACATTTAGACCCAGCTCCTTGGGAAGCTGAGAAGAGAGGATCACTTGAGCCAAGGACACGAGGCTGCAGTGAGTCATGACTGTAACCATTGTACTCTAGCCTGGGCAAGAGAGTGAGACTCTGCCTCCAAAAAACATTTTAATACAGTAAAAATTAAAACATTAAAAAGTTGTGCAAGAAAAATATTATATATTGTACGGCTTGGTTGAGAATAGTGTTTACATACTTATAAAATACACAAACTAAACATTAATCTGACTCCAAATTCCAGCTGTACTGTGAGAAAGGGGGAGGAGATACCAGTGTTCAGTGTTTGTGTAAATGGTGGGAGTATTAAAGAACTAAGTCAATAGCTGATGCCTAAAACTGAAAAATATAAAAAATGAGCTAAAGTGAACGTGTTTGATCATTTGAAAGGTGAGAGGGAGTGATAAGTGTGTTATCAACTGTCCCACAAATGAAAGTAGCCATTTTAACTTTTTAAGTGGCATATCAGAAAACTAAAACATAGCAACATTTTCAAGGATACAATCAATGATGACTTATCAAAGATTGACAATTATTTAGTAATAATAAGAAGCAAAACTAAAATCCTCTGCCCTAGATGACCTTACAGGCAGATTAGCCAGTAGACTTAGGATACTATCATCCGAAGTTTTATTATTTAGATAGAAAGTTTCTCCATCTAGGCTTCCTTTGAAATACAAACATACCCAAGGTTAGGATTATGAATTATTTGTTCTTATTATTAAAAAGTTTATCTGATTCTTTTATTTCATAAAATATAGGAACTGATCATCTGTAAGACATAGATGGCAGATAAAATAGAAAAAGAAATGTGCTATATGTAGAGCTTAAATTTGCTATCATTAAAAAAGTATTATTGTATCATATTTATAAGTTATATCTTTCAAAAACCCATGCAGATAAACAAGAGTGAGAAACAATATCCCAAAGTCTATGATCTATTGTTCAGTTTCCCTGGGAAAGGTCCAGGACAAACGTTGTGAGAGAAATGGTTGAGTAGGAGTCAATGCCAGACCCTGCTTCTTACCACTCACTGGCCAAATTAAGCCATTGGCAGCAATAAGCTAAATAGCTCATTTTTATTCCTCTTTTTAGAAAGTCAACCTCTAAATTAAATTGTCTATATTAAACAGTTTCACACAAACTGATTTATGCTGAAGAAGAGGACTGTTTACAAAATTGATGTGTTAATTTGTTTTTTTATGATGTATAGAAGAATAATTTTAGCAATGAAATAAATGTGTGGCTTTGAGCACATAGAAATCCTTGTAGACTTGGTTTCTTAATACATAAAATTAAAAGATTGGAATAAAATCTCAGGGTCTGTGAGTTTTGAAATTCCTTAATTCTGTGAGTCTTTCCTTGTTCAGCTTTTAAGGAGGGTCCATACTGGTATTAGAAATGCTATAAAGGGTAAGGCCTTTCTTTTAAGAACTAGAGGTCACTACCACTGACATCGATGGAAACTGCCTGTGTCCTTTAGGCCTGCATTGCTCAAATATCATATCTCCTGAATTATTCCAAGAACAGAAGGAACAGTTTGAAGTGAACAAGAGGGTAAATGCTAGTGCCATAATTCTCAGATGCCTGTCACAAAAAATTGGAGACCGAGCTCATTGCAATCAGGGATGATTTCTATAAAGGAATGATAAAGAGAAAAGCTGTCAGGGAGAGTGGTTTTGAATAAAGGAGAAATCCAGAAGGAAAGAATTATTATTTTGAAATCTGACATCTTTTTTCTTTCTGAAATTCCAGTTTATATGACTGACTCTCTAGTTTACTTTGTTATATGTAGGCAGAATAATGAAAGCTATAATGTCAAGGACTAAAGAGAAATACACATAAGACTGTCACATCATCATCATCATCAATTATACTGTTGAAAGCCTACAGAGTGTATGACACTATGTTATGAATAATGAGTTATTTTCTCCCTAGCTTAGCTTGCAATGTATTTCCCTGACTGTCTCAGAGGAAAGAAAACTCAATCTATCTCCACCGTTGGTGCTCTATCCCTTCCGATGATAGGGAATATAGCCTGAAAGAGACCTACCATCTTGAGAAAGGTAATACAGAAGTAAATTTTTTCCTCCTCCTGGGTATCCCTTTGTTTTGTGATATGTGATTTTCTTCCCTACTATGTATTCTGAGTACAAAACTGTGATCTAATGAAAATTTATATATAAAGCTTTCACTCTCTTATATGTGTGTGGTCCTAAACTGACCTGGCAATGTTAAAAACCTAATTAAAGTGATAGTTAGATAGATCAATTTGCAAAATTGGTGAGAGACATGATTTATTATATTCAGAATTTAATGCCAGGCAGGATAAAAACAAGAGCTAGACATACACTAATAAAACTGTTGGGAAAAAAAAAAAAGTAAAGAAAATCCATTAAAATAGTCAGAAATAAAAGATTGATTGCTTATTGAGGATATAGGAAAAATATTTCTTCCATTATAGTCTCACAACACAATCAGTACAGAAAACTTCTGTGACCTTTGGCTACCAAAAAGTGTGTGGGAATTTCTCCAACACATCAACAACCAAATCAGTTCTGCCACAGAAACCAGCTGGGTGTCCTCTAATTCAATTCAATTTTAACACTATCTGCCTGGAGATAGTATCAGATAATGTCAGACTGACCCACGGTTTGAGGATCAGCCTCATAAAATTGCCCCCTGACTTCAGATGCCAGTTGCAAGTACAGGTTGTTTAACCTGTGCTTTTAACCCATCTGCTATAAGTTGGGGTTCCCAATCTCTCTCCCAGCTTTGAATAATTTCCCAAACTAGCCCACAGAACTCAGTGAAACACTTACTTATGAGTATCAGTTATATTATAAAGGTTATTAGACGTGATACAGGTAAAGAGATGCATAGGGTGAGGTTATATGGGATGGGAAATGGAAATTCCATGTCCTCTCTGGGCATGCCACTGTCCAGGAATCTCAACATGTTCAGATTTCTGGAAGCTCATTTCGAACCCTGTATTTTGAGGATTTTATGGAAGCTTCATTATGTAGGCATGATTGATTAAATCATCAGTCATTAGTAATTAGCTTAACATTCAGCCCACCTCCCCTCTCTGGTTAGGCCAAAAGTCTTAACCCTCTAATGATGACTTGGCCTTTCTTTGAGCAGCCTCCATCCTGAGGTTACCTAAGAGCTGCCATTCACCAGTCATTTCATTGGCATACCAAAGACACTCTTATTACTCTGGAAGATTCTAAGGAATTTAGGAGCTATGTGTCAGTCAGGAAACAGGGATGAAGACCAAATATATATTTCACAGTATCATGCCTATAAAAAAGAGTATTTAGACTGATCTCAAACTTCTTGATACAACAATGGAAGCCAGCAATCAGTGAAATCTTTAAAAGTGTTCAAGGAAAATAACTTTAAATCTTCAAGTTGAATACTACTGAAACTTTATTTTTAAAATAATGAGTAATATTAAATAAAGTAAGTTTAAAAGAAACATAATCTATATTTACTATCAACCAATTCATGAAATAGAATACAGTCCTATAAATGATTGTATATTTAGAAAACCCCATTGTCTCATTCCAAAGTCTCCTTAAGCTGATAAGCAACTTCAGCAAAGTCTCAGTAAACAAAATCAATGTACCAAAATCACAAGCATTCCTATACACCAATAATAGACAGAAAGCCAAATCATGAGTGAACTCCCGTTCACAATGGCTACAAACAGAATTAAATACATAGGAATGCAACTTACAAGGGATGTGAAGGACCTCTTCAAGGAGAACAACAAACCACTGCTCAACAAAATAAGAGAGGACACAAACAAATGGAACACCATTCCTTCCTCATGGATAGGAAGAATCAATATCGTAAAAATGGCCATACTGCCCAAAGTAATTTATAGATTCAATGCTATCCCCATCAAGCTACCATTGACTTTCTTCACATAATTAGAAAATAAACTACTTTAAATTTCAAATGGAACCAAAACAAAGCACATATAACCAAGATAATCCTAAGCAAAAAGAACAAAGTTGGAGGCATCACACTACCTGACTTCAAACTACAAGGCTACAGTAACCAAAACAGCATGGTACTGGTACCAAAACAGATATATAGACCAATGGAACAGAGCAGAGGCCTCAGAAATAACACCACACATCTGCAACCATCTGATATTTGACAAACCTGACAAAAACAAGCAATGGGGAAAGGATTCCCTATTTAATAAATGGTGTTGGGAAAACTGGCTAGTCACATGCAGAATACTGAAACTGGACTCTTTCCTTACACCTTATACAGAAATTCATTCAAGATGGATTAAACACTTAAACATAAGACCTAAAACCGTAAAAACCCGAGAAGAAAAGCTAGGCATTACCATTTAGGACATAGGCATGGGCAAAGACTTCATGACTAAAACACCAAAACAGTGGCAACAAAAACCAAAACTGACAGATGGGATCTAATTAAAGAGCTTCTGTAGAGCAAAATGAACTATCAAAAGAGTGAACAGGCAACTTACAGAATGGGAGAAAATTTTTGCAATCTATACATCTGACAAAGGGGAACTATCCAGAATCTACAAATAACTTAAACGAATTTACAATTTAAAAAAAAACAAAAAGCAAAAAAAACAAGCAAACCCATCAAAAAGTGGTGAAAGGTATGAACAAAGAAGACATTTATGTGGCCAACAAACTTATGAATAAAAGCTCATCGTTACTGGTCATTAGAGAAATGCAAATCAAAACCACAATGAGATACCATCTCATGCCACTTAGAATGGTGATCATTAAAAAGTCAGAAAACAACACATACTGCAGAGGATGCAGAGAAATAAGAACTCTTTTACACTGTTCATGGGAGTGTAAATTAGTTCAACCATTGGGGAAGACAGTGTGGCAATTCCTCATGGATCTAGAACTGGAAATGCCATTTGACACAGCAATCCCATTACTGGGTATATATCCAAAGGATTATAAATCATTCTGCTATAAGGACACATGCACACTCATGTTTACTGCAGCACTGATCACAATAGCAAAGACATGGAAACATCCCAAATGCCCATCAATGATAGACTGGATAAAGAAATTGTGGCATATATACACCATGAAATGCTATGCAGCCATAAAAACGGATGAGTTCATGTCCTTTGCAGGGACATGGATGAAGCTGGAAACCATCATTCTCAGCAAACTAACACAGGAACAGGAAACCAAACACTGCGTGTTCTCACTCGTAAAGTTAAACAATGAGAACACATGGACACAGGGAGGGGAGCATCACACAATTTGGCATGTTGTGGGATGGAGGGCTAGGGGAGGGAGGGATAGCATTAGGAAAAATATCTAATGTAGATGATGGGTTGATGGGTGCAGCAAACCACTATGGCACATGTCTACCTATGTAACAAACCTGCACATTCTGCACGTGTATCCCAGAACTTAAATTACAATTAAAAAAAAAAAAAAGAAAATCAAAAAAACACATGCTTTAATGAAACTAAAGAAGGTTTGATATGTGAGAAAATGGAGGACATTAGCATAGTGATTAACATTTCTTTTTAGGGAATCTAAATAAACATAAATTACCTACAGCAATAATAAAAAATATTAAATTTGTTGACTTCAAAAGAGTTAGATGTAATTGTACAAAATAATATCACATAAGCTGGGAAGAGGGTAAAACATTCAGAGGTAAAACACTGTAAGATCTTTGTATTGTTCATGATAAATAAGATGTTGATTGAGGGAGCCACCTTTTGCTTAGGATGTAGACTGCCAAAAATAGCATCATTTCAAATCTAACAAGAAAAAGCTCTCTGAAGCCATTTGAGAGCAGAGGTTACAGGTCAACCAAGTAACCTAAAATCTAAGACCCTCCAAGGAGAGACAGCCTGAGCTCTGGCTGATCTGTAGGAGTGCAAATAGTAGGAAAACATGCTAGAAACCACGTAACAGGGTAAGGAAGGAGAATCCATCTATGTTTTTTTTCTTTTCTTTTCTTTCTCCTTACAAATTTCTAGAGGCTAAATGTGGGCTAGAATGAGAATAGAGAAACTATGGAGCCAATGACATAAGGTAGAGCTTATATCAACTTTGCAGGTTCTTCTCCATTGACATACACTAAGGTCATGAGATAGACTGGGTACAGTGTAAGAGAAAAGAAGCCTTACTTTGTTGATGTACTCATAAAGGATAAGTGCAGCCACGGATTCATAAAAGGAATAGATACCTGCCCAAAGCCATCACCCCAACAGAAGAAAAGTCTTCAGGTGTTGGGAAGGGGCGGCAAAGCATATTTTCCCCAAGGTATATATGAAGACAGAAGACAACAGGATGACATCTTTAAAGTGGTGGAAAATAACTTAAAACTGTCAAGTCAGCAAAAATGTCTTTCAAAAATAAAATAAAGATATTTTGAAACAAAGAGTGAAGTATTCCAGCCTTGAGTGGGAATACAAGTCTTCCTTTCTTCCTGCCCAAAGAGTAATAATTCTCACTTGGATCAAAAACGCCTGATCATTATTCTCTGGGATTAGGCCTGGGAGTTCTGCTTAAAGAGGGGAGTATTTTTCTGGCTTGGCTTAGGTGTTATTTTCGAATGGGATGGTGCTTTGAAATGGTTTGTATTGCTAATCTCTTTCAGACTCATTTTCTAGTGAGGCTGTGTAATAAGATAGCCCAATGAGTCCTTTTTACCTCTTTGAACACTAGACGCCCAAATGGAAACATGACTCACAGAAAAGATAAACCATATAAAATATTATTTAAGTTTTGCTTTAGATTAATCTTGTTTTCAGAGACAAGAATATTTTTTATGACTTAATTGCACCTCAGACATGTTTGCCAAAGAATGGAAGTACATAGAGATTTGAGGCTAAGACCTTAGAAAATAGCAATCAACAGTTTTAACTGGAACATCTTCAGTGTAAGAAATATACCTGAGATATCTAGAAGGCTGGATGACAGTATCTAGGGATATTACTTAAATCTTATTATATCAAGTGCATAGCTAATAATTTGTATTTACTTAATTATAAAGTATTGTAAGACATATTTAGTGTTATAAGTGAGTTAGAAATAAAATGATTTAATAAATTAAAGGAAGAAGAGAGCACAACAAGTAACAAAAGTTAAAAAATGTCTACTTAAGTAATGTGTTTATCAATACTGTATTAACTGCATTGCAAATTCACTCAACGTCCTCGTCTGAAGAGACCATGTTCATATAAAGGATAACTGTATTAAAAATAATATTTCTTTGCCATGTACACATACACAGACACACACACACACACGCACACACACGCTCACTTACAACCATGTAAGCAGCTCTACTGTGCTTAACTCCTCTATGTGCAAAGAGAAAAATATGAGGAATAAGAATGATAGATGCAAAGTCAATGTTAGTGCTAATGATATAATTTGTGTCAAGTGCCCTTAGAGCTTGATATGTATTAGGACTGAACTTTTATAGTGAGAACATATGTTTATGACTCCCAATTAATTAGCACATTGTTATTCTTGCATCTCTGAAGCTTTGGAAAAGAATGGATCTAGCAGAATGGTAGAGAAAAATCATCTCCCAATCCCCTAATGCAAAAAATAATACTTTTTACTTATAAGACAGAATTATATTACCATTAATATACCCTCTAAAATAAGGCTTCTTCTAAATAGTGTTAATTTCTTATCAGTAATTGTATACCCTATAATACAAAACAGAGTACTAACAAGAATAAAATATTTTTCACTCATGAAATATTTTTGAATTAGGCATTGGCAAAAGGAAATAGTACAAACTAATAACATGATAAATGATATATTATCTCTAAAGACAATGCAATTTTTCTCTATTTTCAAGTAATCAGCATAGCTTTGCTGTTCTTTTTATTCATTTGTGGTCTCTCTACTCATTAATTAATTCAATATTATTTTCACTTTCTTCTTAAGAATATTTATTGCTGGTAAAATGGATTAAAGTAATATATTAACATGTATTATTGCTTTTAAAAGTAAATGTGGATGTGTGTAGTGGCTCATGGTTATAATCACAGCAATTTGGGAGGCCAAGGCAAGAGGATTGTTTGAGGCCAAAAGTTTGAGTTTACAGTGAGCAATGATTGCATCACTGCACAATAGCCTGGGAGACAAAGCAAGACCCTGTCTCAGAGAAAAAAAAAAAAGTAAACGTGTTCATTCATTTAAATAGCTACTTTCTTTCTTATAGATATGGTTACAGACTATTGTATTGATTTAATCATTTTTTTAAAAAGATAGTCACTGAAAATGTCTATCAGTTACCCTCTTGAAATGATTATTCAATTTCACTGACATGGCTATTCTATTACACAGTTATTCATAGAACGACATTTTTAACTGTAAATAAAATAAAGCCAAGAAAATTTACCAAATGTTAAAAATGAGGGTTTTTTCCCTATATGAATGGAATATTTTATTTACAATTACATCAGATAGGAGGTTAATTTATTACTGAGCTTGTTGATGCATAATAGAGTAACACTTAATTAAGGGCTCCTATTTCTTGAAAGATAAATCTCAAAGTATAACATTATTTCTGGAAATTAGATTTGAAGACATAAGTAACATAGAATTTTAAACAAAGATTGAAGAGATAACATATTGAATTTAAACTAAGATTAAGAAACTTATTGAACATAGGCAGTTACGCTGACTCAATTAAATACTTAAATCAGTTTTGTAGGCAAGGAAATATGCACTTGTGTAGATTGATGAGTCTTTAGGAAAATGACCTAAGATGTCAAGAGAAACGTTAGTGAGTGAAAGCCTTCCAGGAAAATGTTCTTGTGATTACTCTCACATTGAAGTACTGGCTCATCTTTATCATCTGAATCAGCTAGTGACTATTGTTGATAGGAAAAATTATGCATAAGAATTCAGAGAATTTTTTTAATGGTTACAACCATGGGAAACGGAAAATTTATGATAGATTAGGTTAGTAAACACTATCAGGGAATTTGTAGCGTACTACAATTGTTACAGTTCTTCTCCAGGTGTTTTATGTAAAAATGTATATTTTATTTCTAAAAGTAGCTTAGGTCAAAGATTTGTTTTCTTAGTCAACAAGCATTTACTGAACATACACAATGAACCAGGTATTATCCTAAATTAGAGAAGTGTTCTGTGTCAAGGAGCTAAATTACCATGCAAAAAATGATAAGTAAATACACAATTATGATACAATGTGATAAGGACCATTATTTTATAGTAAAATACTATACAAATAAAAACTTAAGTAATTGTATCAAGAAAATAAGAAAAAAATCAATAATAATTTGTTGCATGAATGTACTCATAGTTCATAAGAATTCAATGAAATCTTAAAATATAAATAAAAGTAAGCTTAAGAAGACTAGAAGCATCTCAGAGAAAAACAAATATAAGGAAATAGGATAGTTGAGAAATATCTAATAAATAGAGATAAATAGAGAGAAAAGGGAAAGCTACAAAGAGCAAGTTTTGCATGTCCAATGTCATGTCATAGAGGCACCAGGTCACCAGTTATTCTAGTTGTTATTGTTTTTGTATGTGTGTGTGTGCAAATCCCAAGCATTTCCCACTGTGGATCCCTATTTTTCAATGTGTTTTTGATGGCAATACGAGAGAAGAGGCTATGATGCTGTATATAAACGTACATATCATATAAACGATTTGCATTTGTCTTGTAGAAAGAAGGAGCTGTTCATTATTTTTATGCAAGAGAAATGACATAACAGTTTTAAAGTCGTTGCTCTAAGCATTTAGGATAGAAGAGAATGGAGTAAAACTAAATGTTAGGAAATATGATAATGACAACTGGAGCAAGGACTTTTGATTCTTATGGAAGGCAGGCAATGAATTTATAGAATAGCTTTGAAGGTGTTATTTCAAAATATTTGGGCATCTATTGGAATTAGGAAGATCGAGCAGCAGAACATTTTTTTTTTCACATCTGCTTGGTTATGCATATGTAGTTTAATCCACTTGGGAAACTCTTAACATCTAAGTTGGATCTCCTCTCTGAAGATGCTGATGACCACTTGGCTTTCAATAACAAATAAATGAGCATTTCGTTGAAAACCTTTTTTCTCTAAAGCACTTTTGCTGCTTTTCTGATTACTTTAAGTGCAGGTGTTTTGATATTTTTCAACTCTTTTTTACCATAATTTTGTATGCTGTATAGGAAATAGAATACGCTCATTTTTTTTTTCATGAGTTAAACTTATTTAACTAAGCGAAAAATGTCAAGAATGAATGACTCCAAAAAATTGAATGAGTGATGATGCTATTACTTAACATTAGTAAAATAAATAAATTGTAAGAGACAGAAGTATTTAGCTCTGCATGTAATTAATTTGTTGTAATTAGGGTCAGATATGACAAAGAAAGAGGCAGTTGAAACTCATGGAGATAGAGGGTAGAATGATGGTTAATAGAGACTAGGAAGAATAATGAAGGGAAAGGGGGTGGTGGTTAATAGATGTAAAACTATAGTTAGAAAGAATAAGAGTTAGTGTTTGGTAGCACGAAAGGGCAACGGTAGTTAACAATAATTTATTGTATATTTCAAAATAACTAAAAGTATAGGATTTGAATGTTCAAAACACAAAGGAATGATAAATACTTAAGGTGATAGATGCCACAATTACCCTCATTTGATCATTACACACTGTATGCTTGTATCAGAATATCACAGGTACCCCATAAATATGTACAAGGAACAATTGTTTTAAATGAATTTGTTGTAACATTAAATATTTCAAAGGAACAGCTATGAATATCACTCGGGATATCTGAAGAGTTTTGGGACAGAAGGCATAGATTTAGAAAGCACCAATTCCAAGATAATTCTTAATGCATAAGGATTCAATGTGGTAACAAAAGAACACATAAACATAGCAGAGGAGCTTTGGTCAGAACCTGTGCGAAAACAATACAATGAAATAGTTACAAGAGAAGACTAGATACTTAAAATGATAGATAGCAGTGACCAAAGACAAAGGAAGAAAATCAAAAAGAATGCTGTCATGAAAGATAAAATATTTTAAAGAGATTGAAAAAACTCAGTCTTAGGGAGCAAAAATAAAAATATTTACTTATCAAAAATCTGAGGGAGACACAAAAAAGTAGGGAATAAAGCAAGAAAAAAATAAAGCACAACAAAATTACCTAAATTTTTTAAATGGTGATAGTTAATTAGGAGGCAATAATTATTCCAATTAGGTGGGTCATAGAAGGCATGTTCAAAGATGTGTTATCAGGATTATTGTTATCAATGTTGTGCAGGTAAAGCTGGAGATCTGAAGAAGTGAGAGCCCCATAAGAAAACATTACAGAATTCATTTAGGTAACCATAGGTTGTTCAGAGTAAATGGATCATAGAATCTAGGAAAGGGAGCTGGGTAGAGGTGAGACTAAACAAATTAAAGAGAAGTCATACGATGGTCATCCCTCTATTCTAGGCTAAGGAAGTTTGGTTTTGTCCTAACCGTTATAAGGAAACATGGACAGACTTTAGGCAGAAAAATTTACATGGTCAGATTTTCATTTTATATACTCCCGTATGTTGTAAATATGAGAGTTGAAAATATTGCAAGCAGGAAACATCTTTAGGAGGCTGGCCTTTCTTTTAAAGTCTCAAATTAAGAGATTCTGCACTAACATTGTCAGCATGTGGAAACAAGGCAAGTCTGTGAAATTGCAGAAGAGAGGGCAAATGGAAGATTTTAGGGAGTTGTATAGAGTCTCTAGCAAGTCTCAATATGTCAGAGCTCTAGGATTTTGAGCAAAACTGTGAATTTTATGCAAATAACTATTCTATTTTTAAGAAAAATCTTTTGGCTTGTCATTGAGCCCGGGAAGGAATCTAAAATTCTGCAAACTGGACTGCTCTTTATGAACTGGGTGTTATCTGATATAGAAAGTCATAAATATGTGATGTGCCACAGCATTCCATCATTAAATGGAAGCAATATGTACAGATTGTCCTCACTTTGTATGGCTTCAATATGCACAAATTTCAGTCACCACGGTTTAGTTAAACACCAGTCACCTAACAACACTGTTCAAATTCCAAGCACTATGGCATATTAACTTTGAGTAATTGTATGACATATAATCTTCACTGCTAGTTATTCAATCCACAAATAACTATGTAAATAAGAGATGGGCATTATGATCAGTGACCAGTTATGTCATTTTTTTCAAAGTCTGTTGATGATTGGTCAATGGAACTATTATTTAGTTCAAGTTCAGACAGGAAAGAAAATAGTTACATTGCCTCTTTACCTCTCAGTGATAGACCTATTTGGATATTAACAACAATTGATAATTAAGAGGGAATTGGCCAGCTTAGATGAAAGTGTAACAAAGGAATAAAAAGTGATATCCCTGGAAAATTGAATAAGACATCAGTAGAGCTAAAGAAGAAATATCTGAATATTGACACTACTGCCATTGGAAAGACCCTGAATATATGGAAAAAGGAATACAACAAAAGTGAATTAATTTATGCAAAAAGAAACGTGATGAAAAGTATGATGATATCCCTGGGGAAGTTTCACATTAAAAGAACTTTCAGAGGTATTCCATGACATTGAAAGTGTATAAAGCAAAATTCTGTAAGCTGAGACATACTCAAAAAGGAGTATGACAATTTACCAAGACATAGATAAGATGACCACTTTATCTCTAAATTATGCAATGAGAGGAAGGCAAGCACTGTTCAAACTGCTCTTTATGAGATTTTACAAAGAAATAAAACACTGTAATTCTCAATGTATTGAATGTTTTAAATTATGATGTATTAAACACATTATTTTTATGATTTTTTTCAGTTCCCTATGTGTTTATAAGCAAAACTGAGACCTTTTAAATGTTCTAACAAAGAAAAAAATATGGCTTCAGAATAATCATAACTTTTTAAGCTGGTGAGATCAGCCTTTAGTCACTTTCATAGTCCTGTATAGCAAAAATCACTAATGACTCAAAGCTTCAGGAATAAAAAGTCTGTGACTCCAACAGGTAATTAACCCCAAACAGCTCAAATACTGACTGAGGAAAGCAGTCACGTGGAATATCCAGTGGAAGAATGAAGCCTCAAACAACTACAGTCCGTTCAGAAATGAGCTGAAGCAACAGACACATATAGATAAACCATTAAAACCTTTCACCCTCCACTCCCTCACTTTATTTCCATAGAATCAATGTTGATGTTATCTTTAAAAATTTGCATTACAAAATATTCAGGTTGAGATTGTAAGTGAACTCAAAGGGGAATTAACATGGTCAGAGTTAATATAGAGGCTAATGACACTATGCCTATCTGCTTTGGAAGAGGGAGATAGTGTCTTATGCAAACTATAGTTGCATCATTTTAAATGGAAACATGATATCTTATTATTGCATACAATCTAGAATATAAGGAGAAACAAGTGGTGTGATTGGAAGAAGAGACATGAATAAGTGATGAGTAATATTGAGTGATTGTGTGGGTCATATGCCTTTTTGCTCCCAACTCTTTGATCTTGGGCATTTTATAAAATGATCTGCCTGGGGTAGAATTGGAGAGTAGTATTTTACCCTGAATGACTTTATATTCTTTTTTTTTTTCCCCCTAAACTTTTCCAAGCAACCTGGATTCTACTTTCCATACTTATCCCAAGCACTAGGGCTCTTTTCTGTTTGTAAGGGTCTGGGATCACACAAATTACATTTTTCAAGCTTTTTGCCAACTGATTTCTGGTTGTGAACTGACAATGGGAGACACTAGTAGGAGATCTGAATATGTACAAAGTAGAAGAGAAGTGACTCTTTTCTGGGTTTTGGAGGAGACTATGATATCTGTAGTCAAGGCTTCAAAGTTTCTATTAAGGCACAGGCAGCAACAGAACTGACATGGAGCACAGATTTCCACAGAGAAAACCTGAGTTGCACCATGTACCTGGACTCTGTAATTGTATTACTCTTTGTGCTTTTGCATTATTGATCCAAACAACATCTCATCCCTTCTTTTTCCTACACTTTTTTTGAATATTTTCTATTCACATTTTTTACTTGAAAATTTATACTGTGTTCTACTTTCTGATCAGATAGGACTAGTGATTCAATATTGGGCTTTGGGAATTGGAAGGAGTCGATGATTACAAAACTCTCCTACCTTAACAAGTATCTAGATGCTAAAGCATAGGTTTATAAGTGGTAATAATGTGTAATTAATATGTCAAATGTTGTCAATATTTCAAGCAGAATGAAGACTGCAGAGGAAACATTGAATTTGTAATTAGGTGCCCAGATTCAGTATATTTACCAAAATACCCTTATGGTTAGTTTAGCGTTCTTATTATCTTAAGAGCGAATTGGATATTGAATTAGGATTTCCTTTATTTATAAAAACAAATGCAGGTAATATATTTTTAAAACCTAAACTTTAGTAGAAAAATAAGTGGTAGACCACTCTTTCAAAATGATATGATGAAGGCAAGAGATTTATAGGATAGTATCATAAAAGGTGACAGAGTTTTTTTTTTTATGATAGGAGATGTGGGAAAATATGTCATATTTTAAAGCAGAAGAAAGAGAATACACAAGAGGGAGAGAATTAAAATGCCAGCAGAAGAGCAGGGAGATTAATAGCCAGTTTCTAAAGGAGAACTGAATCAACCACAAAGATGGAGTCACTAACCCTGTCAAAGCGGAGTCACTCATTTCCAGGAGACTTTATTAAAGAAGGGAAGCAGAGGTAAGATGCTGCTATGGGAATGGGGATGGACTAAGAAATTCATGCAAGATGAATTTAATATCCACACAACCAACCTTTTACATACAAAATACATCTAAAACTAATTCTCAGTGAACAGCAAGAACAAAGTAACTTGAGTTTGGCAAAGCAAACAAGAGAATAAAATTGGGAAAAAGAAACAAATATAATGATGGTAAGAAAATAGAAGCATCTAGGCCCATTAAATTAATCAGCTTTTATAACTAGTCATAGGTAAATCCGGAATCTGGTTTACATTAATTGGGGGTCGTGCTTATATCTGGACCTATGTATAACATTATATGTAATCTATAGTATCATTTAACTATTCCACCCTAAGTTAGTAGTGTTTTTAAATAGACAGAGTATAAACAGTTAAATATATATTGCTGTGTATAAACTTTTTCCAAATAGCATTTTTAATCCGTACTTCTCATAAATAAATTATAAGCTATATAATTGTATCCGTATTAGAGATATTTTGTTATGACATGATGGCACTAGATTGGTAATCCATAGATTTGAAATATTGTGCCTGCCTATATTTATAAAGCTTTAGACTAATCATTTATTGAATTAGGTTCCTAATGCTGTTGTAACAAATAGCCATAAATTGAATATTTTTAAATGACACAAATTTATTAATAGACATTTCTAGAGTTCAGAAATCTGAAGTGGATTTGACAATGCTGAAAACCAGCATATTTCCAGGGCTAATCTCCTTCTGGAAGCTCTAGAAGAGAAGTCATTCTCTTGCATTTTCTAACTTCTCTATGTTGCCCGAATTTTGTGTCTGTAAGCCCCTTTTCCATTTCCAAAGCCAGCATTGGCCAGTCAAATCTTTTTCACACTGCACTACTCCAACATAGATTCTTTTGCTCTGTTTTTCACTTATAAATACCCTTTTGATTACATTGGGTCCACCTGGGTAATCAAGGATAATTTCTCCATCTTAAGATTCTTTATGTAATCATATCTGCAAAGTCTCCTTGGCCAGGTAAGATTACATTTTCACAGGTTACAGGAATTAGGTTAAGAACAACTTTGGTAGGGATGGGTGAAGTTCGGGGCATTAGCATGTCTACAACATTTGATGCTTTCTGTGTATCATTTTTTCTCATCTGCAGAATAATAAACTTTTGAAGGCATTTGAAAAGACATTGAGAAAAATGCCGCATATACACACACTTGTGTGTTTGTGTGTATAAATGAGAGAGAGAGGATAAAATGCAATCAGGTATGAGAACATTGTTTAAAGTTAAAGCGTTCTAAATCTCTAAGTTCTTATTACATAAATTTTCTTGGCCTTTCTGGACCAAATCACTACTTACACTAATAATAAGACAAACCTGGGCATAGCTTTTAAGAACATAAGTGTAAGAAAATATGGGAAAAACACAAGATACAATGATCTCTAGACCATGAGTAATAATGTAACTTTCTCCATGATGTATATATTCTCTGAGAACATTTGAGGTTATGAGTCATATTGTTTAATTTGAATCTGCTATTCAAAGGAAGTGCAATATAACTAAGAAAGAATTTACTATTAGAGGACACAGAGGATTTTACTTTTCCCTCTTTATCTCCCCTCCCCTCCTTAAATGCTTCTAGGAAAGGAAAAACTTTTACTGTCTTTAAAGAGTCCACTTGAAAACAGTCCCTACCACAGTACATGAAGAGTTTCCAATACTACTGAAGTGTTTAGAAATTTGAAATGTTTGATGACGACCTCAAAGAAGAAAAAATGTTTTTTCTTCTGAAAATATTATTTCCTCAACTGATAGCCAACTCTGAAGTTTTCTTCAGCTGCCTAGCTACCAGCTTTGAACTCTTTTCCCATTTAATACTACTCCACTAGTACTACTACTACTGCTAATACTAGAGATCTGTTATGCTCCAATTATAGTTTAATTAAATATTTAATTATTTGTCTTAAAAAATAAAAGGAGGAAAGAAATTTTAAAATCTATTTTTCATTTAATATATTTAAGGTGTATAACGTGATGTTTATCTATACATATACATAATAAAATAGTTACTACAAATGAGTAAATTAACATATCTATCACTTTCCATAGTTGTGTGTGTATGTATGTGTGAAAAGCTCCTAAAGTCTAATCTTTTTGCACATTTTCAATATACAATAGAATATTAATTATAGTCCTTCTGCTGTGTATGATTTTTAGGCATATTTATATTTAGATTTTAGGCATATTCATCATACATAATGGCAAGTTTCCACCCTTTAACTTACATCTCAGCATTTTCTCCCCTCCCTGCCCCCGGTAACTACCTTTCTACTCTCTCTTTCTGTGTATTGGACTTTTTCTAGATTCCACATATGGAAGTGAAATAATGCAGTATTTTTCCTACTGTGTCTGGCTTATTTCACTCGGCATAATGTCCTTCACTTTCATCCATGCTGTTGTAAATGGCAGTATTTCCTTCCTTATAAAGGCTGAATAATATTCCATTGTGTTATATTTACCACAGTTTCTTTATTCATTCACCTGTGGACTGACAATTGTGTTGTTTCCATATTGTGCCTATTGTGAGTAATGCTGCAATGAATGTGGGAGTGCAAATAGCTCTACGAGCTGCTGATTTCATTTCCTTTGGCTATATATCTGCAAGTAAAGTTTCTGTATCATGTGGGAGTTCATTTTTCAGGTTTTAGAAAATTCTATACTGTTTTATATAATAAATTTACATTTCCACCATGTGAATCAATGGCTCATTTGATTTTCATTTGTATATTTTGACATTGTGATGTTGAGCACGTTTTCATATACCTGTTGACTAGTTACATGTTGTCTTCAAAAAACCTCAATTCAGGTTTGTTGCACAATTTTTAATCAATTTATTTATATTTTTGCTACAGAGATGGTTTGTGTTTAATATCCTTATATATTTTGGATATTAACCCCTATCAGCTGTATGGTTCACAAATATTTTCTCCCATTTCATAGGATACATTTTCATTTTGTTGGTTGTTTTGCTATGTAGAAGCTTTTTAGTTGGATATAGTTCAATTTGTTTAATTTTGCTTTTGTTTCAAGTGTTTTTTGTATGAAATACAAAAAAAAAAAAAAAAAAAAAAAATTGCCAAGGCCAATGTCAAGGAGGTTTAACCTTATGTATTCTCCTAAGAGTTTTATGGTTTCAGGTCTATGCTTAGGTCTTTAACCCATGTTAGGTTGGTTTTTGTGTATAGTGTAAAAGAAGAGTCCCATTTCATTCTTTTGCATGTGGTTACATAGTTTTTCTAACACCATTTATTGGAGAGACCATCTTATCCTCATTGTCTCTTTTTGGTATTTCTTTCAAAAATTAGTTGACGGTATGTGCTTTTGTTTATTTCTGGGTGATCTATGCTGTTCCATTGCTATATGTGTCTATTTTTATGCCAATATCAAGTTGTTTTGGTTATTATAAGTTTATAGTATAATTTGAATTCAGTAACTGTGATGTTTTCACCTTCTATTTGTCTTTCTCAAGATTATTTCAGCCATTTGGAGTCATATGTGGTTATATACAAATTTTAGGATTATTTTTTCTATTTCTGAGAAAAAATACCTTGGGCGTTCTTACAGAGTTCATTGAATCTGTTGACAACTTTGGGTAGTGTGGACATTTTAACAATATTAATTATTTCAATCAATCCATGGACATGGAATATCCTTTTATATATTTGTGTCTTCTTCAATTTATTTTATCAATGTTTAATACTTTTCAGTCTACAGATTTTTTATCTCCTTAGTTAAATTTATTTCTAAGGATTTTTATTTTTGTTGTTATTGTAAATGTGATTGCTTTCTTGGTTTGTTTTTTCAGAGTAATTGTTAGTGTATAGAAACACTACTGAGTATTGTATTTTGATTTTGTACCATCTCCAACTTTATTGTTTATTAGTTCTAACACTTTTTTTGGTGGAGTTGTTAGAGTTTTCTATATATTAGATCATGTCGTCAGCAGAGAGACTTTAATATCTTCCTTCCTCATCTGGATGCCTTTTATTTCTTTCTCTTGCTTCACTGATCTGGCTAAAACTTCCAGCACTATGCTGAGTAGAAACAGCTAGAGAAAATAGAAATAGATAATAAAAAACAATCAAAGTTGTTTTCCAATGAGATCTTAGAGATAAAGCTATTGGTTTTTTTTGTTGTTGTTGTTACTGTTGATTATATTAGTTGTAGGGTTTTCATAAATGGCCTTTAATATATTGAGGAAATTTCTTTCTATACATGTTTGAGAGTTTTTATCATGAAGTTGAACTTTATTAAATGCTTTTTCTGCATCTATTAAGATTATCACATGGTTTTCATCTTTCAGTCTGTTAATGTGGTTTATCACATTATTTTGGCAGGTATGTTAAACCAACTTTGCATCCCAGGGATAAATCCCACTTGGTCATAAAACTCACTCTAGTATTTCTTATAAGGCAGATCTAACAACGATAAACTCTGTCAGCTTTTGTTTATCTGAAAAAATCTTTTGCTCCCCTTAATTTCCAAAGAACAGGACTTCTGAGTATAGTCTTCTCTATTGGCATTTCTTTCTCTTTCAGCACTTTGAATATATTATTCCACTCCCTTTTGATCTGCAAGGTTTCTGCCAAAAAAATCTGCTGACAGTCTAATAGGGGCTTCTTTATCTGTAACAAGTCATTTTTCTCTTCCTACTTTCAAAATACATACTTTGTCTTTAACTTTTGACAATTTGATTATAATGTGTCTCAATGTGGATCTCACTGGATTCATCTCATTTGATATCCTCTGGGCTTCCTGGATTTTGTTTTATACTTCCTGCCCTGAGATTGAGAGTTGTCAGCCATTATTTTTTAAAACAAGCTTTCTGTCCATTTTTCCCTTTTTTCTCCTTCGATTACCTTGGTAATGCATACATTGTTACCTTGACTGTATACTGCAAATATCCCTTAATTATCTTCACTATTTTTAATTCTTTTTTAAAATTTTGCTCCTCAGATTAGATTATTTCCAATGAATTTCTCTTTGAGTTTACTGGTGTTTCTTCTGCTTTATCTAGTTTGCTGTTGAACCGTTGATGAATTTTGCAGTTCAGTTACTGTCGTCTTCAGCTCTATTATTTTGATTGGTCCAGTTTAGTATTTCTTTATGTTTGATAAAATTATCATCAGTTTGTTTATGCTTTTTTTTCTGGACCTCAGTCAGTATCTTTATGACTATTTTTTGTATTACCTGTTGGGTAAGTCACATATGTTTATTTCACTAGATTTGGTTTCTGGGGATTTATCTTGTTCTTTTATTTGGAAAATATTTCCCTGTTTCTTCATTTTGGTTGACTCTCCATGTTGGTTTACACATGTTAGATAATCACTTCTCCCAGTTTTGTCAGTTTGGCATCATGTAAGAAATAGACTTCACTAATCATCCTTGCAAGAGATCCTAGGTTACTTTCAAATTTTTGTGCTAGTTCAAATCATTGCAATTTTTCTTAGTTGCCCCAGGAGATTAGAATGTGGCAAGTCCTATCAGTGTGTGGAGACAAGCATGATAGAATCCAGTCCCTTGAGATGCAGCTGGATAAACTGGAGTGCTTTGTGTGCTCTAGTTCCTTCTATCTTCAGGAAAAAGATAACCGACAGTTAGAGTTTAATTATAACTCACTCTGCACTAACCCAGAGAGATAATCTGAAGCAAATGCCTGTTTTCTCATTCACACGACACACTCTGGACCTGGGGAGAATAGCTATTGCAAGTGCACCCAAACCGTGCCTTTGTCTCTGTGACCTAGGAAAACTCAGGAACATAGAGCTACATCAACTCTCAGAGCTAGCTGATTCATGAGCCAGGCTTTAGCATGGGATCTGCAAAAGTTGCAAGTCTCAGTGTGTGCATACTCTTTCCAAAGAAAATCTGCAGCCCTTGATTTTTTGCTACAGCAAACCTGGGAAGAAGGTGAGGGAAGTAGCCACACTCTCATTCAGATGTATGGAGGTCTATTGTTTATCTGCCCCATTGGCTCTCAGATGTAAGCTAGCCAGAAGTTCAACCTAGGGGCAGCAGCTGGAACAGTGTGCAAGTAAAGGGAAATTGGGATCTGGGCATTCTCTCTGGACTGATCCTGAGGGAAAGAGCTGCTAGAAGAGAAGTGTTAATATACCCATTCAAAACCACCTCCTCGTTCCCTGAGGATCGAGGAAACTCACAATGCCATGTCCATTCCACTTCTAGAGATGGGTGATTTAAGAGTCAGATCCCCTGGTAAAATCCATAAAAGTTGGGGTTCTACATGTGCGGCCAAAACTCTTCACTCTTTAAGGAGAAGCTGGGAGTTGAGGATTCTTTTCCAATTGCAAGGTGCTGAGTCTGAGGTGGGTTTTGTATGCAAGCGTTTATCAGCTTTTTCTATCTTTTGCTGTGAATATTTTATCAGCTGTACTGTGTGTAGGACTCTCTCAAACTAGTCTGTGGCTTTTTCTCAGAGGGAATTGATCTGTGTGTAGATGTTTATTTACTGAGTCTGTGGGAGGAGGGAGAGTCAGGAGCCTCCTATTCTGCCATCTTACTGACATCACACTCCAACCCCTAACCTGAGAGGCACTATTATTTACATGCTAAAGAAGAAGAAATTAAAGTCCAAGAGATAAGGAAATTTGCCCAAAATTGCATACAAGTAAGTGACATAGTCAGAATTGTAACACTTGTAGTCTGGCTTCAGAGCCTTATTCTTAACAGCCTTTTTATTGTTACATGAATAGCAAGGTTAACGACGACCACACAGCATCCAATCTTAATTTTGATTTATGATTCTTATCAGATAACTCCATTACCCTATCTTGACAGCTAAATGAAGAGTGTATGGAATATTAAACATCGCTCTTTTGCATATTAGTAATACACTAAAGGATATAATTTGACTGCAAAATCTCTGGTCTTCCTCAATTGTTTAAATGACTTCAGAATAAACCAAGTACATATTGACTCACTGGAAGAGATCAATAGTAACTGTACAGTGGAGATTACACCATTAAACAGCCCATGTTACATCAATATCTGCAGAAAGAGTTAGACAATGCTGTACACTATCTCAGACTGTTCTTTTGTGATCCTAGAACTGCTCTGTAACTAAATCAGCTGGGAACATGGAGTTAGCAGAGCTGGTAAACAGTGAACACAGACTATGTCAGCAGAAGACTTCATGTCATGAGTTAATGACACAATACAATTAGGAAAATAAATATCAGCGCTAAAATACAAACTCCATGAAATTGGATTAGAAAATAAAATCCAAATAGATGCTTTGTCTGGGTACATTTGGATAATTGAACACACATGTTTATTTCTAACAGCTCTTAAAGACTTGCAGAAAGATAATTAAGGAAAATTATTTAAACACACAGGTTCAGTGAGAATAGAAGGTGAGATGACCGGAGATGAATAATACCAATGATATTTAAGGAAGGAAAGCAACAAACCATCAGTACCTGGCTTAGCAGAGCAGAGAAGCTAAAATGTAAGTGTTAATGTTGGGAGTGGTGGGAATCTTGCACAAAATTCAAGTTGCATAATCTCAGGAATACGTAACAATTGCAGTCACCAACTTCTCAAAGTGGGGCTGAGGGTGTGGAAATAAAGAAGATAAATTAGTTATATATCTTTATAAACAGCTAAGACACCACCATTTTCTCTCTCTCTCCCATAATGAAGTGGTATTTGCTCCATCTGCAGCCTATAATATATAAATTTTATAGAAAACTTGAGACAGAGAGATTAGAATCATAGGTATATTAGAAGACAGAAGTAAAGCAATATGATAAAAAGAGAGATAAAATGAAAGCTGCATAATGAAAAGGGAGATCTCTTTATTTCCTTGCCCACTACGCTCCAAAAGTATTGTTAGCTAGACTAATAAACTTCAGGCAGAAGACCGAACAATTGTTTTACTAGGAAAATTGATTAGCCAAGGAAAAAAATCTCTAGAAATAAGGACCTGGAGGCAGACAGGGTGTGATGAGGGAGGGCTGAGTGCCAATGAAATGGTAGGATTGCTAGACACTAGGTGTGGTGAAGAACGAAGAGTAAAAATTTTTGCATGTCCATGATGTGCTTCCTTAAATATTGGCAAAATTCTGAGCATTCAGATATTCTTAGGAAAACAATCTAATGTGGAAGTCTTAGACCAAAGCTTATATTATGCAAGTCTTAACAGAATAATACAGTTTTATGTGTCTGTCAGCTTTTAAATATATTCTTAAACAGACAACAAATATATATTTGTGTATATTTATATTGATATATAATATATATCATATACAGCAAGAATAACCTCTGTATTAGTCAGGGCTCTCTAGAGGGAGAGAACTAATAGGATAGATGTGTATATAAAGGGAGTTTATTAAGGAGTATTAACTCACACGATCACAAGATCTCACAATAGGTCATCTGCAAGCTGAGGAGCAAGGAAGCCTGTCCATGACCCAAAGCCGAAGAACTTGGAGTCTGATGTTCAAGGGCAAAAAGTATCCAGCAGGGGAGAAAGATGTAGGCTGGGAGGCTAAGCCAGTCTCCTCTTTGCATGTTCTTCTGCCTGCTTTATATTCTGGCCACACTGGTTAGATTGTGCCTACCCCTATTAAGGGTGGTTCTGCCTTTCCGAGTCCACTGACTCAAATGTTAATCTCCTTTGGCAACACCCTCAGAGACACAGCCAGGAACAATGCTATGTATCCTTCAATCCAATCAAGTTGACACACAGTATTAACCATCACCATTCCAGACCTTGTCAATTTGAACCCATACACATCTCCTGAAATCATATATAATCTTCAAAGAAAGATAATAATAAGGTCATAATTATACCTAACATAATACAACTATCCTTCGTACAAATGGAAACACACCAATTACCAACCCAAGTGCTATTACATAAAGTTGACAACATTTAAATGCTGATATGAAGTCAATAAATCTTATGTCACATGATAAACGAAAAAAATGAACATATTTTCTTAGTACAAATGTATACATACACAAACATGTTTTTAACAAAAGGAGGAGGAAATACTTATGGCAATTACAGTCCTTATTTCTGTAGCTGGTCTCATGGATTATAGCTGGTATTGATGACTACCTTCTTCGACTACCCGTTCTGTATTCCCTTTGCCTTTAGCAAGCACCTCAGCAGGTCGTGTTTTTTTGCTTTTGTTTTTTTTGTTGTTGTTGTTGTTTCCCCCCCCCCCCCCCCGGTGGAGTGACCCAAACTTTTATTCCTGAAAGGTCCGAGCCATTTGTAGTCTTGCCTGGATTGGGCTGTTGTGGTTTCCCAATGACCTTAATCACAGGGTGTAGTAATACTAAGAGACTCCCTAATGAATCTCCTGTATTCCATACATACTCTTCCTTACCTCTGATGTCGAATAGCAGACTGATTTCATCTTTTTTTTTTTTTTTTTTTTTTTTAATAGAGTCTTGCTCTGTCACCCAGGCTGGAGTGCAGTAGCACAATCTTGACTCACTGCAACCCCTGCTTCCTGGGTTCAAGAGAACTTGTGACTCAGCCTCCCAAGTAGCTGGAATTATGGGCCCCCACCACCATGCCCAGCTAATTTTTTTGTATTTTTAGTAGAGACAGGGTTTCCCCATGTTGGCGAGGCTAGCCTCGAACTCCTGACCTCAGGGGAGCTGACCGCCTTAGCCTCCAAAAATGTTGGGATTACAGGTGTGAGCCACTGTGCCAGTCTCTGATTTCATCTTGACAGTCTGTATTAATCACCCTAGCCAACACTGTAACTCCTTTCTTAGCCTGTTGGCTTAAAGTTAGGAGGAGTCCAAAGTGTCCAGGTTATATTCTTAATTTCCAGTTTAATGGAATCGTTGTTGCACCTCCTGGTGGCAGGGTTCCTCCCTATGGAATTAAGATCTCTAGGCCAGTTCCATTTCCACCCCTTCATACCTGGACCCATGAATCCTGGCCATGGAAGAAAGAGAACTATGTATTGGATGCTGGTTCAGAGCATACACGGCCTTCTGAAAAACTTTACCCCAGCCCTGCAAATTATTGTCACATAGTTGGTGTTGTAATTTTGACTTCAAAAGGCCATTCCACCATTCAGCAATTCATCAATCCATTCAGCACCATTAATCAATCCAGCTCCTTCAGGATGATGGGGAACATGGTAAACCCAGTGAATTCCATAAGCACGAGCCCACTGCTAAACTTCTTTAGCCATAAAGGGAGTGGCTTGGTCAGAGGCAATACTGCATGAAATACCATGACAGCAGACGAGGCATTCCATGAGTCCACTGATAGAAGTCTTTGCAGAAGCATTGCAGGCAGAATAGGTGAACTGATATCCCAAATAATTGTGTATCAATGAGGACAAAGTGCTGCCTTTTCCATGTTGGAAGAGGTCCAATATAATCAACCTGCCACCAGGTAGCTGGCTGATCACTCTGAGGAATGATGCCATATCAAGGCCTCATTGTTGGTCTCTGCCACTGGCAAATTGCACACACTCACCAGTGACCATAGCCAAGTAAGCCTTGTTGAGTGGAAGACCATGTTGCAGAGCCCATGCATAACTTCCATCCCTGCCACCATGGCCACGTTGTTCATGGGCCCATTGGGCGATGACAGGGGTGGCTGGGGAAAGAGGTTGAGTGGTGTTCACAGAACAGGTCATCCTATCCATTTGATTATTAAAATCCTCCTCTTCTGAGGTCACCTATTGGTGATCACTCAAATGGGATACAAATATCTTCACAGTTTTTGACCACTCAGAGAGGTCCATCCACATACCTATTCCCCAAATTTCTTTGTCAACAACTTTTCAATCATGCTTCTTCCAAGTCCCTGACCATCCAGCCAAACCATTAATTGGCTATAGCCCATGAATCAGTATATTATCGCACATCTGACCATTTCTTCTTCCATGCAAAGTACACAACCAGGTGCACTGCTCCAAGTTCTGCCCAAGGGCAAGATTTCCCTTCACCACTGTCCTTCAGGGATATCCTAGAAAGGGGCTACAGTGCTGCAGCTGTCCACTTTCGGGGTGGGGAAGTGCCTGCATATCATGCAGAACCATCTGTGAACCAGGCCCTAGCCTTCTCTTCTTCTGTCAACTGATCATAGGAAACTCCCCATGAGGCCATCAGTGCAGGCTTGGGGAGAGAAGGCAGGATGGCAGGAGTGGAGACCATGGGCATTTGGGTCACTTCATCATGTAACTTACTTGTGCCTTCGGGACCTGCTTGAGCTCGATCATGCATATACCACTTCCATTTGATGATGGAATGCTGAGGTGCACACCCTACTTTATGGCTAGATGGGTCAGAAAGCACCCAGTTTGTGATAGGCAGTTCAGGTCTCATGGTGACTTGATGACCATAGTTAAACATTCAGTTTCCACCAAAACCCAGTAATAGGCTAAAAGCTGTCTATCAAAGGAGAATAGTTATCTGCAGAAGATGGCAAGTCCTTGCTCCAAAATCCTAGAGGCCTCCACTATAATTCACCTATGGTGGCCTGCCAAAGGCTCCAAACAACATCTCCATCTACCACTGATACTTCAAGCACCATTGTATATGCTGGGTCATATGACCCAAGTGGAAGATCACCTTGCACAGCAGCCTAGACCTGTTGCAGAGCTTTTCCTATTCTGGACCCCACTCAAAACTGGCAGCCTTTTGGGTCACTAGATAAATGGGCCGGAGTAACATACCCAAATGAGGAATGCGTTGTCTCCAAAATCCGAGTAGGGCCACTAGGCATCGTGCTTCTTTCTTGGTTGTAGGAGGGGCCAAATACAGCAACTTATCTTTCACCTTAGAAGTAATATCTCAACAGGCCCCACACCACTGGAACCCTGGAAATTTACTGAGTTAGAAGTTCCCGGAATTTTAGTCAAATTTATTTCCCATCCTCTGGCACACAAATGTCTCACCAATAAGTCCAGTGTGTTTGCTACTTCTCAGTCACTGGATTCAATCTGTATAATGTCATAAATATAATGGACTAGTGTGATATCTTGTGGAAGGGAAAAGTAATCAGGTCTCTCTGAAAAAGATTATGACACAAGGCTGGAGAGATAATATACCCCTGAGGTAGGACCGTAAAGGTATATTGCTGGCCTTGCCAGCTGAAGACAAATTGCTTCTGTTGAGCCTTATGGACAGGAATGGAGAAAACAGACTTTGCCAAATCAATGGCTGTATACTAGGTACCAGGAGATGTATTAATGTGCAATGAAACCACATTTGGTACAGCAGCTGTAATTGGAGTCACCACTTGGTTAAGCTTAGGATAATCCACTGTCATTCTTCAAGATCCATCTGTCTTCTGCATAGGCCAAATAGGAGAGTTGAATTGGGATGTGGTGGGAATAACCACTACTGCATCTTTCAATTCCTTTATGGTCGCACTAATCTCTACAAACCCTCCAGGGATATGATATTGTTTTTGAGTCACTATTTTTCTAGGTACAGACAACTCTAATGGCTTCCATTTGGCCTTTCCCACCATAGCAGTCCTCGCCCTACCAGTGAGGGAGTCAATTAGGGGTTCTGCCAGCTGCTTAGTATGTCTATGCCAATTATGAATTATGGCACTTGGGAAGTGACCACAGGATGAGTCTAGGAACCCACTGGACCCACTGTAAGTCAGACCTAAGCTAAGACTCCATTAATTACCTGACCTCCATGAGCCCCTATTTTAACTGAAGGATCACAATGACATTTTGGGTCCCCTGGAATCAACATCAGCTCAGAGCCAGTGTCCAGTAGTCCCTGAAATGTCTGATCATTTCCCTGTGCCTATTGAAGTCATGCTGGCAAAAGGCCATAGGTCTCCTTGGGGAAAGATGAGAGAAAGAAAAACAGCATAAATTGTCAGTAGTGTAGTGAGGTTCTTTCTCAAAGGGATGCTGACCCCCCTTCATTCAAGGGAGTCTGGGTCTGTAAACTGGTTCAGATCTGGAAATTGATGAGGGGCCATGATTCTCTGTTATTATAAATCAAATTAGTCTTTTGTGCACTCCACCTGGAAGTTTTCTGCTTATATAAATTAAATAAGAATGCAGTAGGCTCCCTATCAATTTAATCACGGTGCTTATAGGAGCACCGTGATTAATTAGCCAGTGCCAGAGTTCTGCAGGAGTCAGGCTTTTCTGATTGCTGCTTGGTCTCTGTTGTCCATTATGGTAGCTATGACCACATTGCCTTTGATGGGTGAGTGCCACCACTTGGCCCCTGCCACCTTGGGGCCCAATTATTCCCATTGCATTTAAATTGTGTAGTTGAGTAACTGCAGTTTTTACTGTAAGATCTGGCATGCGGAAAAGAGGAATCTCAGAGCTCTTCAAGGATGCAGGTGCTGCCTCACAAATATGGTTTCCAGAGTACTGACCAAGGGTATATCTTCTGGACTCTCCCAGCTGGGATGAGTAGGTCTAAAGTGACTGATCCACTCCAGCATCCCAATCTCCCTAAGCCTTTGGGTTTCTTTTTCTACATTAAACCAAGGGGAATCAGGCATTTCCAGCTTGCTCACAGTGGGCCATCTTTTAATTAATATTTAAGCTAACCAACCAAATACACTATTAGAACCTTTTTTAACTCCCCAAGCTGCAACATTAAATGGAGTATCTGTGTTTAGTGGCCCCAAGTCAATAGATTCAGCTTTATCCAATTCCATGTTCCTTCAACCATTATCCCACACCCTTAATATACTTTCTCATGCCTGTTTTCCAGATTTCTGCTTATATAAATTAGAAAACTCAAGCAGTTCTTTTGGAGTGTAGCACACCTCCTTGTGGGTCAAACTCTGAACCTCATCTCTAGAGTCTTGCTGAGACTTTAGTTATAGTTCTAGAAGCAAGCCGGGTTGTTGGGGTGGGCCCTGAGGAGAATCAACATTGTCTTGCCTGGCAACTGCCTCAGGAAAAGCCATCACTGTTGACTGAGGCAGCACAGGGTTTATCTTCTCAGATAAATATAGAGCGACTGATGGCAGCATGGGTCCGGGAGGAGATGTTGCCACTACTGGGAATGTGCAAGTTGTTTCTTCTGGCAAAAAAAAAAAAAAAAAAAAAAAAAAAAAAAAGGTTCATAAGAGTTTACAAGCTCTGTGTCTCCAGGTTCATCAGGGTCCTCCCGCACATCCCCATTCCAAGTTGCAGGGTCCTATTCTTTTCCAATCAATGCCCTCACTTTAACAGTAGACACCTGGTGAGCCTGTGCATGCACCTTTTGTTGCAGGTCAGCCACTCTCATGATAAGAGCTTGTGTCTGTTTTTCCACAATTTCAGCTCTTTCTCTATAGGAGATAAGACTGTCACTCAGGGAAATCTTAGTAGATTAGATTAGATTAGATTAGAAGATTTCAGGCTCTATTTCTGCTTCTGAAGCAGGGAGTTAAAATCCCTGAATTCATCATTTTCTTTCATCACTTTGTCAGTGAACTTAGGAGCAACCAACCAGGTTCATTATGGTCCTTGGTTCTCCACATGTTGTCAAAGGTATTATGCATAGAGTAAAAAAACTCCTTGCTTCTCATGAGTGGTGAACCAAGAGTGTCAAATACATTTATTTTTCATAACTCTCTGAACACTTCACACCAAGGACGATCAGTGTTCTCCGTACTATTAGAAGTAGATTCCTTAGCATTTGGGGGTCTAATCATATTAAGCAGCCAACTCCAGAAACCTCAAAACCAATGAAAGGACTTTATCCTTAACATCATTTTCCACTAGCACCACTCTTGGTACCAAAATCTGTATTAGTCAGGGTTCTCTAGAGGGACAGAACTAATAAGATAGAGGTATATATAAAAGGGAGTTTATTAAGGAGTATTGACTCAAGCAATCACAAGGTCCCACAATCAGATGTCTGCAAGCTGAGTAGCAAACAAACCTGTTCAAGTTCCAAAGCTGAAGAACTTGCAGTCTAATGTACAAGGTCAGGAAGCATTCAGAATGGGAGAAAGATGTAGGCTGGCAGGCTAAGCCACGCTCATATTTTCACATACTTCACCCTGCTTTGTATTCTGGCCACATTGACAGCTGATTATATTGTGTCCACCCACATTAAAAGTGGGTCTGCTTTTCCCAGTCTACTGACTCAAATGTTAACCTGCTTTGGCAACGCCCTCACAGATACACCCAGGAACAATACTTTGCATCCTCCAATCCAATCCAGTTGACACTCAGGGTTAACCATCATGCCCTCAGAGTATTTAGATCCACAATTGAATGTATATGAAAATAGAATTTAGAAATCAAGTAATTAAAATATGGTGAATTATAAATAAAATGGAATGTTTCTTCAATTGCTAAAATATTAAATTATGTAATATAATAGAAAATATAATAAAAAGTCAAAATACAAAAAAATAGAAAAACAAAAAAATTTCAAAGGAGAGATCAAGCCAAGTATTTAACAGGTTTAACAGGTGTCTCATAATGTTTCCAAAAGAGAAGAAATAAAATAAAGAAATATTGAGGATCACTTCTTGGTCTTTTTGCTAAGATCAACTGTGGTATCTGTTTTTGTCAGTTTAATGTGTGATTCATCCCTTATCTGAGACAACATATTAAATGGACTTTTGGAACTAGGAGATGGACTAGAAAGTTGCTCCACCTACTTCATGCCTCCACACGTTGACTTGATATTGCAGTACTTCCACAAAAAAGAAAAGAAAGGAAAGATTGGGGAGAAATGTACAGTGTAAATATTTCCAGAAAATTTCTGAAATGAAGACAATTTTATTTAATGATTTGATGGTATGTTTGATATTCAGATTGACTTTGGTAATGTCAGTCTCAACTATTCAATAAAACTCTAATTTAGATATTGCTATGATAGTGTTTCGGAAATGTAAATAAAGCCCCTAATCGGTTGACATTAAGTAAGAAAGATTACGGTATTTTTTGTTATCCGGGTGGGCCTGATTGAATCAGCAAGAGAGAGAAGTAATTCCTTCAGTAGATGAGCTCATCTTTCCTATGGATTGTGAACTTAACCTATCCAGGCCCTTGAATCATAGAAATCTCTTTATATGTGTATGTAAGCATATAAATATGCATGTGCATATACACATATCTCTTTCATGCAGGTTCTCTTTGCCTTCTTGAACCACAAGTGTTATACCAATTGAATGGGCTGCTTTAGAGACTTCATTAACACAATAATGAAGGGAGCATGACGTTCAAAAATTTCAGAATACCTAAAGAATTAAAGAAAAATCAAAAAAAGAAAAAAAGAAAAGATGAGGGAAATATGTTACACATATACAAGTTCCCAGGACCCAAGTAGCATTAAAACATTCAACAATGCTAAAGTATAGTCTATGATGCAAAAGTGACTTTAATCACCTGAAGTAAAATAATTTATAAACAAAAACTGTATAGTCCATTTTATGGGTTGAAATGCATCATCCTTAAAATGTATATGTTGAAGTCCTTAGTCCTAACTCCCAGTTCTTCATGACATAATCTTTTTTGGAAATAGGGTCAACGTGCACATAATTAGCACTGGAGTTCAGAAAATGATACCCCAAAAAGAAAGCATCAGCAATAGCCCGCAGAAGCAATTTTTTTCTGTAATCTTCCCTTGTCCTCCTGTCTCTCATTTCCATTCTACCAAAAGAGTAGCCACAGAAACTAGAATTTCTGTCTCCAAGGTGGGTCATAGAAACCAGAACCTCTTTTCCCAAAAGCCAGCCATGAAACCTATAAGTAGTCTATGTAAAAACTGGCCATAAAGAAATTATCTGACCTACCTGGTTTGACTATGAGAAAGGCCCTGTCCCATACCAAGAAAAAAAGAAATGCATGCTCAGACAGGCTAAGAAAAATCTAGACAGACAAGTTTACTGGGTTTCCCCACTAAATCTATGAATCAATTAACCTATCTATTAACATTAGATAATATCCTTTGTATGTAATCATATTTCTACATGGCTGTCCAAACTTTGCTGAACACAGCATAAAAATGAACAATTTCCTCTGCATCTTCAGGTCTTTATTTTTAAGGCTACTATACATATAATGTTATTTAAATTTTTATGTCTTTTCCCATATTAATCAATCTAATTCATATCATTGTCTTTCGGTGAACCCCCAGGGACCCAAGGGTCTTGGCCACTAAATTAGTTAGGTGAGATTATAGTGAAATAGGATGGGCCTCTAGTCCAATATCATGCTCTTATAAAAAAGGGAGACTTGGACATAGACACACATATAGAGAGAACATCATAAAGAGATGAAGGCTGAGGCTAAGAGATGCTTCTATAAGCCAAGAAATACCAAAGAAGATCATCATACCACTGGAAGCTAGGCGAGAGGCATGAAGGCGTTTCTTCCTTACAGCCTCTAAGACACCTGAAGTGGAACCAGTCCCCTAGACACAATGATCTTGGATTTCTAGCCTCCAAAACTGTGTGACAATCAATTTCTGCTGTTCAAACTACTCAGTTTGAGGCAGTTTGTTAAGAAGTCCTGACAAATTCACAGTCTAATAAATTAACAAACAGAAATAAGAAAGATTGCAAACACTTCCAGAGGTGCAAAATATTTAATTTCCCTGTATCCTTCCTTCCAGAAAGCTAATGCAGAATACATTTCACATAAAAAAGAAATAAATTAACAAAGCAAAAAAAGGACTAAATACAAGATAAAGACTAAAGAATTTTCCAGAATGATATTAAAAGGAAGTGTGAGTGAGGATGCCAGCTCTGCAGCTCGCAGTGTTCTAGCCACATGTATAGGAGCCAAAGGACAGAGGACTCATAGAGGAATAGCCACATGATCAAATATGGAAGGATAGATTCCATGATGCGCTTAACATTGAGAAGAGATTTAGAATTCTGTTGAAAAATTTAGGAAAAAATGGGTACTGAAAAACTTAGGCAAGGCTGGGCATGGTGGCACATGCCTATAATCCCAGCTACTGAGAGACTGAGGGAGGAGAATCACTTTAACGCGGGAGGCGGGAGCTGCAGTGAGCTGAGATGGCGCCACTGCACTCCATCCTGGCGACAAGAGCAAGACTTTGTCTCAGAAGAAAAAAAAAAAAACTTAAGCAAATGAAAGCAAGGCAGTCATTGGGTGCAAAAACTATTAAGAAAGGATGGAAATGAAATCATACTAGAGTATGTGGCTTCTATCTGTGAACAATAAGAACATAATCATAATTATATAAAAATGATATAAACTTAACAATATGTGAGGTATAATCACATTTGATCATGTGGGGGGAAAGAAGATATGTGTGAGCCTGGGCATAAAGAAATGAAACCTAAAATATCATTATACATCATTGAGAATGGTTCAATAATTTTAGTTTATGAAATCAAAAAATGATAGAAAAATTTCAAAAATATGATGATAGATACCTGAAGAAATAATTCAATAGTGTCTGAAGCTGGGAAATATTATACCAGCATGTAGGAATATTTTAAGTATAAGCTTTGGAATAGCATTTTATTTATAAATTTTATGCCTTCATTAAACTAATGGCAAGTATTTTTCTTAATAAACTGCTTAGGACACTCTTCAAATCAGTCAAAAATGAAAAACTGTGTGATTATAACTTTGTTAAAACACTACCTTAAAAGTACATTTACTTGTAAATAAAGCAGAAATAAGATATATGAATATAAATAAACTTATATAATCTTACTCTCTGGGTAGAATTCTGTAATTCTAGAAAGGAAATGTGATAAGGAGTTCTTATGTACAATCTTCAACGCAAGATGAATTAACTGGCTGTTATATAAAGATAAAGGGGGTGTTTTGTATGCAAATTTGACTTTAGGATGATAAACAAAACGTTATGTTTCAATATTTTAATTGAGAGAATATACATATGTCACTTAAGTCACCATTTTAATGTGTACAATTCAATGGTCTTTAGTGGGTTCACAAAGTTGTCCAGATATTACCACTAATTTCAAAGCTTTTTCATCACTTCCCCCACCAAAAAAAAACCCATCCCAGTTAGCACTCGCTCCCCAGTCCTTCATCTTCCTTATGTCCCACTGGATGCTGGGAGCGAATATCAACATTCTGTCTTTAGGGATTTGCTTATCTGAACATTTCATATAAACTGCATCATGCAATATATTAACTTTGTCTCTAGATGCTTTTATTTAGCATAATAGTTTCAAGCTTCATGTATATTGTAGCATGTATCAATATCATGTTCATTTTTATGACTCAATTATATTTAATTATATAGATACCTAATTTTGGTTAGCTATTCATTAGTTGATGGACATTTGATTTTTTCCCCACTTTTTAGCTTTTATGAATAATGTAATGAACATTTGTGTATAAGTTATTGTGTATACAATATTCATTTAGTCCTTTGGAATATAAATCTAGTATCATAATTACTGGGTCATATTGTAACTGGGTCAATGATTAAGTTTTTCAGAAATTGTCAAAATGTTTTCTAAAGTATCTGTACCATTTTACATTCCCACCATCAATGTATGAGTATCCCAATTTCTCAGCATCTTTGCCAACACTTATTAATGTCTGTTCTTTTATTATATTCACCAAGTGATTTATAAAGTTGAATCTTTTGTGGTATTGATTTACTTTTCTCTAGTTACTAATGATATTGAACATATTTTTATATGCTTATTGGTCATCTGCATATCTTCTTTGGAGAAATGACTATATATTCCTTTGACCATTTTAAAAATCGGTTTATTTATATTTTTATTTTAGAGATTTTTTATTCTTGTCAATATGAAAATTAAAATCTTCCTTGGAATATGTTGATTTTTACGAAGAACTGAAATGGGACAAAAATATCTTCATAATCTATAGCTACTTGAAGAGGTCTATCCACCTATGTTTTTTTCAGATCTTCTTGTTACCAGTTTCTCAACTGCCTCTTTTAAGTTACCTGATCTTTAAACCAATCTATTAAACACTTGATATTAATGAGTATGATTTTGTACCTCTAACCATCATGCCTTTTTTCTATTTGTTTTCTATATGTAATAGGTCATTTGTTTTTTTTCCCTCTGTTCTCCCTAACTGCCCACTTTTGTGATAGATATTCTCTAGTGTGCCATTTTAATTCCATTGCCAATTATATATGTGTGTATGTGTGTGTGTGTGTGTGTGTATTCACACACACACACACGCACACACACATAATTGGTAGTTTCTAGTAGTTTCTGTCAGGATTATAATTTACGGCTGAATTGATAATGATCTAGTTTGGATTAATAGCAAATTAATTTCAATAGTATGCAAGACATTTGCCCTTACATATAACATTCTTTTCTCCCTCCTCCTTTTTGCTGATCTAGTCCTACAAATTACATCTTTATGCTTTCCATTCTCTGTTAGTTTATTTTGTGTTGCTAGAAAATAAAATCTGAGACTGGATAAATTATAAGGAAAAAAAGTTTATGTAGCTCACAGTTCTAGAGGTCGAGAAGTTCAAGGGCTTCTGGCCAGGGCTTTCATGTTGCAACAAAACATGGCTGGGAAGGTCAAAGGGGAAGTGAACACATGCGAAGAGGGAAAACCTGAAGGGTGTCCTCAGGCTTTATAACAATCCACTCTCTCAGGAACTAATCCATTACTGTGAGAACAACTGCAGTCTCATGAGAGCAAGAAGTCACTCACTACCTGGAGAACAGCACATAGCCATTCCTACGGGATACATACCTGTGACCCAAATACCTTCCTGTAGGCACCACCTGCCAGCACCACCATTTTCGGAATCAAATTTTCAACATGAACTTTTGGTCTGGACAAATAAACCATAGCCAAGCCATACCACATGCCCAAGAACACAGACTAATATTTGCTGCTTTATTCAATTGTCTCTTAAATCAAGTAGGATAAATAAGTTGTACCCAAAACATCCATTATGTTGTCTTGTATGTTCATCTGTGTTGTTATCCTTACTGGTGCTCTTCATTTCTTCATATAGATTCAAGTTACCAATCAGTTTCTTGTTATTTCAACATTTCATCCTCAGGAAATTTATCTATTTAGTATTTCTTGTAGGGATGGCTTGCTAGTTGCAAAGTTCCTCTTTTATATTGGAATATCATAATTTATTCTTAATTTTTAAAGGAAAGTTTTGCAGGGCACATAACTTCTTTAATGGTAGTGTTCTTCTTTTGGAAATTAGAATATATCAACCCACTATCAATGGTCCCTATATTTTCTGGGTCAGGATTTATAGTTTGTAAATTACAATGTTAATATTGTATTTGAATAAAAAGAGCTGGCTAAGTAGTGACTTGTTTATATGGTGAAAATCTTGAGGAATTGAAAACAGGTGTGCAGCTGAAATGATAAAATATGCTTTGGAGTTTCAAATCAGGAAAATAAATTTGCTTCCTCTTGTGTTAAGAGGATAAAGGATGTGTGTTTTGAGAGAAATGGGTAGGAAAAGAAAGAACAGTTAAATAACTATGATCTTGTTAAGTAAGTTAAGCTTGTGTGCTGTAATTGATTATAAAATAATTCAAGAAGATAAGCCAAAGGGTAACATGACAAGAACAGCTTCTTGATTTAAAAAGTATATTTTCCAAGAGGAGGATAGGTTGTATAAATAGCATCTTGAGATTCATTTTGAGTGAGTTTGAATAAATAATACATAATGAAAGTACTTATTGAGAACAGATTATACATAATATAATATAACTGTAAAAATGTCCCATGTGGTCTGGAAAAAAAAAGAATGTGAAAAAAATTACAAAACACATATATATGTATACATTAATTGTGTCTCTTTATTCTGTATTTTTGATATTTTAATATCTTGGGGACTCTGTAAGTGTGTTTTTCATATGCAAACCAACCAATCCACAGTGCATGGCCCCAACTACCTCTTTTATTGGGCTCTTACACTCTGGACTACTATCTTCCTTCCCTAATCATTCTAGGACCAGGTATTAGACAACTAGGGATGCTCAAAGTCCATGACAATTATTCAAATGAGCCAGTTCTAGGCTTGCTTACCTTATCTAGCCCATTTCTTCTCAGAGAAACTAAAATAAAGGCTCTTGCACCTGTTTTCCCTCATTTACTCTGCTACTGGAATGATCCTGGTGCTTTTCTATGTGGCCCTGTGTGGTATGGAGTATCTCCTGTCTCTAGGGACCTGTGAGGGAAAACATCTCTCCTTATGACAGTCATTTCTGTGTCTGCATGTCTTAAAATTCTGCTTTTAAAAACATTACTGGGTACCCAAAAAATAATACACACACACACGTATAATATATACACAGATATATATGTATATGTAAGTGTATGTGTCAACATATGCATATATATACACACATATATATGTATATAAGCTATGTGTGTATAATTTGTATATAATACTATGGTCCAATAAATAAGAGGTCAAAATTGAGATCTTTAGCTTGGAGTACATCATCTGTTCGCTTTGAGTATCCAGATTGCTGCGACAGCTTTTTCTTCTTGTTTGCATTTGAAATATGTCTGTCCTGCGGAAAAAAAAAAAAAAAAAGAAAATGCACATTCTCCATCAAAATGCTATTTAAAATCTGATGCTTATTGATACATATTTCTATATGACAAATCTTTATGGAATATAATGGATAATACATGACTTTTAATATATCACTCAGTTGTTTATATTTAAAAAAGAAACTATGTTAATTCACTTTGCTAGAAGATCTAAGTAATAAAAAAGGTGACTGTGACAGAATCCCTACCCTTGGGAAACTCAGCAGGATGTCAGTCAAGAATATAAGTTATTAAGCAGGCCATGATAAGTGCACAAAGAGAGGTATAATGTGCTAGGAGGGATCATATGCTGTCCAGCTGTGATGAATCCCAAGAGACAACAAGTAGAAAGTAATAAGATTTGAAATCAGCTTAGAATAAATAGTTAAACCTTGACAGGTAGCCCAATAGAAACAATAGCATTCAAACAGAGGCAGGAATGCGACCAATAATAAAAATAAAGAAAATATGGGCACAGGCTCATTATGCCGCTGGCTTACTAGAATGTTAGTCAATGCTAAAGGAGAATTGTACGATGATTTTTGGGACAAGTGCCAAGTACAAACTGAAGAGGGCCTTGAAAGTCACAGCAAGCTGCCGGGAATGGTGGCTCACGCTTGTAATCCCAGCACTTTGGGAGGCCAAGGCGGGTGGATCATGAGGTCAGGAAATCGAGACCACGATGAAACCCTGTCTCTACTAAAAATACGAAAAAAAAAAAAAAAAATTAGCCGGGGGTGGTGGCAGGCACCTGTAGTCCCAGCTACTCAGGAGTCTGAGGCGGGAGAGTGGTGTGAACCCAGGAGGCAGAGCTTGTAGTGAGCCGAGATCACACCACTGCACTCCAGCCTGGGCAACAGAGACTCCCTCTCAAAAAAAAAAAGAAAGAAAAAAAGAAAGTCATAGCACGTTTTTGAAATTAAGAAAAATATCCTGGCTGGGCACGGTGGCTCAAACCTGTAAACCCAGTGCTTTGGAAGGTTGAGGCAGGCAGATCACTTGAGGTCAGGAGTTCAAGACCAGCCTGGCCAACATGGTGAAACCCCATTCCTGTGAAAAATACAAAAATTCGCCAGGCTTAGTAATGGGCAACTGTAATCCCAGTTACTCAGGAGGCGAGGTAGGGAGAATTGCATGAACCCGGGAAGTGGAGGTTACAGTGAACTGAGGTCACACCACTGTAGTACAGCCTGGATGACAGAGACTCAGACCCTGTCTAAAAAAAAACAAATAAAAAGAAAAAGAAAGAAAGAAAAAGAAAAATATCTTTATGTGGTTACTGTTTTAAGGATGATCAAATCTCACCCTGCTTAATTGTTATGATAAAATATCCTGCTTGATTTATGGCATTAAGGAGTTCACTACCTTTTTCTTGAGCCACTATGACCTTTGCCATGGGATTCTGCAGTGTGTTGCAGGTTACATTCTCTGGGAAATAGACGCTGGGGTGGAGATTAGAGCAGGAAGTGAATTAACAAATGCTCTTGGACTCAACACCTGTGGAATGTGATGACGAATATAAGTTATTAAGCGGCCATAATAAGTGCACAAAGAGAGGTATAATGTGCTTGGAGGGATCATATGGTGATCTGAAGCAGAATCAGACAGAAGGAGATGTTGAGCAGCAATGGAGTCTTCATGGAAATCTCAAATAACCTTATAGGGAGATCTGAAAATTGAATCACTTTTCAGAACTGTTTCCTGTTGGGGTTAAAGTGTCAGATTTTAATACTCCTGTGTAAACCAGTCATTAAATACTAGTTGCCCCAAGAAGGCATAATCTTTTCGAGGTGGCTGTCTTTTGCTGAGGCAACTATTAAACCAGGCTAACACTTGTGAGCTTCCTGCCAACAGCTCTCAGAACAACTGGGATAACTTGTCCTTCACTCCTAAAGGAGGAACTAAATAGAACATGATAGCATCTACCACGCAGTGTCCTCCACTCTAACTCTAGGCCCAGCCATCTGACATGATTTGTCCAATGGAAGTTAGTAAATGTGACAAAAACACAAGTTGGAAAAGCACTTGCATGATTGAGCTTGTCCTCTTATTTCTTCTACTCTGCAATTAGTGTGAGAACAGGCCTGGGCTTGCATTCCAGAGATAAAAAGGTGACTGATCCAAGCGCTACAAACTATCTATGCTGAGATCATGCTAAATCAGCAGTCACTCACCTGACCCCCTCAAGGCATGTGTGTGAGGCAAGAGCTACACGGTCACTGGCATGACCTGCAGTAGATGACTGCATGTTTGTTGTGTGCCATTGGGATTTTGTGATTGTTTGTTATTCAGCATTATTATTGTAGTAAATAACGTATTAGCTAAATACAAAATATTATAATAATAAACTTTATATTTGAAAGGATTTTGATATAAATATTTCTATATGGATAATTTTATGGCTTATACGCCATTTCAAAGAGAGTCTTGTCTGAAGTAATGTACCTCAAAAATTGATCTGTGGATATTTGCTAATGGCAGATAGGAGCAAAAGGTATTACACTTGTCAACCAGGAGGTGTGCATTGCAGCATATCTGCTCTATATTTCTTCCTTAATAGAGGTCGAAGAATATATAAATCATGATACAGTCAAATGAAAAGAATAGCATGTAGGTAAACACCAAAAAGTTATTCCTTAAGTGTTCTACATTTTGTCTTGATGAGGAAACAGAAAGTTCATTTGATTAATTTATAAGTCATCAGTTTATATTTCACATTAGATATTCCTGAATTTAAAAAAAAATAGACTTTGGGCTTCCTAGACAATTAACTCAACTATTAAGTAACAAGACTTATATTATTCCAGTTATTGTTATTCTTTTTTGTTTGTTTGTTTGTTTGTTTGTTTTTTGAGACAAAGTCTCACTCTGTTGCCCAGGTTGGAGTGCAGTGGCACGATCTCGGCTCACTGCAACCTCTACCTCTCGTGTCCAAGCGATTCTCGTGCCATAGCCTCCCTGAGTAGCTAGGATTACAGGCGCCCGCCACCACACCCACCTAATTTTTGTATTTTTAGTAGAGATGGGGTTTCACCATATTGGCCAGGCTGGTCTTAAAACTCCTGACTTCAGGTGATCCACCTGCCTTGGCTTCCCAAAAGTGTTGGGATTACAGGCATGAGCCACCGCGCCCAACCTATTCTTCTTTTAATCAGAATGTCAGATTTATTCTTTCTAGATTGGGTAAAACGCAAAACAGAACTTTGAAAAGTGTCATAGTTAGAAAGGCAATCAGAAAGCTAGTTTCAAGGACCATGTTTCTCAATTCAACTTTATCACTAAATTAAAGAAAAATCAGTCAATGCCAAAGTATCTGTCATCCCAATAGAATACTAAATAACTATTGGATACATGTATAATTATATTACCCTTTTTTGACTCAATTTCATTAGAGAAAGGATGAGTGTATTTCTCTCCATTTCAATGCAGGATAGTCAGGAGGTAGTGGTCAAATGATTTATTTATGAGTTACTTTACAGAAACTAAAATTATATGACAATGGTCTGGTTAAATCTTTAGTTTTTATGATTTGGACTATCTAAAATTAAATTAGCTCACAGTCTTTCATTCAGATACAGAGTATTATTTAATGTTTGAAGGTATTATTTCTGTCATAAAAAGCAGTTTATCCACATAGGATACTGAAGATTCCTTTCTAGAGTCCTAGAGCCTTTTTCCTTTCACCTAAGCCACTCAACCTCACATTAGTAGATGCAATTTCTTAAAATAGGCATGTCTATGTAAACCTCAGGCACAAATCTTAAAATATGAGAGAAAGCCAAATTTCTTTAACATAAAGACTCCATTTAGCCTCAATTTTTTTTATGTTTAATAGAGTCTAGTACTGTAAACTATTTTTTGGAACCTTTTGATGATAATGATGGTGATAATGATTATGACAATCATGATCTTTTAGCAAATCACTTCATATAATTGACAATGATACAAAATGAGAAGTTCTCATTACCCCATATAAAAAACAGAAATAGCCTATTATCATAATTTTTTTTTAAGGCCAGTTGATCAGTCACATAATGGTGTCACAAACACTTTTTTTTCTAAAGCATTGGTTTTAAAAGCTGAACACTCTAATATTTCCTAAGTAGTAATAAATATTATATAGTGTAAAAACCGTCAAAGTACTGGGTTAACATTTACCGATCACATTTAAATTTGATGAGCAATTTTTCTTTCTTTGTTAAATAAAAAAGTTTGCTCCTAATAATTATAGCCATATAAGTACTGTAGTATATTTTATTAATTATAAAATACAATAAATATACATATAAACACATATGTACATTTGTGTGTATTATGTATATATAAAAACCTTTAACTTTCATAATATTATAGGTAATTAAGAAAACAGTTACATTTTTGTAATCCGGAAGCCTTTATGTCAACGTTAGGTATCGACTATATACAACAGTGTTTTAGGGAATTCCTAAAAGAAATAGCCAATAAAAGCTGGGCACGGTAGCTCACACTTGTAATCCCAGCACTTTTGGAGGCCAAGGAGGGCAGATCATGAGGTTAGCAGTTTGAGACCAGCCTTACTGACATGGTGAAACCCTGTCTCTACTAAAAACACAAAAATTAGCCAGGCGTGGTGGAACACACCTGTAATTACAGCTACTCAAGAGGCTGAGGCAGGAGACTCGCTTGAACCCAGGAGGCAGAGGTTTCAATGAGCTGAGATGGTGCCACTGCACTCCAGCCTGGGCGACAAAGCGAGACTCCAAAAAAAAAAAAAAGGAAGGAAGGAAGGTGGGAAGAAGTAAGGAAGGAAGGACGGAGGGAGGGAGGGAGGGAAGAAAGAATGAAAGAAAGAGAGAGAGGAAAGAAGGAAGGAAGGAAGGAAGGAAGGAAGGAAGGAAGGAAGGAAGGAAGGAAGGAAGGAAGGAAGGAAGGGAGGGAGGGAGGGAGGGAGGGAGGGAGGGAGGGAGGGAGGGAGGGAGGGAGGGAGGGAGGGAGGAAGGGAGGGAAGGGCCAATATTAAAAGATCCAAACTTTTTAATAAAGCCCTGTATAATCTTAGTGGCATGGTTTGGCTGTGTCCCCACCCAAATCTCATCTTGAATTGTAGCTCCCATAATTTGTATATGTTGTTGGAGTGACCTGGTGGGAGATAATTGAATCATGCAGGCAGTTTTCTCCATACTGTTGTCCTAGTAATGACTAAGTCTCATAAGATCTGATGGTTTGATAAGGGGTTTCCCCTTTCACTTGGTTCTCATTCTCCTCTCTTCTCTGCCTCCATGTGAGACATGCCTTTCATCTTCTGCCATGATTGTGAGACCTCCCCAGACATGTGGAACTATGAGTCCACTAAGCCTCTTCATTTTGTAAATTGCCCAGTCTTGGGTATGTCTTTATTAGCAGCATGAATATGGACTAATGCAATAAATTGGTATCAGTAGAGTGGGGTGCTGCTGAAAAGATACCCGAATATGTGGAAGCAACTTTGGAACTGGGTAACAGGCAGAGGTTAGAACAGTTTGGAAGGCTCAGAAGACAGGCACATGTGGGAACGTTTGGAACTCTCTAGAGACTTGTTGAATAGCTTTGACCAAAATGCTGATAATGATGATATGGACAATGAAATGTAGGCTAAGATGGTCTCAGATGGACATGAGGAACTTGTTGGGGACTGGAGTAAAGGTGACTCCTGCTACGTTTTAGTAAAGAGACGGGAGGCATTTTGTCCCTGCCCTAGAGATTTTTTGGACTTTGAACTTGAGAGAGATGATTTAGGGCATCTTGCAGAAGCAATTTCTAAGGATCAAAACATTCAAGAGGTGACTTGGGTGTTGTTAAAGGAATTAAGTTTTAAAAGGGAAACAGAGCATAAAAGTTCAGAAAATTTTCATCCTGACAATACAATAGAAAATTCCATTTTCTGAGGGGAAATTCAAGCCAGCTGCAGAAGTTTGCATTAGTAAAGAGGACCTGAATGTTAATCTCCAAGACGATGGAGAATATGTCTCTAGGACATGTCAGAGAACTTTGTGGCAGCCCCTCCCATCCTGGCCCAGAAGCCTAGCAGGAAAAAATAGTTTTCTGGTCTAGGTCCAGGATACCTCTGCTGAGTGCAGTCTAGGCACTTGGTGCCCTATCTCCCAGCTGTTCAGACCATTATTAAAAGGGGCTAAGGTACAGCTCAGGCTGTGACTTTGGAGGGTGCAAGCCCCAAGCCCTGGCAGCTTTCATGTGGTGTTGAGCCTACAAGTGCACAGATGTCAAGAATTGAGGTTTGGTAACCTCTGCCTAGATTTCAGAGGATTATGGAAATGCCTGCATGTCCAGGCCAAAGTTTGCTGCAGGGGTGGGGCACTCATGGACAACTTTGCTAGGGCAGTGAGGATAGGAAATGTGGGGTGGGTGCCCCCACAGAGTCCCCAATGGGGCACTGCCTAATGGAGATTTGAAAAGAGGGCCAACATCCTCTAGACTCCAGAATGGTAGATCCACTGATAGCTTGCACCATGCACCTGGGAAAGCCAAAGATATTCAATGTCTGCCTGTGAAAGCAGCCTGGAGGGGCCCTATACCCTGGAAAGCCACAGAGGCAGAGCTGTGCAACACCATGGCAACTCACCTTTTTTATCAGTGTAACCTGGATGTTGGACATGGAGTCAAAGGAGATGATTTTGGAGTTTCAAGATTTGACGGCCCTGCTGGATTTTGGACTTGCATGGAGCCTGTAACCACTTTGCTTTGACCAATTTCTCCCATTTGGAATGGCTGTCTTTACCCAATGCCTGTACCTCCATTGTATCTGGGAAATAACTGACTTGCTTTTGGTTTACAGGTTACAGGCTCATGGGTGGAAGGGACTTGCCTTATCCTGAATGAGACTTTGGGCTGTGGACTTTTGAGTCATTTTGAAATGAGTTAAGACTTTGTGGGACTGTTGGGAAGGCATGATTGGTTTTGAAATGTGAGGACATGAGATTTGGGAGGGGCCAGGGACAGAATGATATGGCTTTGCTGTGTCCCCTCCCAAATCTCATCTTGAATTGTAGCTCCAACAATTCCCATGTGTTGAGAGAGGAACCTGGTGGGAGACAATTGAATCATGGGGCAGTTTCCCCCATACTGTTGTCATTGATAGTGACTAAGTCTCACAAGATCTGGTGGTTCGCTAAAGCATTTTCCCTTTCACTTGGCTCTCATTCTCTCCTCTTGTCTGCTGCCATGTGAGACATGTCTTTTACCTTCTCCCATGACTGTGAGGCCTCCCCAGCCATGTGGAACAGAGAGTCCTTGAAACCTCTTTCTCTTGTAAATTGCCCAGTCTCAGATATGGCTTTGTCAGCAGTGTGAAAATGGCGTAATATACTTAGCCTCCTATCTCTGCAGCCTCACTTATGCCAGCTTCACTCTAAGCCCCAGTCAAATCCTTTAGCCCACCAAACTGATTCCAATCCCTAGCCTTTCCCATGCTACATGTATAATGATCTTTCCATTCCTTGGGTTCTAGCTTGAAGTATCATCTCTTTGGAAAAGGCTTCTCTACCATCCTTATCTAAATGCTATCTTCTCCCACCTCATTTGCCAGATAGTTTGCTTATTCACAGTACTACTTACCAAAATTCTCAATTCTTTGCTTTCTATCACTTGTTTCTTCTACTAGAACTATAAATTTAGTGCTGCAATAACAGTGACAAGTATATTACTTAGTGCATAATAGATGCTCATTAAATGTTTGGAGAATGATTGGAAAATAAGAAAGAAAGGAAGGAAAAGGGGAAGGATTAAATGAAGAAATGGAAAAAAAAAAGGTTAGATATAAAATCTCCTAGTGAAGGCCTGGTGCATTGGCTTACACCTGTAATCCTAGCACTTTGGAAGGCTGAGGCTGGCGGATCACTTGAGGTCAAGAGCTTGAGACAAGACTGGCCAATAGGGCAAAATCTCATCTCTACAAAAAATATGAAAAATTAGCCAGGCGTGATGACATGCATCTGTAATTCCAGCGACTCAGGAGGCTGAGGCAAGAGAATCACTTGAACCCAGGAGGCAGAGGTTGCAGTGAATTGAGATCACGTAACTGTACTCCAGCCTGGGTGACAGAGCGAGACTCTGTTTCCAAAAGCAAAAAAGAATAAAGAAAATCTCCCAGTTAACACTAAGTGAAACAATTGCAAACATTTCTTAATCTATTGTTTTCCAGAAAATAATTCATAGAAAATTAAGTGTAAGAGAAAAATGTGTATGACAATACAATAAATTTATACTCGAGTTAAAGAGAAAACATTTCAAGGACAAATTGATCTCTGAACCATGGTACTTCAGCAACCACCTTTTTGGAAAGCCTGTTGTAAACTCTTCTCCTGGACTCGGTATTCACCTATTCACCTGGTCCATTTCACCTTTTGAATGAATCAACTCAATTAATTCCTCAGTCACATCACAGCCACCAATTCACTCCCAACTATTAACTTTATCATTTTCTCTCCATAAATCAATCTACTCATGTCCTTCTGTCTCTGTTTGATCAGTTTGGATTCATTGATCCATCTTTATGAACAGTGTTTGTCTACTCTACACACCTGGGAAAGGCGCACTCTACATAATGCCATGTCTCTGTTTACTCTGTGCTTGTCCTGTGTAGCTGAATACCGTTGGTGAAGAGCCACAACTATGCTGAGAATTTTGTATTTTAATTCATGGAATTTTAATATTAAATGACTTCTTAATATGGGTTAGCATTGCTACAACACTTCCCCAGTACGTTTGCTTTGTCTGTTTTCCAAAAGATATTTTCCATGACTCTTTTTCTCTCCTAAAAATTCGCTGGCCATCTCCTCCTTCCTTATTCCTAAATGAAAACCTTGCTTCCTATCTTATTAAGAAAAATAATTTTAAAAAATCAAACTCAAACTCCCTTACCTTCCCTGAAATCTATTAACACATCTGAATCTGTGCCTATACTTTCTGCCTTTCCTCTTTTTCCATGGATAACTTTGAATTGATGATTTTCCACACTTCTATTAATGGCTGACCTGTTTACTTATTCTAAAGATCTCATCCCTTTTTACCCTATCTAAGCTTTGCTTCCAGAATTAATTTCTTTTTTTCACATAGCCAACTTCTCTCTCTCTCTCTTTCTCTCTCTCTCTCTCTCTCTCTTTCTCTCTCTCTCTCTCAGAATTCTGGAAACAGAGAATCAATGACACCCTATTTGTTATAATCATTATTTGACTAATTATTATCTTTAGATATCATCTAATTTCTCTGCTCCCATTCACTTTAAAAAAAAAAAAAAAACTTATTGAAAGAGTTTTCCCTGGTTATTGTCTTTACCTTGTATCTTTAAGGGTTCAAAAAGGGAAGCAGATCTGGTAGAGAGAGAAAAAGAAAGGAACAGTGTGTGTGAGAGAGAGATGGAGGGGGAGAGTGAGAGAGACAGAGAGAGAGAGAGATGATCTGTTACAGTGACTTGACTAACTCAATTATGAAAACCAACTAGGTTGTCTCTCTAAGGCTGCTATCTCCATACTGGAACATGAAATCCGCAGGGGAGTCAATCAGGAAGAGAAGGTTATGAGCAGGGTGGAACTTAGAAGCATAAGCTAGAAACCCACAAAAACACACCGAATTCTGTGTGGTTTCTTGTTGCCTTTGTTTTTGGTGACAAGGATGAACTGCAGAAACTGGAGCCCTTTGTCACAGAGCTAAACATATACACCTGGTCCCAGAAACTGAAGAAGGATACAGGGAAAAGTGGAAAGATTTCAGGCCCAGCTGCTGCTTCAGAGCAAAGAGGTGACTCAGCAGATCTGCAATAAGTCTGTGAACTACAAAATGACCATTGTTTCTCTTCTGCCTTTCAAATCTTCCAAGAATATCCCTTGCTGATCACTCTAATGAAAACATGCAATAGAAGATATTCTGGGAAATATTAATTTCCCAGAAATTCTGGGAAACTAGGTTGACATATTGCAAAGCCATCACAATGCTCTATGTACTAATACCTTCAATTATGGTACACAGATTAGGCTCCTCACCCAGCACTACTTTGAGGCTGATTTCTGTTCTTATTTTATAAGATCTCTTAGAAGTTTTTTTGTGTAGTTATTGTTTGAAGCAATTAATTACAATTGAAATTTTGGAGGATGTGTGGGGATTAGGTTTCTTTCTGAAACTAGTAATTTCCCTCTCTATGGAAGGATAAATGACTGCCAGACAGAAATTTTCAGACAGTTGTAACAGAGTTACAATTTTCATCTAAGGCAAGCTGGAAAGCAATGTGGGCCCTTTATTATTATCTTCCCAGGAATATACTAGGATGATACACAAGTACATTCTAGAAAAGCAAAAGAATTGATATATCATACTTCCTATTGGAATTCAAATACTGGCCAATCCTGACAGCTGTTCCTAATAGACAATGGATTGTGACTAAAGCCAGAGTCATATGCTTCCCTTAAATTCAATACAAAAACAAATTGAGGCTAAAATTACTATTCAGATACTGCTAGCAGTTGGTATAAAGTTATTTATCAAAAGTTTCTTAGATAATATTTCAAAATGAGCTAAGGAAAATTATAAATATTGAAAGGAAGGGGATATATTAAATTTGTACAAGGAAGTCTTCACAGAGAAATTATAATTACAAAGGAATATCTGTTAAATGAAGGCAATGGAAAGCTAACGACTTATGGATCAAAGAATACTTAACCAGGAGTGCATAAAATATTTCATATTATTTCTCTTTAATGGAAGTGTCTTTTTATATTCTTGTATATTACTTGAATTTTGAAAGTGTACATTATTTTTCACTTAAAATATTAATTTTATTTCTAGACTATGTAGTTCAGAAGAAAATAGATGTAACAAAACTTAGATAAGACTAAATTGTGTGTGTGTGTGTGTGTGTGTGTGTGGTGTATTAATACTCACTATGGGTTATGCTGTAGCCAATAAAATACAATATATATTACTTATACTAACCTGGAAATATGCTACATCATATTTATTGCTGGCAAATATGTGTAGCATTTTCCTATTTTCTTGTAAAAGATGTATACATTAGGTCCATGTATATTAAAGTTTTAGCCGAAGTGTTAGGAATGTCAGAGAGAGATTAACTGAAAAGAACATAAGATTATGAAAGTAAATGACAAATTTATTAATTTATATAATTTATAATATAAACTTAATATCTCAAAATAACTTGTAATTATAAATTAATAACAAAATAAGCAATTCATTGTCTTCATTTGTAAAAAGTCGGCATTCTTTGTAAAAGATCTTGGTCTATGTTTTCCAGTTACGTTAGACTTACATGGACCCATGGTATTTATTAACGAGCCTCCAAACTAAGCAGGAAGTGCATTCACTTGGGATTCTGGGAGAAAATCACCATCCTGAAAGAATTTGGTGGGAGTGAACTGCAGAGCCTGCAAGTCAAATTGGCTGTAGATGCATTATGTTGCCCACCTGAACTCTCTCTTAGTTACTCCCACCATTCTCACAATCACCACATGTGAGCACCTATGTGGAGGGGCAAGGAAAAGTACCTCTATGATGTGGAATCCATCGCTGAATAAGCTGTTGATGAATATCAGGTGTGTCTAGTTATCCAGCAGGTACTTGTAGTTAGAAATTTGCTGAGGTCATCTGTAAAATTCACACCACAGCAGCTTACAATAACATACATTTATTATCTTACCGTTTTCTTAGGCTGGATTCCAGGTGCAGCTTAGATGGGTCCTTGGCTCAGAATCTCAGAGGACTGCAATCTATCAAAATTTGGCCAGGATCTATTTTTTCTGAATTTCAGGCACTTCTTCCAAGTTCATGTGGCCATAGGCAAAATTCAATTTTCTTTTAGCTGTAGGCTGAGGTCCCTGTTTTCTTGATGACTGTCATTTCCGGACCACTCTCAACTTCTAAAAGCCACTTGAAGCTCTTACTAAATGACTCTGATATTTCCACAACATGGTAGCTTAATTTTTCAAAGCCAATGGGAGAATCTCCATCAAGTCTACTAGGATACAGTCTTATAACGTGTAATAAAATCATGGGAGTGATTATTCCATCACCTTTGTCATATTCTGTTGACTAGAAACCAGTCACATGTTCTGCAGCATTCAAGGGGAGAAGATTATGCAGGGCATGGCTCACTGGGTGTCACCCTAGAGAGTGGCATGTGACTGAGATCAACAGTGTTTAACGCAGCATTAGGAGGATTATAGCTAAAGCATATTATGTTTTAATTTTATGCGAGTGACAACATTTTTAGCCTCACACAAACATATCTTTCATTTTTATCCCTACACAAACATCTTACAAAATTCGCTGGTACTTATAGCAGGAAAATTACTTTCCCTGAGACAATCTGGAGAGGTCTACATTATACTCAAGCAACATATAAAAATAATCTTTGGAATTATGGAAATGTTTGAGAGAAAATATCCAAAGCAAGACTGGACTTCATTTTATAGACATATCCCCCCGCTCCCCACACACACACACAAAGAATGAGACTTTGGAGAGTAGGAGTGTTCTCTCCCTTTTGCTTTATATGTGTAAGAATTAAATATTTTCAATGAATATATACTATTTCCTAATAAATTAATCATTTTTCATGTTTGTCATACATCAATATTTGTTAAATCATTTTGTAGAAATGTTGGCAGTTCCTTATTCTCTGCATTTAGTGCTTTCTCCCCCTGGTTATGATAATTGTCTCTTTACCTTGCTGTTCCTTTCTTTACTTCACTGTCTTCTGAAATATATCATGAATTTTTATACCATACTCTGATAATTAATTTTATGTATAAACTTGATCGGATCAGGGGATGCTCAAATATCTGGTTAAACACTATTTCTGGGTTTATCTGTGAGGGTGTTTCTGGAAGGCATTAGTAATCAACTCAGTAGCCTCCGTAGATTGCTCTCCCCAGTGTGGGTGGGAATCATACAATCTGTTGAAGGAATGAATAGAACAAAAGTCAAACAAAAGAGAATTCTCCACACTTTTTTTTTTTTTTTTTTCCTCATCAAACATTTCATCTCATCTTTTTCTGCCCTTGGACTGGGATTTAAACCATCAGCTTCCAGGTTCTCAGATCTTTGGCCTCTGACTCAACACCACCAGCTTGCAAGCAGCACATGTTAGAATTTCTCAGCCTCAATAATCACATGAGCTAATTTCTTATAATAAATCTCCTGTTATACACATATAAAGAAGATAATAGATATGTGTTCATTTTAGTGGTTCGGTTTCTCTGGAGACTCCTGACTAGTAAATACATTTACAGAGATCTACATCTCTCTCTCTCTCTTTTTTTTTTTTTTAAATATACTTTACGTTCTAGGGTACATGTGCACAACGTGTAGGCTTGTTACATATGTATACATGTGCCATATAGGTGTGCGGCACCCATCAAATCATCAGTACCCATCGACTCGTCATTTATATCAGTTATAACTCCCAATGATATCCCTCCTCTCTCCCCCCACCCCACAATAGGCCCCGGTGTGTGATGTTCCCCTTTCTGTGTTCAAGTGATCTCATTGTTCAATTCTCACCTATGAGTGAGAACATGCGGTATTTGGTTTTCTGTTCTTGCGATAGTTTGCTGAGAATGATGGTGTACAGCTGCATCCATGTCCCTACAAAGGACATGAACTCATCCTTTTTTATGGCTGCATAGTATTCCATGGTGTATATGTGCCACATTTTCTTAATCCTGTCTGTCACTGATGGACATTTGTGTTGATTCCAAGTCTTTGCTATTGTGAATAGTGCCACAATAAACATACATGTGCATGGTCCTCACAGCAGCATGATTTATAATCCTTTAGGTATATATGCAGTAATGCGATGTCTGGGTCATATGGTATTTCTAGTTCTACATGCTTGAGGAATCGCCATACTGTTTTCCACAATGGTTGAACTAGTTTACAATCCCACCAACCGTGCAAAAGTGTTCCTATTTCTCCACATCCTCTCCAGCACCTGTTGTTTCCTGATTTTGTAATGATTGCCATTCTAACTGGTCTAAGATGGTAGCTCATTGTGGCTTTGATTTGCATTTCTCTGATGGCCAGTGAAGATGAGAATTTTTCATGTATCTGTTGGCTGTATGAATGTCTTCTTTTGAGAAATGTCTGTTCATGCCCATTTTTTGATGGGGTTGTTTGTTTTTTTCTTGTAAATTTGTTTGAGTTCTTTGTAGGTTCTGGATATTAGCCCTTTGTCAGATGAGTAGATTGCAAAAATTGTCTCCCATTCTGTAGGTTGCCTGTTCACTCTGATGGTAGTTTCTTTTGCTGTGCAGAAGCTCTTTAGTTTAATTAGAACCCATTTGTCAATTTTGGCTTTTCTTGATATTGCTTCTGGTGTTTTAGACATGAAGTCCTTGCCCATGCCTATGTCCTGAATGGTATTACCTAGGTTTTCTTCTGGGATTTTTATGGTTTCAGGTCTAACATTTACGTCTCTAATCCATCTTGAATTAATTTTTGTATAAGGAGTAAGGAAATAATCCAGTTTCAGCTTTCTACTTATGGCTAGCCAATTTTCCCAGCACCATTTATTAAATAGGGAATCCTATCCCCATTTCTTGTTTTTGTCAGGTTTGTCCAAGATCAGATGGCTGTAGATGTGTGGTATTATTTCAGAGTGCTCTGTTCTGTTCCATTGGTCTATATCTCTGTTTTTGTACCAGTATCATGCTGTTTTGGTTACTGTAGTCTTGTAGTATAGTTTGAAGTCAAGTAGCGTGATGTCTCCAGCTTTGTTCTTTTGACTTAGGATTGTCTTGGCAATGCAGGCTCTTTTTTGGTTCCATATGAACTTTAAAGCAGTTTTTTCCAATTCTGTGAAGAAAGTAATTGGTTGCTTGATGGGGATGGCATTGAATTTATAAATTATCTTGGACAGTATGACCATTTTCACGATATTGATTCTTCCTATCCATGAGCGTGATATGTTCTTCCATTTGCTTGTGTCCTCTTTTATTTCACTGAGCACTGGTTTGTAGCTCTCCTTGAAGAGGTCCTTTCCATCCCTTGTAAGTTGGATTCCTAGGTATTTTATTCCCTTTGAAGCTATTGTGAATGGAAGTTCATTCATGATTTGGCTCTCTGTTTGTCTGTTACTGGTGTATAAGAATGCTTGTGATTTTCGCACATTAATTTTGTATCCTAAGACTTTGCTGAAGTTGCTTATCAACTTAAGGAGATTTTGGGCTGAGATGATGGGCTTTTCTAAATATAAAATCATGTCATCTGCAAACAGGGACAATTTGACTTCTTTTCCTAACAGAATACCCTTGCTTTCTTTCTCTTGCTTGATTGCCCTAGCCAGAACTTCCAACACTATGTTGAATAGGAGTGGTGAGAGAGGGCATCCCTGTCTTGTGCCAGTTTTCAAAGGGAATGCTTTCAGTTTTTGCCCATTCAGTATGATATTGGCTGTGGGTTTGTCATAATAGCTCTTATTATTTTGAGAAATGTTTCATCAATACCGAATTTATTGAGAGTTTTTAGCATGAAGGGCTGTTGAATTTTGTCAAAGGCCTTTTCTGCATCTATTGAGATAATCATGTGGTTTTTGTCTTTGGTCCTGTTTATATGCTGGATTATGTTTATTGATTTGCATATGTTGAACCAGCCTTGCATCCCAGGGATGAAGCCCACTTGATCATGGTGGATAAGCTTTTTGATGTACTGCTGGATTCGGTTTACCAGTATTTTATTGAGGATTTTTGCATCGATGTTCATCAGGGATATTGGTCTAAAATTCCCTTTTTTTGTTGTATCTCTGTCAGGCTTTGGTATCAGGATGATGTTGACCTTGTAAAATGAGTTAGGGAGGATTCCCTCTTTTTCTATTGATTGGAATAGTTTCAGAAGGAATGGTACCAGCTCCACCTTGTACCTCTGGTAGAATTTGTCTGTGAACCTGTCTGGTCCTAGACTTTTTCTGATTGATAGGCTATTAATTATTGCCTCAATTTCAGAGTCTGCTAGTGTCTATTCAGGGATTCAACTTCTTCCTGGTTTAGTCTTAGGAGAGTGTAAGTGTCCAGGAAATTATCTATTTCTTCTAGATTTTCTAGTTTATTTGCAGAGAGGTGTTTATAGTACTCTCTGATGGTAGTTTGTATTTCTGTGGGGTCGGTGGTGATATCCCCTTTAGCATTTTTTACTGCGTCTATTTGATTCTTCTCTCTTTTCTTCTTTATTAGTCTTGCTAGTGGTCTATCAATTTTGTTGATCTTTTCAAAAAACCAGCTCCTGGATTCATTGATTTTTTGCAGGGTTTTTTGTGTCTCTATCTCCTTCAGTTCTGCTCTGATCTTAGTTATTTCTTGCCTTCTGCTAGCTTTTGAATATGTTTTCTCTTGCTTCACTAGTTATTTTATTGTGGTGTTAGGGTGTCAATTTTAGAACTTTCCAGCTTTCTCTTGTGGGCATTTAGTGCTATAAATTTCCCTCTACACACCGCTTTAAATGTGTCCCAGAGATTCTGGTATGTTGTATCTTGGTTCTCATTGGTTTCAAAGAACATATTTATTTCTGCTTTCATTTCGTTATGAACTCAGTAATCAGTCAGGAGCAGGTTGTTCAGTTTCCATGTAGTTGAGCAGTTTTTTTTGTTTTTTTTTTTTTTGAGACGGAGTTTCGCTCTGTCGCCCAGGCAGAGTGCAGTGGCCGTATCTCAGCTCACTTTTGATTGAGTTTCTTAGTCCTGAGTTCTAGTTTGATTGCACTGTCGTCTGAGAGAGAGTTTGTTATAATTTCTGTTCTTTTACATTTGCTGAGGTGTGCTTTACTTCCAATGATGTGGTCAATTTTGGAATAAGTGTGATGTGGTGCTGAGAAGAATATATATTCTGTTGATTTAGTGTGGAGAGTTCTGTAGATGTCTATTAGGTTCGCTTGGTGCAGAGTTGAGTTCAATTCCTGGATATCCTTGTTAACTTTCTGTCTCATTGATCTGTCTAATGTTGACAGTGCGGTGTTGTAGTCTCCCATTATTATTGTATGGGAGTCCAAGTCTCTTTGTAAGTCTCTAAGGCCTTGCTTTATGAATCTGGATGCTCCTGTATTGCATGCATATATATTTAGGATAGTTAGCTCATCTTGTTGAATTCATCCCTTTACCATTATGTGATGGCCTTCTTTGTCTCTTTTGATCTTTTTTGATTTAAAGTCTGTTTTATCAGAGACTATGATTGCCACTCCTGCTTTCTTTTATTTTCCATTTGCTTGGTAGGTCTTTCTCCATCCCTTTTTTTTGAGCATATGTGTGAACTTGATCCTGTCATTATGATATTAGCTGGTTATTTTGCTCGTCAGTTGATGCCATTTCTTCCAAGCATTGATGGACTTTACATTTTGACATGTTTTTGCAATGGATGGTATCTGTTGTTCCTTTCCATGTTTAGTGCTTCCTTCAGGATCTCTTGTAGGGCAGGCCTGATGGTGACAAAATCTCTAAGCATTTGCTTGTCTGTAAAGGATTTTATTTCTCCTTCACTTATGAAACTTAGTTTGGCTGGATATGAAATTCTGGGTTTAAAATTCTTTTCTTTAAGAATGTTGAATATTGGCCCCCTCTCTCTTCTGGCTTGGAGAGTTTCTGCCGAGAGATCTACTGTTAGTCTGATGGGCTTCCCTTCGTGGATAACTCGACCTTTCTCTCTGGCTGCCCTTAACATTTTTTCCTTCATTTCAACTTTGGTGAATCTAACAATTATGTGTCTTGGAGTTGCTCTTCTCGAGGAGTATCTTTGTGGCATTCTCTGTATTTCCTGAATTTGAATGTTGGCCTGCCTTGCTAGGTTGGGGAAGTTCTCCTGGATGATATCCTGAAGAGTGTTTTCCAACTTGGTTCCATTTTCCCCCTCACTTTCAGGCACACCAATGAGATGCAGATTTGTCTTTTCACATAATCCTATATTTCTTGGAGACTTTTTATTATTCCTCTTTTTTCTATAGACTTCTCTTCTCACTTCATTTCATTCATTTGATCTTCAATCATTGATATTCTTTCTTCCAGTTGATCGAGTCGGTTACTGAAGCTTGTGCATTTGTTGTGTAATTCTTGTGTCATGGTTTTCATCTCTATCAATTCGTGTATGGCCTTCTCTGCATTCATTATTCTAGTTATCCATTCTTCCATTCTTTTTTCAAGATTTTTAGTTTCTTTCCGTTGGGTAAGTAGTTCCTCCTTTAGCTTTGAGAAGTGATCGCCCGAAGCCTTCGTCTCTCAACTCCTCAAAGTCATTCTCTGTCCAGCTTTGATCTGTTGCTGGTGATGAGCTGTGTTCCTTTGGAGGGGGAGATGCGCTCTGATTTTTTGAATTTCCAGCTTTTCTGAACTTTTTTTTTTCCCCATCTTTGTAGTTTTATCTGCTTTGATCTTTGATGATGGTGAGGTACTAATGGGGTTTTGGTGTGGGTGTCCTTTCTGTTTGTTAGTTTTCCTTTTAACAGTCAGGACCCTCAGCTGCAGGTCTGTTGGAGTTTGCTTGAGGTCCACTCCAGACCCTGTTTGCCTGGGTATCAGCAGCGGAGGCTGCAGAAGATAGAATATTGCTGAACAGCGAGTGTTGCTGTCTGATTCTTGCTCTGGAAACTTCTTCTCAGAGGTGTGCCCAGCCGTGTGAGGTGTGAGGTATCACCTAGTGGGGGATGCACCTAGTGGGGGATGTCTCCCAGTTAGGTTACTCAAGGGTCCGGGACCCACTTGAGCTTGCAGTCTATCCGTTCTCAGATCTCAACCTCCATGCTGGGAGACCCACTGCTCTCTTCAATGCTGTCAGACAGGGTCATTTACATTTGCAGAGGTTCTGCTGCTTTTTTTTTTTTTTAGCTATGCCCTGTCCCCAGAGGTGAAGTCTACAGAGGCAGGCAGGACTCCTTGAGCTGTGGTGGCCTCCACCCAGTTCGAGCTTCCCTGAGGCTGTTTACCTACTTAAGCCTCAGCAATGGTGGGCACCCCTCCCCTAGCCTCGCTGCTGCCTTGCAGTTTGATCTCAGACTGCTGTGCTAGCAATGAGGGAGACTCCGTGGGCATGGGACCCTCTGGGCCAGGTGTGGGATATAATCTCCTGGTGTACCATTTGCTAAGACCCTTGGTAAAGCGCAGTATTAGGGTGGGAGTTACCCGATTTTCCAAGTGTCGTGTGTCTCAGTTTCCCTTGGCTAGGAAAAGGAATTCTCTTCCCCCTTGTGCTTCCTAGGTGAGGCGATGCCTTGCTCTGCTTCAGCTCTCGCTGGTTGGGCTGCACCTGCTGACCAGCACTGATTGTCCAGCATTCCCCAGTGAGATGAACCCAGTACCTCAGTTGAAAATGCAGAAATAACCTGTCTTCTGTATTGCTCGCTCTGGGAGCTAGAAGCTGGAGCTGTTCCTATTCAGCCATCTTGCTCCGGGACTACGTATCTCTTTTGGCTTCTAACACCACATGTATTGGAAAATGAACTAAGAGAGATTTACTTAGATATTTTATGAACTCTGAAGTTATTGGTTGGTTTCTTTGTTTTTACCTGTGAGAGAGGATGCTGGTTAAAAAATTTAAATAAAAACAAAACACTAGAGTAATGATTGAATCATATTATAACCCCAAATATATAATGTCACTCAGTGACTTAGCTGAATTCAGCACAAATGGAAACTGACTTTCATTGTAAGACTTTATGCTAAATAATAAGAATGCATATATTACAATGTTTATGATGTGATTTGTATTTTTATTAACAATCATAATTTAGTCACCATTTATTGAGTCTATTCTATAGACAAATCACTATACTAAGCATGTACAAAACCTGTATATCCTTATCCTCACAAAAGCCGTATAAAGTATCCTCCCAGTGTTTAGTAAAATGTTCTGCATTACTGGCTTAAAAACTACAGAGCCTACATTTAAACACAGGCCTCTCTTACTTTTGAATCAATTCTGAAATTTTTCCTGACTCACCGTGACCTATTAGTAAATTTATATGTGTTCTCTGTCCCTGGCTCTTGACACAGAACTCCTAAAACCCTTTTAATTTCCTAGGTGATATGGGTATAGAAATGGCAAAGAGCTCCTAAGTACTTTGAAATTTTCTGGGTAATTGGAGCATTTTTTTGTTCTAATGAGGTGGATTGCTTCAAGATGGGGGCTGGCCACCAGAAAGATCAAGCTATGATTAGAAGCTTCAAACTTTCAGCCCTACCTCAGAGTCCTGCATGGGAAAGATGGAGGGGCAAGAGCTTGAGTTAAGAATCAGTTGTGCCTACATCGTAAAAACTCCATTAAGTCCCTAAAATATTGGGATTTGACTTCCAGGTTGGTGAACATATCTTTGTGCCCGGAGTGTGCTACATTTCCACAGGGACAGAGCTCCTGTGGCCAGGACCCTTCTGGATCTTGCCCTCTGAATTTCTTCATCTGGAGTCATCTGTACCCCCTGTCATATCCTTAATAATAAATCACTAAATGTAAAGAGGTGTTTTCCTTAATTGTGTGAGCCATCATAGCTCGAAAATTATTGAACCTGAGAAAGGGTGTCATAGGAACTCTCAAGCTGTAGCCAAGTCAGAGAGAAGTGTGGCTAATTTGGGTACTTATCATTTGGCGATTGGCATCTGAAGTAGGGGGCAGTCTTGTGAGACTGAGCCTTTAACCTTCAGGGTCTGCAGAAACTCTAGGTAGTTAGTGTCATAATGGAATTGTAGGACACCCAGTTGATGTCTGAAGAGTTAGATAATTGGTTTGTGTAGTTAAAACCCCATACAATTTTGTGTCATAAGTGTTGTGTGGATACAGACAAAAATAGTATTTTTTTTATTTTCACTTACATTAATGTGCATGAGAAAATATTGAAATATTCCTATATTTTATAAACTCTAAAATACTATTTGATCCATGAGTCTCTTAGATCCTATAATATCACATTACAATAACTCAGGATATCAATATAATTAAAGAACAGGCTTCAATGAGGTTCAAACATGGTATCTACTTCCTTATTAATTAAGTAGCTTATTTGCATATGTGATAAATAATCCAGTTAAAAGGCACTTTAAACTGAAAAAACACATTGCCCACGCTGTAATGTAACCCTCTCTACTGCAGTAAAGGTATGACCGACTTAACCTTTGGCGTTTCCTTCCTAAATATTTCTTCAGAAATCTAGGTTATATCAAGATGTAATTATTATTTGCTATTTTTGTTTTTCCTATTTTATGCACTTTATCTCCAAATTTTTAGTCATGTTCTTACACTACAATATCATATAAATAATTGTAACCTAGCTAAATACATTAAATCTCCTAACTAGTATAAATCTTAGAAATCACCTCATCTAAGTATTTTATTTTATAGAAGCAAGGGGTTATGGGAATAATAGAGTAATTTGGGAAATCATGACCACAGCGGAAAAGAACTGGGTGATTCACAGTACAAGGAGGCAATATGCCATGGTTAAGAGAACTAACTTTGAAATTGGAATGATGTGAGTTCTAGTCACAGTCCAACACTTGGCATTTGTTCAACCTGGAACAAAGAATATTTTTTCCTCATATTTCTGCCTCACTGAGTTGTAAAAGGTTTAGAATAAATGCTTTGCACATAGCAGACATTCTGCTCTGGTAGCTATAGGAATGCATTATTGAAATAGTTACGGGTAATGGAAAATAAATTGTTCTAGGTAATTTCCACTTGCCACATATGTTAAGGTATACCCTCAGATATCACCATTCTCCTGGCCACTCTGACAGAATATCTTTTAATAGCTTTCAGTAACTTCCCCTTGTTTGATTTCTTATTTGCAATAATTCACCCACTCATTTTTTTTTAGTGCTTAGTGAGGAATTATTATGTATCGGGCCTTTTTTCCAGATTCTATGAATATTTATTAGGTCAAAACATTGGAACTTCTTGCTATTTAACTCTTTTTTTGTCTTCAAGGAGGTAGGATTTTATAGAAAAAAGCTACAGGTTCTTTTGCCCTTTGGCTTCTGGTGGGGTTGGCCAATGAGAAGTATCAGCCACTTACCGGGAATAGCAGAGGTGAAATGTAGGGGGGTATTTTGAGAGTTTTCTTTCTGCTGAACAGCAGTTAACTGCATTTAGGCAATTACTCCCTCCAGTTAGGCTTGCAGGCTTATGCATGGTGACAGGTCCCACTGTGTTTTACTACCCAATATTGATTTTCATTAACCATGTCCACATTTTTTGTATGGTCTCTTACATAACCTATTTGAGTAGGCCATTCGTATTCAGCTGAGACCTTGATGTACACACTTTAATCCTGAAAGTTGAATTCTCTTCTATGCCATGAGATCACTCTTGGGTAGGGTCCTCTGAGCATCTAGGACTCAGTGCATCAGAGGAATGACCAATATACATCCAGCTATGAGCTACAAAATGGGAAATACTAGGAACAGGAACATGCTTTATGTACCTTTATATCCCCACAGTGCTTTGTGTTTCTAAAACTTATGTGCTAAAACTTAACGTAAAACTGATTTTATAGTTGTGTTAACTTGTACCCCTCAAATTTAGCTTGCTATTTTCCCTTCCTAATGAACTTTTTATCACCAATTCTTCAGTTTCATTAAAGATTCCCCGAGTAACTCAGACAGGTTATGTTATAGTAGCTTTTAGTAACATTCCCTGTTTATTAGAATAATGTATTCACTAATGTAAAGAATAATGAGCCATTCCTATGTGCCATGCAATTTTCCAGGTTCTTGGATATAAATAAGGACAAAACATGGGAGCTGTATTTTAATAGAAAGATAAACAAGTCACCAAATGCATAAACAAGATAGTTTCAGATTGCTACATAACCAAGAAGAAAAAAAACCAGTGATATGGAAGAGATAATTGTGATAATTACCATAAAATAATTCTCAATTTGATATGATAGAGAGTAAAACATTGGGTATGTGTGGAGCAGTAGTGTAGACCATTTCATAACACCACTCCATATGTATTTATATATGTATTATGGAGGGTTGTGTGCAGCCCCTCCTCCTCCAAAGTTCATATGTTGAAGTTCTAACCCCATTGCGATGGTATTAGGAGGTGGGGCCTTTAAAAAGTGGTTAGGTCTAAAATAAATCAGATGAGGAGGAGAGAGAAATTTCTCTATCTCTCCATATGCACACGGTGAGGAGAGGCCATGTTGAGCACACAGTAAGAAGGTGGCTACCTAGAAGCCAGGAAACAGGCGCTCACCAAGACCCAAATCTGCTGACACCTTGAGCTTAGACTTTACAGCATCCAAAATGGAAAGAAATACGAGTCTGTTGTTTAAGTCACTCAGTCTATGGTATTTGATATAGTAGCCAGAATTGATTAAGATGGGAGTAGTTTAGGAAAAGTATCAGGGAGAACAACTCTAAACACGTAACATTTAAATTAACAACTAAAATGTGAGTCAGAGCCTGCCATGCAACAAAGCTAAAAAAGAGTTACATTTCATCCAAAGAGACAAATGCAAAGTCCCAGAAGAGGGGAAAAGCTTGGAATGTGCCAGAATGGAAAAAGCACCCATATATAATGGAAAAATCAACCATATACCTATATAGGTAGAACATAATAAGTGAGCCCATGGAAGGAATTATAGAACCACATGAACCAGATCATGTTGGGCTTTGTACTCCATAGTTAGAAATTCTAATTTTATTGTTAGTATAATGGTACGTCATGGATATATTTACAATGGAGAATTATATAATTTCAGCTAGGTTTTATTTTAAGCTGGTAAGAATTAGGAGGCTATTACCATTATCCATGAGAGAGGTCTAGGTGGTACTGATGAAAATGGAAAGACATAGGGAAATTAAAAATCTATTTTATGGGATTAGTTATGGGAGACAAAGGAAAGGACAATATCTAAAATGATTCCTATGATTCACCTTCAGCAATTGTGAGAGTGTTGGTGGCATTAACTGTGAATGAGAAAACTGTATTATCTTGTTCTGTACATTCTATTTCTGAAATAGTCCCAACATGCACCCACCCGACAAGTCATTTCTTCAGCAATGCCCTTAATTCAAGTCTGTCCTTTAAAGAGTTTGGCAAAGGTATCTTAAATATTCTTACACACAATATTCAACACACAGTTAAAGTACTTATGTTGCTGAAGGAGAGTTCTAGAAGGCCCCCCAACCCCCCTCTGTACTCAGAGAAACATGAAAAGAATTCTTCTTGGCCAGAGACATAACTTCTAGGACTGAGGTTCATGGTTTCTGAAACTAACACTTCTCTAGCTTCATAATCTATTAACCTATTTTTCTTCTTCACACACTACAACACAAACAAAGTTAGTATTGTCCATTTTCACCCGGTATTTTTCTGTATCCATTCTTTTGCACCTTCTTCTTCTAAATAGAATGAATTTCCTGTCATCACCCCATCCCCATGTGCTCAAATTATTCCTATTATCTAGGGCCCAATGCAAATTTTATATTTTCTATCAAGATCTCCTGAAAGTGATTTATCTCTCCTATAAACACCCATAACCCTTTATTTGTCCCTTTTCATGCCTCTGAATTATTTCTGTCTGTATTATAATTCAGTATGATTATGGAATGTTCTATGCTATATCTATTCTATTATCAGAAAAATTCTGTTTGATTAAATTGTCTGCAACATTTACCCATACCAACTTCTCACAAAATGGTAAACACCTAAATTAATGAAAGTGTAGAATATGTTACTAAATCTAAATGTCTGTTAAATTGAAGCAAATTAACAGTGATACATATTGAATCAGTCAATAAAATGTGACCCAGACAATGTTACCATGATTTTTTTTTTTAATTTAAACAAAATCAAATAGAACCAACTATCTACTTTCTATTGGAAGTTCAATGAACTTGTCAACATTTCTGTGAATTTCTAAAGTCCTGTAATTAATACAGATATTTTGACTCTGAGTTCCTGCTTCTGCCAAGGACCCAATTCCTTTTGCTCATCAGCTCTTTCTAAGGCTGTCTTTTTTTCTTTTTCTTCTGTTTCACAAGTTTAGATGTGGAACTTCAGTTCTATTTTCATAATTAAAATTAAACATGACAAGAAGCACAGAATGAAATACTAAAAATAGTCAAGACTGTGTGTCTAAACCATCATTTGGGTAAGTGAGAATTTCTTTATCCAGGTTGTTGGTCTTTTTATCTAGCTCCAGATTCCTTCCCAGCTCTCAGCAGCCATTACCTAGGGAAAAGGGTTTTTCAAGGATAGTCTGGCAGACAAGGGGATAGGGAATAGGGAATGCTGTTTGGTTGGGTTGGGGATAAAATCATAGGGGGTTGAAGCTGTCTTCGTGCACTGAGTCAGTACTTGGGTGGGGGTCACGTGACCAGATGAGCCAGTTTCTTAGTATGGGTTCAGGTGGTACCAGTGGTCTATCAGAACTCAGAGTGTGGAAAATACCTCACACCAATCTTATGTTTTACAGTGGTGATGTTATCCATAGGAGCAATTGGGAAGGTTGTAAATCTTGTGACATCTGACTATATGACTCTTGAACTTTAATTTTAACTCTGTGACTAATTTATTAGTTTTACAAAAGCAGTTTGGGTGCCCGAGTGAGGAAGAGGTGGATTTTGGGGAGCAGTTATTACTACATTTGTTTTCAAGTTAAACTATAAACTAAATCCCTTGCTAGTTAGTTGGCCTATGCCTAGAAATAAATAAGGGAAACTTGTAGGTTAGCAGGAAGGTGGAATAAGTTAGATCAGATTTATTTCACTGTCATAATTTTTCTATGTCAGATTTCTCTCACTCTTACAATTTTTGCAAAGACAGTTTCCTAATATACATTTAACTTTACATACCCTATAGAAACCTCAGTGAAAATTTGTTATATGTACTCTAATCAAGCAATTCTATTTTGAACAAATTAAGAAATGTGGGGAAAATGTTATGTTTCCCTATATATGTACCTCACCCAAATCTCATCATTCAAATATGTCCAAGTGCCCTTATTATAACACTTATCTTGCCGGGCGCAGTGGCTCATGCCTGTAATCCCAGTACTTTGGGAGGCCGAGGCAGGCAGATCATGAGGTCAGGAGATCGAGACCATCCTGGCTAACATGGTGAAACCCCATCTTTACTAAAAACACAAAACATTAGCCGGGCATGGTCGTGGGTGCCTGTAGTCTCAATTACTCTGGAGGCTGAGGCAGGAGAATGGTGTGAGCCCGGGAGGCGGAGTTTGCAGTGAGCCAAGATCACGCCACTGTACTCCAGCCTGGGCGACAGAGAGAAACTCTGCCTCAAAAAAAAAAAAAAAAAAAAAAAAAAAAAAAAAAAAAAAAAAACACTTATCTTTAGCATGATTAACTTACATTACTGCTTCTTGTAAGACAAGTTTACTGGTGACAAATTTCCTGAGCCTTTTTTTATTTTGAAAATATTTCATTTTTCATTCATTTTTGTAATATATTTTATTGGATGTACAATTATAGATAGTTTTTTGTATTTTAGAACTTTAAAATGTCTCTCATTACCCTCTTCCTTATATTTTTCTAAATATAATTGTGTTATCCAGCCGAATATAATCTTTTTTTTTTTTCTCTAATTCTTTTGAGTGTTTTTTTTTCCCCCCTACCTTTGTTTTGGAAATCTTATTGTGATATGCTTACTTGTGGTCATTTTTATGTATTTCTGACTTAGGGTTCACTGTTTTTCCTGGAATCTGTGTGTCGATATTTTCATCAAAATTGAAAAATAAAAATTAGGTATTATTTCTTCAAATGTTTTTTCTGTCCCAGTCTCTCTTCTCCCCTCCAAATCTCAGATTACATGTTTGTTTTACTGCTTCATATTGTCCAAACACTGAAACTTTGATCATGGTTTTTAGAGTCCTTTTGTTCTGAGCCTCAATTTGCATTATTTTTACTTACCTGTCTTCAGGAATTTTGCTGTTTGGTATTTCTAATTATTGAATTTAGTTCTGGAAGACAGTTAAAAAATGGTGGCTCACCCTGATACTGCCGAAGTTTGTTTTTTAACTTTTGACTGGATGTGTCTACAGTAGACCATACTCCTAGGATGAGATAACCACATTCATTAGGAGTAAATGTCGTGAAATTTTAAATGAGTTCTTGATGTTTCCTGTCAGTTGCATGGAGTAAAATATTTATTTCCTCGCCCACTGCTAGGTTTATGGCAAAGGCACCTACAATAAAAGACAGATTAATAAAATCCTAATTATGTATTTAATGTAAATTTTACCTGACAGGTCTCTAGAAATGAAGATTCAAAAAAAAATAGGGAAATCTAGGTATCTTTATGCTTAGTGTGATGAAGTGTGAACAGTTGTAGTTAAGTACGATTGCAAGGGAGGAAAATCTAATGGTAATACATTGGGAGGAACTTGGCAAAGCGTGTTTGTTCAGATTCTATTTGACATCTCTGTTTTAGAGAATAAGATGTTTCTTTCATCTGGGTATACAGGGGACTACAATGGAATGAAGATTTTATGACCTGCTTCAGGAGTAAGGCAAGGGAAAGGTGAGAGTGACCCTCCTGCTTCTACTGTTTTTTTTCAAATGCCACGGTGTCAAATTTTGGGATAGCATGTCTTTAACGTCGTAATAATTCTCTCCATTCTGGTAGCTCAGAAATCTATCTTACAATATATGTGACCTCTAGACTTTCCATTCATCTCACAGTTCACAGGTATTTGCTTTCTGCCAGGATTAGCACAATCTTATGCTGGGCGTGTGAAACTTAATCTTTGGCTAAAGACCCCAGGGAAACTCAGAAAAACTTTACATGACCAATTCTCAGTGCAGCTGTCTCTGAACCATTACCTTTTCCTGTGAATTGCATCCATTTCAGCTGCCATGAACTTCTCTGTTTCCTCCACGCAGCAAGACCATCACATTCTGCGCTCCACTTGCCTCTCCTGTTTCAAATGTGCCCTCATACAAAAAGCAAGGTAAAGGTAGTGCTCACCTAATATATTCCTCTTTTCTCAAAGACCTATACTCTCTGTTGCCCAGTACAAGAAAATATTTTTTATCCAATTCCATAGTTTACAGGATAAGGTTAATTTTGATCTGTATGATGACAAAGCCAGAAATCTCAAGCTAGTATTTTGGAAACATGTTGGCCAATTTATAAAGCCACATTTACATGTTGAAAAAGGCACAATTTTGAATGATTAAAAGATGATGCTCATTATAAGCATTTTCACATTTAACATGTTGTCTCTTTTTATATAAATGAAGTTTTTATAAACTGTTAATTTAGTGAAATATGAATAATTTTAGGAAATTCTCCAGTTATATTTTAATGCAGATGTGTTTTGCTATTATTTAGTGACATCCTTATTATTTCAACTTGTAACAATTTTGTGCTAATAGGTAATACAATATAAATGTCACACAGATGAACACTGTCACTGCTCTCAGTACACTTACATTTATGCTTTTACATATTTTTATTGATTCTTTAAGGGTCGGGAAATTTTAAATCAATTATATATCTTATGATTTGGGTACAATCAATATTTTTGTTGTTAAATAATGTTAACCTCAATTTTGTAAAGTATATCTCTTCACTTTCATTATCCTCCTTAATATGAATTTCAGATGGAAATCTATATGAAGATAAAGAACAATGGAAAAGAAACTATTCTAGGAGACATAGAAGAGTTACTTGATAAATATCATATCCAAAATTAATTGCAAGTGTAATTCTAATAAAATTAAGCATTCATGTACCACTGTTTGATTTTAAAGTTAAGTTAAAGATCTGAGCACACTAACAAAAAATTTTCACTAATTTTAAAATGTAATTATACATTTACTTTTATTCTGTTTTTCAAATGATAGAAAATTTGTTTTTTAATTATAGAATTTAAGACAAAGCAATTATAAGATTGGATTGCTAGAAGGGGACTTACTAGTACATAACTAGTATAGCATCACCATCTTTTTATTTTTTATTTATTTATTATTATTATTATTATTATTTTGAGTTGGAGTCTCACTCTGTTGCCCAGCCTGGAGTGCAGTGGTGTGATCTTGGCTCACTGTAACCTCCACCTCCTAGGTTCAAGCAATTCTCCTGCTTCAGCCTCCCGAGTAGCTGGGATTACAGGCATACACTACCACACCCAGCTAATTTGTGTAGTTTTAGTAGAGATAGAATTTCACCATGTTGGTCAGGCTGGTTGCGAACTCCAGACCTTGTGATCTGCCCACCTCAGCTTCCCAAAGTGCTGGGATTACAGGCGTTAGCTGCAGGGGTGGGGCCCTCATGGAGAACCTGTGCTAGAGCAGTGCAGAAGGGAAATGTGGGGTTGGAACCCTCACACACAGTCCCCACTGGGGTACCACCTGGTGGAGCTGTGAGAAAAGGGTCACCATCCTCCAGACCCCAGAATGGTAGATCCACCAACAGCTTGCACCATGCACCTGGAAAAGCCACAGACACTCAATGCCAGCCCATGAAAGCAGCCTGGAGGCAGCCTATACCCAGCAAAGCCACAAGGGCAGAGCTGCCCAAGACCATGGGAACCCACTTTTTGCATCATTGTGACCTAGATGTGGGACATGGATTCAAAGGAGGTCATTTTGGAGCTTTAAGATTTGACTGCCCTGCTGGATTTTGGACTTGTATGGGGCCTGTAGCTCCTTTGTTTTGGTCAATTTCTACCATTTGGAATGGCTGGATTTATCCAATGCTTGTACTCTCCTTGTATCTAGGAAATAACTAACTCGCTTTTTGATTTTACAGGCTCATAGGTGGAAGGGACTTGCCTTGTCTCAGATAAGACTTTGGACTGTGAACTTTTGGATTAATGCTGAAATGAGTTAAGACTTAGTGGGACTGTTAGGAAGGCATGATTCATTTTGAAATGTGAGGACGTGAGATTTGGGAGGATCCAAGGATGGAATGATGTGCTTTGGCTTTGTCCCCACCACAATCTCACGTTGAATTATAACTCCTACAATTCCCATGTGTAATGGGGGGACCCGGTGGGAGGTAATTGAATAGGGTCAGGTCTTTCTCATGCTATTCTCATGATAGTGAATAAGTCTCATGAGATCTGATGGTTTTAAAAAGAGGAGTTCGTCTACACCAGGTCTCTCTCTCTTTGCCTGTTATCATCCATGTAAAATGTGACTTGCTGCTCCTTGCCTTCTGCCATGGTTGTTAGGCCTCCCCAGTCACATGGACTTGTAAGTCCATTAAACCTTTTTATTTCCTCAGTCTCAAGTATGTCTTCATCAGTAGCATGAAAACAGACTAATACAGCCTCACAATGCTTACTATAAGTGTATAAATGTACAAGCTCTATAAAAGTGTTTTATTCTTTTAAGAAGCATATATTTATTATAAAATATAATACATATAAAAAGGGTGCCATAAAATTGTACAGCTCAATGATTTTTCAGAACGCAAATACCTATGTAACTGCTACCTATGTTAAGATCAGTAATGGACAAAATTTCTGAAACTTCTTTCATGCCACTTCTCCTTATCACTACTTCATCCCTCTAAAGGTAACCACTATTCTAATCTTTCTTTTAAATAGTTTTAAATTAATAACACATTTTTAAATTTTTAGCACAAGGTATTTGTTTTTAAGTATTTATTTGACAAATATATATATATTCAAGATGTGATGTGACAATGTGATGACTTACATATATATTGCATAATGATTACCATAATCAAATAAATTGACTCATCCATTACTACCCATGCTATACCAGATCGTAATATTGTCCATCTTACAAACTGAAATCCATGTTCTTTGACCAGTTCTATTTTTTATCTAAATCACTACCATGTTTTAAAAATATTTTTACCAATAGAAAATGTTCCTAAACAATATTTTTACCTTTATGTTTAAATAAATAGAATCACAGTGAGTGTATTATTTTGTGTCTACCATATTTTGCTAAAAGATATCATTGTGAGATTTATCTATATTGTTGCATGAAGCTGCAAATTGTTATTTTATTGCAATTTATTATTCTATTTTATGAATATAACCTTATGTATTTACTCTTTGATGGGGATTTGAGTTCTCTCCAGGTAGAAAAATCATGAGCTCACATCGGTATACCCAATTCTAATCTGGTAAAATAATGTTTATTCTAGTTTTCTCCCATTCTATATTTTTAACTCCCTTCTTTGATAGTAGGAAATATTGCTCTCATTATTCTTAACAAACTAGATTTTATTATCAAATCCCCTTTATGTAACTAACCTACCACCACCAACTATACCCTCCACTTCTATCCAAATGCCTACAAGACCATATGCAGATCCAGCACTCCTCACTGGTACATGCCCACACATGAAAGCCTTTGTACACCATTCAGGCTTCAACACCACATGGCAGTGGACTCTGTGTCCCAGGGGATCTCCTTCACTATGCTTGGGCTCTGATATCTTTCTTTAGGCCAGAGGCCCCTCATCTGCAGCCACCTAACTTCCTTGGCCTCATTGGCTTTTGGACAGAAAATTTCAAGAAAATAAAACGAGGATTTGAAAACAGGATAGAAAGAAAGATGGCCAACTAGACGCAGCCAGGTGGAACAGCTGCCACTGAGGGACTGAGAAGACTGGCTCACTCCTAACAAATGTTCAGAGGGAATACACTAGAGTAAACAGAGAGAAGACACAGAAGCTGGGTTGAAAGGAATTTAGCTGAGAACTCTGCACGGGGCTACAGTGCACTGGGACTCGTTCCTGGCCCCCAACAACTCTGGAGGAATGGGTGAGTTAAACTGGCAAGGAGTAACTTGCTCTTGCCATGGGAAACTGGAATCCTGGCAGAAGGAGACCCCTCGACCACCACAGACACTTGAGTTAGCAGAGAGAGTGGCTTAGAGAAATACTAGGGTCAGCATACAGACTAAAGCCCAGAGGGTTTGGTGCCAGAGTGTCTGTAGTGGAGCGTGTCCAGGGAAGAACATCCCCCAGGCTCGACTTGCTGCCATAGGAGATGCTAGACATAGGGGAACTGCTGAATCTGAACTCTGCGAACTGACTTGCCCATCAGAGGAGGCTGGTCTGACATGAGTACCCAGTGATCTTCTGGCTTCTCCAGGGGCCCCAACCTGGCCATGCGTGCTTGTAGGGCAGCCTCAGGTGATCCAGGGGAACACATCATAGCTTGTGCACTGATGGACACTGCCTGACCAGTGGGGAGCTCCTGTGGAGCAGCCCGTACAGCCATGCACCAGCCCACCTACTTCCTCCCTACAACGAAGCTTTCCCCCAGGCCCATGGGAACCCCCCACATCACTTTACCAGCATATATGTTCAGGTGGGTTTTGCGTTCCTTGCCTGACCAGTACACCTCTGTGTGTGAACTCTCCCAAGCCTTTGCTGTAGTGGGAATGCAGTCCACCCCACCCTCCGCCACACTGCCTTTGCAGTCAGAGCCTTGGCAGGCACAGAGCCAGCCAGCCCCACAGCTGCCAGTGCCCCATACCTTGCGTGCCAACACTGCCGTGGGAATGAAACTAGGCACAGAGAAATAGTGGATCCTCCCCAGCCCTGAGTGACCACCCCTGCCTTCAGTGCACAGAGAATGCATACAGACTCACATCCACCAGCATTCCACCACCATACTAACACCATCACCAGCATGACTGATTGTACAGTTGTTGGCAGGAGCCCCCTCCCTCTCAAGCCATGCTGCCTCTGTCACTGTAGTAAATGCCCACATGGAAACAGGCCCCCTGGCCCCTTTAGCATCCTGCTGCAGCTGACAAGTTTGCACTCCACTGCACTGCTGTGGCTGCTGCTGCATGTACAGACAAAGACAGATCCCACTGGCAGCGCGCTATGAAAAGCTTTGACACCACTCATTGGAGTGTAGTGACCAGATGTCCCGGACACCTCGGCCCAATGTAGCGCAGCAGATTTGTAACCCCAGGGATCCAGAGAACAAAGTATAGGCCCAATACAAATTCTTCCAAGTTAGAGCAGACCGTCCAGGAGTTGGGAGTTGAGTGTTCGCCCCCTACAATATTCCAGAAATGAAACTAGCCTGCTGAATCTACTTTATACCATAATAAACCCTTAAAGTCATTAAATAGGATCAAAGGAAAAACAAAAACTGTCCAAAGGTCAGTGACTTCCAAGACTGAAGAAAAATCATACCATAAAGATAAGAAAGAATGAACTCAAGAACTCTGACAACCAACAGCTCTGAACCAGGCTGAAATGGCTGAAATGACAGAAATAAAATTCAGAATATGTATGAATGAAGATTGTTGAGCTTCAGGAAAACATTAAAGCCAAATTCAAGGAAGCGAATAATCACAATAAAATGATACAGGAGCTGAAAGACAAAACAGCCAGTATAGAACAGAACATAAATAACCAGATAGAGCTAAAAAACACACTACAAGAATTTCATAATGCAATTAAAAGAATTAAGAGCAGAATAGACCAAGCTGAGGAAAGAATGTCAGAGCTTGAAGATAGACTTTCTGAAATAATTCTTCAGGCAAAAATAGGGAAAAAAATTATGAAAAGGAACAAACAAAATCTTCAAGAAATGTGAGATTATGTAAAGAAACCAAATCCATAGATTGGGCCTAGTTGTTGTGCCTGAACTAGATGGAAAGAGTTTAAGCAACTTGGAAAACATACTTCAAGTTATCATTCATAAGACTGCCCCCAACCTAGCTAGCATTCAGTTTGAATGAGGGCAACATTCCAATTCAGGAAAGACAGAAAACCCCATCAATGCACTTCACAAGAAGGACATCCTCAAGACACGTAATCATCAGATTCTCAGAGGTACAAATGAAAAAAAAAATTGTTAAAGACAGCTATAGAGAAAAGTCAGTTCACCTACAAAGGAAGGCCACCAGACTTTCAGTGGACTCTCAGCAGAAACTCAGCAAGCTAGAGGACATTGAGAGCCAATATTCAATGTTTTTAAATAAAATAAATTTCAACTCGTAATTTCACATTCAGTCAAACTATGCTTCATAAGCAAAGGTGAAATAAGATCCTTTTCAGACAAGCAAATGCTGAGGGAATTCATTACTACCAGACCCACCTTATAAGAGCTACTGAAGGAAGCTCTAAATATGAAAAGGAAAGACTGTTACCAGCCACTACAAAAATACATGTAAGTACACAGACCAGTGACACTGCAAAGCAACCACATAAACAAGTCTGTATAATATCCAGCTAACATCATGAGGACAGGATCAAATCCACACATATCAATAATAACCTGGAATGCAAGTTGGCTAAGTGCCCCAATCAAAAGGCACAGAGTGGTAAGCTGGATAAAGAACCAAGACCCATAGGTAAGGGAATGGGACCAATCTCACATGCAATGACACTCATAGGCTCAAAATAAAGGGATAGAGAATAATCTACCAAGGAAATGTAAGTTAGAAAAAACAGAGGCTGCAAATCTAATCTCAGATAAAACAGACTTTAAATCAACAAAGATCAAAAAGACAAAGAAGGGTATTACATAATGGAAAGAGTTTAACAAGAATTTAGCAAGAATAACCATCTTAAACATATATGTACCCAACAAAGGGGCACCCAGCTTTATAGAGCAAGTTCTTGGAGACCTTCAAAAAGACTTAAACTCACACACAATAATAGTGAAAGACTTCAACTCCCTACTGACGGTATTAGACATATCATCAAAGCATAAAATTAACAAAGACACTCAGGACCTCAACTCAGCAATGGATCAAATGAACCTGATAGATATCTACAGGACTCTCCACTTAAAAACTACAAAATATACATTCTTCTCATTGCCATATGGCACATACTCTAAAATCAACCACATAATCAGACATAAAACACTCCTCAGCAAGTGTAAAAAAGATGAAATCATAACAACCACTCTCTCAGACCACAGTACAATTAAATTAGAAATCAAAACTGAAAAATTCATTCCAACCATGTATTATATGACAACTGAATAAACTACTCCTGAAGGGCTTTTGGGTAAATAACAAAATTGAGGCAGAAATCAATAAGTTCTTTGAAACTAATGAGCACAAAGAGACAATGTACCAGAATATCTGACACACAACTAGGGCAGAGTTAAGAAGGAAATTATACCACTAAATGCCCACATCGAAGAACTAGAAAGAACGCAATTTAACAACGTAACATTACAACTAAACAAACTGGAAAACCGAGAGAAAACCAACCCGAAAGCTAGTAGAAATCAGAGCTGAACTGAGACTGAGGCACAAAAAACATTCAAAAGATCAATTAATCTAGGAGCTTGTTTTTTGAAAAAATTAACCAACTAGACTAGTAGGCAGGAGACCAGATTCAAATAAACACAATTAGAAACGACAAAGGGGATATTACCACTGACACCATAGAAATACAAATAACCACTGGAGAATATTGTGAACAACTCTATGCATATAAACTAGAAAATTTAGAAGAGATGGATAAATTCTTGGAGACATACGCCCTCCCAAGACTGAGCCAGGAATAAATTGAATCCCTGAACAGACCAATAACGAGCTCCAAACTTAAATCAGAATTAATAGCCCACCAGCCTACCAACCAAGAAAACCCCAGGACCCAGAATTGAATCAGTAATAAATAGCCTACCAACTAAAACATACTGGTATCATTCCTAATGAAATTATTCTCAAAAATTCAGGAGGGGGGACTTCTCCCTGACTCATTCTATAATGCCAGCATCATCCTGATACCAAAGTCCGGTAGAGACAAAATAAAAAGAGAAAACTAAAGGCCGATATCCTTGATGAACATTGATGCAAAACTCCTCAACAAAGTAATGGCAAACCAAATCCATCAACATACCAAGTAACTTACCCACCATGATCCAGTAGTTGATGTATAACACTACCTGGCTTTAAACTATATTATAGGATGACAGTAACCAAAATAGCATGGTTTTTCACGAGGGTAAAGATTTCATGACAAAGATACCAAAATCAATTGCAACAAAAGCAAAAATAGACAAATGGGAACTATACTAAAGGGCTTCTGCATAACAAAATAAACTATCATCAGAGTAAATAGACAACCTACAGAAAATTTTTACAATCTGTTAATCTGAAAAAGGTCTAATATCCAGCATTTATAATAAACTTACACAAATTTACATGAAAAAGAAAATCTCCATTAAGAAGTGGGCAAAGGACGTGAACAGACACTTCTCAAAAGAGGATATACATGTTGCCAACAATCATATTTAAAAAAGTTCAACATCACTGATTATTAAAGAAATGCAAATCAAAACCACAATGAGATATCATCTAACATGAGTCAGAATGGCTATTATTAAAAATCAAAAAATAACAGAACTGGCAAAGGTTGTGAAGAAAAAGGAATGCTTATACACTGTCGGTGGGAGTGTAAATTAGTTCCGGCATTGTGAAACACAGTGTGGTGATTCCTCAAAGACCTAGAGACAAAAATGCCATTTGACCCAGCAATCCATTACTGGGTATACACACAAAGGAATATCAATCATTATATTATAAATATACATACGAGACTGGGTGCGGTGGCTCACACCTGTAAGTACTTTGGGAGGCTAAGGAGAGTGGTCAGGAATTCAAGACCAACCTGGCCAACATGGTGAAACTCTGTCTTTACTAAAAATACAAAAATTAGCTGGGCGAGGTGGAGGGTACCTGTAGTCTCAGCTACCAGGGACCTGAGGCAGGAAAATTGCTTGAACCTGGGAGGCAGAGGTTGCAGTGAGCTGACATCATGCCACTGCACTCCAGCCTGGACAACAGAGCAAGACTCCATGTCAAAAATAATAATAATAATAAAGAAAAGACACATGCACATGTATGTTCATTGCAGCACTATTCACAGTAGCAAAGGAATCTACCTAAATACCAATCAACGATAAACTGAATAAAGAAAAGATGACATGTATACACCATAGAATACTATGCAGCTATAAAAAAGAATGAGATTGTGTCATTTGCAGGGGCATGGAAGCAGTGGGGGACAATTATTCTTAGCAAACTAATGCAGGGACAGAAAACCAAACACCACATGTTCTCACTTACATGTGAGAACTAAATGATGAGAACGCATCTACATATAGCAAGAAACAGCACACACTGGGGCCTACCAGAGAGTGGAGGGTGAAAAGAGAAAGAGGATAAAAAAATAACTAATGAGTACTAAGCTTAATACCTGGGTGATGAAATAATCTGTACAACAAACCCCATGACACAAAGTTTTCCTATGTAACAATCCTGGACTTGTACCCCTGAACTTTAAAACAGTTAAAAACAAAAACAACAATGAGATACCATCTCACACCAGCAGAATGGCTACTATTAAAAAGTCAAAAAATAACAGGTGCTCTCAAGCTTAAGGAGAAAAAGGGACGCTTATACACTGTTGATGGGAGTGTAAATAAGTTCAACCATTATGGAAGACAGTGACGGTGTGGTGATTCCTCAAAGATCTAGAAACGGAAATCCCATTTGAACCCAGCAAACTCATTACTGGGAATATACTCAAGTTTTATAAATCATTCTATCATAAAGACACATGCATGCATATGTTCACTGCAGCATTGTTCACAATAACAAAGACATGGAATCAACCTAAATGTCCCATCAAGGGAGATTGGTTTATAAAAGTGTGGTATATATGCACCATGGAATTGTATGCAGCCTAATAAAGAACAAGATCACATCCTTTAGGGAACATGAATGGAGCTGGAGGTCATTATTCTCAGCAAACTAATGCAGGAACATAAAACAAAATACCACATGTTCTCACTTACAAGTGGGAGCTAAATTATAAGAATACACAGACACATAGAGGGGAACAACAGACACTGGGGCCTAACAGAGAGGAGGGAGAGATGACAACTAATGGATACCAGGCTTAATACCTGGGTGATGAAATAATCTGTACAACAAACCCCCTTGACATGAGTTTACCTATAAAACAAACCTGTACATGTACCCCTGAACTTAAAAGTTAAGAAAAAAAAGAAGATAAAGGAAGATAATTGTTTTAAAAAGGAAAAAAAAAAAAGGGAAGAAAGAAAAAAGTCTAAGCTAGACATTTTTCTAATTTAATAGATAATGCAAGCTTTTAAAATGATTGTACCAATCTTTACTCCAACCAGAAGTTCATATAATTTATCCATATAATTTATAGTACAAAATAGGACACTTCTGAAAATGAAAAAGAGGCCCTTTTTAAAAAATATATACTGGGACAATTGGCTTTAGCCAAGATTTTCTTGAGCAAATCAGATTGGTGTTGTCCATCTATGCATCAAAGTTTCTATCTCTGTATATTCTCAGAAGAAGTCGATACTGTAATTGATTTCAAAGTTAATCCTTTTAGTTAGTGTAGTAGTGATCCCTCATTGTGATTTTAGTTTGCATTCTCTTACTTGCTAACGAGAATGGCCACATGTTAATATGCTTACTGGTTATTGGATATCTTCTTTGGGAAGAGAATATACTACTCTCATCTATTTTTGAAATGGGCTGTATTTTTAACCTTGATTCTTACGTGTTATTTTGAGATTCTGGATTGGGAGCCATTCACCTTTATTTTTCAACTCAAAATAAATTCAGTTTCAGTAAATGCAGGCAAGAAAACTGTGAAGTCCATTAACCACTTTCAGGTATGCCACATATCCAGAATTGTTAAACATGCCAGGGCTGTGGTGCCAGATATTCATTTAGCCATTGTATCCAAGTGGAGAGAATAAACTTCATAGCTCATCAATCCACTATTGATATATGATGTTACTACTGAGAGCTGGCATTCTGCATTCACACAAATACCTTTCCACACAGCTGTGATTCTTCAATGCTCCAACTTCATGCACAGACCACCAAGGTTTTCTCTTTCTATCCTCATTCTCAGATATTGTTGCCCAGAATTCAAAGCCTGGGGCAGGGGAATGGGTTTAGAAGAGCTTTCAGAATTAATTATAAGGTACACTGAAACATGTCTCCTCCATGACCTTGATCTCCTTGTTTTGAGCCTAGGTCACTACCCTATGCTAGATTCCATTTTGTATGGGTAATTTGATTATAGATGTTTCATTGTCTATCTCTTCTACTGAGACTTGGTTAAGCCCACTCTATGTCCATCCTACTGGTAGCCCCAAAGTAATGAATGCTGGCAGTGGCCACCCACATGCCTATGACCTTTCTAGGTGCTAGTGAATGCATTTCTAAATCCGAGGAAACTTTATTTCCAGAATATTGTAAAGAAGATCTGAGTGCAATCATAACACACAAGAAGTACCAGTACATTAACACCACTCTTTTCCCCGGAGACAGCCCTCAATACATGACCCCAGAAGCTGGTCTATAAATCAATAGCACAGAGACCTCATCCCTTGAGAAAGAAGAAAGGGAAAAATAAAAATCATTTAAATCAAGTGACAATAACATTTTTTATGATAGAGTTTTATAATGTCAAAATATTTGATACAGATTAATCATGTAAATATAAAATAATTGAAGTTATAAGGCATGTGTAGCTTTTGCTATGTCATTTGAATATTAAAACTGAAAAATAATTTCTTTGTCTGGTGCCAACCTTACTGTAATATAATCCACTATTGTCCTTCAACTGTCATTCATTGTGGGATTTTAATTTTAATATTGTGTTTTATAGACTCTTATTATTCTCTGTTTACTTATTGAATACAGCAATTATTTATAATAATACAATTTTAGGTTAAAAAATAGCTTATTGAATAACATTTAGTTAATGAATGCTAGTGTTTGCTACATGTTATGATTGGTTCTGGGGTAGAGGATCTGGATTAGGGGAAGAACTTACAATACTTCAGAAATAATGTTAAAGTTAGTGAAGCATGCTGAGAATATGATTAACTTGCCAACACCTGGCTGAAGTGATGTACAACTCAAGTTTATAAATGGAGGTGAAACATAAATTATAATTTGGTAGTTATTTTGCTTTTCAAGAAAAATGAAAATGTATTATAATGAACATCTGAAATGGGATATAGCAAGTAGTGTAACTTATATCTCTAACCTGCATACATCTTCTATTTGTGTTTGTACACATGTGCATGCATGCAAATGTAACAATATTAAAAGCTGCACCTGGCATGGGTGAAACAGAACAGAACAGAATTATATATGCTTTTCTCCCAACATAAAATAAAATTTTAAAATTTTAAATGAAAATCATATGTGCCAGCATCAAATAAACAAGAGAAAAAACATAGCAAAGGATAAAATGTAGCTATCATTGAAATAAACAAAAAATTCTGGGTCAGCACCTCCAGCCAGACAGAAGTGAGGAAAGTCAGTGATTGGAATTCATCCTGAGAATTCTTACTAATACATTTCCATCTCAACGTTGATTGGGATATATGTGGATGAGTTATGAGCAAACTCCTGTGGGAAACATAGGGCAGAACAGTGAGCACAGATGGTGCTGCATACTCATGCTACCATGGAAGATATTAGAATGAAAGGCCTCTGATCATGTCATTTTTCCAGACTTTTTAGGAATGAGGAAAGTGAGCAAAAACTCGTGATACTGAAATCAGTCTGGACAGAATGATACACCCGTATATACATACATAATAGCTTCTAGAGAGAAACAGTTTAGAAAGAAAAGACTGGCAGGGCCATTGCATTGCATCACTACAGAAAATAGACAGTTCTGTAGAATACAGTGTGCATATCTCCCTAGAATTTTCAGAAACTACATTCAGCACAAACCAAGCTCTTCCTTTCTAAATCGCATGTGCTTTGGGTACATATGACTTAGGTTAAAGAAAATTGATATGAGAGCAACACTCAGTCCTAACACTACCCTGCTAAAAAAGAACTGTTTTCATTTAATAATTATTTTTAAACTATTTTTAATCTGTAATAGTATTTTTAAATTTGTTCACTTGTTTGTTTTCCATCTGTACATTCATCTATCCTCCCATCCCATCTATCCATCTGTCCATGTATGCATCATAAATATAGCCATATTTCTTTCTGTATAGATTCAACAGAAAGATTTCTGAAACAATATTTACTAAATGGTAAAAATATATTTACTCAGTGACATATCTGAGTTATCTTTTGCTTTATTCTGTGTCCTTTTTATAATTTTAGAATTTATTTGTTATCATAAAAAATAAAATAAGAATACAGAGACAGCTGGTTCAGCTAAGTGTTACTGAGAAATAGAATTCCTGAAAATAATTCCAAAACAATTGTTTTCAAAACTTTTTAAAAGAGAGTAAGAGAGACTTGTATCTTTACTTCTAGCAGTCAACACAGCAGCAGCAAAACAGTAGGAATTTGAAAGTGGTATGAACAGAAAAAATATACTTTGTTAAGCTACTGATAGTTATCTCTGCATTTATTTATTGTTCTCACCCTCTTCTTAATCTGATTTTTTTCTTCTGGTGGTATGAAGCTGAATTTCTGATACAAATGCAGAAACAAAGGATTCCTGTTGAAATGGATATGTTGTTTGCATCCCTGCTGGTTTGTATGATTCTGTGTGTGTGTGTGTGTGTGTGTGTGTGTGTAGAGAAGGGAGAGGCAAAGAAGACACAATAAATTAAGAGATCGTTTCAAGGGGTTTGAAAACAGTAGAGATTTGCATTTGTAAATCACTGTCAGTACAATTACAGGTCACAAGAAGGAAATCACCTAGGACACATGAATTAACACTTGATTGGCTTAGATTTTTATATTAACTGTCATTCTGCATCCCTACCCATAGGCCTTAACAGCTGACGATAATGTCAATGTTATTAGATTTTATGATTTTATTATTTCCTCTTTCTCTGTGATTAACTAAATAGAAATTTATGTGTTACATCATTCCCAATTTTCTTTCAGTCTTTGAAGCTAGCCTCTAAACCAAAGTAAAGCTGGTTATCCCATGTCAGCAAGTATTTTCATTTTAATAAATATGATTCTGCAAAATGACTGTGGCCCATTCCCCAAAACAATATCTATAATATTTCCTTCTTTGAATAATAGCTTTTACATAGGTTATAATATCAAAGACAAATCATGAAATTCTAAACCAACATGCAAAATTTTAATGATTTCTTATTATCATGTAGTGCAAGAAATTACTATTTATATTTTAAAATGTGAAAAACAATTTTCAAAAAATCTCCAAATTATCTATCAAATGACATTAGTAAATAAAGTTGCCATAATACAGACTAGGACTAAAGTTATTTTTACTATTAAATTCTATAAAAGAGAAATTCAAAATATCATTAAAGACTTCAGTTGCTCAACATCTATTTAACTCTTACTGGGCTTGCTGTAGACCTTCACATAGTCCTTCAGGTATTCATATCAAGATATGAATTCTGCTTTGGTAAACCCAAATTCTATGCCTTCTTAAGACAACAACAATGACATTCCCTGGGGTCTTAAATGCTGGTTGTAGCCAGTATTTTTCTTTGAATCTGTAGTAAGAAAAAATACAATTAATTGTTACTTGTCACTTTTGATGATCTCAACTGTCAAGAAATTTCCAATAAACAGTAAAAAGTGCCAAAAATAGTTTTGTGAATGTTTAAGTGATTTACATTTCTTAAAACGATGTGCTATAACCCATCAGGCTACTGAAAAATTGTCAATGCCACAATGTTATTGCGTTAACAAACAGAACTTTAATACTGAAAAGAAAGCAGTGTTCATCTCCAATCACATTATCAGTCTTAGATTTAGGTTAAATAAGTTTGTAAACATATATAGTTAGAGTGTAGAAGACCCTTAATTTTCTCATATCATTTTTATGCTCTGCTGTCTTTCAAATTTAAATGTTTATCAAACCTTGAAAAAATTGACAATAACGTAAATTAACCTTCTATACCTCCACTCTCTTTCAAGGTATCAAACTACTGACAAGAAATAAGTGGCAGAATAAAGTTAGAACTTTGGGCTAATTGCATAGTTTTTTAGAAAGAATTCAGATTTTAAACCAAAGGACAGATTTAAGAGTAAAATAAAAAGACCTTGTAAAATATGCAACAAATTGTTTACAAATTAAATAGCACATCATTTAAGGATTTGTTTTTACAGTCTATGTGACTAAATCATATAGGTTCATGGTATATTTCCAAATAATGTTACTAAATAAATATCAAGGCTTGAGGGTCCATAAACCACATTCAATGAGAAAAAATATTTTTTTATCCACCTTGAAAAATGGTGTTAATCGCTTTGTTGCCAATTGCTTTGTGCCAAAAGTCTGTAGTTCTCAAAATTGTGAATAATCTATAGAATATTAATTATTTTGCATTATGTTTGTATATATTTACATTATGTAGTATTGATTAATTTAAAAATCTACTCTTAAAATAAGAATTCATGCATAACTGAAGGAATAAGTTAATTTTATTGTTGTTGTTCTGCTGTTAGCAAAGCCTAGATGCTTGGATATATGTTACCATTCGTTTTATCTCAGACTGTAGGTAGTTATGCAAGGCAAATAAAAATTATATTACATTGATGTCGACTTGGTATTAGTAATTGAAAATTCAGGGACTTTTTAAATAAATTATCATGCTTTTCTTTCAAATTAAGACATTTTAAAATTACTGCATTTCAGAAACAGCTATTTGGCATTATAATAAAAGTGTATTTTGTGTTTAATGATTGCCACAGAACTGGGCTTTACAGACTAACATACAGTACCTTTCAGGAGAGAGTCAACTGGTAGTGTAAAAGGGTATCAATTCTCAAAATAAAGATAATGTTTCTTTCTGTAGTGTCAGATGAAGTTGGTGAGGATTTTAAAATATTTTGGTATTAAAACTACATTGATATGGCATCTATTTGTAACTATTTGGATGCTCTGTAAAATGAACGTTATTACTTCACAACAAAATGTTTTGCTCATTAAGTCTGCTTAGCATAAGCCCCCAGACAACTGGAGGTAAGCATTCATTCCCTCTTCTCACAAGAACTACTTTAGTGAAAGTCTGAGGAGCACTGTAATACCAGAATCCGAGTAGCCTTAGGGTACACGGTAAATTTTTCTCTCAAAATTGACCATCAGAAAAACCTTGCATAATACAGGAAAATTGAAAGTTGACATTAAAAATACTTTCAAACAAAATGACATTTCTACTAATTTTTACATTTTGTGAAAATAAAGATGGTATAAAATGAGGATAAAACAACATCTGTGATGCAAACTAGGAAAACCTGTTAGACACGCCATAACACCATAACAACGGTATTGAAAGAATACATGAAGACCAGACTTCTTACTTTTCTTATGCATTGGGCATAGGTGGAAAAGAAGGTTGAAAAGTACTGACAGCCAGTTACTTATAAAGGGAAGGAGGCTGGGTGAGTTTGTAGACACAATGCAACCAGGCTGCCCCGTCGTGAGAAAACCCTGCCACAAGGAAGGACAGATATCAGCGGTCCATGAAACTTAAGTGAATGGCCATATCAGACAAAGGGAAAGGATTCTTTACGAACGGGGGTGAACATTTTTATTGTAACCGGCTGAAAATCTGTCATCCTTCATACTTGATTGTAACCATTCTGGAATGGAAAATACGATAATCTCCAAAGCCCAGCACAATGTTGGGAAGAGTGTCCCTGCCACATTTTGGCTCAGGGGGAGGCATGCTATGACTGCTTCGCAATGTTTGCTATTGGAACAAGGGTGAGAAATTACATAAACTGATCTATGTATTTTTTGGCTTTGTCCTAAATGATTGGATTTCTAAACTAATTATCTAGATTTAAAAGCATTTTTTTTTCTCTTTTTTAATCTTTATTTCATTGATATAAGTTACTTAGTTTTCCTTTTGTGGCCTTTTAGAATTTTCTCTTTCTTGGTAATTTTTTGTGTTCTCTACATTGTATTATAGATTTCTTTATTATCCCTGTTTTACTTGGCACTCATCAGGGAGAGCTAATTTGAAAATTTTGATATTATATTTTGAAAAAAAATTATCAGCAGTTTTCAACTTGAATCTTGCTTCTTCTATATTATCCCTATATTTTTCTTTCTAGACACTTATTCAATTTTTTTGAGCTTCTCATTTTATCCTCTGTGACTTTTAACTTCTCTTTCATGTTTCTGTCTTTCTGTGAGGTGCTAACAGGTTCTCCATGTTCTGCCTTCCACTACTCCAATTCTCTGCTCAACAATGGACTTAGGAGTATCTAATAGAGGTGTTGAGAGGTTTTATTTCAATGGCAATGTATTTCTATTTCTATCATTTTAACAATTAAAGACATTGTGCAATGTATACCTTGCCCTGGGAATAAGGGTCTATTTCTTAGTTGTCCTCTGATTTCTATATATATAATTCACTGAAACCAGCACAAGCTCATGATGGAGAAGTCATACACACATGCACAGGCACAGGAGCAATCTGAGCATGCAAACTAAGGTAGGTAAATTACATCTTCATGTTACAATTCGAGAATTCTGGTTTTCACATATTTAATGTGGGCAATGTATTATTACTGGCAGCAGGTCATCCTTACTTTGGTTAGGTGTTGAAAAATAACAACAGATTCTTGAGGAAATTAGTCCTTTCTGATCAATCTTCCATAAACACTGTCTACTTTGATTTTCTTTCTATACCTCTCTGTCTTCCATTTTCTCTACATTCTCTCTTATGTGCCACCTTGTAGAAAATAATAGAATTGGCTTGAGGCATAAATAATATAATATAATGGGGGCATAAAATTTGAATACATTCAGATGATGAGATGATGTGAAACAGTCACAGGTTTTATTTGATCAGGCCCCCAGGATTGTCTCACACAAGATACTGATTTTTTTAAATATTTTATCTAATTTTCATAAAATCCATTGGCAGCTTTTAAAAACGAAAGAAGTTCAAATTTAAACATATTTATTTGAAGATTTCCTTAAAAAATAGAAAATCTGCCAATATGGGGTTCATTATTTCATTAGGCAAAAATGTGAGTATAAAATATCACATTTTGATGAGACTCTTGATTTCCAGTTCTTATCACAATATCTGCTTCATTTATTCACACTATCTACCTGTCCCCTCTTGCGTTTGAATTTGCAACCTCTCACAAGAATTCATTGGGGAGGATCTCAGGCTCTCTTTCCTTCTTTCTGTAAGCTTTATCCCTAGGTCGTCTCACCTACTCCCATAATTTTCCATTGCCACCCATATCGAAACTACTATCTTCTCTCACTTCGTGTATTAGTTACAACAAGATAAATTATCAAACAACATCCAAAGCTCATTGGCTTGGCAAAACAAAGATATATTTCTTGCTCTCACAAAATTAGTTCTAGATTTGGACAACTCTGACAGCAACTCTACCCCATACCACAAATTCCCAATCCAGGATGTTTCAATCTTGTGGCTTCACTATCTTATTACTTCAACTTCCTCCTCAACTCACATGGTAAGAAAAAGATCAAAATGGTTTAAAACTGTAAATGAAATATATCAGCCTAGAATGGATATATGCACCTCCATGAACAGCACATTTTCCAGAAATAGCCAACTGTATGAGTCTGAGAATTACAGTATTTTTTGTACGGACCCAGGAGAGGGAAAACAGATTAGTGAACAAAAATAATGTGTATGCACCTGGAAAACTGTGGCATATTCTAACTTGCCTCACTTGCCTCTTCTATAGGCTGTGCTCCTCACAGAAAGCAGAATAGTTTTTACAGTGTGCATTTTATTTCATAATCCCCAGATTAAAAATTCTTTGATGATATATCATGTTCCAGTACTTTAAACATAGATTATAAGACCTGAATGATTGATTTCAGTTTTACAGCAGTTTTTCCATGGAATACTATTTTCCAGCTATTTTTACCTTCATTTAGTTTCTGAAACATAGCAAGTTCATTTCCACCTAAGAACTGCTGATCTTTTTGTTTGTGTATTTTTCTAATACCAGCCTTCACTGAGTATTTTCAACATTTGATTTTATTATTTCCTTTTTATTTTTTAAAATGATTCAACAAACATTCTTGTGTATTCAGCTATTTTTGCATTTCTGCAATTTTCTGAAGTTCAAATTCTAAATTAAAAATATTTTAGGGGCAGGTACAGTGCTCACACCTGTATTCCCAACACTTTGGGAGGCTGAGGTGGGAGGATTGCTTGAGACTAGGAGTTCAAGAACAGCAGAAATAGGGAGACCTCATTTCTAAAAAAGATTTAAAAATTAGCTGGGTGTGAGGATGCATGCCTGTAGTCACAGCTACTTGGGAGGCTGAGGCAGGAGTATTGCTTGAGCCCAGCATGTTGAGGCTGCAGTGAGCTGTGATCATGCTACTATACTCCAGCCTGGGTGACAGAGTAAGACCCTGTTTCAAAATAAATAAATAAATAAAGGTATGTTAGAATCCTGCATATTTGTATGTTAATTACTTTTAATAAGGACTCTAAAATTTATCTATTTACCTCTAGGATACATTCTCATTAAATTTATTCAGTAACTTACTGTGTCAGGCAATAATATTTATCACACTCCCATTATGCACCTTTGTGAAAAATGAGTTTTCACTGAAAATAATAAAAGATTTGTTAATTTTAAAAGTTAAAAAAATCTTATTCATATTTATAATTGACTTTTTTTTACTCTTTGTGGGTCCAAATATATTTATTCTAATACTTGGCAGCCATTGTTTATATGTTTTCATATATTTATCACTTCTATATTGAAACTTTAGAGTTTTCATTGATTACAGAAGAAAATGAGGGCTAGGAACTGATTATTGCCTTTATCAAAGTGAAGGTTATTTATGTTTTTAATGACATAAATTTTGGTAGAAGAGTGGCAGCAAAAATTGAATGGAAAATACCCCCCCAAAATCCACAAAAGAGTACTAAGAGGGGTATTGTGGACAAGTAGAGATTTCTATTTTATGGTCATTTGCTCTAAAGAAGCACAAGGAGATAAGATGGTGTGTGGAGGGAAGTGGAATCAACTTTCCATCCCTCCCTGCCTGTCACTACAGAGATACACACATACATGCATATCTCTATTACATATTTTATTATACATTATATACTTCTACATATTTTATGACCATATTATTTACTGACTATTACTACATGAGGTATACTTGAGATACACAATGAGTTGAGTTGCAACTTGCCTTTGCCTTGTTACAATAGAATAATTATAGATATGAAATAGAAGGAGGTGGATAAAGGAGATAAAGACCAGGGTTAAGGTTGAGCCACTCTTTTTATGGTGGTTCTGAATTTTCTGGTTTCAGATAGTTTCTTCTGGGGTGCATTTCTTAACTAACTGAACTCCAAATAGTCACTTAATTAAATTTTATATATATATATATATACACACACACACACACACACACATACATATACGCTACACAAATGAATTAATCAGAGTTCAACCAGAGGAATAGAGCAGTAGGAGGTTTCATATTGAGAGATTTACTTAAGAGATAATGGTTTACACAATTTGGGGCCAACTGGCTAATTCCCAACTCCATAGCACAGGTCATCAGGAAAGGCAGGCTGGGAATCTTGGATGTGGGCTGAAGCCGTTTCCACAGGCAGAACTTCTCCATTAGAATTTCTAAGCTTCAGCTGTGCTCTTAAGGCCTTTCAACTAATTGATTCAGGCTCACCCAGATTGTTTAGGATACTCTCTCTACTTAAAGCCTTCTAATTATGAGCTTGAATCACATGTACAAAATACCTTTGCAGCAACACCTAGATTAGTGTTTGATCCAACAACTGAGGGCTGTAATCTAGTCAAGTTGACGTATCAAAAGACCATCACAGCAGGTCAGAATATATTTCGCTGATTAAGATGATACTTTCTAAGAAAATTATTTTGGGAAACCAAATCAATATCAGAAGTTTATTTCAACGATTAGGAAAGTGTTCAAAATTTGTTTTAAAAATTATTCTAATATTTGTCAGAACTAGACCATTCGTAAGGGTGACTCAGGAGAGTCTCCTTGAAACCCTGGTGAAGCCTCACTGTTATTTTCTTTATCATCATTGGCAGTAGTATTATTTATCTTCTTTTTCATCCCCCTCTTCTTTTCCTTCCCCTCATCCCTGTATCTTACTTCCCTACTCTTTTCTTTTCTTTTTTTTTCTTTTCTTTTCTTTTGTCTTTTCTTTTCTTTTCTCTTTTCTTTTCTTTTCCTTTTCTTTCTCTCTCTCTCTTTCTCTCTCTCTCCCTCCCTCCCTCTCTCTCTCTCTCTCTCTCTCTCTCTTTTTCTGACAGAGTTTTACTCTTGTTGCCCAGGTTCAAGTGCAATGGCAACATCTCGACTCACCTTAACCTCCACCTCGCTGGTTCAAGCGATTCTCCTGCCTCAGCTTCCTGAGTAGCTGGAATAATGGGCATGCGCTACCATACCAGGCTAATGGCTTTTTTTTTTTTTTTTTTTTTTTTTTTTTTTTTTTTTTTTAGTAGAGACAGATTTTCTCCATGTTGGTCAGGCTGGTCTCGAACTCCTGACCTCAGGTGATCCGGCCACCTCGGCCTCCCAAAGTGTTGGTGTTGGGATTGCAGGCGCAAGCCACTCCTTCTTCTTTCTATTCATCTTCCTTTCCCTCCTTCTTTATTTTAATTTAATAAGTAAAGCATGAGTTTTCTATTATAACTTACTATATTATACTTGTTACAACAAATTGCATAAGAAATGCTTTAAAAAATATTCTTACAAATTGTCCTTCCTTGATGATGACATGAATCATGATGGGATTCTTAATGATCATTTGGAAGACATCCTAATTACATTACTAGCTTATTTATTAGAGTGAATTCTTTTGCAGATGTCTAATCCAATCCAAATTTGCCATTTCCAGTGTTTGGGTATACATTTATACAACACCTTGTGCCTTGAAGACATTTCTTAAACATATAAATATTTTGTTAAGTAAATAATTACCTCAGCACAATTTCATGCAAGACACTTTAACAAATTAGGGAAATAAATATCATTAAGAGGCTTTTTACAAAGAAATCTTAAAGTGTTTGTTATAAAATAGGTCTCTCTACTTGCTCAATCTGGCCCTCAGGAACAATGATTAGTAATAGTATTTAATAATTAAAACTATTGAACACTTACAGTGAACTAGGTACTTTGCTAAGGGCTATACATACATCATCTCATGGAATCTTAACATCTGATGTTATCATGTAAGCTAGTAATAAATAATTTCAGATAAAAAACAAAAGTCCCAACAGTATGAGGATCCACAACAAGAAAACTTCATAGAGTAATGTTGACCCCAATAAAGTTTCCGAAACTGAAATGTGTTATTTTTTCCATTTGTAGAGAAAGAAAGTGAAAACTTTCCCGAGTTTGGTACATGTAGAATATGTTCAAATTAGAATATATTCTAAATGTATTAAACAGCAGATTCAAATCTTCCACATTACCTAGAAGTAATCTCAACTCAAAGCAAGAAAGTATTAAATGGCTCTTGTGCCACTAACCTTGGTTCCAGTATGAAGATGACTGCTGTTAATCGAACCTGGAAACCTTGTCCTGATACCTGACTTTTGTAGCCTGGATTCCACTAGAGGTGTACTTTTTATCCTTTAATTCAACTTGTTTCAGTGTTCTTATAGTTTTAATTGATCCCTATTAAGCCTGAATTTGCCCAATTAAATAGATGTATATAAAAATAAAATCCATATTATGTGAAACAGGTTAGAAAACATGGAGTAGTTTCAGAATTTATAAGAACAAATAAACACATTATTTTGAACAACGAAATACAGAGTAAGGATAAATATTTGTAACATTTCTTTTCATATCACGAATCATGCATTTATCCTTTTGCCTTTAGTTTCAATGCTCATTAATGCCATCTATAAATGGGAAAATGTTGCTCATTGGTATTAATGGGTAGACGTGATCATCAAAATTGACTAAAAGGTATTTTTTTAAAAACTCTGGTTCATGAATTGCAAATATGTCAAGAAATTCAAGATAGGATAAATCAGAGTTGTACCATAAATTAATAGAAAATTAAAACAATATAAAATCCTACTTCTTATAATATTAAAATAGTTATAACTTCGAACTCTCAGGAAAACACTACAGACATAACTGAGGAAAGGTTTTAGCCCCAGTTCAGAACTTATCACTGGCTTGATCCACTGGAATCAAACAAATACTCTATAGCTAAACTAGCTCCTGGTGTTTGAGATGGGAGTAGATATGACCACTAAAAAAAAAAAAATCTAAAAGTTTCAACAATATCCAGGTAAAATAGAGGTAAATTAGTTAAGAATTTCAGAAAAAATACCAAAAATCCCAACAGATGCCTATAGCCCAACATTCAGACATCTTGACAGGGCAATACTGAGTCCAAACAAGTTTCAGAAACTAGGCATCCTATTTAAAGATAGGAAGGTCTTGTTTAACAATTTGGATACAGGAGAAGACTTCATTATTTTAGAGGATGACTCATAAGAGGAAGGTACAGTGGCTCAAGTCAAAGAGAGTTATATACATTAGACTCCAGAACTTATTCATCCCTTATAACTGAAACTTTTTATTCTTTGAGCAGCATCTATCCAGTTCCGTAATCCCCACCCTGTGGGAGCCACCATTCTATTCTGCTTTTTCACATGTAAGCGAGCTCATGCAGTATTTTTCTGTGTCTGGTTTCTTCCACTTGGAATAATGTCCCCTGGATTGTTGTATACCGTTGCAAATGACAAGATTTACCTCTTTTAAAGGGTTAAATAATATTCCTCTGTGTGTGTGTGTGTGTGTGTGTGTGTGTGTGTGTGTGTGTGACATTTCCCTTTTCTTTCTTTTCTTTTCTTTTTTTTTTTTTTTTTTTGAGACAGAATCTCACTCTGTCACTGAGGCTATACAGTACAGTGGCACGATCTCAACTCACTGCAACCTCCGCCTCCTGGATTCAAGTGTGATTCTAGTGATTCAAGTGATTCTAATGTCTCAGCCTCCCACGTAACTGAGGTTACAAGCATACACCACCACACCCAGCCTATTCTTATAATTTCACTGGTGAGCAGGTTTTACCATGTTGGCCAGGCTGGCCTCAAACTCCTGACTTCAAGCGCTTTGCCCACCTCAGTCTCCCACAAAGTGCTGAGATTACAGGTGTAAGCCATTGCGCCTGGCTGTGTATCACATTTTCTTTCATCCATTACTGGACACTTAGTCTGATTCCATATCTTGGGTATTAAAAATAAAGCTTCAAGTGGAATATTTAGTTTTGTTTATAAATCAACATAATACCACAGAAAATATTTAAAGTGTAATACAGAAAACATAGTTTTCTAAAACAAAGCTACAAATAAAATGGAAAAAAGGATTAGTTTCAGGTATTGTTCCTCTCTAAAGGTAGTTTTTATTAGCTAACAATTTTGTTGGTTAATTTGAGACTGCTTCTATAAAGAGTCTCTTTAATATCTCACAGTTAAGTAGAAAAATTAGAAGAAAAGTCAACAGACAGTAATTACTATTTGTCTGAATTCTCCTTTTTCAACAAGATGATGATCCTTAAGACAACATAATTATTTGATATGTATGCATATTTATTAAAAGGAATTTTCTATAATTAAGTACTTTTTAAAATTAGAAGATAAAATAATTAAAAGACATTTGAGAATGCCATTCACTAATATCACCTCTGAGGAACTAAAAAGGATCAGAGTGGTTCTTTCTATAATGAATAATAAAATAAATGACACTCTATCTTCAGTGACACAGCAGAGTAGTTGTCCCCCAGTGAGGCAGATAATGCTTGGTGGGAAACTAACATGGACAGGTACTTGGGAAGTGTTGAGTTTGTGTTCACAGAAACAACTCTTCACAACTACACATTGAAAATATTGTTTTGCTCCCAGTGTTTCATTTCTTTCCCTCTTATACTCATAAATTAACCCATTTAGCAAGTATTTATTGATTACTTAATAAGGATACATGTCCTGTTGTAGGCACTGCGGATACAAGATGTACACTGTAAAATCAGAGACAAAAAAAAGGAGATAATTTGATGAAACATAATCTATTCTTGATCCAACTTTGCATTTAGATATACCTCCTAGTTTTATTACAATATTTAATATTTATCTTTATTTTTATATACTACAATTTGTATGCATAAGAGAAATATTCTTGAGACATGTTCTTAAGTGCTGCAGCTTCTCTGATTGAATAATGTCAAGGATTTTATTTTCCTGGTGTATGTTTCGGAACTTCTTTCTTGATTTTTCTCTAGTATGACCTATTTCATCCACGCCTGACTCAATGGCTTATTTTGAGACGACAAGAGTTAAGTGTCCAAGACAAGGTACATGAGAGCAACTGAGCATTTGCTTTGTCTGGAGCTATGTTTCACCTTATGCAGCTTTTAATGTTTCTCCTTCCTTAAAATAGTGACAACAATACAGATTCTTCTCTAATTAGATTATTTGCAGTGGGTTGTCTAAGGCTCTTTATGTCTGTTCACACCAAATTACCTAACTTTAATGGCCTACATAGTAAAACTACTGCTCTTTATTTTCTTTGAATTTCCAGACTACTTTTATTTTTTTAATCTTATTTCATATGCTATAATAAGTAATAAGCCATGGAAAAATCCTACTTTTCGCACAATTTCAAAGATAGTTATAGTTAACATAGTGAATGTTGTTTATGCCATCATATCCTGAAGATTCATTTTTAAATAATTTTCCTAAGACCACTTCAGTATAGTTGATTTTACTAGAATGTGAGAGCATCTATTTATTTATTTTTTCTATGTGGGCTGATTAGCATGAAGAAGACATGACATTTATCTCAGAGATGGTTTTTTTATGGACTACATTTTATTCATGTGGGCTAGTACTCTTAAATTATGTGTCTTACTCAAGGGTCACTATAAAATGCTTCATGTAAAATTACAAAAGCACTTTTAGATCCTTGAGATTGATTGAACCATAAATATACAAGGAAATTCAGTTCATAAAACATCACTGGACTGTTAAGTTGAATCTGTATGGATGCAAACTCTAACTGTATTTGTACCACTAAGTCTGCTCATGATAACTAAATGAATTCTAACGCATTTTCTGGAGAACTGAGGATGTTTCTGCACTATAAAAGGAATAACTCAAAATATAAAATACAAGTATTTATTTAATAAATTATAGCACAATATTATTACAAATTATCTAAAATTTATTTTCTATGATTCTATAGAACATACTATTTTAATTTTCACAAAAATCCTGGAATGTAGACCGGGTAGGTGTTCATAGATGTTAAAAGATTTTTCCTCCAAAATGGAATTAGCATTAAAACCTGATGACTCTTAATATAGGACTCTCTTTAATATATCAAACTTCTACTAAAATTTGATATGATGCAGTGTTAATTTATAAATAGTATAATATTACATAACAAATATAATGAAATATTATACAATTAATTATAGTACATGATAACACAAACTATTTGAAGGTTAGTATTCTTGTAGCTGAGAAAAAAAAAAAAAACTTTCTACCACTCAGAAATGAAGAATACTAGTGATGTGACAGACACCATCGTGAAACCTATTATCTCTTCCTGTAAGCCATGGGAGCTGATGAAACTTTCTGCCTCTGTGGGGGGAAAAAAAAAAAAGTGGGGGAAATGATAGCTGGATGATTTGGGGCAGTTTGTGGTCAGGTTTTTACAACTCTCAGGAGAAAAGATTGCTTGCTTTTTAGGTAGAAAACCTAGTCTCTAATATAGCTCTCAGGTAGTTAAAAAATATTAACGGCATTTTTATCTATCTGGCGTTCCCATGACTTGGTATACCCTATGCCCTCCCAAGTAACTTAACCTAAGTAGCACAACATAAATTCTACTATGTGAATTATATTGGCAAGTCACAAGTTGTCTGAAGGCATTTCAATGTGCATACTACTAATATGTCTACTATGTAGAGTATGCCCAGTGTCCACTAATTTTATTAAGAATGCTAAATATTTTTGCACCTGCAGTACAATCTCACAGAGTGGCTTTTGTTGTTATAATTCTATGTCCATCATTTGCTAATTTTAATATTAATATCAGTGACTGGCTGAAAAGAGGGAGCATTCCAGTGATGTTAGCCTTATATTGAAAGGAGCTAAGTGAAATTCATTAAATAGAAAAATCAAATGCGTTTATCAAAATCTCCCAAACTATATGTTTATGAGCAAAGAAGGGGATATTAGATCAATATGTCAAAATATGTGACATATATAGACAGCCAAAGAAATCAAACGAATATTTTACATGCTGCTACGTAGTAGAGATGGGATAAGGAATATGGACTTGCAGTATTTTCTCAAGAGGAAGATAAATAGAGGAATATTATTCTTGGAGTCTGTCTATGCCATCAAAACAAAAACATAATGTGCTTGATGGATATATTAAATATTCTACAATGAATAATGATGAATGTCTACCAATGTATTGTTCCCCAGGAAATATTTTTGGTAGCCTAAAACAATACAACACAGTGTCTCTCTCTCTCTCTCTCTCTCTCTCTCACACACACACACACACACCCATATATGGGAGATACAGAAAGTTTAGGGCAGCTTGTTCTCAATTTTATTAGCTCTTAGGAAAAAATAAAAGATTGCTTGTTTTTTAGGTAAGATATATAGATAAATGAATAGATAGATGGATAGATAGATGCATATGTATATCATAGATATGTGTGTATATATTTATATATTACATATTTCTACTGAGTAAACATCAAACTAGCAACTTTTTGATGAGAAATGTTATTTCACAAAATATGACTATTTTCATATTGCTGAAGTACATATATATCATTAAATCTATACAGCTTGTATCCAATATATAAATTAGAGAATGGTATATTTGCCATTCAAAACTTAAGAAGTACAAATGTTAAAAGAAAAAGAAAACTTGTATTTTAGTATGTAGATTCCTTCATCAATTACATATATTTATTAACTAAATACATTTTTAAATACTTTAAAGTGAAAGCAATGGAATGTTTGTAAACCACAATGCAAATTTTTAAGATACTAAAAAAAAAAAATATATATGTTTAATGTCTTGTCATAGTAAGATGCCCATGGATCAATAATTCCCAAGTTCAGCATGATAAAGAAAAACTTAGGAATACTGTTAAATTTTGAGGTCTAATATCTAGAGTTAGTGACTCACAAAATCTGTAACACAACTCAGCATCCAGAATCTCAAGTTATTCTGGTACAATTGCTCCACAGATAAAACTTTCAGGTGGGAAGATGGGGAAAAGCTGCCACTGATAATATACTTTCATGGAAAATTTTTATTTAAGTAAAAATAAATTAGGTATTAACATGCAGTTGGATGCTCCTTTCATTTTGAAATAGAAATAGAGTATTTGTGAGTTATCCCCAAGCAAAGATAATTTAAACAAAGTAGTATCCTCATCCTTTGTAACAAACTAGTTGTTACAATCACCTTAAAGGATTAGGAGCAAAGTCACAGAAATGACAAAGAAAAAAATGATGGTTTGTGTCCCCTTCCTACAAAGGAACAAATAAAAAAATGTGTCAGTAAAGAAACAAGAAAAACAAAACAAAATAAAAATACAATAAACACACAAATGCAAGATTAGCTCTTTTTTAAAAAAGTGAAAGCAAGTTTCTTAAGAAAGTAAAGCAATAGGCCGGGCGCGGTAGCTCAAGCCTGTAATCCCAGCACTTTGGGAGGCCGAGACGGGCGGATAACGAGGTCAGGAGATCGAGACCATCCTGGCTAACCCGGTGAAACCCTGTCTCTACTAAAAAATACAAAAAAAAAAAAAAAAAAAAAAAAAAACTAGCCGGGAGAGGTGGCGGGCGCCTGTAGTCCCAGCTACTCCTGAGGCTGAGGCAGGAGAATGGCGTAAACCCAGGAGGAGGAGCTTGCAGTGAGCTGAGATCCGGCCACTGCACCCCAGCCTGGGCAACACATTCCCAGAAGGTTAACAATGCTTAACCTTCTGGGAATGCTTCCCAGCAGGTCTCAGACTCATTTTACACAGCTCCTGTTCAAGATGGAGTCACTGGTTCAAATGCATCTGACATATATCCCCCATCCCTTTTACAAGGCTACCTATAATTGTAAGGGTTATAGTGGAATGAAGATCCATCTTCTGTAACTTAGACCGAATAGGGGTAATGATATCCCTGCATAACTTGTAAGATCTCTTGTATTCAGGGTAGATAGGATTTTAGTCAGAAAACATCAGAATAGTGGGGTGCATTCATAACTCTGAGTCCTGCCAAAAGGTGGTATCTATAAAATAAGTGTTCAATTTAAGAAAGCATTGAGTAAATTTATCTTGCATTTTTACACAGAGCACAATAGCAATATATTCCACAACAGTCAAGTAATATAAGTAAAATTATCCCAACTAAACTCAGTAATGTTTTCCATGATGTGGATAATTGTTAGAACAAAGCTGAGATGGGGTCACTATCAGGTGTACCATACTTTTTGAAACAATTTTTCTCTCATCCTCATTTTTATTAAAAACAAATGACGGTAGTTCTGATTTGTTTGCAAAACAAGTTTTAGTATTATTATATTTGGCCTGATTATTTGCATAAAATGCATCAAGAACAATTATTTGCCACATAGGCTTTTTTAAAAATTGCCTTTATTAGAACTTTTTTCTATATGGAATTTTATATTAGACATTTTAAAGTTATAAGCTCATTATAGTTTTGTGCCTGAAAATACCTGTATAAATTGAGTGAAATTGTCTCCTCTTGTGGCACAAGATAACTTGGGCTTCCCAGGCCTGTCAGCAAGTAACATTCTTTACTTACCACAGGTCAGGAATTATGCACAGGGAATATGTAGACAAGGTATGAGGCCAGTTTTCCCAAGGGGTTTTTATTGGATCTTTAAGTTAAGTTTAATTCTTTAAAGCCATTTGTTTAGATTTGAAAGCATACCATTCCAAGCAAAGCCTTGGTAAAAATTTCCAGTTTTTCCAATTGTGTCCTCTTGCAAAAGAAAACAGATTCTTATTGGACTTATGCAAATAACTATATTGCTATAGGTTAAAAATACTTACAAATAGTTTCCAGTCTTTGGAGAAATTAGTTAGAAAGAAACATATCCAAATTTTGTTTACAGGGGTATACTTTACCCAATTGCTAAAAGCTGTAAAAACCTCAAAATAAGAGTTTTCTAAAGTCTGAAAAACAAAACAGGTCAGCTGCTGTTTTGTCTACAGGATTACACCTGTAATCCCAGCACTTTGGGAAGCTGAGGTGGGAGGATTGCTTGAGTTCAGGAGTTGGAGAACAGCCTAGGGAACACAGCAAAACCCTATATCTACAAACTTTGTTTGCTTATTTTGTTACTTTGTTTCTAGCAAAGGTAATAAAAATATTATTTTGGTATTTTATTAGTTCAGTCGATGCAATTAGTTCCTGTTTTGCTTGATATTTATGAACACATTAGTTGTCCAAGAGAGTCTTGAAAGTTTTTCCCCCTTTATTTTAATGGCACACTTTCCAAATTTACTTACATTTAAATATATTCGTCAGAGTTCTATAGCTGATTATAAACTGAGGTTTGAAGAGAATCAAAACAAGACAATTGTCTGTGGATGACAAAATGTCTTAGAAAAATCACAGTCAAAGACACAATTAACAAGAAAATTTGGCTACCTCTGTGGCACACAATACTTTGGCACAATAATTATCATTATTACTGATAATGTGCCATAAGTCATGTCAGACTTATAGGAGTTTCCCATAATTCTAGAACATGCACTAATAATGCATTTATACAAATACAGCCCAAGGAAAGCCAAACAACATTTGATATTTGACAATCTTTCCTGCATAATTTTAATACACAAAATAAACCAAATGTATGTCTTTTTACACTTTAGGAGATATATATAAAAGGAATTATCAAGTCAGAAAAAGAATTAATTTTGAATTAGATTTTGGAAAGTTTGTCAAATACGAAAGGTTTAAACACTTGATGTTATAAAGTACAATCTTAGGTCACCGTAAGTCATTTACTTAGTGAAAATGATAACTCAAAATATTTTAAAAGGGCAAAAAGCTTTACTCATTGATACAGGCAGGAATTAACTTTCCAATTTGTCTCTTTTTTCCTCGCTTCTTTTCCTGTTGTTTATTTAAAAGGCAAATAAAAGTCTTTCTTTTATTTAATATTACTAGAAAATCTTGTTCAAGAGAGAAAGCCAAATTTCACCTTTGCATGTGTGTACTATTAATGTCAAACCCAATTCTTAATAAAATCTTGCTGACAAATTTATTCAATCTTTATCAGTTTGACCATAAGGTAAGATCCTCGTAAAACTTGTATAACACTTTTAAATTTTTTGGTTAAAGAATAGATCAATGCTCTAAGAAAACCCTGTTGTGCTTTTATTCCAGTGTTCAATCTATGAAAAAATTGAATAATACCCCTTTAACTTTAACCAGTATGTTCACTAACAGAATTTCTTTTACAACATTAAGCTTTCAGAACTTGCTCAAACTTTCAGCTTTATCTTATCTAATTCAAAATAATCCTTTAACTTTCTAAACAAAGCAAAAGACCAGCTGCCATGGCTCACACCTGTAATCTCAGCACTTTGGGAGGCTGAGGTGGAAGGATTGCTTGAGCTCTGGAGTTGGAGGCCAATCTAGGGAACACAGCAAAATCCTATCTCTATAAAAAATATAAAAAGTAGCCAGACATGGTGGTGTATGCCTGTAGTCCTAGCTACTCTGGAGGCTGAAATGGAACGATCACCTGAGCATAGTCTTAGCTATTCTGGAGGCTGAGGTGGGAGGATCAACTGAGCACGGGAGGTTGAGGCTGTGGTGAGCTATGATCACACCACTGCACTCCAGCCTGGTGATAGAATGAGACCCTGTCATAAATAAATAAATAAATAAATAAATAAATAAATAAATAAATAAAATGAAATCAAAGGAAACTTTCTCCTCCAGTGGTAAGGAGGAGGAACAATTTGATGCACCTGTCCAATATACCACTAGTATATAATATACATTTCTTTATGCGAGTTCTAAGTGAACCAGACTGTCAAGTTACAAGTCCTCTGAAGCAATTTTAAAGGAAATTTTTCAAAAAGAGGTGTAAGAAAAATCACAATTATCTTTTTTGGGTCTACCTCAGTTAGATAAATACAATCTAACTTAAGCCTAAATTCTGTTGGCCCTATGATTGAACATGCCTAGACATGAGTAGAGTGTCGAAATCAGGTTCTAAGCCATGGTATGTGATACCTTCCATGGAAAGAGCTCTTTCAAGAGAAAGGATAGTGAAGGCTCAGAAGCTTAAAGCAAAACAACCTCCCAATGCTGGGGAAGAACATGCATTGAATACCTTGAATGTATTGTGGAGTCAGATAATATTCCATGGGAGTTCCAATGGAATTCATTCAATGAAGCTCATTCAGTTGTTCATGAAATTTTTATTGCATATCCTACATGTGTCAGGTACAATTATTTCTTATTAATGTCGATCCACTTACTTTTGGTATAAAATTATTTGTAATAATACTACTGCTGCTATTAATAAAAATAACAGTCAAAATTAGGCTTACCAAAGATTTTACTTATTTGAAATTACATATGTGCTTTACATGAACTTAAAAGCCATGAACATTTAAATATATGTGTGCATATATATACATGTAATATTCACATATATGTGTATATATATGTGTGTAATATACATGTATATTACTTGTTTGTATTTGCTTTTTGTATACCCATCCTTTCTTCTGTTTTTAATTTTCTTCTTGCTGATGAACATACTTTCAGTTGTTTATTCAGTGATAATCTGTGAGTAATAAGTACATTCGTCTTTGTAAATCTGAAAATTCACTCTTCCTTTCAATAAAAGTTTAGTTTATCATAGAATTCTGGGTTGATTCATTACATCTTCAGATAAATCTGGCCTTTGTTGCTCATGATAAGCTTGTAGTCAATAAGAGACTTTCCTTTTTAGGAACTCCGTGTTTACATATATACCTGTGTGTGTGTGTGTGTGTGTGTGTGTATCTTTAACGTTTATATTATGAAGATATTGAGCCATGGACTTTGGTTTTATTTTCCTTGCTTGATATTCAAGATGATTATTCAATCTGAAGTTTCAGTGTTTTCTCTACTAGAAAGTAATTTTAGTCATATATTATGAAATTGTGCCTCTTTCTCTTAATGTGCTTTTTCCTTATCGTTTTATAATTTTTAATCATGAGCTTATCCTCAGCAGCTATTTATTTCATAGGTATACCACAGACCCTGGGTTCTATAGGTCTTTGAGAGAGTGTTTTATGTTTGACTCTGCTGGAGTAGAATCAAACTTTAGAAATGCATCCAAGTTCAGCTGACATTTAAGTTTCTTATTCATTAGAAGTAAAACTATCTCAGCTAAGTTTATAATATTAACTGAGGTCTACTGTCTTTATTTATTTCCTTCATTATATCATGAACCTTAGTTATACAATGAATTATCTTTCACTTTTAATTTTCGATCTGTGTCTTACACATCATAGGTACTAAATATGTATAATTTTCGACTCTATTGATTACTTAGCAACTAAACAACCAATCTGCATCCACAAGAAATTAGTATTATGAAACTAAAGAAGTTATAAGAACCCACAGTTGATGTTGTAAATCTTATCGACTAAATAATACTCAAATAAATTTAAAATAGAAGTTCAATTTCTCCAATTTTTTTTTTTTTTTTTTTTTTTTTTTGAGACAGAGTCTCGCTCTGTCCGCCAGGCTGGAGTGCAGTGGCACGATCTCGGCTCACTGCAAGCTCCGTCTCCTGGGTTCAGGCCATTCTCCTGCCTCAGCCTCCCGAGTAGCTGGGACTATAGGCACCCGCCACCGCACCCGGCTAATTTTTTTTTTGTATTTTTAGTAGAGACGGGGTTTCACCGTGGTCTCGATCTCCTGACCTTGTGATCCGCCCACCTCGGGCTTCCAAAGTGCTGGGATTACAGGCGTGAGCCACCGCGCCCGGCCTCTCCAATATTTTTAATCTGTTTTGTTTTCTTATATGCAAGTAGAGAAAAAATATGAAATATGCTTGCATAAAAGCCTCAAAGTTAAGCTATTTGTCAGGTGTAATGATTTTGTTCTATCAAGTCCTGATGCAAATATTTGTTTCCCAAGAAAGCCATTACAGCATACTACTTCTCTCTAATAACAAAATGATGAGGGCGGAGCAAGATGGCCAAATAGGAACAGCTCCAGTCTCCAACTCCCAGCGAGAGCGACACAGAAGACCGGTGATTTCTGCATTTTCAACTGAGGTACTGGGTTCATCTCACTGGGGAGTGCCGGACGATCCGTGCTGGTCAGCTGCTGCAGCCCGACCAGCGAGAGCTGAAGCAGGGCGAGGCCTTGCCTCACCTGGGAAGCACAAGGGGGAAGGGAATCCCTTTTCCTAGCCAGGGGAACTGAGACACACAACACCTGGAAAATCGGGTAACTCCCACCCCAATACTGCGCTTTAAGCAAACAGGCACACCAGGAGATCATATCCCACACCTGGCCAGGAGGGTCCCACACCCACGGAGCCTCACTCATTGCTAGCACAGCAGTCTGTGATCTACCGGCAAGGCAGCAGCGAGGCTGGGGGAGGGGCGCCCGCCATTGCTGAGGCTTAAGTAGGTAAACAAAGCTGCTGGGAAGCTCGAACTGGGTGGAGCTCACAGCAGCTCAAGGAAACCTGCCTGTCTCTGTAGACTCCACCTCTGGGGACAGGGCACAGTAAACAATAACAAATGCAGCAGAAACCTCTGCAGGCGCAAACGACTCTGTCTGACAGCTTTGAATAGAGCAGTGGATCTCCCAACACGGAGGTTGAGATCTGAGAAGGGACAGACTGCCTGCTCAAGTGGGTCCCTGACCCCTGAGTAGCCTAACTGGGAGACATCCCCCACTAGGGGCAGTCTGACACCCCACACCTCACAGGGTGGAGTACACCCCTGAGAGGAAGATTCCAAAACAAGAATCAGACGGGTACACTCGCTGTACAGCAATATTCTATCTTCTGCAGCCTCTGCTGCTGATACCCAGGCAAACAGGGTCTGGAGTGGACCTCAAGCAATCTCCAACAGACCTACAGCAGAGGGTCCTGACTGTTAGAAGGAAAACTATCAAACAGGAAGGACACCTACACCAAAACCCCATCAGTACATCACCATCATCAAAGACCAGAGGCAGACAAAACCACAAAGATGGGGGAAAAGCAGGGCAGAAAAGCTGGAAATTCAAAAAATAAGAGCGCATCTCCCCCAGCAAAGGAGCACAGCTCATCTCCAGCAACGGATCAAAGCTGGACGGAGAATGACTTTGACGAGATGAGAGAAGAAGGCTTCAGTCCATCAAATTTCTCAGAGCTAAAGGAGGAAATACGTACCCAGCACAAAGAAGCTAAAAATCTTGAAAAAAAAGTGGAAGAATTGATGGCTAGAGTAATTAATGCAGAGAAGGTCCTAAACGAAATGAAAGAGATGAAAACCATGACACGAGAAATACGTGACAAATGCACAAGCTTCAGTAACCGACTCGATCAACTGGAAGAAAGAGTATCAGTGATTGAGGATCAAATGAATGAAATGAAGCGAGAAGAGAAACCAAAAGAAAAAAGAAGAAAAGAAATGAACAAAGCCTGCAAGAAGTATGGTATTATGTAAAAAGACCAAATCTACGTCTGATTAGGGTGCCTGAAAGTGAGGGGGAAAATGGAACCAAGTTGGAAAACACTCTTCAGGATATCATCCAGGAGAACTTCCCCAACCTAGTAGGGCAGGCCAACATTCAAATCCAGGAAATACAGAGAATGCCACAAAGATACTCCTCGAGAAGAGCAACTCCAAGACACATAATTGTCAGATTCACCAAAGTTGAAATGAAGGAAAAAATCTTAACGGCAGCCAGAGAGAAAGGTCGGGTTACCCACAAAGGGAAGCCCATCAGACTAACAGCAGATCTCTCGGCAGAAACTCTCCAAGCCAGAAGAGAGAGGGGGCCAATATTCAACATTCTTACAGAAAAGAATTTTCAACCCAGAATTTCATATCCAGCCAAACTAAGTTTCATAAGTGAAGGAGAAATAAAATCCTTTACAGATAAGCAAATGCTTAGAGATTTTGTCACCACTAGGCCTACCTTACAAGAGACCCTGAAGGAAGCACTAAACATGGAAAGGAACAACCGGTACCAGCCATTGCAAAAACATGCCAAAATGTAAAGACCATCGAGGCTAGGAAGAAACTGCATCAACTAACAAGCAAAATAACCAGTTAATATCATAATGGCAGGATCAAGTTCACACATAACAATATTAACCTTAAATGTAAATGGACTAAATGCTCCAATTAAAAGACACAGACTGGCAAACTGGATAAAGGGTCAAGACCCATCAGTCTGCTGTATTCAGGAGACCCATCTCACACGCAGAGACATACATAGGCTCAAAATAAAGGGATGGAGGAAGATTTACCAAGCAAATGGAGAACAAAAAAAAGCAGGGGTTGCAATACTAGTCTCTGATAAAACAGACTTTAAACCATCAAAGATCAAAAGAGACAAAGAAGGACATTACATAATGGTAAAGGGATCAATTCAACAGGAAGAGCTAACTATCCTAAATATATATGCACCCAATACAGGAGCACCCAGATTCATAAAGCAAGTCCTTAGAGACTTACAAAGAGACTTAGACTCCCATACAATAATAATGGGAGACTTCAACACTCCACTGTCAACATTAGACAGATCAACAAGACAGAAAGTTAACAAGGATATCCAGGAATTGAACTCATCTCTGCAGCAAGCAGACCTAATAGACATCTATAGAACTCTCCACCCCAAATCAACAGAATATACATTCTTCTCAGCACCACATAGTACTTACTCCAAAATTGACCACATAATTGGAAGTAAAGCAATCCTCAGCAAATGTACAAGAACAGAAATTATAACAAACTGTCTCTCAGACCACAGTGCAATCAAACTAGAACTCAGGACTAAGAAACTCAATCAAAACCGCTCAACTACATGGAAACTGAACAACCTGCTCCTGAATGACTACTGGGTACATAACGAAATGAAGGCAGAAATAAAGATGTTCTTTGAAACCAATGGGAACAAAGATACAACATACCAGAATCTCTGGGACACATTTAAAGCAGTGTGTAGAGGGAAATTTATAGCACTAAATGCCCACAAGAGAAAGCAGGAAAGATCTAAAATTGACACTCTAACATCACAATTAAAAGAACTAGAAAAGCAAGAGCAAACACATTCAAAAGCTAGCAGAAGGCAAGAAATAACTAAGATCAGAGCAGAACTGAAGGAGATAGAGACATAAAAAACCCTCCAAAAAATCAATGAATCCAGGAGTTGGTTTTTTGAAAAGATCAACAAAATTGACAGACCGCTAGCAAGACTAAAAAAGAAGAAAAGAGAGAAGAATCAAATCGACGCAATTAAAAATGATAAAGGGGATATCATCACTGACCCCACAGAAATACAAACTACCATCAGAGAATACTATAAACACCTCTACGCAAATAAACTGGGAAATCTAGAAGAAATGGATAATTTCCTGGACACTTACACTCTTCCAAGACTAAACCAGGAAGAAGTTGAATCCCTGAATAGACCAATAGCAGGCTCTGAAATTGAGGCAATAATTAATAGCCTACCAACCAAAAAAAGTCCAGGACCAGATGGATTCACAGCTGAATTCTACCAGAGGTACAAGGAGGAGTTGGTACCATTCCTTCTGAAACTATTCCAATCAATAGAAAAAGAGGGAATCCTCCCTAACTCATTTTATGAGGCCAACCTCATCCTGATACCAAAGCCTGGCAGAGACACAACGAAAAAAGAGAATTTTAGACCAATATCCCTGATGAACATCAATGCAAAAATCCTCAATAAAATACTGGCAAACCGGATTCAGCAACACATCAAAAAGCTTATCCACCATGATCAAGTGGGCTTCATCCCTGGGATGCAAGGCTGGTTCAACATTCACAAATCAATAAACATAATCCAGCATATAAACAGAACCAAAGACAAGAACCACATGATTATCTCAATAGATGCAGAAAAGGCTTTTGACAAAATTCAACAGCCCTTCATGCTAAAAACGCTCAATAAATTCGGTATTGATGGAACGTACCTCAAAATAATAAGAGCTATTTATGACAAACTCACAGCCAATATCATACTGAATGGGCAAAAACTGGAAAAATTTCCTTTGAAAACTGGCACAAGACAGGGATGCCCTCTCTCACCACTCCTATTCAACATAGTGTTGGAAGTTCTGGCTAGGGCAATTAGGCAAGAGAAAGAAATCAAGGGTATTCAGTTAGAAAAAGAAGAAGTCAAATTGTCCCTGTTTGCAGATGACATGATTGTATATTTAGAAAACCCCATTGTCTCAGCCCAAAATCTCCTTAAGCTTATAACCAACTTCAGCAAAGTCTCAGGATACAAAATTAATGTGCAAAAATCACAAGCATTCTTATACATCAGTAACAGACAAACAGAGAGCCAAATCATGAATGAACTTCCATTCACAATTGCTTCAAAGAGAATAAAATACCTAGGAATCCAACTTACAAGGGATGGAAAGGACCTCTTCAAGGAGAACTACAAACCACTGCTCAGTGAAATCAAAGAGGACACAAACAAATGGAAGAACATACCATGCTCATGGATAGGAAGAATCAATATCGTGAAAATGGCCATACTGCCCAAGGTTATTTATAGATTCAATGCCATCCCCATCAAGCTACCAATGAGTTTCATCACAGAATTGGAAAAAACTGCTTTAAAGTTCATATGGAACCAAAAAAGAGCCCGCATCTCCAAGACAATCCTAAGTCAAAAGAACAAAGCTGGAGGCATCACGCTACCTGACTTCAAACTATACTACAAGGCTACAGTAACCAAAACAGCATGGTACTGGTACCAAAACAGAGATATAGACCAATGGAACAGAACAGAGTCCTCAGAAATAATACCACACATCTACAGCCATCTGATCTTTGACAAACCTGAGAGAAACAAGAAATGGGGAAAGGATTCCCTATTGAATAAATGGTGCTGGGAAAATTGGCTAGCCATAAGTAGAAAGCTGAAACTGGATCCTTTCCTTACTCCTTATATGAAAATTAATTCAAGATGGATTAGAGACTTAAATGTTAGACCTAATACCATAAAAATCCTAGAGGAAAACCTAGGTAGTACCATTCAGGACATAGGCATGGGCAAAGGCTTCATGTCTAAAACACCAAAAGCAACGGCAGCAAAAGCCAAAATTGACAAATGGGATCTAATTAAACTAAAAAGCTTCTGCACAGCAAAAGAAACTACCATCAGAGTGAACAGGCAACCTACAGAATGGGAGAAAATTTTTGCAATCTACTCATCTGACAAAGGGCTAATATCCAGAACCTACAAAGAACTCAAACAAATTTACAAGAAAAAAACAAACAACCCCATCAAAAAGTGGGCAAAGGATATGAACAGACATTTCTCAAAAGAAGACATTCATACAGCCAACAGACACATGAAAAAATGCTCATCATCACTGGCCATCAGAGAAATGCAAATCAAAACCACAATGAGATACCATCTCACACCAGTTAGAATGGCGATCATTAAAAAGTCAGGAAACAACAGGTGCTGGAGAGGATGTGGAGAAATAGGAACACTTTTACACTGTTGGTGGGATTGTAAACTAGTTCAACCATTATGGAAAACAGTATGGCAATTCCTCAAGGATCTAGAACTAGATGTACCATGACCCAGCCATCCCATTACTGGGTATATACCCAAAGGATTATAAATCATGCTGCTATAAAGACACATGCACACGTATGTTTATTGCGGCACTATTCACAATAGCAAAGACTTGGAATCAACCCAAATGTCCATCAGTGACAGATTGGATTAAGAAAATGTGGCACATATACACCATGGAATACTATGCAGCCATCAAAAAGGATGAGTTTGTGTCCTTTGTAGGGACATGGATGCAGCTGGAAACCATCATTCTTAGCAAGCTATCACAAGAACAGAAAACCAAACACCGCATGTTCTCACTCATAGGTGGGAACTGAACAATGAGATCACTTGTACTCAGGAAGGGGAACATCACACACCGGGGCCTATCATGGGGAGGGGGGATGGGGGAGGGATTGCATTGGGAGTTATACTTGATGTAAATGATGAGTTGATGGGTGCAGGACAGCAACATGGCACAAGTATACATATGTAACAAACCTGCACGTTATGCACATGTACCCTACAACTTAAAGTATAATAATAATAAATAAATTAAAAAAAACAAAACAAAAGAAAACAAAATGATAAGCTTATATAGAGGAAAAAATAAAATTCCTAAAGGAGGAAGTGCATTCTAAGTACATTAATAATGAAAACAGCTTTAAATGTTAATCTATGTACAAAACAATATCCCAAAATGAACCTCCTGTTACATTTGCCCTCCAGTGAAATAATACAAGATGCTAGGAGAAAATCAAGCTGTTGGTAATCAGGCCCTGAATAAAAGATCACATTTCTATAGTTTCTATTACCAAGGAACACCTACCATAAAATAAAGAACACAGATATATCATTAAAATATTTTATGATTGCCTATAGGAAATGTATACATGCATAAGCAGGTTTTCAACCATATCATAAGATCTTTGTTGAAATTTTTAAAAGGAAATCCATAAAGATGAAAATTAAAATAATAGGCATTGTTTTCTATCAGAATAAGCTGGAGTGATTAGATAATAAAATTATATTATTTTGGCAACATGGAGTTTTGAAATAAGCTAGGTCTATCTTGAACCCAGTCTAAGGAAGTTTAGTTACAAAGTTACTAGATTTGACTCACAATATAGTCGGTATAACTTGGGCTCTGTAGTAATTTAATCTGAGACACCAATATATCTTTTTTTAAAAATAATTAAAAACTGTATTCTTTGGAATATGATTAGTACAGTATTTAATTTAGAATGCAAATCTCTCAAATTCATTCTCTCTCTCCCTCCCATCTTCTGTCTTCCTTTCCTACCTTTCTCTCACTCTCTCTCTCTCTGTCATTTCTTTATGTAACTAGAAATTTAATGAGTTCTTCTACGTGATAAACAGAATACATGTGCATAAGACCTGGAACCACTTCATAGCTGGAAAAAATAAATACATGCCTGTAATGTCACAGCTCAGACTCTTTGGACTGTTTGTCATCTTTTAATCCCCTGCTCACCACTCTATGCAGGACAGTTCTCCAAGTGCCCTTGGACAGACCCAATTCTCCCCACTTTCTTGCTTGTAGTTCTGAATATGCCACATCCTGAGACAGGGAGTGGCTGACCAGAAAAGCTCAGGTTCTCTTCCAGTCTCTTCTAGAAATAAGATGTATTTCAATGGTTTAAGTCAGAGTTTTCTGTTGCTCCATGATATAAGATCCAGAGAAGGCTGCTTTCTGCGATCCCTCACTTGTGGTGCAAATGGAGCATATATAGACAATACTCCACCCACCCCAGGCAGCATATCTGAGCCGTGAAGGACTGGCTTTTAAAAAATCCTATACTTCTGGCCCCTTGTTACTTATCTGTATATAATAAATCCACTTCCTGTAACTTGTGTGTAGGTGTTTTATCTCACTGGAGTGCCATGTGGATAGCCAGTACACAGTGAACAAAATTGGCACTGAGAGCAGGGTGACCTCTGACAGACCATGACTTTTATTGGAAAAGCAGGAAGGGCCATACCCTTTGGTACACCTGGTCCAGGGAGAAGATGTCAGCCTGACAATGCACAGTGGCACAAGAGTCCCTGATGTTGGCCACTTATGCGGCTGCTTATTCCTAGGATCATAGACCTTGGGAAATCGGTACTCAGATAGACTCTGAGGTGTTTGAGAAGGAGTCAACACAAGTATTGCAGGTCTTTTCAGAGAGGGGGGCTCACTGTTTAAACAACAGAAAAGAAGAAAGACCAGAGAAGCCCTGTGCAGCCTGGACGATGTATTTCTTTGATCAAGGGACATTGCAGATCCAAATGATGAACGGAGCCGTTAAGGGAGAAGACAAGGTCTCTGGATGCTCACTGGAGGCCAGTGGTCCTAAACTTTGGTCAAGATAGAAGGGAGAAAGAGGGCAATTCAGACTTCTCTGAGGGAATTATAGGTATTGACATTTTAGCAGCTTGTAGCACAGAATATCATTACTGCTGGAAGGGGCATGCCCCTCAAAGCTAAGGATTTCAGCCACAATAAAGGGGCATATCCCCTCCTGCCTGCAACCTTAGCTATCCAAGTCCCAACAGATTATTCAGCACAAGTAGTACTGCATGCTGAGTGGAGAAATGGACACTAATTTGTTAATTTAGGACTTGGTACACATAAAAAGGTTACAGTCAACCTTGTTACAGTGTACCAGGCAGTTTGGTTGGTCAAAGGACCTTCAGGGCATGGAGACTAACAATGGACTGAATGCTAGGCTTCTGGGGTGGGAAGCCAAAGAAGTATTCCAGATACCATCAAGAAAAAAATATTATTCCCAGTGATACCCACGAATAAAAAAGAGGCCCAACAGGCTGTATGCCTCTTTGGGTACTGGATACAGGGTTTATTTTACAGAAGTGTTCTTTAGACCCCCTTAGTTCAGGTGACCAACAAAGCCACCAACTTTAAGTGGGATCCTTTGCAACAGCATGCTGGAAAAACATTTGATAAGACATGGCCATTATACTACCTTTAAAACCTTTAATGCCAGTTAGTCTGATGGAATTACAGATGTCTGCAACCTTCACACATGCTGACTGGAATTTGTGGCAACAGAAAACTGTCAGTGGGGTGTACCAATCTCTTGGATTTTGAACTCACAGGTTGCCTAAGGTATCCATCAGATACAACCCCTTTAAATGGTAACTCCTTGAGTGCTTTTGGAAAGTAGTGGAGACTGAGTTCTTTACAGCTGGAGTGCCACACGTGACACTGCAACATGCATTTCCCGTTCTCTCTTGGGTGCTCACAACTCCCCAGTAAAATTGAACATTCTCAACTGAGTTCAATTTTCAAGTGGAAAGGGTACATGCAAGATTAGGCCTGGCAAGGATGCCTCGGGACCAGTAGGCTCCATGAACAACTGGCTAGCTTACCAGAAGGGACCAAGCAACTTGTAGGGACCTCAAGACTTAGAAAGGAGCCTTCTTACAATATGGCATAGATTACTGACAACTCTGACAAATAACAATCAGGTGGAATCCACTGGACTGTGGCTACCATCCAGCCAGGTGATGGCCATCTTTTGACTCAGATTGAATATATTATTTTACCCAATGGATCAAACCTACATGCAGCGGCAATGGCCATGCAGGCCAGTCCTACCACCATATCTTGCTATACTGCCACTTACTTATGGGCCTATGCCAACAGCCTAGCCATCTGGTCAGGAGAATAGCAATGAAGTGACTGAACTATTAAATTATTTCCTGTGTGAAGACAAAGACATGGCAGCAGATTGCTGCCTGGAAGGGACAAGTAGATGCCACTCATGTGGACACTTGAGCCTACCATAACCATCCCTGAGCGGAGCTTGTGTCATATTTTTGGATAACCCATGGTAGGAAAGCAGTTGAAAGCCCTGTCAGCATAAGAAAATGCCAGGAGGAAAGAATAGACCATTAAAGAGGAAACAATTAAAGTCCAGATATGAAATGAAGCATTTTACTATCTTGCCAAATGAAAGGAGCATAAATGTCCAGCTTTCTTGAGGTTTTTAGGATTAAGCCCATCTTGTCTCTCTTAAATCAGCCTCTACCACCCTGAAGCCAGCCTGCTGCCCCACTCCCGGAAAACATCTTGGATCTATAACATGTTGAAAATGCAAGTAGAATTCATACTTTATACATGTATAAACAGATACACATTTTGTCTTTTTGTCATATTTTTAAGTATTTAGAAATTATTTTAGAGCACAGACTGTCAGCAGCTGTGTGTTAGAAAGTAATGGTGAAAAAATAGTAAGTTGAATTGATTGAAGTGTTCTAGTACCTGCAAAACAAAAACGATAGTAAGCTCACCTTTGCTCAAAAGACATGTGTTGAGCCCATATTGTATAAAATACTCTGAGGCTGAAGAAATGCGAAGGAGGAAAAAAGAAAATAATTTCATTCCAAATGACAAAGTATAAAAGCAACATATCAAAGGAGTAGGAAGATCCAAGGCCTGTGTCTATATCTTGACAAAAAGATTAATGTAACTAAAGACAAAATGTCTTTCAGAAAAATACAAACAACAAAAGAAAAATAATCAACAAAACAAATTTCATAAGCTGACACTGTCAATCATTGTCTAAGCATGCCACACGTGACCCTCAAAATCTTCTCCAAGGACTTCAGTATTATAGCCACCCTGGTAAGATAATCACTCCCTTGGACTACTATGAATGACACTGAATTAAGAGAGCGCCTCCAAACTCCATGACTATATTTTAATTAAGCAACTTTTTGACCATGATTTGGCTTATGACATAGATTTGCCACTAAGTACAAAATGTTCTGATCTTTCAATATAGGTATATCTGTTATGTAATTTTTATATTTCTCATTTATATTTTTCATTAATAAATTGTCATTTTGTTTTTTATCAGTTCCTGGGATTGAATCATCTGAATCTATTCGGAAAGACATTTTGATTCTCACATACATCATGATATCTGGTTATGCAATATGGAGATCCATATCAGGAACCCAAGTAAATTCACCCAAGAAGTAGTCCTTTGGGAGTCTTTATAGATAGCTAGTTGGCCTCTCCAGAAGGGTCTCCACCTCAATGAAATTCTTTCCTTCCACTCTTCTCCAGATTCCCCCCGCCCCACCTTCTTGTCTCACTTTGAAAAATAGTTTTCAATATTTGAATATTAAAATTTTATCAATCATTTCAGACTTTTAAAATCATTTTAAAACTACTCACTTCTGTAAAAGTCCCTTACCTGGAAACTCTGGCAAAAATAATATTTTGTTGCTTGTAGCTCCCATAATACTTTGTATTTTTGTGTGTGTGTGTATGTATATATATGTCTACACATATGTATAATCATGTCTTATTTTCTACTTGCGTTGCATATGTCTTCTTTTTCCTAAGTGACTATAAATTACTTTAAAATAACCATGAGATATTATTATACACAATTAGAGAACTTCTGGAAATCTACTTTAAAATCCTGGAAAGTTTTGTGTCCAATTGAGCATTGCCTATAGTCACATAGAGTTCACTGTCAATAGTTACACAACTTCATTCTGGTACTATTTTTCAGAGGATAAATAACTATCAGCCTTCATATTATTTCATGTCAAATAATAGGAAAAGTAACAATACACTGTTCTAAGGAGACAAATTGCTCACTTAATAAGAATTCTCTATCTGGGAAAGATGATAAATAATCTCTTCCATATAGAAGGCAGAAATAATTTCCCCTCTGACTGTTGCTGTCTGACTCTGCCTGACTACAACATTGGCATTGCACAGAAGTACCATTAGTATTATGCCTATAATAGGTAAGGGAAATTTCTTCTGGTCGAGCTTGGTCTTGCTTGTTTTAACTCCAGAAAACTACCATTTCACAGAAAAAGTAGATGATATCATTGAGCATGTTTGTTCTTCTGTACTGTGGCTAAACCTGTATAGGAAGTCATTAATTCTCAGAAAGTCCTTTCAGATGTAGTAGCCCAGTTTTATACGTAGAGTTTAGCACAAAGAGGAAAACTGAATGGTCTAAGGCCACGTTAAGAGTCTGCGCCAGAACTGTCATCAGAACTCACGAGCACGTGCCAACAAGCCTGTGCTCAAAACAGGAGCCCATGTCAGTCTTTATCGCTGTGGAGTGACACTATTAACTACAAACAGACCTTTTAACTAAAAGAATTTCTAGGCTACTACCAGTATCTGAGTCAAAGGAAAACCACATTTTCTGGTAAAAAGAAAGGCATAAATGATATGCAAAGTTAACATTTTAAGATTATTTTAGAATTGCTTTTAAAAGGATTTTGTCCAGTTCAAATTTAAAGCACAAAAAAGAAATATATTTTTCACATCAACAAGTGAGCCAATATTGTGCATTTTTCATGTTATAATTATAAATTATGAGCAAGACTTCCAGCTTGAGCCTAAGTAGTAAAAGGTATTCTAGTAATGAGTAAGGCAGGCCTAAGAGAAGTGGCTGAAGAATTTTCAGGAGCACCCCTATCCATAGCAAAAAAAAAAAAAAAAAAAAAAAAGAGTGCCAGCCACAAGAGCTAGACTCACTTCCATATGGGCAGTTTTCTCATTAACAAGCTGATGATTCTGGAATATTAGCCACTCTGATGTGCCCTCCATCACAGTGCCTATGAGTACTATGAAGATACAGATAATAAGTTAAAAAGGCAAAAGCAATTTCGCTGCAATTTTTATAGCCTGGCTTCCTCTTTGCTCTGACATGGTGTAACTCAGAGGATAGCACAGTGTTCTCTCCCAAATCCCTCCAAACCGCCTTGTTCATTTGGCACTAAGACTCATACACAAACAGAGGCACTTGGCAGAGTGACTGTAGCTTATGATAGAAATACCTAGTACCCAAGAGTAGGTACCCCGTAAAGCAGTAATACATTGATAGAGGCCCAAATAGAGAAGGTAAGAATGAGTAGAGTGGTGCCAATGCTCAGAGGGAGACGGCAGCAGTGGTGGTGGCTGTCGATGGGAGCAGACTTGTTTGTAAGAAAATGTGAGACACTCTGAAATACCAGGCAGGGGACTTTGTGGAGTGCTAACGTTTTTCCATCTGCTCTAGGGGTAAGCTGCCAGTGTATTTTTTTTTTTTTTTTGAGGCAGTCTCACTCTGTTGCCAGGCTGGAGTGCAGTGGTGCGATCTCATCTCACTGCAACCTCCGCCTCCTGGATTCAAGAGATTCTCTTGCCTCAGCCTCCTGAGTAGCTGAGACTACAGGCATGTGTCACCACACCCAGTTAATTTTTGTAGTTTTAGTAGAAAAGGGGTTTCATCACGTTGGCCAGGATGGTCTCGATCTCTTGATCTCATGATCTGCCCACCTCAGCCTGCCAGTGTAATTCTTTACCTACTCCTAGGCTAGTGAAACTTAAGGAAACAAGTTAAAGATAGATTTGGTATAATAGTGTTGATTTTTTTTGTATTTACCTATTCTGTAATACTTAAAAGTTAACTAATTTTTAATGTATGTGATATTCACAACTTATAACTTTAACCTTAACAAGTTCATGCTGTACGATTCCTTAGCATGACTTCAAGGTTGCAATTATAGAGCCAGACAAAACCATGTCATAAAAAGTATGTAGAATCTAATTAAGATATAATGTAATGTATATGTTGTGATTCTGACATCTAGGAAAGTAATATATATATATACACACACACACACAGACACACACACCAATAAAGTACAGAATTCTGTCAAAAAGATCAAAGAGATAAAACACAATTACTGAGGGATTTAAGGATTCCAATGAAATGATATTAAGGATTCTCTAGGGGCAGGCAGGAAAACATTTTAAATATCTCAAGAAAGCAAAAATTTCAGGAGAACCTGACTGAATAGTTATGCCAGTAGTATATAAATTTAGAAATGCCTGAAGGATTTTGCGAGTAAACAATATTGGAAAATCTGGCTGATGGTGTAACTTAAACCTGGGAATGTGGGCGAAAAGCACTGGCTTTTTAAATTTATGACATCCCCTTTTGATGCCAGTAACACAGGACGTGACATGTTCCATAGATACCTAGAGCAAAAGCTCCACACTGTGCCCACGTCAGGGGACTCTGGTGAATAACCTTAGGACACCAACTGGCTCTGAAAGGCATAATCACTTGAAATCCACCTTCATCTGTTTTTTTGCATGATAGGAAGCTTACCCACTTTATGCGTCAAGAGCATTGTTACACACTCTAGACTAGAATGTTAAACAATAGAGGTATGGAGTTTATAATCTAGAGAGATGAGGACTAATCAAATAATCACACACGTTATATATTACATTGTGTTTCATCAAACTCAAAATGTCATTAATTTCAACATATAGGATGTGTTATTTTGTATCATTAAGAAAACAAAACAAAACAAAGTCCCATTGATATTAAAACTGTGGGGCAATGCTTTCTTTTATTGCTCAGATATTTTATCTTTTGAAAACAAAGGTTGTCTGGTTCCAGAGTCTGTCTGTGAACTTTGTGAAAATACCACTGCTTCCTTCTGGGTGGTCTTTAGCCAAGTTAGTAAACCACTATGTGGCTCAGTTTTGTCATCTAAAATATGGAGACAGAAAAGTCTACCTGTCTCACAGGATTGTTGTAAGGATTGCATAATTTGATATTTATACATTTCTTAGAATTGTATGTAACATATATTAAGCATTTGTAAGACTTTGTTTTCATTACTATTGTATTAAATACATTTGAAATTTTTACACTAACAGAAGTTGTTATTACAAGTTAATGATTGTTATTTGTAGGTCATTGGCTCAAACTCATGTCAGTGATCTGCTGAAATTTGTGGCACATAATGCTTATCGTTATTTAAGCTAAGTTATGCCTTTCTTCACCCTCAACAATCTACTACAGATTTTAAAAACCCAGAAAAACAGTTTAATAAACAGACAGGCAACTTCAGCTAGCCCTCATTTTTGACCCTAACTTCTAGAAAATGTGGTTTTACAAAAATGTTGTATCCTTTGTGTCTTTATTTTTTATTTTTATTTTTTATTATACTTTAAGTTCTGGGTTACATGTGCAGAACGTGCAGTTTTGTTACATAGGTATACGTGTGCCATGGTGGTTTGTTGCACCCATAAACCCATCACCAGGTATTTCTCCTAATGTTATCCCTCCCCTAGCCCCCTAGCCCCTACAGGCCATGGTGTGTGATGTTCACCTCCCTGTGTCCATGTGTTCATATTGTTCAACTCCTACTTATGAGTGAGAACAAGCAGCATTTGGTTTTCTGATCTTGTGATAGTTTGCTGAGAATGATGGTTTCCAGTTTCATCCATGTCCCCACAAAGGACATGAACTCATCCTTTTTTATGACTGTATAATATTCCATAGTGTATGTGTGCCACATTTTCTTAATCCAGTCTATTATTGATGGACATTTGGGTTAGTTTCAAGTCTTTGCTATTGTGAATAGTGTTTCAATAAACATAAATGTGCATGTGTCTTTATTGCAGAATGATTTATAATCCTTTGGGTATATACCCAGTAATGGAATGGCTGGGTCAAATGGTATTTCTAGTTCTAGATCCTTGAGGAATTGCCACACTGTCTTCCACAATGGTTGAACTAATTTACGTTCCACCAACAGTGTAAAAGCGTTCATATTTTTCCACAACCTATCCAGCATCTGTTCTTTCCTGACTTTATAATGACCACCATTATAACTGGCATGACATGGTATCTCACTGTGGTTTTGATTTGCATTTCTCTAATGACCAGTGATGGTGAGCATTTTTTCATATGTTTGCTGTCTGCATAAATGTCTTCTTTTGAGAAGTGTCTGTTCATATCCTTTGCCCATTTGTTGACGGGATTGTTTGCTTTTTCCCTGTAAATTTAAGTCATGGTAGATTCTGGACATTAGCCCTTTGTCAGATGAATAGATTTCAAAAATTTTCTCCCATTCTATAGGTTACCTGTTCACTCTGATGATAGTTTATTTTGTTGTGCAGAAGCTCTTTAGTTTAAATAAATCCCAGTTGTCAATGTTGGTTTTTGTTGCCATTGGCTTTGGTGTTTTAGACATGAAGTCTTTGCCATGCCTATGTCCTGAATGGTATAGCCCAGGTTTTCTTCTAGAATTTTTATGGTCCTAGGTCTTACATTTAAGTCCTTGATCCATCTTGAGTTGATTTTTGTATGAGGTGTAAGGAAGGGGTCCAGTTTCATTTCTTTGCATATGGATAGCCAGTTTTCCCAACACCATTTATTAAATGGGGAATATTTTCTCCATTGCTTGTTTGTGTCATGTTTGTCAAAGATTAGATGATAGTAGATGTGTGGTGTTATTTCTGAGGCCTCTGTTCTGTTCTGTTGGTCTATATATGTGTTTTTGGTACCAGTACCATGCTGTTTTGGTTACTGTAGCCTTGTAGTATAGTTTGAAGTCAGACAGCATGATGCCTCCAGCTTTGTTCTTCTTGCCTAGGATTGTCTTGGCTGTATGAGCTCTTTTTTGGTTCTATATGAAATTTAAAGTTTTTTTTTTTTTTTTCCCCAATTCTGTGAAGAAAGTCAGTGGTAGCTTGATGAGAATAGCATTGAATCTATAGATTACTTTGAGCAGTAAGGCCATTTTAATGATATTGATTATTTCTATACCTGAGCATGGAATTTTTTTCCATTAGTTTGTGTCCTGTCTTATTTCCTTGAGCAGTGGTTTGCAGTTTTCCTTGAAGAGGTCCTTCACATCCCTTGTAAGTTGTATTTCCAAGTATTTTATTCTCTTACTAGCAATTGTGAACAGGAGTTCACTCATGATTTGGCTGTCTGTCTGTTATTGGTGAATAGAAATGCTTGTGATTTTTGCACATGGATTTTGTATCCTGAGACTTTGCTGATGCTGCTGATCAGCTTAAGCAGAGCTGGGGCTGAGAGGATGGGGTTTTCTAAAATACAATCATATCGTCTGCAGACAGAGACAATTTGACTTCCCCACTTCCTGTTTGAATACCATTTATTGCTTTCTCTTGCCTGATTGCCCTGGCCAGAACCTCCAATACCATGTTGAATAGCAGTGGTGAGAGAGGGCATCCTTGTCTTATGCCAGTTTTCAAAAGGAATGCTTCCAGTTTCTGCTCATTCAGTATGATATTGTTTGTGGGTTTGTCATAAATAGCTCTAATTATTTTGAGATATATTCCAACGATTCCTAGTTTATTGAGAGTTTTTAGCATGAAAGGCTGTTGAATTTTGTCAAAGGCCTTTTCTGCATCCATTGAGATAATCATTTGGTTTTGTCATTGGTTCTGTTTATGTGATGAACTACATTTATGGATTTGAGTATGTTGAACCAGCCTTGCATTCCAGGGATGAAGCTAACTTAATCATGGTGGATAAACTTTTTGATGTGCTGCTGGATTCAGTTTACCAGTATTTTATTGAGGATTTTCCCATATATGTTCATCAGGGATATCAGCCTATAATTCTTTTTTTTGTTGTTGTTGTTGTTGTGTCTCTGCCAGGATTTGGTATCAGGATGATGCTGGCCTCATAAAATGAGTTAGGGAAGAATCCCTCTTTTTCTATTGATTGGAATAGTTTCAGAAGGAAATGGTACCAGCTTCTCTATGTACCTCTGGTAGAATTCAGCTGAAAATTCATCTGGTACTGGACGTTTTTTGGTTGGTAAGCTATTAATTATTGCCTCAATTTCAGAACCCTTTATTGGTCTATTCAGTTATTCAACTTATTCCTGGTTTAGTCTTGAGAGGGTGTATGTGTCCAAGAAGTTATTAATTTCTTCTAGATTTTCTAGTTTATTTGCAAAGAGGTGTTTATAGTATTTTCTGATGGTAGTTTGTATTTCTGTGGGATCAGTGGTGATATCTCTTTTATCATTTGTATTGTGTCTATTTAATTCTTCTCTCTTTTCTTCTTTATTAATCTTGCTATTGGCCTATCTATTTTGTTCATCTTTTCAAAAATCCAGCTCCTGGATTCATTGATATCTTGAAGGGTGTTTATTATTATTTTTTTTTATTTTATTTTTTATTTATTTATTTATTTATTTTTGGCCCTATCTCCTTCAGTTCTGCTTCTAGTTCTTTCAATTATCATGTTAGGGTGTAGATTTTAGGTCTCTCCTTGCTTTCTCTTGTAGTCATTTAGTGGTATAAATTTCCCTTTACACACTGCTTTAAATGTATCCCAGAGATTCTGGTAAGTTGCGTCTTTTTTCTCATTGGTTTCAAAGAACATCTTTATTTCTGTCTTCATTTCATTATTTACCTGGTAGTCATTCAGGAGCAAGTTGTTCAATTTTCATGTAGTTGTGCAGTTTTGATTGATATTCTTAATCCTGAGTTTAATTTGATTGCACTGTGGTCTGAGAGACAGTTTGTTGTGATTTCTGTTCTTTTACATTTGCTGAGGAGTGTTTTACTTCCAATTATGTGGTCAATTTTAGAATAAGAGCAATGTGGTGCTGAGAAAAATGCATATTCTGTTGATTTGAGGTGAAGAGTTTTGTAGATGTGTATTAGGTCTGCTTGGTCCAGAGCTGAGTTCAAGTCCTGGATATTCTTGTTAATTTTCTGTCTCAGTGATCTGTCTGATATCGACAGTATGGTGTTGAAGTCTCCCATTATTACTGTATGGTACTCTAAGTCACTTTGTAGGTCTCTAAGAACTTGCTTTATGAATCTGGGTGTTCCTGTATTGGCTGCATATATATTTATGATAGTTAGCTCTTCTTGTGAGTTGACCCCTTTACCATTATTGTAATGGCTTTCTTTGTCTCTTTTGATCTTTGTTGGTGTAATGTCTGTTTTATCAGAGACCACGATTGCAACCCCTGCTTTTTTTTGCTTTCAATTTGCTTGGTGGATCTTCCTTCACCCCTTTATTTTGAGCCTATGTATGTCTTTGCACGTGAGATGAGTCTTTTGAATACAGCACACCTATAGGTCCTGACTCTATATAATTTACCAGTCTGTGTCTTCTACTTGGGGCAGTTAGCCCATTTACATTTAAGGTAAATATTGTTATGTGTGAATTTGACCCTCTCATTATGATACTAGCGGATTATTTTGCCCATTAATTGATGCAGTTTCTTCACAATGTCAATGGTCTTTGCAATTTGAACGCTTTATGCAGTGGCTGGTACTGGTTGTTCTTTTCCATGTTTAGTGGTTCCTTCAGGAGCTCTTGTAAGGCAGGCCTGGTGGTGACAAAATCTCTCAGCATTGGCTTGTCTGTAAACGATTTTATTTCTCCTTCACTTATTAAGCTAATTTGGCTGGGTATGAGGTTCAGGGTTGAAAATTCTTTTAATAATGTTGAATATTTGCCCCCACACCACACTCTTCTGGCTTATAGGGTTTCTGCAAAGATATTCACTGTTAGTCTGATGGGCTTCCTTTTTGGGGTAACCCGGCCTTTCTCTCTGACTGCCCTTAACATTTTTTCCTCCATTTCAACCTTGATGAATCTGACAATTTGTATCTTGGGGTTGCTCTTCTCAAGGAGTATCTTTGTGGTTTTCTCTGTATTTCCTGAATTTGAATGTTGACCTGCCTTGCTAAGTTGGGGAATTTCTTCTGGATAATATCCTGAAGAATGTTTTCTAACTTGGTTCCATACTCCCCGTCACTTTCAGGTACACCAATCAAATTTTGTCATAGTCCCATATTTCTTGGAGGTTTTCACTCTTTTTTCTCTAATTTTGTCTTCTCATTTTATTTCATTAATTTGATTCTTCAATCACTGATATCATTTCTTCCATTTGGTCCAATCGGCTATTGAAGCTTGTGTATGCTTCATGAACTTCTTGAACTGTTATTTTCAGGTCCATCAGGTCATTTAAGCTCTTCTCTATACTGGTTATTCTAGTTAGCCATTCGTCTAACCTTTTTTTTTTCAAGGATTTTAGCTTCCTTGTGATGAGTTAGAACATGCTCCTTTAGCTCGGAGAAATTTGTTATTACTGACCTTCTGAAGCCTACTTCTGTCAACTTGACAAACTCATTCTCCATCCAGTTTTGTTTCCTTGCTGGTGAGGAGTTGTGTTCCTTTGGAGGAGAAGAGCATTCAGGTTTTTGGAATTTTCAGCTTTTCTTCTCTGGTTTCTCCCCATCTTTGTTGTTTTATATACCTTTGGTCTTTGATGTTGGTGACCTACAGATGAGGTTTTATTGTGGATATCTTTTTTGTTGATGTTGATGTTATTCCTTTCTGTTGTTAGTTTTCCTTCTAACAGACAGGACCCTCAGCTGCAGATCTCTTGGGGTTTGCTGGAGGTCCACCCCAGGCCCTGATTGCCTTGGTATCACCAGTGGAGGCTGCAGAACAGCAAATATTGCTTCCTGATCTTTCTTCTGGAAGCTTCATCCCAGAGGGTCACCCACCTGTATGAGATGTGTGTTGGCCCCTACTGGGAGATGTCTCCCAGTCAGGCTACATGAAGGTCAGGGACCCACTTGAGGAGGCAGTCCATTATTGGAGCTAGCAGAACCACTGGTCTCCTCAGAGCTATTAGGCAGGGACGTTTAAGTCTGGGGAAGCTGTCTGCTACATTTTGTTCAGATATGCTCTGCCCCCAGAGGTGGAATCTAGAGAGGCAGTAGGCCTTGTTGAGCCCCGGTGGGCTCCACCCAGTTCGAGCTTCTCTGCCACTTGGTTTACACTGTGAGTATAGAACCACTTACTCTAGCCTCAGCAATAGCAGATGTCCCTTCCCCCATCCAAGCTCCCACATCCCAGGTTGAACTCAGACTGCTGCACTAGCAGCAAGCAAGGCTCCATGGGCTTGGGATCTGCCAAGCCTGGCACAGGAGTGAATCCCCTGGTCTGCAGTTTGTGAAGGCAGTGGGAAAGGTGCAGTATTTGGGCAGGAGTGTAGCGCTCCTCCAGGTACAGTCACTCATGGCTTCCCTTGGCTAGGAAAGGAAAATCCCCCAACCCCTAGCACTTTCTGGGTGAAGCGACACCCCACCGTGCTTAGGCTCGCCCTCCATGGGCTGCACCCACTGTCCAACCTGTCCCAGTGAGATGAACCAGGTACCTCAGTTGGAATTACAGACTTCACCTGTCTTCTGCATCGATCTCACTGGGATCTGTAGACCAGAGCTGTTCCCATTCGGCCATCTTGGAAGCGATCCTCTCCTTTTGTGTTTTTTAAAGATGATTTTCTGATATTTTTCATATGAAAGATTGAAAATTATTATGTATTCACCTTTAATTTGCTTTGAAGGAAAGTGGAATAGCAGTAGAAGCATGCTTTTGTTATCCAATAGAGCTAAGTTTAAATGTTACCTGTGTTGACATTGAACAAGTTACTGAAATCTCATAGACTTCATTTCTTCACTCACAAAGCTAAAGTAAAAAGCACTGTCTCAGGGATTTTTTGTAAGCATTATATATGGAAATATATGTAAAATTTTCCAATAGGAAACCTAGTAAATTGTAAATACACAATAATAATAATTGGGGCTATCAGTGCTTATATTAATTGGCAATGTTTTAATAAATTCATAATGTACAGTATAACAAGGTGAAGTCTTCATTTGGTATACAGAAAGGAGTCCAATAATATACTACTGGCAAATAATAAGCACATAATACTCATGAAATAAATGAAAGTGGAAATACTTACTGTCACCACATAAAAATGTTGCAGTGGCACTCTGGAATCTAATCCATCAAATATGATGCAAAAAGAATAAAATTTGGAGGGAAACCATGTTAATGAATAATTCAAATAAGTTTATGCATTTATTCAAATGTAATTTGAATAAAATATGGAAGACAGTGTAGCCAGTCTTTGAACACTTCGAACTAATGATAATGTCCATTGGCATCCTTCAATATGCCAGTGTATGTGTTGTTCAAATATATTAGAATCTCAGCCTGCCTTCAAATAGATTATATTAGTAATGAATGAATTAAGAATTTAATTTATGAGGTATATTACTGGGGGAGATTTGCAAAACACAAATTAATTAGATATTTTCAACTTGGATTAAAAATATCCTGAATGTTTTTCATAGCACTTATTATTATTGTATTTACCAGCCTTTTTATTCTTTCTTAGTGTAGATGTTTTTATTCATTGTTAATTTGATATTGAAAGATTATCAGTTGAAATATGAAAACAACATAAAGGTTTTACATGTTATTCCCCCACCAAAATCCTGGATGTGGCTAATACATGATAATTATATATGTAAATCATTTAAATTTACAAATTCTTTATTTTTTTAAGAATTTTGGAGAGGTAAATATTTTTTTGCTTTATTTTGCATTCCTTGATGGTTAAATGTCATTTTTCTGCCCTCTTTTTAGAATAATAGCTTACATATATTACTCTAATAACATGTGATAAAGATATTCATTAAGCTACAGATAAATGTCCAAAATGGATAATGATAAAATTTATAGCTACATTTTAAAATTAATTTTGTCAGAATATAAGTTTTTTTAACATATAGGGATATGTAATATGGGATATAAACATGGAAATCCTTTCTGAAAGTTTTTGCTTTATAGATAAGAAATTAATTTGATTTGAGGTTTGAATCAGCTTACTGACATACTGTCAGCGAAAGAGGCAAATAAATTTGACCATAATTACAGTAAATTTTAGTGTTTACAACAATTAACAAATTAACACCTTTCTGCCTACAGTATCTGTGCATGAGAACTTGAGCTTCTGTTTTCCCCATTTTACATGAAGTTTAAACTCCTGCATTTTTAATCCTCTCATGTTCTGAACAGAAGGTTCAAATAGAGTGAATTAAAAAGAGTAAACTAATTTTCTTACTTGTCTTAAATATTTTAACAGCTTTATTAAGGTAAATTGACATCATACATTTGACTGGATATAAGTATACAATTCAATGATTATTAGAACCCTCAGTACAATTTTGAAAAAAGGTAACAAGTGTAGACCTCTTTTTTCTTAGTCTTACAGGTAAGACAGTCTTTTACCATTAAGACTAATATGTGCTGCAGAGGTTTCATACATATCCTTTATGAGATTAATTAACTCTCTTTTACTTTCTAATTTGTTGGTGATTCATGAATGGCTATTGAATTTTGTTCAGTGTTCTTTCTAAGTCTATTGACAACGTCTTGGGTATATTACAATAATTGATTTCCAAAAATGAAACCAACCTTGCATTTTTAGAATAAGCCTCGACTGGTCAGATTGATAATGTTTTTTGTATCACTAAACTTTATTCGTGATTACTTTGTTGAGGACTTTCACATCTATATTCAGGAAAAGTACTGATCTGGTTGTTATTTTATGTTGCTTTTTAATTTTATTTAGTTATGTTTTGGTTTAGCTTTTGCATTAGGGTGAAACTGTCCTTATGGAATGAGTTAGAAAATATTCCCTCTTTCTCAATACTTTGTGAAGGATTAGTCTTATTTACTTCTTAAATGTTTGATATAATTCACCAGTCAAGGCATTAGGGCCTGGGCTTATTTTCTCTGGGAAATATATATCTCTATCTATCTCTTTATATATATTTGTATATATTTTATGTATATGGATATATATACATATTTGGTGGGGAAATTTTTAATTAGTTGTCATAGATTGTGAGCAATTTGAGGTTACAAACAATATCTTCAAATTAAAGTCCCCTGGTAATGAGGACTGCTTGAGTCCAGGAATTTGAGACCAGTGTGAGCAACATAGAGACTGTTTCAAAAAAATAAATAAATAAAATATATCCCGTAATAATGTGTCTTTAATAAATAAACATTAGCAAAAAAATTGGAGCCTTTAAAAAGTAGTTTGAGGTATTTTTAGGATGGTGAATAAACTAGTTATTTTGAATCTAACAGAAAGTAACAGATGAGCATTTAAAAATTCATTCAAGACAATTATGAAAATGCTCATTTTTAATTTAATTAAAACTTACAGAAAATAGCTATGATTTTATCTTCTTTTCTAACTCTAATTCTGATAGTGTCCAACACAGAAATGAAATTGCATTGGTTTTGTTTTAATGTTTTATATATTGTTCCTCATATTGTGTGGCATGTGGTGTATGTGTATATGTGCATGCTTTAAATATGAGTCACATTGCCTCCTCTCTTTTTTATGACCATAAAGATAAGGAAAACCTAGAGTTCCTCTTCTACCTTGCAAGATACTTCATGTTCTGTTTCTCTACTCTGTTATATCTGTATTTGGTAATTGTTTAAATAATTTACTGAAATAATACAACATTATGCTTTTTGGAGTCCCATTTTGAGGAAAGTAAGGAATTGAACAGTTATAAATGCTGTGGGAATCCTAACATCTAAGGTGATGGTATTGGGAGAGAAGAGCCCTCATAAATAGTATTAGTGTCCTTATGAAAGAGAATTCGGTGGAATCCTTTGCCCCTTCCATCATGTGACATTATAGTGAGAAGATGGCTCTCTGTGAGGAAATGATCCCTCACCAGACGTCGCATCTGCTGGCACCTTAATCTTGGACTTCCCAGCTCCTCGAGTTGTGAGAAATAAGTGTCCATTTTTCATAAGCCTCACTCTATAGTATCTTGTTATGACAGTCTGCGTAGACTAAGGCAACTGGGTATTGACACCTCCAAAGAAATTTAAGTTCAGGTTACTCAAATCATTATAATTTTATGTTAAGATACTTGTTTTTCATGTTGCAAAAAGTGACAAGTAATATATTTTAAGTATAGATTAGCCAAAAATGTTCCAGATATTAGAGTTTCTGTTCAAAAAAGTATGAAAAAGTATGGCTAAATAATTAATCTCATATTGCTGCATATTTATTATAAAAGATAAAAATAAATTATATTATTTAAGATGTCACAAATTGTATCAACACATGACATAATGTTATTCTTCTCACAAATTTAAGTCTTCTTCCCAGCTTAATCCTAAATAATAGTTCAGAAGCTACCTTCCTTATGTGCTGCTTTGATAACATTACTCAACTATTCAGAATTGCAGCCTTCAAGATCAGAACAAATTTCTTCACACTTGGACTCCAGTTTTGCTAAATATGTTCGATCATATAAATCTCCTTAAATTACAGGTAGCTTTGCTGCTTCTGCTGTAGTTAAGCTGTGTGAGTCACTATGCTTGCAAAATTATTTATCCTGACTCCTCAGATTTAGCGCCCTCAGAACTGACAGAAAATATATTCCTCCCTACGTATTGGTGAAGGAAAGTTTCATCTATTCAAAATCACAAATATATATCCTTGATTCTCACAGAACTGTAGGATTCAGTTTCTCAATTGAAAACTCTTTACACAGATTAGTCTTTGATATTTCACTTTCACTCTAGACTTTGGCTAGATTACAAATAATAAAGCAGCAAAGTAAGGTTTTCTGTTGTGTTTATGTTAACAAAGAAGTGGCTTACTTTTTTAGTGCCAAATATATACAAAACATTCAAGGAATTTTATATGCAGTATTTCATCTAATCTTGCAATTTAGTTATTATATTCCTTTTATAGAGGAGGAAATAAGTTTTACCCAAAGCTGCAGAGTGATTAGTAAGAGAGCTCCAGTCTGACTATAAATGCAATTTTCTTTCCACCATGTTAATCTTATCTAACTTCAATCTTCGTTTTCGAAGACTAGAATCATATGTGGACAAATTCACATAATTTAATGCAAATTCTAATTTCTTATGGCTTCTTTAATAAAACTGGGGATACGATTGAAGGGTAATCTAGAGAATAACTACAACAACACTTCCTTTGATACGTCCTAAATTTTGTACAGTATACCACTGGTTGCAATCAGTTACAGTTGTCAAATTTTTATTGCCAGCTTTTGAGGTAGAGATAATTAATCTTAGAGTCAAATATACTGAAGTTCAGAAAAATAATTGGCACAAACTAACAAAGTTAAAAAAAGAATACAAATTGGAACCTGGGTATCCCAAATATATAAATGTATATGCTTTCTTTCTCACACTCTGATACTCCTCTTTGTTAGTGTGATGTACTAAATAAAGCTAAAAATCTTGTACCATCATTTTTTCCTAAGGTTTTCAGTTTTGTCATCTGTAAGGTATCTTTTCTCAGCCTTGATTTTAGACAATAATTATCACTTCCACTCACTACTTCACACAAATAAACATGCTGTCCATTATGGAACTTGTATGCTCTATTCTTTTTAAACATTTTAACATAAAAAATTTCAAAGATATTCAAAGTGAACAAAAGAGTATAATGAATCCTCATACCTCTGTCGCTCAGCTCCCAAAACAATCAACATTCATGATCATCATCCTTGTTTAATTTATATTTCTACCCACTCCTCACTCTCTCACTCAAATTTTCAAACAAAATTTGCATAAATAAAATACACAGATATTAAATGTATAATTTTGGTAAATGAGCAGCATATAGCCAACATTTCCTATAAAGATATAGACTATTTTCATCACCTCAAATACTTCCTTAAATCCCTTGACAGTCACTTGCCCTTGAGCCCAGAGACAACTATAGTTCTTTTTTTTCTCCAAGAGACAGTTTTACATATTATAAAACTTCATGTACATGGCATCATAAAGTGTGTACTTTTTTATTTCCAGCTTAATTGCCTCGAGATGATCTCTACGTTTCATCCATGTTGTTGTGTGAATGAGTAATCTATTGTGCTTTGATTTTAGGAAGGGGAGTTCTGCATAATATTGATTAATTATATCAATAAATCACACATCAATTATTCATTCTCCTGATGATTGACATATGAGTTATTTATAGCTTTGGCTGTTATGAATGAAGCTATTCTGAACATTTGCACACACATCATTCTGTTGACAAAGATACTACATTTTCTTGGTTAAATACCTTGAAGTGACATTGGAGGATCAAATATTTATCTTTGTAAGAACTTCCAATCCTTAATTTCCAAAGTGATTGTATCATTTACAATCCTATCAGCAGTGAATGAGGGTTTTGGTGTCTTCACATCATCACTGACATTCAAGTGTTGTCAGCTTTCTAAGTGTATCCCTTCTGATGGGGGTCTAATAGTCTCTCATTGTGGTTTTAATTTGCATTTCTTTAATGACTGATTAGGTAAGCCATAGAAATACTCTTGTAGTGTTTCTGAAAAGAAACAAAGCTTTGTAGCTTTAGTTTTTAAAGTTAGGTTTATTATTCACCTTGAAATAATTTGTGTATTGTGTAAAGTGGATGCTATGTTTCGTTTTGTTTTTGTATGGGTATATTCAGTGGACCCAGCACCATTGTTTAAAAGAGCTATATCAGCAAGGGTATATTTCTGGATTCTCAAATCAATGTCATTAGCTTTGCTGTCTCTTCTTAGTACCATCTTCTCTTGAGCTTTTTCCCTGTACTGATTTGCATTTTTCCATGAACTAGGGGTTACAATATACCCTTTAACATATCATAGTGTATATTTAGAGTTAAAATTATTCCTTTTGCATATCACACTGTGTATAGAGAGTACGTATAGAGTTACAATTACATTGTTCTGTGTGACATATAGACACCTTGCAGCAGTATAATTCTGCATTTTCTATTATGTTATTTATATCGTATGTGTTATGTCTATATATTTTGTGAAGCCCACAATAGTTTTATTTATGTCTGACAAATGTATTTATTTATTTATACTTTTAATAGCCATATGCTTTTAAAGAAATTTAAAACTATATTCTTAGTCTTTTGTTTAAAACACCTTTATTGAGGCATAATTGACACACAACAAACTAGATATTTAAGGTGCAGAATCTGATAAGTTTTGACATACATATATATATATATATATATATATATATATATATATATATATCTCCCTTGAATGATTAAACCAATGTTTCCTTTGACATCAATGTTTCCTTTGACATATATATATATGTGTGTGTGTGTGTATATATATATATATCCATTGAATTATTAAACCAATGTTTCCTTTCTCTTCTTTGTAATTCTTCCCTCACATTTGTAGCTATTCCTAAACAGCCAAATATTCTGCATTCTGATTTGCATTTTGACATATTAACAGTTTTGTATCCATTTTTAAATACTGTATCAATGGATTCATATGGGATTTACTATTTTATCAAGCTTCTCCGTAAGCATAATTATTTTAACATTTATCCTTGTTTTTCCTTATATTAGTTGCTTATTATTTTATATTACCAAATAGTATTCAATTGTATAGATATCTCACAAATTGTTTGTTCAACTTTTGATGGGCATTTTGGTTCTAAGATGTTTTCCAAAGTGATAATACCATTTTATATTTCTATTAGCAATGTATGAAAGTTCCACTTGGTCTACATCTTCATTTCACTTGCTCTGCATCTTCGCTATCACTTATATTGTTTTTTTTTTTTTTTCAATTTTAGACATTTCAGTAATTGGATAATAATATTTCATTGTGGTTTTAATTTTTATTATTTTACCAACTAATGATGCTTAGAATCTTTTCATTTGCTTATTTGCCATCTATTTCATTTCATTGGTAAAGTGTCCAAATCTTTTGGACATTTTTTAAAAATTTTGATTTGTGTTTTTTTTTTATTGAATTTTGATAGTACTTTACATATTCTGTGGTAAAAGCTTTATCAGATAAATGACTTGGTAATAATTTCTCACAATCTGTTTCCTTGCTTTATTCTCTTCATTTCATTTCAAAGAGCGGAATTTCTTTATTTTGTTCAAGTTCAATTTATTTTATTTTTATAAGTTAATTCTTGATTCAGTTTCTTAAAAATATTTGACAAACCCATGATCACATATTTTTCCCTGTTTAGTTCAAGAAGTTTTATAGTCATATATTTTGTATTTAGACCGGTGTTTCATTTTCAGTTACTTTTTATGCATGGCTTATAAAATATAATTTTTTTGGCATACAGATATTAATTACTTCCAGCATCATCTGTTAAAACACTACCTTTCTTTACTGAATTAGCTTTGCAAATTGTTGAAAATCATTACATATTGAACACATATATTAGGGTCAATTTTTGGACTCTCTTTTTTGTTCAATTATCTATTTGCCTACCTTGGTGTCAACACCATACTGCTTCGATGAACATAGCTTTATACTGAATCTGGAAGTCAGATAGTGTAAATCTTCCCAATTTGGTTTTCTTTTTCAAGGTTATTTTTGTTATTCTGGTACTTTACATTTCCATACTAATTTTAGAATCAGCTTATCAATATCTACAACAGTCACTAATGGTATTTTAATTGAGATAATGTTAACTACATAAATCCAGTAGATGAGAAATTATATCTTGGTATATTGAGTCTTCAGACTTACAAACACAATATACCTGTCCATTTATTTAGTTCTTTAACTTTTGTCAGTAGTGTTTTTAAATTTCCAAACTATGGGTTTTGAAAATAGTTTTCCAGATTTGTCAATCGGTTCATATTTTGACTCTATTGTAACATTTAATTTTATCGGAATACTATTTATTCATATTAGTTAGATAAGTAATTGATTTTTGCCTTTCATCTGGTGACATTCTGCAATCTTGATAAACTGATTTATATTAGAAGCTTTTTTTTTTTTTTTTTTTCTTTGAGACCTGGCCTCACTCCTATTGCTGAGGCTAGAGTGCAGTGGCACCATCTTGACTTACTGAAGACTCGACTTCCGGTGCTAAGGTGATTCTTCCACCTTAGCTTCCGGAGTAGAGTAGCTGAGGCTACAGGAACACCACCACACCCAGCTAATTTTTTGTATTCTTACTAGCGAGGGGTTCTTGCCATGTTGTCCAGGCTGGTCTCGACTTACCTTGGCCTCCCAAAGTGCTGGGATTACAGGCATGAGTCACGTTGCTTAGCCGGAAGTTTTTTGTGTACGGTCCATAAAATTATCTCTGCAGATGATTATGTCATCTGCAAACATAGATTTGCTTATTTTCTAATATGAATGCTTTTTATTTTTTTCTTATCGTATTGCACTAATGAAAATCTCTAGTACAATGGTCAATAGAAGTGCTAACAGTGGATACACTTGGATTCTTTTTTGTCTTATTGAGAAACATTCAGTCCTTCGCTATGAGATATAATGTTAGCTTTGGTTATTGGTAGCTATCCCTTATCAGGCTGAGGAAGATTCCTTCTACTCTTACCTTGCAGAAAGTTTTTTTTTTTTTTTCCTTTTTCAAAAATAGACGTTGAATTTTATCAGACATTTTTTCCATCTGTTGAAAAGCTTGTATGTCACTGTTGCTTGTGTTTGCCTTTTAGTGTGGTGAATTATGTTGATTGATTTACAATCGTTAAATTAATTCTGCGGATTATTCTTACTTACACATTATGTATTAGCCTTTTTATATTTGCTGTATTATGTTTGCTAAAATCATGTTTAAAACTTTAGCATCTGTGTTCCAAGTAACATTGATTCATGGTTTTCTTTCCTTGTGCAACATTTTTCTGATTTGTGCATCAGAGAAATGCTATTATAGTTTTACAGAACAACATAGAGTATACCATTTCTCTTAAATTTTCTGGAAAATTTATTTTAAAAAATGATATTATTTATTGCTTAATGTTTAGTAGAATTCTCCAAGCGAAAATATTGTGTATTATTCTGCAAAAGTTCTTAATTAAAAACTCAATGTCTTTCAGAGATATAGGGTTTTTCTTGGGAGAACGTTTTTTAGTTTATGTATTTTAAAGACATAAACTAAGTGGTCAAATTCACTTACCTAAAGTTGTTTATGTTGCCTTATCTCTTTATTATGTTTAGAATTTCAAGTGATAGCATCTCACTCACATCTGATACCAGCAACTTGTAATTTCTTCATTTTGGGGGCTGATCAGCCTAGCTAGATAATTATTATTTTTATTTATCTTTCATACAATCAGTTTTTGGCTTCATTTACTTATTTTTTCTAATTTTAAATATTTAATTTCTGCTCTGACCTTATTTTTTTCTGCATACTTTGGCTTTAAATTGATCTTCTTTTGTTAGTGTGTTAAAGTAGAAGCTGAAGTCTCGGATTTGAAAATTATTTATTTTCTAATTTGAGAATTCCCCCTTATTATTTCCCTCTAATTTTTTCTTTAACAGCATCCCATATGTTTTGACGTATTTCATTTACATTTTCTTTCAGCTCAAAATACTTTCTAATATTCATTTACATTTCTTCTTTGGCCCATAGATAACATATATACGTGTTGTTTGGTTTCAAAATATTTACAGATTTTCCATATATCTTTAGTATTTAGTTCAATCATTGACAGACCTTTGCTTTGTATGGCCTGAATCATTTTTATATGTATTGAGATATGTTTGCTAATAGATTATGTTTTATCTTTGTAAATGTTCTATAAACACTTGAAAAGAATGTGTATTCTTTTGTAATAGGGTGGACTGTTGTATAAATGTCTATTGGGTCAAGTTGGCAGATAGTGTTCTATACTTTTACTGATATTATAAATGTTTTATAAACTATTGAGACAGAGTGTTAAGACCTCTAACTTTATTTGCGGATTCCTTTATTTCTCTTGGAAGTTTTTCTTTTATTAATTTTTAAGTTGGATTAGAAGTGGGAAAAAAAAATAAGACTGTCATATCCTTCTGAGAAATTGGCTCTTTATCAATATAAAAACATGTTATTTATTCCAGGAAATTTATATATTTCATTAGAAATTTTATCACCCACATTGATAATTCCCTGATTTTTCCCTGTCTTTTTTATTCTGTATTTCATTTGTGATATTTTCTGTTGTTATGCATTAAATATCCAACTATATCATCTGCATTATTTCTAGGACTATTTTGATAGATTTTTTTTTCTTTTAGTTTCAGGCAGAATATTCTGCTTCTTGAGTGCATGGTAATTTTCTATTGGGTGATAGGTGCGTTTTGGATGTGTCCTTGCTTGGTCTAGATATTTTTTGTATTCCTATGAATAATTTTTAGCATTCTCCCAGGGCACAATTAACTTATTTGGAAATTATTTGACCATTGTGGATATTGACTTCTAACTTTAGTAGGTGGAAAGGAGTGGAGTTGTTTTTCATATTAATTTTACAAACTACTGAGGAAAACTTTTCTTAGTACTCCACCTGCAACTTCATAAATTCAGAAGTACTCCACTTTGTCTTTTGAGAACAGGCACTATTTCTCAATCTGAGCTTTGAGGATTGTTATTTCTAGTCATTTTTGGTTAATAGAAATAGATATTTTTCATACATGTATTCATTAATTAGTATTTTGCTAATCTTTTGCAGAACTCTGGAGCCCTCCGTGGGGTGTGTGTTTAGGGGATGGGGAGTGTGTGCATGTGTATGCCTTTCTCTTCTCTCATACTCTGTACTATGAACCTTAGCTGCCTTGGATTACCTAAGCTCTTAGATCTATCTCCTCAACAAGATAGCTGAGTTCTGCCTGAGTTACATTCTCAGACAGTAAGCAGAGGCAATTGTATAGTTCATTTTATTTTTTTACCATCTCTAAGGGATCACTTCTGCATTGCTGGATGTGATTCATTGTTTCATTTATTTCGTCTCCATTTTTGGTTGTTTCAAATGAGATTATATATCTAGTCCTTTTTATTCTATTTTACTTGAAGAAATATTAGTCTTTTATATTAACAGTTTGCACCTGTACCCCTTTATGTGTAATCAAGCTATAATCTAGTGTAATTTCCTTCATCCTGAATTACTTCCTTTAGCATTTTCTGTACATAAGTCTCAATGCAATGAATTATCTTTATTTTGGTTTGCCTAAATTGTCTCTTATTTTCCTTCTGTTTTCTCTCAGCACATTAGGGTTATGGTTCTATTGTAGTCTAACCATCATGTTTTTCCTAATGAGAAATCAGCTATTATTTGAATAGCTGTGTTTGGAATGTGCCATTTATATCTGGACCCCTTTAGGTGTTCTTTATCTTTTGATATCTACAGTTTACAAGGACATGGTTTGTTGAGGTGTTTGTATCTATAGTTTGATGCTTTTCCTCCAAATTTTTGCTTTTTTCTGTTTAATATATTCAAGTATTTTTCTGCCCCATTGTCTCTACCCTCTCCTATCAAACTCCAATTACACATATGTCAGAGCACTTAATATTTATCTCTTTATTCACATTCAATATTTTAATTGATCTGCATTCAAGTTCATTCATGTTTTTTATTTTGCTACCTCCTATCTTTTATCAATTTCATGCAATGAAATTTTCATTTCAGTTGTATTTTTAGTTTCATTGCTTTGATTTTGTGTTTCTTTTTTTAGTTCTAATCCGTTGATATTCCTCATTAGTTTATTAATCATATTTTCCATTAAGTCATGAAGTATATTTTAATAAAAACTCTGTTACTGCTGATTATAATATCTTGACAATTTTAGGAAAGTTTTCTATTGATTGCATTTTTTCTCTGTGCAAATGTCATATTTTGATTTTTTTCATTCTAGTGATATTGATTCAACATTACAAATTGTACATTATACAAACACTGGATTTTGTTATAATAAACTGTTTCCCCTTCGTGAGAAGCAACTAAAATCTTCACTCAGATTTTTCAGTTTTGAGCAGCTAGGTTTTGATCAGGACCCTATGCTCTTTTTCATTCATTATTAAAATTAATGTTTTATCAAGATTTGTGCACTTTTTATACATTGTGGGGGTTTTCATCTCCTATACAACTCCTTCTTTTCCAGGTATTTCTCTCTACATTTCTGACTGCTTTCCCAGTACCAAATTCTTAAGCTAATAAGGCCATGGTTTTCTACTGTAGTAACAGTACTCCATTGGAGGGTACCTTCCGACAAAAATCTGTAAATTCACATATCATACTTGTTTTAGTTTCTATTTAAGAGCAGACTCCTCTTCAGCTTCTGCTAGCTTTCATCACTCTACATGGCACCCCAAATTTTTTTAATTTCTACTTTACCATTTCTCTCTGTAAGAGGGTTATTTGAGCTAAACAACAACAGCTTAAAATCCATTGACCTTTTCAAATATTTATTTCTATGAAAAAAATATTACATAATTTTGGGAAGTTAACAGGGTAAATTAAAAAAAAATTAACAATACTAATTTGTCAGTAATATCTCACAATTCTTTTGTTATCTCCCACATCTCTTGAGTGCTCCTAATTTCAAAAATCTTGTGAAAGACATAACATCACAGGTTAATACTGGTGGTGCTAACCATCTGTCTTTTTAAAAAAACCTATATGCTATATGTATGATTTTATAGATCTATATATGTCTGCATTTAGTTGAGAAACATTTTTTGATATGGAATAGAATATTTCTGCCTAACCTCTTTGCTTGAATTAATGTCATTTACTCTTTAATACTTATTCAGTTGATTTACTTTAGAAAATTTTCCCAAACTTTTTCACTACTACCATAAGCTGAGCTTGGGCCACCAGTTTTGTGGATTTTTAGGATATTGTATTCTTTCCTTTAGGAAATGTATCACACTTTATTGAAATAGTTGTTTTAACTTGTCTATCTTCATAATATATTGTGAATTCCTGGAAGTCAGGCATTTAAAAATTTACTTTTATATACCCAAAACTAAACACAATATCTTTCAGAAGTGCTTACATGAATTTATTCAATTAAATTGAACAGTTATCAGGAAAATTATGTCATCTGTTTTGTAATTTATTCTTATATTTTGCAAATCAGTGTGATAACTTATAAATGTATATTAGGACACTGGGTTGCTCTTGTAAATACCTTTTTGTGACTATTTCTCGTTGCAAAAACATGAAAGCACTATCATGTAATTTTTTACATTTTTAGCCAGTCAAGTCTCTTCTTTTTAGTGAAATTGTTATAAAATAATAGAGCCCACCTACACAGTTTATTTTTAAAATTGTAAGTGAATAACATCCTACTCAGCCTAATCTGTCATCACATTTATTTCTAAGTGGATATTAATAACATTTAATTCTTCTGAACTGTTTAATCATTAATTTCATTGATTTTCTTACTACTATAGGAAGCAATATAAAATAAATTATTTTATATTTTGATTGAAACATTTCCTTTTCCTCTCTCTTAATTATATTAAAAGTTTAATGTTCCTTTAAGGTACAAAATGTACAATACATATAAAAATCAACCATTGAAAAGTTCATGAAGACATTTTCTACCAATAAGACATTCTAAATATATTGTTTAAACAGGGTCATTCAGTACTCTAAATATGTTGTTGAAATAAAATTATTTTTCAATATTTGTTGCTTTTATTTCTTCAGAATTTTTACATAACAACAAAATGTCATAATTGAAACAAAATTTTGGTTAAAGAAAAGAACATAATTATTATTGAGGATCACTTTCTAACTGGAAAGAAAGACCATTTGTTCACTAAAGGATAAAATACTTAGAAAGTAGTCACTATAAAATAATGCAAGAAAATGAGAATTAATTTCGGGATGGCAGATAACTGCTTCTACAAATATATATCACTAAAATAAACTGAAAGAAAAAGTAGACTAAGTAATTTAATTCAACTCTTAAAATTTACACTCTTATGTGTATAACATATACCCCAAATAAGATTTTCAATCATCCATTTCAACTCAGTGTTTAAAGATTAAAGAATAAAGGAAGAATTGTTTTTTTTTTTTTTTTAAAGAAATAAAAACCATTTGTCATAGTCTTAAAGGTTTTGTTTTATTGTGAATCTTTGGAATTGCTACCATTTTGGAGGAGGCTATACTCTCTGGTGAGAACACTGCTGTTTTGTTGCCTGAAACACTGCTAGCAGGTGGTAAAGATGAGGAAAATACAGAAAATGAACATGTGCCACTTCAGAAAGAATAGTTGTTCTAGCTAGTTCTAAAAAATATTAAATGACAGTTCTACAATATGTTGTGTTAGAAAAGATAGCCAACTCTACAATTTCTTTAAAAAGTTAAAATACATTTTACCAAGAGTCTATAAATACTGCTTTTATATTCTCTACAACACTGATCTAGTAACATTTAGTAATAATTAATGTCATTACTGAGAGTCTTTCACTCGCAAAAGCGTATAAGCTGGCAAGGTGGATTAGTGACACATGTTTCATTTCTGTTATATTGAGACTCTTTAAAATGACATATTCAATTTCTTTTGCCTGAGTTGACTCAGCTCTTCTTTTTTAAAAATATAGGTAAAGTTGCTTACTCTAATGCTTACTGAAGGTTCTTCTTTGAATGGCTCTTTAAATACTCAATTGCTCTGTAATGTCCCAGAAAGATATATTTTTCTGCTCAGGAATTCCTTCAACAGCTCTGACTAATTTCCACTCTGAGGCAGGGTTGAAAGTAGAAGCTAATCAATCTGCTACCTCATGGAGGGTGACCCTAAAATGTCTTAAGAGGGAGTGACAGGAGGAAATGAAAAATTAAATTTCTCTATTCACACTATACTGTAATGTCAGTCGTCAGGTAATAGCTCCATATCTTTGATCACCTGGATTATTTTTATAACTGTAACTCTTGAAATTAAATTTTGTAATATAAAATATAATTAAATATGCTTTTGAATTAAAGTGGCAAAGGATAGTATAAAGAACTGGAAGATATTGTCTATCAGTGAAATTTTATATATAATATTATAAAAGAATAAATGCTAAAAATCCTGTAGTATTAATTTACAAACTTCTACTAGAAAAATATTTAATAGGTATCAGGTTCTAGGTACACGAGGAATGATCATTAAATGTCTATTGTGTTCCAGGCACTGTTGTGTATGTATGTATGTATGTATGTATATGTGTGTGCATATGTATATATGTGTGTGTGTGTGTGTATATATATATTCTGAGGTCACAACAGCAACATTACTTTAGTCCTTAAAGTAGTTACAAAGATTCCTCTGACTAGTTCTCAACCAATTATTTTTTCCATGGAACAGCAGATTGAGCAAGTATGTTAGAGTAATATATAATGCTAGCAAGAGGTGAGATCTGAAATAAACCTTGCTGCTATGAACAAATGTGCTTAGTATGTTCTAGTAAGTTCACGGTCTTTATCCTTGTCATGAACTTTTTATTTGGATCATTTTGTATCAGTGGGGTAGAATCTAACCCTAAATTCCAACCTACCCTTTTAATCTAAGACACAAAAGTCCTGCCTGAATAAATTGATAGCTCACTCAAAATTATGATGTCTAGGTGTCTAAATTGCCCCAGCCTAGGCAATTTGACCATCTTACTACAATGGTTTGCCCACCTTTCGGGCTCTCACTTCTGTTTGAAATATAGTTCACAGTCATCTTAATTGTGCAAAGCAAGGACTGGCACACCAAGATCTGAAGGAGTCTAACACTTCCCTTGTTTTTGTAAATAAGGCTTTTGGAACACAGCCACACCATTCATTCACATATGGTCTATGGCTGTTTGCGTACTACAATGGCAGACTTGAGTAATGGCAGTGTCGACCATATGGACCACAAAGCCGGAGATATTTATTGTCTGGCTCTTTACAGAAAAGTTTGCTGAACCTCGCTTTAAAGCTTCTATTTGAACAGTTGTTGACTGTAGACATGACCCTTCTGACAAATAGATTAGCACTTTTACTTCCAATCTAAATATTTTTATTGTTCTTCCTGCCCAATGTCTTCCTATGGTTCCAGCATATATTCCCAGAGAAGGTCACCTAACATGTAACATTAAATTATTTCTTTATCATTTACTTTATAAGGTTCCCTCATAGGTAATTTCAGGCATTTTGATGATAATAATAGTGAGACCCACAAGAGATAACTCTTGTGCATATAAGGGTTCTCTTATATTACATATAAGGATGCAAATATTCAAAAGGAAATTCAAAAACCACGGATTTTTAAAAAGAAAGAAACAAAAGCAAAGCAAAGACAGTGAAAATGTTCAGGTCAAATTGCAAACATTTGTCATGCTCCTTGGTATAATAAATAAAGCAATAATGGTGAAAGATTGCAGAGCCTTACCCATAGCCCATAAAATGGGTCTAATCTTATCTCTTTAACTTCTTTGTGAAACATAGGGACCATCATAACTAATTAATTGCTCATATTAGATTGATAAATTCTCTAAAAAAAACCTTGTGTCTTTTAGTACTCTCTCCACTTGGGTTTATATTTTATTCTCTTTTTGCTGAAGAATTGATTTGAAATGGAAGATTCTGGGATTTACAGCTAAGAAGTCACTGTTCAAGGGCTCAGTTGTTGGAAACCAATGGGACTAGGTTAAGTTCTCAGCACCACTGCTATGATCTGTAAAAGGTGATTATCCTATTGATTCTGAGGAGCATAGAAAGAATATTGTTACTTTTTCTTTATACTAATGATATTAAAAAGGAAGAAAAATATATGAGAAAATCCCAATGCCAACAGTAAATTTGTATCTATTATTGCAAAAGACCCAGTGGCACTACCTGTTTATCTCTGCCTCTGACCTTCAATATATCTTAAGAGTTTTAGAAAATATTCTTTTACTGAAAATGACTGAAACTAAAGCAGAGAATTTCAAGGAAGAGCTTGAGGCCTCAAGTGATAGGCTGTACACAGATTAGTATGACTGGAAGTTGAACAAAGGGGCAGCCACCAGCTTTCCCCTGACCTTTTCCTTTCACTCAGTGGCATTTATATGAGCTTAGACTGCAAGTATTCTAGAGATGTCAGAAAGCAGATCTGGACACAGCACAAGCTATACTCATTCTTTTTTTTTTTTTCCGCTCCAAATCAATGTAGCAAGTTTTTTTTTTTTTTTTTCTCTCTTTTTCCCCTGATCTTTGACAAGAATAATGAGAAAAAGGAGGAGGAGGAATAGGAGGAGAGAAAGGAAGGAAGGAAGGAAGGAAGGAAGGAAGGAAGGAAGGAAGGAAGGAAGGAAGGAAGGAAGGAAGGAAGGAAAAAATAAGTAAGGAAGGAAGGAAGGAAGGAAGGAAAAAAGAAGGAAGGAAGGAAAGGAACTGTCTCATAATACATAAAAGACCCTAAAAATACATTTTAAATTTTATATTGGTAGATTAAAATCTATTTTTTAGCACTAAACTATAAGGAAATTAACTTAATATGAATTTAATCATATTCATCCTAACGGAGAGAAAATTCTCCAGAGTAGTAGAGAAAGATTTAGGAGGCACCAGAATAAAAACAGTTATTAGGAAAACTACCTTTATGTTCAGTTATGATATTTCCAATAACTCTATTTTTAAGAGTTTTCCTACAATATTGTACTTCTGCAGTAAGAAGAAAAGGTTAATAGTCACAAAATTAGCATATCAATAGCTATTCTCATATACCACCATTTCTGTTGAACTCATTAATTTCTCAAAACTTTACTAGCAATGAATTTCATGTTTTCAAGAAATGCTTATATTAAAGCAAAATTAAAGTATACACACAAGCATGCAGAATATATATCACACACACATGTACACACACACACTCCTGGAGTCATTTTGATGCATATCACAAAAACACAAAAGTCACTGGAGCAGACAATGTTGATGCCCCATCCCCAAATGAATTCATGAGCAATTTCATTTGACACTTAGCAGCACACTCTCAGCTGTAGCCATTCATCTCAAATCCTCATTCCCTCTTGTCTGCCTGAGGACTACTGTCAATTCAAGACTTGCTTGAATTCAAGACAGGACAAATTACAGGTTTTAGAGACTTAATGTCTTTCCCTCAGGCAATGCTAAAATCATGGAAAATGAAGTGGTCAATGAATAAGAGCAAGACCTCCATTCCTTCAGAGGGACAATTCTGAAGACTTTTCTACCTACTTTCCCAAAGGGGCCACAGAGGGTTAATCAACAATAGCCTACAGCAGTAATTTCATTAACACAAATTTTCTGCTTCACTTTCCCTACTTTCATACTTGTACGTTCTAGATCAGCATTTCCATATATTACTTGTACCCAAGTTCTCATCTCTGAGTCTGTGTTTAGGTTCACTCAAACTTGGCATAGAATAAGGCAAATATATTTTGTTCATTTCAGTTACCTCTATTGTGAAATAATCAGTGCTAGAGAGAGAAAACCTGGTAAAATTGAACGCTGACAGACGGTAAAATGACATTCACATACTTACTGATTTTTCCTCTGAGTTTTAACAAGGAATAACCTACAAATAAAATCTAAAAATATTTACAGTGTATAATAACATATTTGGATGTATGTAGACATTGTGAAATAATTAAATCAAGCTAATCAATATATTCATTACTTCATATACTTCTCCTTTATTTGTGATGGGAACATTTAAGATCTGCTTCTCTTTTTTTAGGAATTTTCATGAATATAATCCATTATTATTAACTATTGTACAACATGGTTATTACAGTTAATAATATATTGACTGATTTTCAATTTGATTATTTAACATGTATAAATCAAAGTCCTTTCATAATAAACAACCCTTTATTACAACTATCTAAATGAAAATATTTAAGAAAATTGCCATTTATTTTTAATAATACAGAACATAATTCTATAATAATAAAAATACAGTAAATTTGCTTATCAATATTATAACTTTTATTTTCTCTTTTGAAGTATTTCTGCTTGGCTCAAATTTCAGTTACTTAACCATTGTCGATGAATTCTGTTCCAAGTAAGTTCTATTTGTCTTTAGTTTCTCTCTTCTTGTCATAAAGAATAAAGTGCTTCCCTAAGAGGAAACCTAACAGAAGTGATTCACGCTACCTGTCTTAAAATAAATTTGTTTTTATATCCCTTTAAATTAACTTGAAATATTTATTCTACCCATAATACATGATCACTTACAGACTATGAGAGTGAGATTGTGCATTCGGGGTTGTCCATAGCCCAGCTCATTTTGAATAATTGTAAATAGTAATACCCATACTTTTTTTTTTAATTGGCTAATGCTGTAAGGCGGCATCTGCCATCAGCATCCTCATATAAACTCACCATTGCCACAGCATCTGTTCCATCACATAATGTTCTATTTCTGTGTCTCGCACATTTAACTAGCAAGGAACAAATAGACTATTTTAAAATAAGTTGCCAGTGTTTCTAAATGAGAATACAAAGCATATTTGCCAGAAAGGTACGTGACAGGAAAGGAATAAACTATGACTTTTGACTTAAAGGAATATAAAAAGTGAATTAGTTATTTCATTTTTATTTAGATATTAAGATTGGACAATTAAATAATTGGAGAACAGTTGTTGGATTAAAATTACTCTACTTTTAAACTCACTTTTTCTAATATACGAACACAGTTTTCATTTTGTATTTGAAGTCTATTAATATATAGCAAAAAAGTGTGATAAATATATTTGAAAGTGGGTAGATTTAGTCTAGTTAATGTTCTGTGCCAAAAACTTCTCCTGGGATATTATTAATTAGAATTAAAATATGAATTCATCCATCCATCCATCCATTCATTCATTCAATAAACATTGATTAATCACACGATGTGTCCTGGCATAGTGTGGATACGATAATTTGAAAAGCTGTGAAAAAAGTACCTGGTTTCCTGAAGCTTATGACAGAGGAGGAAGGCAGAGTAAGTAAATGCATAAAACACTTAAAACAAATAGGTGACCTAAGAGCTGTAAAGAGAAATAAAAAAGGCAATGGCAGAGGATGCTAGCAAGAGTGTGCTTCCTTAGAAAAGTGATCTAGGAATGGTTTCTGATTAAGTTGAAAATGCCTCGTGAAGTTAATAATTAAAATCAAAGATTAAGAAAATAGTCACTTTTGGCCGGGCGCGGTGGCTCAAGCCTGTAATCCCAGCACTTTGGGAGGCCGAGACGGGTGGATCACGAGGTCAGGAGATCGAGACTATCCTGGCTAACACGGTGAAACCCCGTCTCTACTAAAAAAATACAAAAAAAAAACTAGCCGGGCGAGGTGGCGGGCGCCTGTAGTCCCAGCTACTCGGGAGGCTGAGGCAGGAGAATGGCGTGAACCCGGGAGGCGGAGCTTGCAGTGAGCTGAGATCCGGCCACTGCACTCCAGCCTGGGCGACAGAGCGAGACTCCGTCTCAAAAAAAAAACAAAACAAAACAAACAAACAAAAAAAACAAAAAAAAGGAAATAGTCACTTTTTTCCTTTAAAAGGAGCTTATTAGATAACATATTGAATGGATAAAATATAGTAAGTAATACACTAGGCAAAATCCAGTTAAAGAAGCCATCCCAAAGAAAGAGTCAGAAAGAACATGATCTACACACACATTTTTCAGCTTCATCTGCAATCCAAAGGCAAAATGTAAAAGTATGCAAGAAATCTCTAATAGGCCAGTCCCTAAGAGGGCTCACAATTGTGTATCAGTGCAAACATTATATTTTGATGCAAATCCTATACATAACTTATATGACAGTGGATAAATGACTGCATTTTTTGTTTTAGAAAAAAAATGCAGCATAAATTATTACCACGATGTTAAATTATTTTTTTTCTGTTTTACAACATTTTGCATGAGAAAAAAGTATGTCCAAATATAAAGAAGGACACCCAATGTGTGAAAGGTAGCAGCATTCTGTGGCACATGGTGTGCCACTCAATGAAAGAAATGACGTGATAAAATTCTTTTGAGTCATTTATGTATTCAATTAATTCATTCAAACAGTATTCACTTCAGACTAAGGAGAATTGCCAAAAAAAAAGAGAGAGAGAGAGAGATTTATGGTTTTTAATGCTGTCCACCAAGCATAAAACATTACTATTATTTCATTATGTGTATATTATTTTTTAAAGCCTAGAAAATAGTAATTTATGTGTAGAACATATATTCTATATAAGCAGGAAGCCATGTTACATTTAAAGTAAGACTTTAAATGATACTACATTAAGCTAGAATTTATTTTCTGAGCAAATAAATCAATAAGTAAGGAAATCAATGGAACTATTTGAGCAAATGCAACCTCCTACTATAATGTTAATATGCGGTCTTTTATTTTAAAATATTTACAATCTAGTTATAACAATACCAAATATTAAAATATTGGTGAAACACTAAAGAGGTGATAACTAGGTGTTATATTTAAGACGGAATGTACAAACTGGTGTTGTGTGCATATTGTCGTGGTAATTATACTCAGGAGTAAAAATGTATGGATTCTTACTTTGCCACTGCAGTGTTCTAACAGGGTAGGGTAATTTTAAGCCTCCCTGTCTACATGTTTAAAGAATGTAATATGTGAAGGAGAAATAGGGAAGGAGGGAGAGAGAGAAAGAGACTCAAATGAGGTAACAAATAGGGAAAATATCTGAAACTCTTTTGGTTTTGGTTTTCATCATCATTAACATGGTTTTTCAGAAGGGTACACTTATTGATTCATTTATCTGTTGATTAAACAGATTTTTACTGTGCCCCAATTATAGGGCAGAAACTATTTTGGACAGTGAACACATAGTGCAGAACAGACCAATCCCCTTCTCTGAGCAAGTTTACATTCTACGAAAGGGAACAGAAAATTAAATAGATATATCCAATATCAGACATTTGTAAGCACTGGAAAAAAGCAAAGCACAATAAAGAGATGCAACATAGCGGCCTGTGGGAGAACTATTTAAAAGAAGGCAATTGAAATTCTAAGAAATGGCAATAAGAAATCCGAATGACATGAGGGTGCAAACTATAAGGGGTTTTACGGTAAGAGTGTTTTAAGAAAATGGGTAAATAAGTGCTGACATCCTAAGGGAAACAACTTGGTGTGTTGGAAACAGAGCATAAAGGACAATGTGAAAGGGACAGCATGGTAGGAGATGAGATGGGGGCTTCATGTAGGGGGCCGGAAATGTAAAGAGGATGGAGATAGCCAGTAAGGGCTTAGAGAGAATATAAACTTTACTATGATCTGGAAGGAATGTTGAGATTTGTGTGTGGCGGGGTGGGGGGCCGGGGTGAGTGGGGGGCGGGGAGGCTGAGAAAGAGAGAGAGAGAGAGAGAGAGAGAGAGAGAGAGAGAGAGAGAGAGAGAGAGAAGCAGCGGCTCCATGATGAGAGAAACACGAAAAATAAAATAAATAAAACAAACTTACTAAAATATCAAGGGTGGACGGGCGAGGTATCTCACACCTGCAATCCCTGCACTTTGGGAGGCCGAGGCAGGCAGAGCACTTGAGCCCAGGAGTTCGAGACCAGCCTGGGTAACATGGTGAAACCCTGTCTCTACAAAAATACAAAAATTAACCTGGCCTGATGGTGGGCGCCTGTAACCCCAGCTACTCAGGAGACTGAGGCAGGAGAATCGCTTAAATTCAGGAGGCCGAGGATGCAGTGAGCCAAGATCACACCATTGAACTCCAGCCTGGATGATACAGTGAGACTATCTCAAAAATTAATAGATAAATAATAAATAAATAATAAAAACGAAAAATAACAATGGAGTTAGGGTCATAATGTGAACTATATTAAGACTGTGAAAGATAGGAATAATTTAGAAATAAGCTGCCATTAAATGGCTGTTTGACATAAAAATTATCTTGGCAATAGTAAGAAGGATGGTTTGAAATGATGAACACCTTAGATAACCTCATCTTAACCAAGCTATGAGTCAAAAGCAGCCAGAAGATGATGTATGAGCCAGAGTAGCTAACTGATTTAACACAGAGATGACTAAATCTCACTGGATTTGTATAATTCATTTGTTTCTTGCTTACATCACAGAAGAAACAGAACCTCATGGCGATGCTGTTTCACAGGGTAATCTGGGCTTCCAGGATTCTTCCAAATTGTAGCTTCCCCTACTCTATGGCCTTGAATTCCTCCCCTTTCAGCCAAATGATGGGAAGAACATGGCTGGGAACGTTGGAGGGTGTTTATTGTGTGGTCTAGGAAGAGGAGCAGATTACTTCATATTCAATAAACTGGATTTAAGCGGTGAGGCCACACATCACTAAAAATTCCTGGAAAATGTAGTCCATTTGTGTGATCAGGAACAAACAAACAAAAAAGAGAGAAAATACAGTCAGAGATACGCACACACATTAGATATAAGTAAGTAGCACAAAGAAAGTGTAGTCAAAACATTATAAACATTAAAAAGAATAGCATATACAAAGTAAGTGGTACAAAGAAAACATAAAATATACAATATAGACACTGTTGCTCTTATTTTAATATTTCTATTATAATATAACCATAAAAGTCATCATTATTATAAAAAACATCTTGTACATCATTGGGGAAAAGTATAATAAAAATATCTTACTTTTATTAATGTAATAACTTTTCAATTGATTTTTATATTTTCTGATTTCCTATCCTTTCATAGAGTAAATCAACGTCGATCATGACATTTGGATAATATGATTATTTTAGTCACTTATTTTTTCTGTGTTCCCTAAGTGAATAATGCTGTTACATTATGTCTTCATTCTAAAATGCAATATGTGTATTCATCTGTGTAATTTTTGTTTATTGAAAAACTTTGTTTCTTACCAATTATAAGCAAAGAGAACTTAAGTTGAGAAGTCTTTTATTTTAATTTAAAGCAGAGATGTTATGAAAACAGCAATTTGGTATCTGAAACTATTTAGAAGCATCAATGAAAGCAGAATTTTTAAATATATAATAATATTCTTTCCAGATAACGTAATAGTTTTAAGTCCAGAAAGGATGTTAAAATCGCATATGGCCTTACAAATGTGACCAATGGACAGTGCTGTATAATGAACCATGAAAAACTGGTTAAATTCTCTGTGCCCTAAACATAATTCATCATAGTAGTAGCAGCAGTAATAGAGATTATAATAAAGCAATTATACTTTAAAAAATTTACTTTGATATAGAAATCTATTCTCAAACACACGATGCATTAGGTAGCAGCAATTCTTCTAATCTAGAAAACACAAGACAGAGTTACTGTTGATTACGTTCAAGAATACCAGTAATTAAACCTATTCCAGTAAAATAAGTATGGGTTTTGCATCTTGTGTCATTCTCTCATATTCGTACACGCTATCTCTCTCTCTCTCTCTCTCTCCATTACAATATACAGGTACACTATTATGTAATGTTTAAAATATGATTTCACCATATCATTAGTAAGTTCTAATATAGATGGATGTTTTAATGATGTTAATCTAAAGCAGTGATTTTTAAAAGCATGCATTTTCCTTATATACTACCATAAAATTTAGAATAAAGTAAGTGTTCTCAAAAAGTTTCCAGGTTGATGACTAATTGTAACAGTTTAAAGTAGATAAAACATTGAAATTTTGCTTCTTTTAAATACTACTATTTAAAAATGGACATATTATGTCAGTCCTTTAATTACATGAATGGGATCTAAATATCAATGACTCGATACACAGCACAACAGATTTAAAAGAAATACATGAGTTGCATATGTTTGTCCGTCTTTAGATCAAAATTACATCCCAATTCCTCCACAGGATTTTATTTGACTGTATATAATATACTTAAATATTTTGTTTAAACTCTTTCATTGTTTCTCTGATATAAAATGTGTGTTTAAATTTAAAATCATGTTTTAAAATTTCCTAGGAGCATAAGATAATAAAAAGTAAAGAGTTTTTAAAAAGTTATTCTAGCTTGACATGTCTTTCCTATTACATATAAAAGTAACATACAGTTGATCAAAGAGCTTCTATCATGTTTCCACAGATGAATTTTATTTATCATGAGAACAGTGCAGAGTTCAACATCCATTCCATTTCTTTATTAAAAAGTAGGTCTGAGCATGAAGAAACTATATTCATATAAGTAAATAGATAGAACAAAAGTATTTGTTATAAGCATGTAACCGAATCGTTAAACCCTGAGTTTTGTACCAAAAATTTATGCTGATTTCCCATTAAAATATATTTAATGAGCTGTCTCTGATAAGATTATTAAATCACTAAATTTGGTTCTCCTTCAATTTTGTTGAAAAGTGTGATTTAAAAAACACCTGAAAAAGCATTTGTTTTCTAGTCATCAGAATTATTCATTTTCCCAATTCTGACATCAATGTCTAGTTTATCCTGTGTGCATCTGTGTATGATTGTGTGTGTATGTGTGTAAAACACTGGAAAAATTTACAGTTTGGCACAATACAAAGTAATTAGCCATAGAATAGATAAGAAGTATTCCTTTTTGGTATAAAGTGGTAATAATCTTAATTGAGAAAGAGAAGATAGGAAAGGAGTTGCTTGACTCAGAAACCTTATCAGTCTTAGAATATATACAGAAGTGAGGATTGGAAAATTAATTTCCTTAAAACCATCTGTGCTTTTATCTTATAACCCCAGGGTATGTATACCCCAGTTAGAAGACAACTGGTCTAAGGAGGCTATTTGTAAATTCTTTGGAGGGTTTGAATATACAGAAATTGGTCATCTGCTTCGTCCCTTTTTGAGTGGTCACATGCCACAGATGGCATGCAATGTGTCCTGTGTAAAGTGTAGAAGCTCCACATCCTGGGAAAACTGACAGTGTCACGCTAAATCTTTTATTTTCCTAAGCATTTGGTGACTTCTTGAAGTTTGCATATGCATAGTTGAGTGGACTTACACACTATGATTTATAGTTTTAATTAACCAAACTCACAAACTATACGAGTTGCTTACAAACATTTCTGTCAAATAAACATGTATTAAAGATAATATAAGATTAATAATCCACATATAAGCAACCATCAAAAAATTGCAACACTGATATTTATTAACCAAATTCATTATTTTTGTAGGCCACACTATAAGAAAAAAGTGATGACAGTCTAAACTGAAAGGACAAGAGGTCAGCAAGATTTTTCTAAGTCATCAAAATGATCATTTGAAGTATAATTGCACATATTAATTAATTAAAATAATTTTCAATAATTGTTAACTCATCTGTATTTTGTGATGGATTACAATGTACGTAATCCATTAGTAAAGAAGCAGAATTACATACTTCATAAATAAATAAACTTATGTTGAAATATTTGTCCAAAATATTTCAGTGATAGAGTGTGTTATCAAAAAACTGGGGGGCAATTGGTCTATAGAACAAGGTTGTGTTAACTTTTCCATATGATAGAAAGAACAGTAGCTCACTAATTGCCTGTCTAGAAATTTATCACATTGTATCCTCTCTATATAAGGCGCTAAATGAGAAAAGAGAAGACTCAGTGAGGTTTGGGAACAGTGTACTACCAATGATGCTTATAACAATATAATCATGCTGCCCTACATATGTCAATAGTATAGGTGATATTACAATTTTCATAATAATTTATTTGTAAATAATTAAAGAAGTGACTTTTAAAGCAACATAATATAAAGGTTGGGAAAAAGTATGTAATTAGGCACAGTTTTCTTTTAGAATGAGTGGTTTCCCAGCAACATTCTTAGTCAATGTAAATTCCAACAGAACTTCCACAGTATTTGAGTTGTTAACTGAACACATTTTTGTTTCAAGCAGGCATTCTTACCACAGAGAAGCAGAGGACAGCAGAAACAAACAAATCTTTCCCAGTTTCACAAGCTGGCCACAGATATCTTCATCAATTCATTCACAAATACAGATTTTGCATTAAAGATTTTATGTGTGTGTTCTATAGAGCTTGGTAGGCATTCTGTTTAGCAATAATACTTCCATTAATTTATATGCTTTAGGTCAATGAATATTGAACAATGAATATTTTCCTTCCACTGCAAACCAAATTGTAGACACTCAATTCCTAAAAGATCCATGACTTGAAATACTCTTGTGTTCCAATGTAATCAGTGGGCACCTAAAGTGTCTTTCAATAGAGTTCTTTATTTCAGATCTGTGAACTGCACACAGACAGAAAGGATACAAAGAAAATGCAATAGAACTCAAAGCAAAATTCACACAATTTAGAACACCTAAACAGCTGAAAAAGAACTGGAGTAAATAGATAGATTTGTCTTCACTAATTAGCATTTTGAAGCTAGGAAAGATGTGAGCACGCCGGACTATAAGGTGGAAGCTGAAACTAACTAGAAAACAATAAAACAATTCAGTTCTATAAAAAGCTATAGGAAAGAATTGTAAAAATTGTGAAAATGGCTCTTCATTAGGCATTGAGCTTTTTCAGCCACACTTGCAAACACAATTATAGCAATTTTACCAGTAGTTGTGTGCAAATTTGAATACCAATTATACATATATATGTATATGATGTATATATTATATACATATATTATATATATAAAATAGGTATACAGGTTTATTAGAAATTTAACGTATGTCTCTCCAATATATGTTAACTAAAAGCTGCTTTTTACTTAAGTAAAACAGTGAAACTGATTTGAATGACTTATAACTAAAACAAGGTTTGTGTTTTGTTTTTTAATTTAGACTTCTAAATGAAATCGACACCTAGGATGCCATCAAAACTTTTTCATTAAGCTAGAAGAAAAACTTATTCCACTCAAGAGAAAAAAACTCAACATAAACCTAGATCCAAATTTAGTCATTGATATTATAGCGACTTCCATGATTTCCTTAAGGTAACACTAAATATATGAAGCAGTTTGTCTCAAATTATGTCTTCTTTCCCAATTTTTCTACTGTTCTAAAATAGAACCTGTTAAATAATGTTTAGTAAGAATGTGGAAAAGAGCAGAAAATGGGGAAAAATGCATTAATGTTTGTATTTATATAAATAAATAACTAAATGTATTATTTTGATATATTTTTGTGTTACTAGACTAAAAATATGTATGTCTTCTAAGTGCAAAAATAGTTAAACATCACCATTTTATTCTCAGTGTTTTGCAAGCTAATACACTATGATCTTAGACCTTGAAAATATTCTTAACACATTCAAGGATGTATGAAATAGTCATAATTCTAATATGTAGTGGTTATAACAAAATTACAAAGTGTGATAATTTATGAAAAGTTAACTGCTTATGAATTGTGAGACAGATAATATTAAAATCATTTTAGGTCTATTCATAAATATGATTTGAATACATAACATATTTCAGATTATTCTAGAAATGACACTGTCAACAAATAAGACTAGAATACGCTTTCTGCCACTAAAGACTTCATGAGGTAAAGGAAGGTCATTGGAATCACCAAGTCCAAAACTGTTCCCTTGGAAGTAATAAAAATATATAAAAGTAGAGAGTCATTCATTCATTTTTTTATTAAAGTATAATTGACAAACAAAAATTGTATATATTCATGGTGTACAATATGATATTTTGGTATGTATACATTGTGCAATGGTTAAATAAAGCTAATTAACATAACCCTCAGCACATGTTTCCTATTTTTTTATGGGGAGAACATTTAAGACCTACTCTCATAGCAATTTCCAAGTATATAATACATTATTATTAACTATAATCACAGTGCCAAACTTATTTATCCTGTGTAACTGAAACCTTGTACCCTTTGACGAACATCTCCCCTGCTCCTGACAATTCAGTCTTTAAGATTGTGGCCTATTGGTAAATACTTAAATAAGAAGTGATATTTGAGCAGATTATTGAAAAATGAGAAGAAACTCTACAGACAGAGAAGTCAAAGGATATTTCATTTTATCTCATTGTTGACACATTCATGTAGTCTTCTCTCCATCCCTTCAAACATTATCTAAATCATTAAAAAAAAATTTCTTTTAACCATCAAGTTTTGTTTGAAAGGTCATTTTCTGGGTGAGATCATGCATGAACCAACAATACTAAATAGCATTTCCCTGTTACTCAGCTTGAGTTTCTTAACTTTTTTTTTTGTTTCTTTAAGTTCTGGGATACATGTGCAGAACACACAGGTTAGTTACATAGATATTCATGTGCCATGGTGGTTTGCTGCACCTGTCAACCCATCATCTAGTTTTTAAGACCTATATGTATTAGGTCTTTGTTCTCATGCTCTCTCTCTCCTTGCCCCCAACCCCACGACAGGCCCCGGTGTGTGATGTTCCCCTCCCTGTGTCCATGTGTTCTCATTCTTAAACTCCCACTTATGAGTGAGGACATGCGGTATTCGATTTTCTGTTCTTATGTTAATTTGCTGAGAATGATGGCTTCCAGCTTCATCCATGTCACTGCAAAGGACATGAGTATCTTAACTTTTAATCAAGGAATATAATAGTTTATATTTATTTCCATAACATTGTATTTGGTCCAATGTATAGTTTGATTTTATGCTTTTTTGATTCCCTTTTGTTATATCTTTTGTTTTGCTGACTTATTTCCTTCTGTAATTTTAAAAATAAGGTCCTGATTTCAATTCAACTACTTAAACATTTTGACATGTTCATTTAGAAAAGATGAGTTACATTAATATTAAAATTAAGCTCTTTAGTTTTAGACTCTTTTATTCCTTTTCCTTATCTTTCTTAGCATTTTTCTTAGCTCATATTTAATATATCTTAAGGTTACAAATTTCATAAAGAAATAAATTTGTCTTTCCAGATTGTTTAGACTTAAACATTCCATTTTGGAGTTATAATTACAACAGCTGTTTATTTCCACTAACATCCTATCCCTCCTCACATAAGTTAGAGCTTTCCTACATTTATATTAGTTTTTACCTGTTGAATAGCGCTCCATAGTTGATATTTTATTCATCTCTTTGTGGTACAAAACAATTCTTCCAGAAATTTTTAAAGGAAAATATATTAGGGTTTTGTTCTTTTGAAGTTATACATGACTCTGGATGTTTTCTACACATATGAACGATATGTTTGCTAAGAATAACATTTTTGAATTACAATCATTTTTCTACAAAATCTCTACTAACTTTGACTTTGCTTCACTGTCCTCCTGCATTTATTGTGGCATAGAAAAAAGATGAAACCCCATATACTCCTTAGAGAAAAGACACTACCAAAATTTAACAATAAAGTAAATGAAAAGTTTACTGAGAAACATTTGTCAAAGCTGAACTACTTCCTACTTTGGGAGGGGAAGGGCAACAATATTCATCTCTTGCCAAACTTGAAATATTTCTGTTGAAAGGTTTATGAGCATTTTAGGAAACAACTTGACAATATTTAGTTAAGATTAAAATGTCCCTATTTACAATACTTCAATTCAACCGTAAAAAAAAAAAAAAAAAAAAAAAAAAGAAAGAAAGAAAGAAAAAAAAGATCATTAAATTGTGCATTAATTCATATGATCAGAATAGTGTAAAACTACACAAATAACCAAAAGATATACACATTTATTCACATGTATAGAAGCTGGAAATATAACACTGAGATATGAAAACCAAATTGAAGAATGTTACATATAGTATGTTAAGCAATTGCAAAATATTAAAAAACACACCATATTATTTTTTGTTTTAGTTTTACTTTTATCAATGTTATACATGCATATAAGAATGACACAATTCTATATGGTTTCTGAGACAGTGATTCATTGTCCCTAACTTTGAATGAAATATCCAAAATCAATAATTTCAAACATTTAGCTGATTATCCGTGCATATAACACTGTATCTCTAAATACTATGTACATATGTTAGCATCTCTATTTCTTAAAATTTTATTTATTATCTGTTGAATTTGCAAAAATAAAAATAAGAACTTGATTTTCTTTCATTTCCCTCTACAGCCATTCATTCCCATCTGTCCATTGCTCTACTTATCAAAAGTTTTATTGCATCTACATTAACTATTCACATTATTACCATGTGAATGTTATTGATAGGTGAGTCAAGATCTCTTATGATTGCTTGTCATTTCCTTAAAACATTGTTTTTCCTGCATAATTGTCTGGTTCTTTCTACTTATCACTAAAAGTACCCCAAATTATATGCCAATGATCTTAGATGTTTCGCCTTGCATTAAAATGTATCAGGCATCCCATCAATTTTATCTTGTTATAGAAATATCTCCAACAGCCTCTGATCTGTTCAACTAGGACTGGTTGGTTGGACTCCATGCCTGAGGTACATATCTCATCTTGGGATTATCCTTGACCATATTCCGAGAATTCTGTTCTCTTTAACTCAAGGTTGCACATACATTTTCAGAATCCAATGTGTTGTTACTTCTTGATTTACACTCATGTTTTGATACAGCATATCAACCGGTACCTTCCTAAAAAAGGTTGAATGAGCAATACTAAGAATATAAATGAACTCAATCTTCATACATGTTGATAATTCAGCTGGATGAAAGAGTCAAGGTTGAAACTATTTTTTTTTCCTGCATTTTGAAGACATTGCTCCATTGTGATCTATTTTCCAGTCTTACTGTAAAGTGATACTGATTCTGACTCTTTCCACATTTCCTGTTTTATTTTGTTATGTTCGTCTCTCTCTTTCTAGAAACTAATAATATCTTCTCTTTATCATTATTGTTCTGAAATGTCATGTCCATGCGCCTTTGCATAAGTTTATTTTTAACGATTCTCCTGATCACTTGGTATGGGGTATTAGCTTTCTTTATGCAAGCTTGAGCCCTTCATTTTTCGATGTTTTATTTCATTTATTTGACAATTTTATTTCTTGTATTTCTGGAACTATTTTAGAATAATAATACTTATAATACTTTGACCTTTTTACAAGTCCTCTGAATTTCTTACATTCCTTTGTTGTTTCTCAGATTTTTCCCTCATTATTTTATTTTCTAAAAGTATAGTTAAGCTTTTTTTATTTTTTCACTTCAATCATATGCATTTAATATTCAAAAGCCCTTTTCTTGTACTCTTCCATTTTTTATGGGCATCTCATGGCTTCAAAGCTGAGTAGGCATTTTCTCCTTTCTTGTTCTCTCGCCCTTTGTAACGTTTAATGTGGTTGTTTTAAAAATATTCTTGGTAATTCTGTAGTTCAGTGAGCAAAGGTCATGTGTGGTAGAGACACACTTTCTAAGATGTCCACCATAATCTCAACTTCTCATACTCTGATATTCTAGCTGACCCAATGCCTTGCTTCTAATGAATTGAAGTTGGGCCTTGAGATGACTACAGTTCCATTCAACAACTAAATTTCAGCCTGTGAGAAACCATGAGCCACAAAACTCAAGTATGCTGAGCCTAGTTTCCAGATCTACAGAAACTGTGAATAATAAATGTTGTTTTTAGCAAATAAGTGTTGGGATAATTTGTTTTACAGCAATAGGCAATTAATATAGCATATGATGTTTATGAAGCTATTCTTATCTTCATTCTGCCTGATATAAACTAAAACAGAGCTTTCTGTATTACTTTTCTTAGCGAATAAAACTGCAGTTTTGAATGGAGTAAAGCAGTGGGAAATCTAGTTAAGTGACCAGATTAGTGACTAGAATCTGGAAACAGTATACTTTTAAACACACTTTCAACAAAACTGTTCTCATCCCATTATTCCACTATCAGGGTTACCTAATACCACACATTTCAGAGGTTTCTTGTGGAAAAAGTCAGGTTGCTATTTAATTTTCCTACCTGTTGATTTAGGATTTAACTTTCTTGCTCTATTAGATTATTTACCACTCATTCATTTGCTGTTCAGCTTCCAAAGTATTTTTCTGTCTTACCTTTTCCTGTTCTTTTGCCCTTTGTAATGCTGAATGTGTTTGTTTTAAAAATATTCTTGTTAATAACTTCAGTTGTAAATAACTTTAGTAAATTTTCAGGGGCCATCTAAAATGGATTCAGTCTACTATATATAAAGCAAATATTAATCAGTACATTTTAATGATTTTAAACAAATATAAATTTAGTATTTATTCATGTGGGATTAAGGATACATTGATGTGTTCTTATTAATCTTTAGAAATGTTGTGTTTTTAATATTTTATTGTCAAATTTAGGTTTCAAAAATATTATTAAAATATTTGATCTAGGTAATAAGGTTCTTGGGTTTTCACAGTATAATACTTCTACATGATAATAAACTAAAATCCATGAAAAAAATCTAAAAGGGGAAGATATAAGAGGACGTCAAGTAGAACTCATAATATGAAATAATTAAGATGGTTGATTTTTACTTTGTAAGTGCTTTTTCTTTTTTTCCATAAACACTTTGCACACAAATAAACATATTTCCCCACAGTATGCTTGTACAAATCAAGTCACAATCCTATGCCCACATGTGTGATGATGTTTAAAAAGAGATCTGTTTGCATTTTCTTTAGACCAGCTACCTGACATTTCAAAAGATAAGAAGTACTGCTCAGCTTGAATGAACTCAAAAATATCTCTGCAAATGTATTTGAAAACATCTTTTGAAATGTCAGTTTGGGACCAAGTGATATGAGTTACTCATTCAAATACTGGAATATGAGTGTTAGGAGTATGGAACAATTTTTAAAGAGATAGAATAAGATTGAAGATTGTATTTTGAATAAATCAATTAAGTAAAAGTTGTGTGGCTACTACTTCATTAAGATAATTATTTCTCTACTCTTAGTATGCTTAAAGTTTAAATATAGAAATATGTTACATAATTTATATACAAGGATATTCATTTGATATTTGAATTTTCCTCTTATTTTATTTATTTAATATTCCATTGACTATCTCATTTCACTGTTTCTTTATATATGTTGAATATTTTTGTGTGTTCTAATATTTTCTTTTTAAGGATATTTATTATATTATTAGATCCAATTCATCCTGTTCTTGTTGGACAAGTTGAGGGTGCAATGGGCATGGCTATAACCACATATCATCAAAAATTGATGATGAAAATTGATTTACCATACAGCCTAACAGTTGCACTCTTGGGCATTTATGTCATAGATATGAAGACTTATTTTCACAAAGAAACTTGTACACAAATGTTCATAGCAGTTTTATTTGTAATAGCCCAAAGCTGGAAACCACCTAAATGTTCTTAAATGAGTGAATAATTAAACATGCTGTGGTACATTCATTCTATGGAATACTAATTAGCAATAAAAAAGAATGAGCTATTATTAACTTACAAATAACTTGGATGAACCTCACAAAAATTACACCGAATGAAAAAGCCAATTTCAAAAGGATAAAAACTACATCATTCCATTTATGTAACATTTGTGAAATGGCATAACAATATAAATGAAAATCAGTTAGTGATCTCTAGGTGCTAGGGATAGAGGGCAGTGGATGTGTAGGTATAAAGAGATAACATGAGGGAATATTGTAGTAATGGTACAGTTGGGTATCCTGAGTTTCCTGGTGGTTACACAAGGCTACCCACCCACAAATTTTATTTATGAAATAAAATTACATAGATTCAGGTACACAAACACACATTCACACTCACACATGAGCACATTTATAATATGTGAAATCTGAATATGCTCTGCAAAATGTGCCAACGTCAATTTATTGGTTTTGATATTAATTATAAATGTGTATTAGGATAACACTGAGGGAGATTTGAGAAAGTGTACATGGAACTTCTTTATACATTTCTTTGCAATATCCAGCTAATCTATAATTATCTCAAAACAAAATGTTTACAAAAAATCACTTGATGTAAAATAATTTTGACAGGCAAAACATTAAGAGAAAATGCAATATTGCAAAAGTTTACTTTGTGGAATCTCATTGTTTTGAGGTTACTAATGTTACTTCTTCTCACCTCCCATTGGGGGCCAACGAAAGCTATTGTCCTTAGACTTGTTCACTATGGATGTCTGCAGGAATGCTTCATGTACATGCCTATGAACAAGGATTCAAAAGTGTTATTTTTCCTTTTTTTTTTAAATATTGAAGGGAGTATTTCCATTCTTCCCTTTGCTCTTTTTGATTATTTTTTCGTAAACATAAAATGAAATTTGATGTTACAATTCAAATAACACTAAGAATACATTTTGTAAAGGTAAAAAAGGAAGATTTTTTTTCCTAGGCTTTTGTTTTCTGGAAAATTTAGTTAATTTTTAAATATGTTTTTATAAAATAACTCATACACCATCATTTTCATAATTTATTAATTTTCATCTAATAACCAATTTCAGAATTAACAATAACAACTATTGATGGATTTCAAAACCATGGTTTTGGTTTTTGATTTATGATTCATGTTGAAGCCCTTTATTAAGTCATGTATTTCCCCCTCAGTGGTCATCAGCACTGATAAGTAAGTACATTTTTAATTACCAAACATAAAGAACTGATAGTATCTTTGATGCAATCAACCAGTTTTACTACAAACCATCACTTACATTTTTATATTTGCCTCACATCCTTTTATCACTTTACAAAAATTATATATTTCTTCTATCCACCTAGCTTCTGTGTTTTTATATAATTTTATAAATTTAACAAGTAGTCAAGGAAGAAAACGTGTTATTTCAGGGGCCAGTTTAACTTTGGGCCAGTATGAATAAAGAAAGTTTCTTATGGAATTTTTGAATTATGATTTTTGATGATCTGTGGGCAGAGCCTCCATGAGAGAGATTGGGCAATATATTAGTCTATTTTCATGCTGCTGATAAAGACAAACCCAATACTGGGAAGAAAAAGAGGTTTAATGGACTTACAGTTCCACAGGACTGGGGAGGCCTCACAATCATGGCAGAAGGCAAGGAAGAGCAAGTCATGTCTTACATGAATGGCGGCAGGCAAAGAGAAGAGTGAGCTTGTGTAGGGGAACTCTTCTTTATAAAATCATCAGATCTCATGAGACTTAATTCAGGCAGAGAAGGGTTTAACCAAAGACAATGCTTTGGGAAATATTCTTCTTGGTTGAGAAGATAAGAGTTTAGGTGCTTGAGGAAGAAGAAGATAGAAAATGGTTTTTAAAGACAAAAAAAGGCAGGAAAATGGACATTAGAAAAGCATTTGATGGAAAAGAAATTCTCTGTAATATATTATTAGTCTGTTATCATGCTGCTAATACATACCTGAGACTGGGTAATTCACAGAGGAAAGAGGTTTAATTGACTCACAGTTTCACATGACTGGGGAAGCCTCACAATCTCGGTGGAAGGTGAATGAAGAGCAAAGTCAGTTCTTACATGGTGACAGGAAGGAAAGAGAGCTTTTGCAGGGAAACTCCCATTTATAAAACCATCAGATCTCATGAGACTTATTCGCTACCACAGGAACAGTATAAGGGAAACTGCCCCCATGATTCAATTATCTCTACCTGGCCCCACCATTGACACGTGGAGATTATCACAATTCAGGTGAGATTCGGGTGGGGACACAGACAAATCATATCACTCCACCCCTGGCTCCTCCCAAATCTCATGTCCTCACATTTCAAAACCAATCACGTTTTCCCAACAGTACCCAAAAGTGTTAACTCATTTCAACATTAAGTCAAAAGTCCGCAGTCCAAAGTCTCATCTGAGACAAGTCCCTTTCGCCTATGAGCCTGTAAAGTGAAAAGCAAGTTAGTTGCTTCCTAGATACAATGGGGGTACAGGCATTGGGTAACTATAACTGTGTCAAATGGGAGAAATTGGATACAGCAAAGGGGCATCAGGCCCCATGCAAGTTCAAAATCCAGTGGGGCAGTCAAATCGTAAAAACTCCAAAATGATCTCCTTTGACTCCATGTCTCATATCCAGATCACACCGATGGAAGAGGTGGGTTCCCAGGGTCTTGGGTTATTCTACCCATGTGGCTTTGCAGAGTAGAGCCCTCATCCTGGCTGTTTTAACAGGCTGGCATTAAGTGTCTGCAGTTTTTCCGGGAACACAGTGCAAGCTGTCAATATATCTACCATTCTGGGATCTGGAGGATGGAGGTCACCTTCTCACAGTTCCACTAAGCAGTGCCCCAGTGGAGGTTCTGTATGGGGGTTCACACCCACATTTCCCTTCTTCACTGCCCTAGCAGAGGTTCTCCATGAGGGCTTCCCCTCTGCAGCACACCTCTTCCTAGACATCCAGGCATTTCCATACATCCTCTGAAATCTTGTCAGAGGTTCCCAAAACCCAATTCTTGACCTCTCTGCACCTGCAGGCCCAACACTACATGTAAGCTGCCAAGGCTTGGGCTTGCATCATCTGAAGCAGTGACCTGACCTCAAGGTTGGCCTCTTTTAGCCACGGCTGGTCTGCAGGGACCAACTCCAGAGACTGCAGAAAACAGCAAGCCCTTGGGTCTGGCACACAAAATTATTTTTTCCTCCTTGGCTTCCCAGCTTGTGATATAAGGGGCTGCCATGAAGACCTCTAACATGCCCGGTTAGAGGTGAATGTCTTGGTGATTAACATTTGACTCCTCGTTACTTATGTAAATTTCTGCAGCTGGCTTGAATTTCTCCTCAGAAAATGGGTTTTTCTTTTCTATTGCATCATCAGGCTGCAAATATTCTGAACTTTTATGTTCTACTTCCCTTTTAAACATAAGTTCCAACTCCAAATCATATATTTGTGAATACATAAAACTGAACGCTTTTAACAGTACCCAAGTCACCTCTGGAATGCTTTGCTGCTTAGAAATTTCTTCCATCAGATGCTCTAAATCATCTCTCAAGTTCAAAGTTCTACAAATCTCTAGGGCGGCAGCAAAATGCCATCAGTCTCTTTGCTTAAATTTAGCAAGAGTCATGTTTGCTCCAGTTCCCAACAAGTTCCTCTTCTCCATCTGAGACCACCTCAGCCTGGACTTTATTGTCCATATCACTATCAGCATTTTTGTCAAAGTCATTCAACAAGTCTCTAGGAAGTTATTAACATTCCCACATCTTCCTGTCTTCTTCTGAGCCCTCCAAACTGTTCCAACCTCTGCTTGTTACCTAGTTCCAGAGGCACTTCCACAATTTTGGGTATCTTTACAGAAGCACCACATTCCTGGTACCAATTTACTATATTAGTCAGTTTTTACCCCTCTAATAAAAACATAATTATCCAAGACTGGGTAATTTATAAAGGAAAGAAGCTTAATTGACTTACACCTCCACATGGTTGGAGAGCCTTCACAATCATGGCTAAAGACAAATGAGGAGCAAAGTCAAATCTTACATGGTAGCAGGCAAGAGAGCTTGTGCAGGTGAACTCCCATTTATAAATATGAGATCTCATGAGACTTATTCACTACAATGAGAATAGTATGGGGGAAACCACCTCCATGATTCAATTATCTCCACGTGGCCTTGTCCTTGACACATGGAGATTACAACAATTCAAGGTGAGATTTGGGTGGGGACATAGCCAAACCACATCAGTCTCAGACCATAAAACTTCAGGAAGTGAAATTTCAATTTTTACTAATTCTGTGATATAGTCTTTTCCTCTTTTCACATATTTCAAGAAAATTAACTATTCATAATCTACACATATGAGAGCAAAGGAAGAGGAATATTACCAATTATGAAGTGAACCAGTGTAGAAAGAAAATAGAATTAGAACTGCAGTCAATAAAGTTAGTGTGCTGGAAAATTCAGTGGGAAAATGCATTGAAACATGAGGTACACAACAGAAATCATGCATGCTAGAAATTTTGGAAGAGTTGTAAACATTGTGAATACAATACAATATTTTCTGTGGACAGAAAATGATTAAGTCAAACAAGTATTGTACCTAACTCTTTTTGTAATAGGGGCAAGAGGCTAATTAAAGTAACTTTTACTTTACTATTTTTGGTAATATAAAGTAACTAATTATTACCATCTTTGTACTCTCTTCTGTCTGTCTCTTCCACCTTCTTTTTATTTTTTTTCTTCCCTGTTTTCTCTCTCTCTCTCATATGTGTGTGTGTGTTTATGGGTGTGTACTGATGACTGCATATACATTTTCCTCTAAGATTTTGTTTTGTTTTGTTTTGTTTTTGTTTTTCAAGACGGAGTCTTGCTCTATCGCCAAGGCTGGAATGCAGTGGCGAAATATTAGCTCACTGCCACCTCCGCCTCCTGGGTTCAAGCGATTCTCCTGCTTCAGCCTCTTGAGGAACCGGGATTACAGGTGCCTACAACCACATCCAGCTAGTTTTTGGTAGAGATGGGGTTTCACCAAGTTGGCCAGGCTAGTCTTGAACTCCTGACCTCAGGTGATCCACCTGTCTCGGCCTCCCAAAGTGTTGTGATTATAGGCATTGGCCACTGCGCCTGGCTTAGGATTTTTTTTTTTACTAATGTTTTTCTATTATTATATGTTATAAATGCTAATTATTGAAAATGCAAAAATTAAAAGTATAAAAATAAATTCAACTAATCCTACCAGTCATATACAAATGTCAATAATAATGGCATATAGCTTTTCAAACTTAAAAAAGTTTGCTTTTTATTAGTTGGGCTTTATATATATATATACACATTATATATTACATATTTATATATAATATATATTATATATTATATATATATAAAGATAGTTTTAAATATCAAAGTATGAAAGTATAATAGATATATATATTCTTGTATTTAAATGATCCTACTGGGCATTGTGGCTCACGACTGTAATCACAGCATCTTGGGAGGCTGAGGTGGGAGGATGGTTTGAGGCCAGGAGTTCAAGACCTGCCTGGACAAAGTGAGATACCCATTTCTATAAAAAATAAAAAAAATAAAAAAATAGCCAGGTATGGTACTGCAAACCTGTAGTGACAGCCTGGGAGTTCAAGGTTACAGTGAGGTCTGATTGCACTACTGCACTCCAGCCTGGTGACAGAGTGTCTGTCTCAATAAATAAATAAATAATCCCATGATATTCTATTACATAAATATACTATAATATATTAAGCATTTCTTATTAAAGATTAAAACACTTCTGATTTTTATCAGTTAAAAATACCACTATGTTTAATCTTTTGGCCTATCTTAATTTACTCACAACATAAAAAATGTAATTGCTAGATCTGAAACTATGCATACCTTAAAAGCACTTGATGTTATTTTGAAATGATGCTAATAAAGATGTTTCAGATTAACATCCCACTAACAGCACAAGTACATGAGATTATCACTGCTAACTTTTAGCTAGAAGCTTGTTCAACAGACAATTAACAGTGCTATCTAAAGCCCGGGCTGGACTCCTGGCTACTTTGGGAGGCTGTATTCTTGGCTACTTGAGAGCCTGACATAGGAGGATCACTTCAGGCCAGGAGTTCCAGGCTGCAGTGAGTCATGATCCAGCCATTGCACTCTATGCACTCTAGCCTGGGCAACAGAGGGAGACTCTGTCTCAAAAAAAAAAAAAAAAAAAAGAAAGAAAAGAAAAAAAAAATCCTAGTTGCATATGTACGCCTTCATTATTTATGCTATGGAAAAAATTGATCAGTTTTCCCCTAGCAAAGTATAGCAATTATTTTATAAAATACGTTTTTGTATGAGTAGATTAGCTATCAATTTCAAGTCCATATATCAACTGAGATTAATAAACAGTTTTCTGAATATGAAAAATATTACAGCTTATTTTTCACATTTTTGCAAATACTTTTGGAGTCCAGAAAATAGGTTAGAACACACAGAATTTTAACTCTTACAGTAGTGTTACTTCAATTTTCTGACTCTTATGTCCACACATTTCCTACTTTTTCAGTCCCAAAATTCTGTATTATCCCAGCATTCACATCTTCATCTGATGCCAGTTATCCGAGATGCTGGATGCAAACAACAACCAAAGAACTTCCTGGCAAGTCAATTTGGCTCATCATAAACTCCAGTAGCCTTGGCCTCACGCTATGCTGCAACATCTGCAATTCTAGCACATTGATAAAAGAATGATTAAAGAAGAAACCACCACCATCAACAACCACCATGAGTCTTTGGCTCACTGTAATTCATTTGAACACCTTATTCTTTCTTCTTTGCTACATAACTTCCTATTAATAATCATGAATAGGGTGACAGCTTTATTCTGTTCTCAATATTGATTAAGAGAGATAAAAAGAGTGCTGGCTGTGATATGGACATCTTTAATAAGTGAAATTTCTGATGAGTAATCATTTCATGCATTGTTAAGTTATAAAATACTTTCTATATTTAAATCCTCATTAATTTATTAAAATGGTATTAATGCATTATTTTTTAAAATTAAACACCCATCTGATAACTTGTTAAATTTAAATATAATTTAACCTCACCTTAATAGGTAGAAACGTGAGTCGTTAGCAAAAAAGAAGAGATTCTAGGACTTCAGGAAAGAAATGCTTAAGAAATAATACTAAACAAAAAATATTTGCTGTTTTATGTCCATTAAGATACAATATATACAATTATAGATATATTACAGTATTATCTTTGTTGTAAACTTCAAGAGTTATTGAATTGCTTAAATATATTTTAGTCAATATTTACCTTTGATATCAAAATAATTAACATCACCGTACATCTATCCTCTTTAGAAAATTATGAATCTGAAAAATTAACTTCTTTAGGGTATCTTATAGTTTCATTAAGGTATCATATAATTTCTCATCTAAAATCTATCATGGGTTAAAATTTTGCTTTGCTTGTATTTTTCACCAAATTCTCCCAAAGAAAGAATCTAGCTAAGTGACAAAAGCATTTAAAACGGATTTGTGAAAAATTGCTATAATTAAATAATGAGAAAAAAATGCTCTTGAATTTATGGAGTTTTATTTAAATTGTTTTAGTAAAGACTGTTGCTTATGTTTTTCACCATGGTTTAAAGGCGCTGTGTGCCATGTGTTGGGCTAATATTATCTGACCACAGACCTCAATCTTGTTGTTTTCTTGATTTGTCCATTGTCTCCACTGTACACAAACAAATCGTGTGCATGTTTTTGTGTACATGAAACAGTATTTTTCTTTAAGTAATGCTTGCTTATGATCCTTCATTTCTCGTTTTCTCCTATTCATTTATCTTACCTATACTACCTGTTTTGAAAATCGCTTTTAGACTTAAACCTTAACACTGGAATATTTTCATGTATGCATTGCTCCCATTCATGCAGAACTCTTGGGTAGTCCTCTTTTTCTGATCAACCTGGTTATCAAATTTATTCGTTACTTCTGTTACATAGGACCTTTCTCCAATAGACTCCATGCCATGGGTGAAATTTTCCATGTCTTACTATCTGTGAGACTACTTGAGTCACCTAATCTCATTTCCTCAGTTTTCTCATCATTAACATGGGGATAATAATTACACCAACATCAGGGTTGAAGTGTCAGCGTTAAGTAACATAGTTAAGGTAAAAATGTCACATAATGCTTTACACATAGCAAATCTTCAGGAAAAACTAGCAAGGCTTTCTGTCAAAAATACTTTTCTTGAATCTTTGAATGCAGGGAAGATATATTTGGGCTTATTAATACACTGAACCTAACTATAATATTAGAACTTTTTATGAGGGTAGTAAACTTTCAAGGCACCTTATCAAGGTTACTTTGAATATCCTTCCTTCAGGAAAACTTAGTACTGAAGTCATATAAAAGCAGAGATCTTGGGAGACACTAACCACTTTCATCTTTTAAGGTCATAGTAGCCATTTCAAGCAATGAGAAATGCAAACAATAGGGCGCGGAAACCAATATTGATGGTGTGGCCTTTTGTTGTGCAAAGCAATAAGTATAAAAGAAAAATATAAACCCTATCTAGTTTTCATGCAATCCCATGGTTCAATGTAATTGTGTTTTAAAAAGTATTAACATGCCGAGACATCAACACGTGGCCAAATGTGAATCTCCTTTGAGATTGAAGCCCAAGTAAAATCACCATCACTACCTTTTCTGATTAACCCTCCTTAGACCAAAAAATTATTTTCATTGTTGTCATCAGAACTTCATGAACCTTACAGCTTCAATGAACTTTACAGCTATTCATTCTTTCAGAGATATGTAATCAACATTATTAAACAACTGTGAGAAAGATGGCTGCAATTTAAGGAGAATACAAAGGATTTTGCTTTCTGTATTCTCAATCATGTAACTTAGTAATGTTGGGAGAAGATAACACAATTATGCCCATGCTGACCAGAGTCCCAGGTTTTCTTTGACATACCGGATTTAAATTCTGTCTTTCTTCTCTTTAGATATAGATAGACAATTTTATTCCACCTTTGATTCAGAAAATATTGGCATTTTGTTGATTTATGTAAAGCTATGACTACTTCGAGGAGGAGGACAAAGTAACTTTTTTGTTGGGAAAAGAAGAAATTAGGCTTGAGTGCCTGGCTCTCCTAGGACACTGGGTACGATTTAGATGACAGCAATTGTGTGTGTTTGTGTGTGTGTGTGTGTGTGTTGTGGTGGGGTGGGTGGAGTAAATATTTCTAGAGGGGGGATTTCTTTAGAATGGAATAAAAGGCAGAAAAATCAGAGAGGTATGAGGTAATTTAGGGCAAAATTGAGTTTAACATTGTGGTATAGAATAAAACTATATATTTAAACCATTTGTGGTAGAAGGCTTTAAATTCTAGGCTGAAAAATTTGGTTATTTTTTGGCCAAGAGTAAATAATTGAAGATAGATGAACAGGGTAGTCACATAGAAATGCAACCAACATGAAAGGGAAGAAGGCTTGAAGACTGTCTACTCCAAATTCCTCATTTTACTGATGAGGATACTGAGTCCTGTAGAAGTAAAGGAATGAGCTCAAAGATCCATTAAACTCATATTAGTTCTATTACGTATTTCTGGGCTTTAGATATCGTAGTTGATATTCTGCTTAAATATTTTTAAGTAACTCAATTATAATTGTAGGGGAGAGGGGAGCTTACATTTTGAATGGTCCTTAAATAGAAACATAAATTTTAACTTTCCATCTCACTGTGAGGCTTTTTGCCAAACTGAGAGACTGATTCACTGCTCTTCCTCTAAATTTGCTTCATCCATTTGGAGCACATTATAATAGAAAGAACCTGCTTTCAGACTTCTGGTGCCAAACATTTCGGGAAAAAAAGAAATCAAAGATGAGCTTTCACCTCTTTACAAAATTGCATCACTGCTCCTTTATTCTTTCATCTTTATGGCAAATATTTAAACAAAAACAAATGTCACCAGCTAAAGATTGTGAGGAATTTATTGTGAAGACAAACAAGACTCTAGATAAGTCAAAACTGGTGATCTGACTCATCTTTATTAGGTGTGAACGGAAGCCCAAGCTTTACAGCTGTTACTATGCATGAAATTAAATGAGATATCTTTCTTCTAAAATCAGACCTTTCTGTAGGTGCTTTCTCTGCAGCCTTTTGTTTTTTAATGCCCGTATATTAAAATTGTCCTTCAAATGTATCTCTTTGAAAGAATGAATAAATCGAGGGAATATACTAAAGCAAGAAAAGACATAATAGAGGTGACGCATAAAAAGTTGATTGTCTTGTTTTTTTTTTTTCACTGTTTGTAAATCTCTCAATGCAATAGGGCACAATCAATTAAAATAATTAATTTTTCAAAACTCTGAATTTATTTGACCGAGGCTAATTTCTCTGGAATGTATGACATGTACCTGCATATCGTACAATTCCTAAAATACTAAAACATTTTATCAATGAAATTAATGAATTAAATCGCCACCTATGAAAGTACCTGGCACACTACAAATCTCAATAATCAAATTCTTTGACTCCTTGAAATCTCAAACAGAGCTACTGCCTCTTTATTTACTCTACAATTTACTTCTGAAGAAAACGTTGAGTAATTCCTATTCCAGCCATCAAAGTATGGGAAGAAGAGAAAGGGTCAGCAGCGGTAAGCGGTATGGGTGTTTAAGAAACTAGCCACGGACCAGCAGAGCCTACGAATGCGCGGCGATGTGACGACAAGGTTGTTGATGCCACAGCCTGTAAGGGGCGGCAGGCAAGATGCCAAACGGAGGGACCCGCGTCTCTAAGGGCCGCCGGCTTAGCTGGGGCTGATCTGCCTTCCGCCTCCCGGGAGCCCCAGTCCTCGTCAGCGTCGTCAGGAGGATTCCTCGCCCTAATTATCCCGGGAGGAAGACGCGCCTTTCCCGGAGACCGCTAGGCAACACTCACCACGGCAGCCTCCAGATTACTTCTCTCCGTGGGTGTGTGACTTCGTCGAAGCAACTCACACTTACAGTAGATTCTCACTGGCAAGGCTGCGAGCAGCAGAGGGCGGGGGAGCTGGGAAGAGGAGGAGGGAAGGAGGGTGGGAGGCGCTGAGCCGGGAGGCAGAGGGGACGCCAGAGCTCCAGACACAGCAGGAGCGCGCCTTGGCGGTGCAGTTTCAACCTCGCCTTCGCAGCCGCGCACACACCGCCTCCTCCCCGAGCAGCGGGAACCGCAGCAGCTCCCGGGCCGCCGCAGCCCAGCTCGTCGCTCCTGCCCGCCGTCCGCCGTCAGTCCCTCCCCTCGTCAGCACTCAGCCCGCAGCTATTTCCTTCTGCCAGGCTCTTTGAACTCTGGATCTCTGCTTTTGCTCGCTGCTCTCCCGTTTTTCATTCTCCACATTTTCTCAACTACTCTTTCTTTATCCTTAGCCACCCTGCTTTTTTCCTCCTTAAAAAACAAAAATCGGGGATTTCGCCTTAAAATGATTTGTCTTCCTTACCTTCGTCCATTTCAACACTGAAGACTGCAAAGAACCTTCACCTTTCCCCTAGTGGCATTTAAAAATTCTCAATCTGTAAAAAGTATTTTTAAAAGGCAAAGGAACAGGACGCGGGACCCTCTCAACACCCTTGATCCGAGTCCAGAACTGCACTAGCAAACAGAACTAATATTTCATTTAACCCTACCAAAGGGAAGGCGAGAAAAGCCAGAAGCAAACTTCAGCTGCCTCAGCGGATCCGTGGTTCCCGCATTTGGAGGAGCCGCGTGCCAGAAGGCGTAGGACCCCACGGGGAGACAAGGAGGACTCCCGAATCTCCCTTGGCTGCTCCTCGAGGCCGAAGCGGTGGACTGAGCTGCGCGGAACAGCTGCAGCGGAGGAGGCTCGGAGAAGATGCGGGGCTCGGGGCCCCGGGGTGCGGGACGCCGGCGGCCCCCAGGCGGAGGCGGCGACACCTCCATCACCCCAGCGTCCCTGGCCGGCTGCTACTCTGCACCTCGCCGGGCTCCCCTCTGGACGTGCCTTCTCCTGTGCGCCGCACTCCGGACCCTCCTGGCCAGCCCCAGCAACGAAGGTAAGAAGATGGGGGTGGGGACCGCGGCGACCTGGGGCGGAGGGGCTAGGCGGAGCCTGGGGAGTTCGGGTCTCAGCGCGCTGGACGCTGCTGCTGCAGACTAAATCGCACTCTCATCTCAAATTAATATTTGTCGTCCCCTTCCACTAGCCTTTTCGCTCCCTCTGCGGTTTTTGGTTGCATTGTTTGACATTAGCTTCGGAGTGCTGGGCAAGGAACATGCATGTGGACAGAGGCTGGTTGGGGGGCTGGGAAGGTGGAAAACCTTGGGGGAAAGGAGGTCGAGGCCCGTACCAGGGGAATGGGTGCGGCTGGGGCTCACTTAAGGCGAGTGGGGAAGTGACATTTAGGGCTTGAAGGAGTGGGAACTGTTTGAAGCTCAGCGACAAGGATCTCTGGAGCAGTGGGGCTTTTAGAAACCGTTATTTGAGGCCAGTGATGGGAAACGTTGTGGGGGTGGCTGGATGCTTTTATTTTTGGGGAAAGTGCCTGCTGGGAGCTGTTATTTAGGGCATCACCAGCTGCTATTCTGGGGTGGGTGGCAGGAGCTTTTACTTCTCATGGGAGGAGTATAGCGAAGGACAGAAGGCGCCCCACACTGTTGGGTGCCCTTCTTCTTGGGGGAGTTTATTGTCACACTCAAGCCAAGGTGGAAGAAGGCGAGAAGGTGGGATGCCGCGGGAGGAGGGGCGAGGGGGAGTGTCGCTGCTAGGAAGTTACTGCTAAAACCCAGCTGGGCATGTCTTAGAGAGGGAAAAGACCTGCTTTGGCCAGCACCTGATCCGGGAGTACCCAGTCTCACTCCCTACCCCCAATCCTGCGCTCCGGACCCAGAATACTGTCCCTGCCTTTTTCTGGGAGAGTAGGGCCGGCGTGGGAGCAACACCTGTGCCGCTCTCCGTGCTCCCGGAGCAGTGCTCAGCCCCTCTGCCCGCCTGCCTCTTGGATCTGAGCCCCCTGCCTTTGGGTCCCCTCCAGCCGCTCTCGCTCCTCTCCCACACCCGGATTGAGCTCGGGTCTCAGCCCAAGGGCGCATTACTCGCGGAGGGGCGGGAACAGCATCTCAGATCCAGATCTGTCAGCTCCACTATGAAAACAGAAAAACCTACCCCCTTTGGCTAGAACGGTGGGGTTTCGGTTTGGGATTGTGGATGCGACGCGTGAGGCTCAGAACCTTACAGAAATTCCTTCCACTCCTGGGCACGGGACACTAAACCGGAAAGATGAAGCAGCAGTGGTGGAGTCGTGTGTGTCCTCGTGACTTGCATGGGTTCAGTCCCCGCTGTAGGAGAAGGAGCTGAGCTGGTATCCCAGCAATGCCAGCTCTAAAGGAAGGGTGTGAAAGCAGGGCAGATAGAGGCTCCCTTCCTCCCGTCCCATGAACTTTCTCTTTAACCTCTAATTTTATTTTTTAAACGCTAATTAAAGACTTATTTGTATTTATCTACATTTATCTATATACATATATAGGTAATCTCCCACGCTTAAGGCAAACAATCGAGCATTTTCTCTTTCTGATAAAGTTGAAAAAGTGTTTTTGGGAGTCGTAGACCTTTTATTAACACCTTATTTTAAATTCATTCTGTTAGACGTCTGGAGGATTATAACATCGTTAGAGGAGGCTCTTTTCTTAACTGTCTTATTCCACCGAAAGGGGCATCCTGGTTTGAATTTGATGGGGTTTAACAGTAATATCATTCATCCTTTCGTGTTTCCGTTGGATTTCAAGTCCTCTCTCCAGGTGTGGTGGAAGAGGAGAACTTAGGTGGAGATGAAAGGGTGTCGATCTTGGTTAGAAAATTGGAAGAATTGAATTCTCAGGGAGAGTGACACTGAATGGGAACAAGAGCCAAGACTGTGCAGGGAGGAAGAGGCAGAAGCAAAGAGAAGGAAGGCGAAACAGCGCCGGTCTCCTAAGGTGTTGAAAGCAGAGCTGGAATCTTGTGGAACATAGCCTGGCTGTTGTTACAGATTTAACACCCATAGATTGTATTGTCTTACCTCATCTAGTCCGTCACACAGCAAAACTTGGACTACAGTGAGATGGGGCTTGGAGATCTAATAAAAAATGAGAGGTACCTTACCACCTGGTGCTCTGAAAAAAGCCTGCTGTTTGGGGGCACATTTTGTAATATGTCACTATTATACTTAATTGGAAATAAAATTGTATAAATATCTATGTCATTATCTAATCCATCCTATCTCAGCTGAGCACAGTTTTCCATCTTTCCACTTAGTATCCTAGACCTTTATTTCTGCTCTGTGAAATATAGCTTCTTCTCTTCTTGTTTCTCCATGCTATTGCTATAAATTGAGCAGCAGAGTGTATTAAAATACTTATTTGATAAAATGTTTGGGCTTTTTTAGAGATTCAGATTAGAGTTTTCCAATTTGTTTATTTGCTTCTGGAGGGACTTGGGAAGGTCAGGGGGCAGAAAGATTTGATGTATATGCTGAACTCATTAATCACTTGTTCTCATATAATTTGTCTTCTGCAATCTACAGATGCTTAGTGATTTCCCAAAGACTGTGTGTGTACGTGTGTGTATACATTATGAATGCTCCCATTATGTGAAAAAAAATTTTAAAACATACAGAATAAATGTGAGTGCACATTCATAGTTGCTATTCTAGTCATTTCTTAAATTTAACTTTGTTAGGTATAAGCAAGCAGAATTGAGCAGAAAAAGCCAAACATATATCTGGAATTTTGGACTTTTATGAAATGTATTTTTGTGGTATGTATGAATATGTTGGATAGCAGACAATAAGAGGAAAATTTACCCTTTAGCCTGAATTCTAAGCAATTTATAAGTTAAATATATCATTAGTAGTTTTAGTGTATTAGTCATAAACTACGTGTGGAAGAATCCTTTGATTTACAGTATAATATTCAAAACATTTATTGTAAAAGATTTCAGAGGTATATTTAGAAACAGACTTGTCTCTGATCAAGCAGGACAAATATTAGCAAGTGTATCTGCAAGTGAAAATTTAAATAAATTTAGTAAGTAAAGGGTTCATGTCCATTGCTATGAATTTTGGAGGTGGCCCTGAACGTATTCAGTAACTGCCACTTTTTGCTGTCTGGAGATATATTTGTAAACAAGCATTATTTGACAAGTGCTTTTCACAGCAGGGATTCTTGGCCAATTACTGCTGAACAGCTCTGCATTGAAAATGATTCACCAGCAGTGAATCAAGCTTAATTCATTGAAGCTACAGTCAGTAATGTCCCAGTAAAGTGCTTCTGACAGTTGTCAGCGGTTTGGATTTGAAAAGTCCAGTTTCTTGTCTCTGAATGTTTTGTATGTTTGAGAAAGTGGGATAGAAACACATAAGGTGGGAAGAAAAGGCTAAACTGCCTGAAAAGCAATCATAAACTTGTAAATGTTTTCCTTGGAAAGATAAAAAAGGGGAAAAAAAAGTTTGTTTTAGGGTTTTTCTTGGCTTATAACAGAACCAGGCCCATAAAATAGATTGGAGGACATAATAGATTTGTAAAACTAAATGGCTTTATTCTGTGGCCTTGTCATCCCATTGTAATTCATTTCCTTTTAGATAAATCGGCAGGACCCCACAGAAAAAAGGACAGTAAAATCATTTCCTCACCAGGACATTACTGAACAAGAAAAGAGAGCTATTACCCCTATTTGAATCATAGATTGTTGAAACTACAAGGGACCATGAATAGTTTTGGCTTTTTGCTTAATAAACCATGAAAAGGGGACCTAAGTCTTGACATTTTAAGCTCCTTTTGAGGTAGACAAAGATCTTCTTGAGTGTTAGGGTGACAGATAAGAGGATTTCATTTCCTCATATAAGACAAAGAGGACAGTGAACAATTTCTGCATTTAAAACAAAGATTTTTCTTTGATTGGAAATATTCTTCTTGTAATATTGTCATTTGGAAATACTGTTGGCTCTTTATTCAAATTCACATAAAATATAGTTGGTATGGAAATAAAGGTTCACTTTTTACACCTAGAAAAAAATATTTACTATAACATATTTATATTAGTATTCTCTATAAAATATGACTACTTAGAGTATGTGTTTTTTGTATCTTTACATGCAAATTAAAAGGAAATGATATAGGTGTGTAACAGCAAACATTTCCAAACTTTTTAATTAAATATTTTATTCAGAATTGATTGCTGCTATTGAGAAAATAACTGTGCTTTAGTTATTTCCACCACACTTTTGTTGATTGACTCTACCACTTGAATCTCCTTTGTCTGGAGTGCTTTTTTAAATGTATTTGCTTGAATGGCAATTAGTTTCTTTTTCATTTGGTAGAAAGCTTTCTACCTTTGACTGTAAAAACAGAGTATAATGTACATGATTATATTAGGTAACTATAGCTATTATCCATTTTATGAGTCAAATTTAATGTTCTTTTTTCAAAAGAAAAATACAGTGTTCATATTTCAAAGAAATAATTGCTGAACAAATAATCGATAACTCCTTAGAAATTTTTTAAATTTAAATTAGCATATATTTAATATATTCTACTTTACTAAGGAATAGTTCCAATTTAAGTTAGCAGGGATACCTATTTAAAGATTATGACATCATTTTAAACAATCTTAAAATAGCTCACATGGTTTTTATAAAGCATCAGAATTAACTGAGGTTTGAATTTCACATCTTGCTTATTAATCATTAAAAATTGATCGTAGTATTTGCTTTTTCTTTTCAGAAAGAGTGAATTGTTATTATAAAAGCAATATTAGAGTAAAAAATGTCAACTCTTACTTAGAAACTCAGAATGATTCTTACTATTATAATATCTCTAGGGAGTATATATTTCAGGTGGAGAATGGCTCCTACTGCTGTGCCCTTCTGAGTAAATGCATATTTATTTTATCAAAAGTTATGTAAACCATAGGCTAGATAAGGGTTTCTTCAAAAGAGTTATTATAGTCCATTGTATACATATATACCTAATGGAACAGTTAACTGATTTTAAAAATTTATCATATGTACTATCCTTGTGTAATTGGTAGATATTTCTATGGGTGTATATAAAGGTAGATAAAAAGAAAAATGAGTTCTGAAGGCTTTGTAAACACAGATTAAAATGGGTTCATATATTTTAGAAAAAAATATTAGTACCTATCTTTAATCAACAAAATGTTTATTGAGTGAGATGCATTAGCGATAGAAAATACATAAATAACAAGAGATTTTCTGATGTATTAATTACAATTTTTGAAGGCACTATATGATAGTTAGAAAACTGACAATTATTAGATGTTGAAAATCTAGTGTAAATAATTGGTGCCATTGAAAATGTTTACTTCAAAATATGAATGATCTATTTTTTAAATATTTGGTTTTGAACTTCCAAAACAATTAGCATGAATTCTTAGGACAGTTTTTCTCTATTTAATATTGACTTTTAGTTTCTGACTTTCCAGACATTTGTCTGTATTCAATTAATGAGATAGATTTTAAAGTGTTTGAGCAAGGTAAAAATGGAAGCAGTGTAGCAATTTTAAATATATATTTTGAACAGCAACTTATTTTTGACAATTCATTTATTAACATATGCAAAATGTTCTTGTAATAAAGAAGCTGTTACAAAAACAGAATCTGATGTCATATAAATTGTAGTGTGAAATAGATATTTCCACATGAAGCTCCAAATAAATAGTGGTGCAGTTATTTTTGAATATTAAGACTTTATTGGAATTTGCACTTTTCTTTTGACCCTATAGAATTCCCATACAGAGGATTTATTCATTGCAATTATTCTTATCACATAAAAGAAAGATATGGCTCTAATTTTAAAATTCCTATTATAATAACAATAAGAAATATTTAATTGAGTGGTTTAAAATGTAATTCTGATCAATTAATTTCAAGAACCAGATTTTAAAATTCCCATTTAACCTATTTTATTACCATCTTAAACAATTGTTACCTGATATAATCTGTTAGTGCAAAGAAAAATAAATAGAAAGAAAAAGTGCTATAAGATACATAAGAATTTGAATTGTGTCTGGTGAAATTTGTAGTAATTGAAGGTCTTGATTTTTTTTTTTCTTTTTTCCCCAAAAGTACAAATTTTCATCCAGTATCCCTAATGAGAATCCCAGGTGTTACAAAGTCATAAAATAAAACTAATTTAGTAGGTGTCCACTTGGAGTTCTTAAAAACTCTGTGGTTTGGTATGATGACGTTTATTGTCATTTTAATGTTAGCATAACTTTGTGAAATGATTTTACATTGATAGTAATTTAAAGAAACCATAAGCGGTCACTTCTATATTTAAAAATTGCCTGAAAACCCCTTTTTAAAAACTGTGTGTGTTTTGCCTTTAGAGTGCCATTTAATTGTATCCCAGTTTAAAAAGTCCTAGTAGGTTCTATTCATAATTAAACTTTTCTGTAGCTCTTCTTTTCCTGTAGGGTTTGCAGTCTTTAGTCTCTGATCAGCTTATGTGTTACTTTATTAATATCTCTTAAATTATTATACTATAGGCGAGCATAACAAAACTTTGTCGGACAAAAGTAGAACCTAGGGCATGCCTTCTTTCCTCTGTGTCTCTCAGTGATAAAGTGTTCATGCCTTTAATCATTGTGTGTTTACCAAGCAGAGTGCAATAACTTGCCTGGGATTTTGGTGTATGTGCCAATGGATGTGTGTTGAGTATGTGGAAAGGTTGTTGGAAGGCTGGAAGAAAGGGTAGGGAGAGGGATGTCAATATGGTATCACCACAAACTTGATATTTTAACAGTTTTGAGTAATGTTTTCAATCTTATTTTTAAAAAAATATCACCCCTGCCCACACACACACTCTCACACACTCACGCATTCTAATTTTACATTTGTTTTACTATGACCCTGAAGATAAAACCCCAGCCTAATGAAAAAAGTATAAATAAATCCCTAGTTCATTGTGTTTCATAAATTTTTTTTTTCCTTCTTTTTCTCTGTAAGATCTGTTTTGTTGAGTTATGCCAAACACTTGTTGTGTTGGACATCCCACAGATTAAATAATTGGGATTAAAGTGTCTGTGATAATTCTAATTATGTTTTAGTTGCTGGACTATTGCCCAGGCCATCTTCTGCATTCATCAAGCTTGTCTTCAGTTCTAAATAAGCTAGCCACACAACTATGTTAAGTAGATGATTCTGGTAAAAAATAAAAAAAAAAAAAAATAAAGAGCCAAAACCTGAGGGTTGAAATATTTTGCATATGCTTTGCAAGAACATGTTCTTACTTGGAAACATGTTTCAGGCTAAGTATTGGAAGATTTAGAGAAAATACAGTCTGTTCTTTTACTCAGAGATGCGTAATGTCTTTTTTCTCTTATATTAATTTTACACTCTTATTTTCATTTGTCATGTCTCTCTCCCTTCCTGTCTTCCCCTTTCCTCCTTTCTTTTCCTCCCTCCTTCCATCCCTGACTAAGTCAAAATTATTTAAGAGGGTAAGAGCCCCAGCCTGTTTTGTTCCAACACCCTCAAGGAAGTCAAGATTTCAGATTGTGTGTTTGTTAAGAAGATAATATATAGTCTTCTTGTAAATAAATTGTGGGACTCTGCATACAGAATAGATTGTGTCAAACCCAGTTATATATTTTTTTCACTTAATTCATACTTCAGAAGTTTTTAAGACATCTCTGTCAGTTTTGCCTTTCTTATAAGACAGCTAACTTATTTACTTTGCAATGACAGCACCTTCCCTTTCCAGGATGCTTGTTAATGTCTTTTCTAAGGAAAGGCAAACTCAGGAGGCAGATCCGGCTGGCACCAGTTCAGCCCAGCAGTCCACAGCAGGAGCTTGCTTAGAGAGCCAAGTTCTAACTTTCACCCAAAGCTTTCACCATGTGTACTAGCAGAAAAGGTGAGGCTGACTGCCCAGTCTCATGGAAGATGATAATGCACTGTCATCTCACTTAAGAGTTTAGCTCTAGGCAGTGTAGTAATGCCACACTGGGCCTCCTAAGATGGGGGATACAGCCAGACTTCTGAGGTAGAAGATACATGAAAACTGCTGTATCTGAAGAATTTTAACCACACCTAGTTTCGAACCATGATATTTGATTTCTCTAGAAGGAAGGAAGGCAACAATAACAACAACAAAATTACCTTAATCATGCAGATTTGAAGTCACTGTTTTTGATTTAAACTTGTGAAACAAAGTAGGGAAAGAATTAGTTGCAGTGGAAGCACAGAAAAATCAACAACAACATCAACAACAAAGCAAACAAACAAAAACAGTTAACCAATCTAACTGTTTTGAATTCAATAACAAACATGGTTTTAGTTTTTGTTTGTGCTAGTCTCTAACACTAATGCTAAATTATTGGCCCTCATTTATTTATTTTAAACTTCAGTTCAAGTATCTGTATCTGTATTATGGCAATAATGGTACTGCCTACTTCACATAATTGCTATGGAAAACAAATAAAACCATTTTCTAATTATTAGAGCAATACACAAATATAGGTTGTAGAGGAACAGTGGAAGCCTGGGAATGTAACCGTTTAAATGCCCTCCATGGTCTGTGTGTTACTCTTTGTTTGCTGGGTAAGGATAAGAATAAAAGATTATGTTATTTGAGGGAATTTCATTAAGAAAAGGAGTAGAAAAAGTGTAACACAAACAAGGATTTTATAAACACTTTGCTCATGCCTCAAGTGACATGGAAGTGGCCCATGTTCTTGAGGGTCCTGTAGCTTAATTTTTATTAACTTCATGATAATTATGCCTCTTTTAGAATGGGGAGATGTAGAGACCAGGAACCCAGCTCAACCATGGTCTTAGACAGTGATATGGTCTTGAACCATCCACCTCAGATTCCACATCGTTAAAATGAAGATGTAAAGGCACACCCACAAGGTTGCTGAGAAAATAAAATACTAATGTGCCTATGTAGCCTAGTACATTTCCTAAAGCCAAGTGGGTACACCAAAATGTTAGTCCCTGTGTTTTCTCCCTTTCTCCTACTACTACATATAGAATATTTGAGGTATGATTTCACACTCACAGATCATAATTTTCCTTACATTGTATGATTAAAAGGAATCTAGGCTTGGAAAACAGTCTGAGAAAAGGAATTTACATGCACATTTTCCATAGAGCTATCCAAGGTAAAAACCAACCATATGACATTATCGTGATTTTCTGTTGGTTTTCCTCATTATTTAATATTGAATACTGGAATTTGATTAGGAAATAAATAGAAAACCATCAGTATAAGGGTCATGGGTTGTAAATGTTGTATTTTACCTCATTTGCCCTCAGGTAGACTGGTAGAGGGCAGATTATTTTTTTTTTAATTTTTGCCACAAATCATACCAAGAAATATTTTCAAATATTTTGAATATTTAGTCCTATAAGAATAGTATGTTATCAGTTTCACTTTTAAATACACACACACGTATAAAATGTCATATATATATATATAGTCTGTATAGAAATTCATTAAAAGGACATGAAAAATGCTGCTGAAAGTGGACAGTTGGAAGAATTAGATTCTTAGAAATTACTAATATTATGAGTCTGTACCTTTACTTTTAGTTTGAAATATATAGATTTCTCATCTGTTTGATTATGTGCAGAGTTAAAAATATAACCTGGAAAGATATTTAAATTTTTATATTTTCAAAGGTATTAATGTAATTTTATAAAGCTTTTCTTTTTTACTTACATGAGCGTAAACAGGCAAAATAAATTTGGAATGTATTACATTTAGATCTGCTTTTAAAATGTATGCCTGTGTTTGCAGTCTCATGAATGCACACAACTGTATAAAGTAATCATAACTAACATTTATTATTGACTTACTGTGTAGGGGACATTGTTCTAAGTGGTTTACATACGTATTAATTTATTTTCCTCAAAACAAATCTTAAAAAAATGTATGTGAAGTCTTGGAGATATTTCCTCTCATTCTTAGTCATAGCTATAATTTTTTCCCTCTCATTAAACACTTGATCAGCTGCTGGTCATCATACTCTTACACAATGATTTATCTCCTATTATTATCTTCTCTCTTCATTGTCCAGATACTCACTAGCACAAGGGGAGATCTGCTTCCACATATTTTCCTCTTTCCAATTCACGGCATCTATGCTTTACCTTTCCTACATATATATATATATATATATATATTTTTTTTTTCTGTTACTCTAGTGTATAAACAATCCAGTTCCCAGTCTCTAGCCCAGACTAGACAGTGTATATCTCGGCTTGCATACCCGAAATCCTATTAAGATTTTGTTAAGAAGTGCTATCTATTGCTGATCACTACCTCTTGCTCTGTTAAAAATAGAGGAGGGTTTTTTAAATAGTTTTATTCTAACTCATGATAGAGTATATTATTTTAGGCAGCACTATTTTTTATAACAAGAGAGAAGACAGAAAGTTTTCCTGGAAAATGCACTCACCTTTCATCTGTCCAAGCCAACCCTTTGGGTGCTTTTCTCCTCCTTTACATACAAGGTTATATTAAATATTTTATAATCAATATTTTGTAGCATTTATTATGAAAACCGCTATTCCACATGAATCTCGTAACAAAGCCTGCAGAATAGATTAAAGAAGCTCAATGTTAATTAGGGAACTGAAACAAGAGAGTTTGATCTATTAAAAAATTAGAACTAGTATCAAAGCCAATGTCTTATTACTGCAGAATCAGTGCAACATTTTAGCGGAGGTATAGCAGAATGGTAAAAACATGGGCTCAGGAACCCGGTTCAACTATTTAGAGCTGTGTGACTTGGGCAAGCTAGTAAATCTGTCTGTGCCTATGTTTTCCTGTCTGTGAAATGGGATGATTATAACAATATGGTATATAATTGAAAAGATTGAATTATTAATAATGTGCTCCATAAAAATTCTAGCATATAGTAAATAATATATAATTATTAAGTATTACATGTGTTAAAACAGTATGGTTGGCACTCTGATATTGAGCAAGGTCTACTTTTCTACATTAGTCAGTGAGTACTGTCTAATATTCATTGCAAATGGAAATGCCAGGAAAAAAAAAACAAAACAAAACAAAAAAAACACTTGACTTCAGCTCAATAGCTCAAGCAGCCTTTATTTACTCCCAGGGTAAAATCTTTCAATAGTCCTCCAGTGCCCTCAGGATAGAATCTAACTGCTTGAACCTGAGTACAGAGTTCTTAGTATTTTGTTTCTGGCCCACCTCTCCTGTCCATTCCCCTTCCCTGCACTCCCAGTTCCTGTGGTGAACAACTGCTATGAGTGCAGTAGGATTCTGTGAGCTCAGTCAGAAATACTCACCTCTTTTCTTTACTGAATAATTTGATATTTATGCCTAGGTCTGTACAAGATTTTCCCAGGATTGTGTGCCCATTTTTATTCTAGGTGTTGCCTATCACACTGAGATGGAATTGTGTTTTTGCTTGTCTGTACATTTCTGATCTTTGATGGGAATAGAGATCCTTGTAAAAAGTAAAGGTTAACTAGAAAAAAAAAAAGTTCTCTTCTGAACTGAGAATCACCACTGAAATAGTATGATTTGCCAAATAAAGCAAGTTAGTTCCAAAAAAGCTGGCAGTAAAATATCTTCTTTTTCTTTCTTTCTTTTTTTTTTTTTAATGTATCAATATGAAGAAAGCTTGCCTGTCTGGAAACTCATTGAGAGCCAGCTCCAATTCTTGCTATTCCATATGGAGCGTCCGTAAAGCATGTTATAATCTATACATTTGTGTTTAGTGAACAAATATTATTAAGTAACTTATTTGTTTCTTTAAAGTCACTGCTGTTAAGTACACTAAGTCTTACCTCATTACTGTGTTGCTGGTGAAGCCAACATAGCTCTTTTCATAAATCCATAACTAATAGAGTTCAGAATTTCTGGTATTGTAGTCTTTCCTAAACTGAAAAGTTACCAACTAAAAGGTTGTAAGATCTGCCAAGCAAAGTGAGTTAATTCCAAGAAATTTGTTAGTAGAATACTGTATTTTAGACTTACCAGAAGTATAAATGAGAAGAAGGTTCTACTGAGATTAGCAAGCTGCTAGAAAACGATTCATAGACATCCTATGCTCACTATCTCTTTGTAATTTAATCAACTACAGCTTTCTCAAGGCCCCTGCTTTCTTATGATAAATTCTCAAAATTCATGTAACTTGAACAGCCATCAGCCAACATAAAATAATTTTTTATTTTTTTATTTTTTGTTTTAAGCATTTCTTAATTTTACCTCCAGAAAAACAATTAATATAAAACATGTGTTTCTAAATGCTTTAAATTTCTTGGGGGCAGAGGGATTTACTCTTTCATTTGTTCTAGATTTCTTGGATTATTTTGACTGTCACTTATTTTATGAAGTACTTTAGATTTACAAGCTGTCAAGAATTCTTAATATCGGAGAGAAAACGGCAGAAAAATTGATGTTATCAATGATGTGAATAGAACAGCATTATAAGATAGATTTATGTGGAAGAAAGTTTAAAATGGGTGATAAAGGTTTTTTAAGTACAGTTTGGTTAGCATCTGGTGAGCGTTTTAAATTAACTATTTCTCCAGAAAAAAAAAAAAAGAAAAGAAAAACATGTTTTCATTTACTCTAAAATAATACCAAATAAATCCAAAATATCACAGGGTTAATATTAGATTCTCCTAATCTATAACAGTTCTTTGAATTAAATTTTCCTCAAGATGGGAGGGTTAAAATTATAACTGCTATGGAGACTATTACCACACAATCACCTTTAATTTTCACAACAACCCTGTGTAATTGAAATTATTATTCTAGTTGATGGAGTAAAATTGGGTTTTGGGAAAGTTCAGTAATTTTTCACTAGATCATATAGCACATAAATTAATAGGATAGAATCAGGTGTATATGACTCTGGAGCTCTGGGTTGTACCCATTTGCTAGAGATTACATTTATCTAAATATACTTAGTATTATGATTTGTATTTTATTTATGCATACCATCTTTCAAGGAGGGAATAAGGGTGTTTTATAAAAAGAGTATGCTTCGGCCAGGCACTGTGGCTCACACCTATAATCCCAGCACTTTTAGAGGCCAAGGCAAGCATATTGCTTGAGCCTAGGAGTTTGAGACCAGCCTGGGCAACATGACATCCTGCCTCTACAAAATATACAAAAAATTAGCCAGACATGGTGGCGTGCACCTGTAGTCCCAGCTACTCAGGTGGCTGAGGTGGTAAAATAACCTGAGCCCTTGGAAGTTGAGGCTTCAGTGAGCCCTCATCACTCCTCTTCACTTCATCTTGGGCAACAGAGGGAGATCCTTTCTCAAAAATTAACATACTATATATATATAGTTTGAGAAAATAAATGAAGATAAAAATAATATAAATATATGCACGAGGAAACATGAATATGGAATGTGGAAATATGCATATGGAAAACTCATATCAAGAAAATCTCACTATCATCAATGCTAAAGCAATTATATAGAAAAGTTAAGCATAAGCTTTCAGTTACACAGTTCTCACTTCCTGATAGAAAACCTGTCAGTTCATCAGGTAACTGACATTTTTTTTTTCCAACTCTGGGGTTTGAGAGAAGTTATCATAATGGTGCTTTTGTTTGAAGGATGCCATGAATAATATTTTTAATTTTCACTGATTATCTGATGGATTCTTGTATAAGTCACTGTGGAAAACTATGGACATAAAGTTAGCAGTGGTTTCAGGGACTTTTTTTTTTTTTTTTTTTTTTTTTTTTTAAGCAGCAGCAGCAAATTCAAAAGAAATCACTGTGGAAGCTTAATACCTAAAGCAGGTAACAAAAGAATTATTGGGTTTCCTGGCTGTTTTTTGGTCTCCTCTTTCCCTCCATATGCTTGTACTTCTGAGACATCTTTTTAGAATCTCCAGGCCATTCTGAGCTCAGTTTAAAAACTACTGTGATAAAATATAAAAGGAATGCTGTATCGAAGATCAGTGTGATATAATCCTGACTTGTAACTTTCCATAAATCTACCTAAAACAGAAATTATAATATCTTGTGAAGTTTACTTTAAACCAATGGTCCTAATGCAGAGGTGCTCATTGGAACCAACCTCAGAATATTGTTAATTATGCTATGTCTGGACCCACCTAAACTTATGGAATCATAATTGATTAAAGCAAATTCTTTGGAAATTTATACTTTTGCAACCTGGAAATCTGTAGTTTCAGAACACCCATAGATAATTCTGATCTTTATCCTTGTTAAAGAACCCTTGCTTAGAACAGAAATACTTAAAGTGAGATGTGTACTGACACCGGAACCAGTCTGCAATTGTATCAATATAAAGATTGAGAGTTAGCTTTTAGAGACTGTTATTGCAATTTGACATTGCTACACAATACAGACAATACAGCTGTGTAATAGGCAGATTCACCTCATTGAGCCAAGGCATAGCTAACTCATTTCTAACTCTAATTAAGTGTGCATAAGAATTACTTGGATCGGTAGTTGTGTGGGAACTTCTAAAGTGCAGTCGCTTGCATTTTCGTCTCCACCTAATGTTCTGATTTTATAGTTTTATGAAGAGTCAATGGATATTTGGTTTTAAAAAAAGTACTTTTGGTGATTTGAATGTGGGTGATAGAAATACCACACTTCAAAAAAACTGTATATTTACTTACATGTATATATCACATATGACTAATGCTTAGAAAATGCTAAGTAAATGGTTTCTATTGTTAATAAAAGAGAATATGAAAGTGTTCTAAGGCTAAAGGGGATATAGATGATATTCAGGTAACACTATGTAGATTAAGGAAATACAAGATGTTAGCGAATTGTAAAAACAAGTATCACTGTGCAAAAGAAAAATGAATTCTAAGTGTGATTTGATGCATATTCAATCATATAATCACTGATTTGAAAAAATTGATCCTCAAGGTATATGCTTTGATGTATGTATATATGTACGTACGTATGTATATATGTATATCTCGTTCATATATGTATATGTGTATATATGTATATATATGTATATATCAAAACATATACACATACATGCACACACATATATAAATGTATATATATTATATATAAATATACATTTAAATACATATATATCTGTAAGGGTAAATGTTTATATCGTTATATCCTATCTAATTTAGGATTTATAACAGAATATAACTATCTAAATTAGATATTATAATTTAGATAGATAACTATAATTTAGATAGGTATATATAAAAATATATTTGTATGTTTATATGTAAATATATATTAAAATAAATAAATAAAAACATATATATATTACATATGTATCTATAAATGCTAAATGTTAATTTATATAGTCATATCCTGAGAGTCTGATTTAAGAGATTCAGATGGATGACCTCACAGGTAATATAAATTCAAAGGAGTTTCTATTCTCAGGGCCAAGCTCTTAGAAGACCGAATGATAATCAAGATACTTCGTGTTTTATTTACTGATGTATCCCCAAGGCTTATTACAATTCTTGGCAGTTAAGTAGCTACTCAATAAATATTTGTTTAATGAATGAACCGTCATTGTAGGTATTATATTCTATATAACTTGAACAAAATTTAAGGCAGTAAATTGGATTTTTTCGTTCATTGTGTATATATTATCTGTAGAATTACATTAGGTTATAAATAGAATAAACTATCCAACAGTGGCTTACAATTTTTTTTTTTTTTCAAGAAAGAAGTTTGAGGGTAGACGTCTGGTGGCTTGGGTTCTGTGAAGACAGAAGTCTGTGTTTTTCTTGGCCTTACTCTCTTGCTCATTGTGTTATAGTTGCAAGAATGCTAATGCATCTGCCAGTATTACAACCAATTCAGAATAAGAAAAAGGGAAAGAGAAGCACCAATAGCCATGTCAGCAGCATTATTCCTTTAGTTTAAACAACAAAACTTTCCCAGAAATTGGCAAGCAGATTGCTGTCCATATCTCATTGCCAGACCTATGTAACAAGGCTACCAGATTCAAGGGAGGCTAAGATAATAGCAACATGGTTAACATTGTTTGCTAAGACTCCTCTGATCCATGGTCTGATATGAAGCATAACACTGATATTATGATAACTAAGGAAAGGAAAAGGATATGAGTAATTAATAGGCATAAAACAATGTCTGCCACAATATCACAGAAAAATGAAAGTACTTTTATTTTACATTATTTCCTTTATTTTGTATTTTCTTTGTAACCTTTGAGAAAGGACAAATGGCCAACTACTGCAGTCATTTTGTGACCAAAAATCGATTATAGGTACTAGGTCACCTAGACAAAAGTGATTAATACTACAACAATTTTATACACTGTTAAGATATATAAACCATTGTATTTTAACAGACTAATTTTAAAATATTTTCCTGCTATCATGAATGTTAGTAGTTATTTTGAGATGGATAATTAGTTCTGGGTAGGAAAATGTTTGTGATCAGCCATCTAAAATCATTTGGCAGAGTATTTGTACTTTGTTAGTATTTTTGTCTGTATTACTTTATATTTTGACTTTTTTAAATGATAAAACGTTAACCAAATATTTAAAAAATTTAGATAAAAATCATTATGTAGGGTTTGCATCAATATTAAATTTTGACTAAATTGCAAGACTGACATGCAATAATGACAAGTTGTCAGCAAAAATTTGGGTCACTTCTCATTTTATATTAGGACTACTGGGTCATCTAATTGTCTGCTTATTTTTGGTTCATGCCATCACTTTAAAATATAGTCTATGAGTTTGTGCGACTTTCTGTCTCCTGTAATCCTCATTTATCCTCCCCTGAAGTCTGGAAAGCTAATGATTATATAGGTTGTTTTGAAGTTTGGTATAATTTGCTTAATCATTAGAGGTAATTAAGGACTAAGGTAAGGATCCCTTCAAAACAAAGAATCAGCTTTGCTTACATTTTTAAATTCAATTTTAATATAGTAGTTTTTAGTGTACCTTTGTCTTTTTAGGACAAATTCATATCATATTTTGCCCCCATTAACATGCTTAAAGCAAAGTGAATAATAAAATAAAAAAATAAGAAAAGAGGGTTCATTATTACTTTATTGCTTTCTCATTTCCTTTCTGAAATCTTGTAACTTACTTTTGAAAATTTGATACTAAAATGTGATTTTTCCAGGAAAATCGAATGTCTATTCTGTTTAGATTGATATGCCTGAAGATTTTCATCTGATATATAATAAAATAGAGCATTATGATGATGCTGGCTTCTGTAACTACGATTTTCAGTCATTGATCTCATAAAATTCATTGATACGTAGGATTAAGTGGTTCAAAAGAGTGAACCTTTGTATTTCACAAGTCACACATTGGGCCGGGTATGATATATATACAAGAGAAAGAGCTTAGTTAGATATACTTGGATTTAGATTTCAGCTATGTGCTTATTAGTTCTGGGACCTTGGGCTCTTGCCCTATTAGTATTTTTCAACTTCCATTTCCTCATCTATAAAATGGGGAAAATAATATACTAAAAGATAATTGTTAGGATTAAGTGATATAATGTACATTAAGTACAGAAATATATAATTTTAGCTTCAGTCATTTCAGTCACTGATGTTACAGACATGAGGATTGAGGCCCTCAAAGTAAAATTATTTCCTCAAGTCACACAGTAGCAGAACCAGAACCATAGAACTAATGAGTATTCTCTATGCAATGAAGCATTCACAATGAACTGTGAATGTGCACATTTATGTCAAGTAGTGAGGACAATGTTTTGTTTTTGAAGGAAACAGCCTCATATTATCTATATACATAGTAGGGTGGAATTAAGCTGCTTTATGTGAAGTAGTCTGTGATGTAAAGATTTTCAGGCTTCATATATCATCTAATGTTGACTTTTCTTTTTAGAATAAAAACAATATGTAAGATTATACGTGTTTGGTTACCATACCTGACAAAGTAGCCACCAAAAACCATATGGTGTTGCTCTTTTCATGCAACATTGTTCTGTGAATATAGCAGACTGTTCGTTAGTCCTAATTTAGCTGTCAGTAGACTACTGTATTAGGTCTGCCTTAACACTTCATACAGACAACCAGTGGATACTCCCTCTGAATTCTTTTCTGCCATCTCCCTGGGTTTACACTTTTTTAGGCTATTAACAATTCAAAACACTTCGTATACATTTCAGATTGATTTTTCCTTCCATCATAGTAATATGCTTTATGGTATGATTATTCTACTGCTTAATTTTTGAAGAGCAATGTCTATAACTTCTTTGTGGTGATGAAAAATACTTTGGGGTAAAATAAAGAAAGATGAAAATATTTTGAAATAAAAAATTAAAGACATTATTTGCAGCAAATAAGCATAATATTAAGATTTAAAAGGACAATAAAAATCATCTCTTTTAGGAATCATTTCAAAGATAATGTGAAAAGTTAAGTGACTAGTTTTTAAAGGGCACTAGAATTCTATGAATGCAATTTTTGGAAGTATTAACATGATGGAAGGAGAATAGACACTGCAACGGAGACATAGGTTTGCCTTCAAGCTCTGCCACTTACAAGTTGTATCAGTTAATATGTCTTCCTCTTCAAATAACAGCAAATAACTTCCCCACTGGATTAAGCAACAAAATTGATTTTTCCCACATAAAAGCAATTCCTGAGAGAGGCAAGTTTCAAGTTTAGATGGATTAACAACTCTATGATATAATTTGGAACCAGATACTTCCCATCCCTTCACTCTGCCAAACTTAATCTGTAAGCTTTGCTCCCCTGCTGATTCTACTTATTTTCTCTAGATGACTGTATCAGTTCCAGGAAATACATCCATACCCAGCATTATCCGAGGCAGTCAGGAGTTTTCTTTACTAATATTTTCTACCAAAATTCCCTTCCTTTGCAGATCTCCTTCACAGACCATTGGAGAGAACTGAATCAATAGTGGGACCACATAATTGGAATTGAAATAAGTTCATTTTTGCTGAGATGGGCAAATAGAGAGACGAACAAGCTTGAATAAAACTGGAGAGGACTTAGGTTAAAATAATAAGAGAATATTACAAGATTGAAGTAAGAGAGGGGCATGATTATATTGGTGGTTTGCAAAGATCTTTCTGGAAGCAGTATTTTGAAGACATTGTTAAGGATCATACCTTTTTCTGCAGAGAAAGCAGTTAGGAGATTTTTCAAGTGAAAAATTATGGCAAGGATTTAACTGGACTGGACTGGCTATACTGTGGAATGAAACCGAGCAGGCGATTTAGAGGGTTATCATTGGCTGTGTTAGAATCAGTAGGATTTGGTCAGTGATTCAATGTGAGGCTAAAGGTGAGGAAAGGTTGACTCAGATATCTGGAGAGAACAACTAGTTTTTGTTGTTGTTGTTGTTTGTTTGTTTGTTTGTTTGAGACGGAGTCTCGCTCTGTCGCACAGGCTGAAGTGCAGTGGCGCAGTCTCGGCTCACTGCAAGCTCCGCCTCCCGGGTTGTTGCCATTCTCCTGTCTCAGCCTCCTGAGGAGCTCGGACTACAGGCGCCCGCCACCACGATCGGCTAATTTATTATTATTATTATTATTATTATTATTATTATTATTATTTAGTTTTAGTAGAGACGGGGTTTCACCGTGTTAACCAGGGTGGTCTCAATCTCCTGACCTGTTGATCCGTCCGCCTCGGCTTCCCAAAGTGCTGGGATTACAGGCGTGAGCCACTGCTCCTGGCCAGTACAACTAGTTATATGGCATTACACTCATTGAACTAGGGAACATGGGAACACAATTTTTATTTTTACTTCTGTATAGAGAAGATACTTTGTTCATTTAGGGACAGGCTGAATTTGGGGACGATTATATACCCTAAATGTGTTAAGAACCAGCAGTCAGTTTTACAAATTTATAGGAATTTTAGGAGAGAGAGATGGACAAAATAAGTGGATTTGTGTGATAATTAACATTTAGGTTGTAACTCAAGTTCATGAGCTCCTCTGGAAGAGTCCTTACATTGGGGCATATGCCAATATCTCCTTTAAAACCAACCATACGGCAAACAGAAAGTAAACATACATATAAGCCCTTCTCTATCCTTAATAGGCTGATTCAATATGCATGGACTGGCACCAAGACTTAGTTCTTTTAAAAATCTCCTTTTAAATTTTGATGTTAAGTTTTAATCAAGAATTATTGGTGTAGTGTGAGAAGTGAAGGAAATCTACAAAAATGAGGCATTGATAAAAATCGAAGTTTGAAGGGATGGTACAGTAAGAATAGCTTATAAAGGAAAGAGGAAGAAGTAGCTAGAGAGGTAGAAGAAAACCACAGAAATCTGTAGTCACTGAAGATGAAAAGTGAGATTGTTTATCTATCATGGTCATGACCAAATGCTGCCAAAAGATAAGGCAAATTAGGAGCTTAGAGCTACACAATTATCACTAGTGAATTTAGTAACAGAAATTTTGGTAGAATAATGGGGGTTGAAGTCAGATTGTAATGGATTAGGTAAGGAATGAGGAAGATGTGAGGAAATAATAGATAGGGGTGTTGATAATTCATTCAATAATCTGAGTTATGAAAAGGACAGAAATAGGACATTCACTGGATGGGAATGTGAGGTTTACTTTTGAATATATTTTAAAGAAAAATTTTAGAAAATGCTTTGTGGTTAATACACAAAAGGCCTAGTTACCTAAATATAGGTTTGTCAGGTAATGTTCATGGCTCATTTGAGGTCACGGTTTACTTAGAATGAAACCAGTCTCTGGTTGTGCAGTTTTTCTAAAGCTATGTTTAGCTGCCATGGTTCATGTACAAACAAGGTAGAATCATTCTTGATTAGAGTCTTTGGATGTCTAGGGAAATAGGTGGTTGCAATGCAGTGATCTAACGTTTAGGTCTTAACTGGGGGACTGACTTGGCTGCAGGAAACAACAAGCAGTGCTCATGGTCCGTTACTAAGGTCTCAGTTACTGCTTTATGTATAAATTACCTAGTAGAGCATCTGACATAGAGTAAGCATTCCACAAGTGATTTCCGCACATTTCTTCTTCTTTATTCTAAAAAAGATTGTGCGTATGGGTTGCTCAGAATTGTAAAATAAATACTCTTCCATTCATTGTCTGAAAATACAGGTGGTTGTGGCTTCCTGCCTTTGAGTCAAGGGATGCCAGAAATCTACATAACACTTCTAAACCTGTAACATAATTTTTCCCAAATTTACAAATCTAGTTTACCAATGGGAAACACATGTCCTCTTTCTCTGCACTCATTTTGTAAACTGTTCTTTGTTCCCTGCAGCAGTTGTCAAATTATACAATTTAGCTTGAAAGTGAGAAATCACATCTGTGCTGGATGGGACCATGGAGAGAAGCTGGACAGCTGTATATCTGGGGTTTGTTCTCACAGATTAGTTAAATGTGTATTGTAATTGAATCCAGTAGCTTTTCTGATATTGTTAAATGGAAGTCAATAAGCAAGCATCCATCAGAAGTCTCTAGTATGCAATGCCACTTTGATTCAATGCCTTTAGAGAGTGAAGGCCATCTCATCTGCTACTAATCCAAATTATTCTCTTTTCATACTGTAGCGGAGGTTTAACTGACATTATAACTGTATTTGTTAATGTGAAGGTAATGGCAAAAACAGAAACAATATAAGTAAGAATAAGCCTTCTAATTGTCTATCTTCATGTCATCAAGGATCACATATTCTCTTAAGGCTTTGCCCACTGATGGTGTATGGTGGGATCAAATGTCCTTGATCTATCTTTTGACTCTTCAAGGTCTGAAAACACTTTCATTCCAATGTGTCTGTTTCCTGGAGAATCTAATGCATTTTCCTGCTCATAGTGACTTAAGTTGGCAAGATGTTAAGGAGAAAGTAGTGGAGTCAAAGTGATATAGAACAAGTTAGAATATTTGAAAGTTATAATCATTGAAGAACATATTTGTATTATTAACCTAAGCTAAACTTTAATCGTTAGAATGTGTGAAGTTGAGGATTTAGGAATCTTCTTATGCATATTCCATTTTATTTATTTGCTCTTTGCTTTCCTTGAATCCTAACAAATATAATGAGTTAGCAATCTACTTTTTCTGAAAGTGAATTTTCTAAAAGCTTTTCTCTTTTCAAGAAAGCATTGAAATTGTTAATGTATAGAAATACAATTAAAGCGTACTAAAGACTATTTTGAATTAGTTTCTTTCATAATCTGTTATTTGGCTGGGCATTCAGTTAAGTGACTTTTCCTTATTAAAAAGTTCCTGTGTTAGTATTTTTCCCCCATACATTAATGTTAGGAATTTGCAATGTAGTACATATTCATTGACCCCTTTAAAGTTATTTCTCCTGAATAATCAGCCTTCTTAATTACTGATTAAAATACCAATACCTACCAATATGTCCATCTTAATCATAATTATACAATGGCTGAGGGAAAAATCATCTTGAAATCTGTCTCTCAGTTGAATGGTATGACTCTAGTTTAAAATACAAATAATAGAATGAAAACATTTTTCATGAAATTTCTGATATCTGATTAATATCTTCTAGAGTAACTGTGGCATCAAACATTTCCTCTAATTATATTCATTAGTGGGTTCTCCTGGACAAGTTTTAATTAAGTTGTACAATAAAGATCAATACTCGTGAATTCATTGCAATTTACAACAAGCATATATACTGTTCAGAACAATTTAATTACTGTAATTATAGCACAGAAGATATTTAGTGACTATGCTCTATTACTGCCAAGCCCTCTTTTTAATAAATTTGGTAATGAAATTGGGAAATTAACTTCTGAAAATTCACATTTATATAAACCCTATATCTAAACTTCTGTTTTTTATATAGCTATATTTTGATTTTTTATTTTACTAGTAGGGAAAATGGAGGCATTAATTACAGTAATGGCAAAGTGCCTTTTCATGCATATAGTCATGAATACTGAGAAATTATGAAAGTGTATATAATAACACATTTAATAATTATATTGGTTATGTGAAAAATAATTTAGTGGTGTTATATAGTCAGATATTCTATTTTTATTTTTATAAATAAGACTAAAATTATTTTATTACTCTAATTTTCTTAAGTAAAAATATTATTTTGGTTCAAACAGAAGGTCCCCAAATATGCTAACTTCTGTTAAATTTCTACTTTCTTTTTTTTTTTTTTTTTTTTTTTTTTGAGACAGAGTCATGCTCTGTCGCCCAGGCTGGAGTGCAGTGGCCGGATCTCAGCTCACTGCAAGCTCCGCCTCCCGGGTTCACGCCATTCTCCTGCCTCAGCCTCCCAAGTAGCTGGGACTACAGGCGCCCGCCACTTCGCCCGGCTAGTTTTTTGTATTTTTTTAGTAGAGACGGGTTTTCACCGTGTTAGCCAGGATGGTCTCGATCTCCTGACCTCGTGATCCGCCCGTCTCGGCCTCCCAAAGTGCTGGGATTACAGGCTTGAGCCACCGTGCCCGGCCTTAAATTTCTACTTTCACAATTATTTATCTGGTACATCGATAGATGAGCAGATCATTCTACTGATGTACCATATAAAGAATTGTGAAAATAGAAAATTTCTAGTGGCGTCAATAGGTATGTAATAGGGTTTCTCAACTTTAGTACTAGTGAAATTTTGACCAGATAATTCTTTCCTGGGGAGGCTGACGGTACATTGCAGGATGCTTCACCGCATACCTGACTTCTTCCCATTAAATGCCAGAAGCAAATATTCATCCACTAATGAACTCAGAAAATAGATAAATGCACCCAAATGTCTCCAGACATTATTATATCTCCATGTTGAGAACCACTGGTGTATGTTGATTAGCCTCACCCTCCTGATCTTCCCACTGACCACATTATTCATTCATAAGATAAACAGCTATTCCGCTTTTCTGAACTGAGACTAGATTCATAGACATCAGTCAAACATGGTGTTCTTATAAGAGAATTTTGTTCATACAATTTTTTGAAGACAGGAATTGAGTGTTCATAGAATATTGAGTAATAATGCCTAACTCAGACTTAGGAAAGGGAAGATCAGAATAGTGTCCTGAAGAAGGAATTCCTGAAATATGTTTTGAAGGATGAAGGAAACATTAGCAACTCAGAAGGTAAAAGAAAGATATGTATTTTAAAATTTACACAAAAATTTTAATTATTTTCTCTAAGAATCAAATCCCAATTTATCCTCCATTACATAAACAAAATTATAATAATATGCAAATGATTGCTAAAAATGCCTAATTTTACTCTCTTTTTCTCAATTTCCATTTTAGTAATGGAATGTGTAATTACCTTTTCAGGATTGTGAATTTTATGAAATCATTTGTTTCCAGACGGACATCAATTTTAGACAGTAGTGGGAAGATACATACATGTATTTCTTGTGGATTTCCTAGTCTATATACAAAGAAAATTATTTGACCACTTCACTGTAAGATTATAGAGATTCCTAATGTAGTTATTCTCATATATTCTGCAGTATATTCCAACACTGAGAACTCTTAATAAATTGTATTAACAGCCAAGTTAGTATTTTAAGGTAATTTGTTTACTTCAACACATACATATTTTCCAGAAAAAAAAAAAAGTAAAAATGGTAATTTAGTTTAAACCCAATTCAAGTGCAGCTAACTGAATCTTGAAAAGCTATCTGAAATTCTGTTGATAATAATGAATATTTCATATTAGTAACAGGTCTACAAGGAACGCTGTGTTTCTCACGGTAGGCTGGTTATGAATTCCTGGAATTCCTATGCACATCAGTTTGCCGCCAAAGGATTAAGTTCAATTTGATTGCCATCATGGTAGCACCCTTAGTTTGCTGATTTGCTCTACTTTATCTCATCTACAGATATGCTGCTGCTCAATATGAAAGGTGAATCAAATGAATCATTAAGATGAATAAACATAACAATTTAGGTTCTGAAACCCCTTGGTATTTAGTCATGTCTAGACACAGCCCTAGTGTCCCAGAAAAAACTAAAATGAGGGCAAGGACATTTAAGTTGAATGTAGCCTTATTCCCATGAAAACCAGAAAAGACAACAATAGAGCAAAAGGAAGAGTATGGATCTATCTGAAAAATTAGATGTAGTGAGGGGCAGGATTTGCAAGGTCAGTGGGTATTAGAGCAGTTTTTGTTTGTTTGATTTTTAAAGAATGTTTTTTCAATTAGGTCACCATTCTTTTAAGAAATTAATAATTCCACAAATTAATTATTATTCGTTAAAACCAGTATGATTTAAGTAGGTTAAAAGTGATATAAACATTATATTGTATGCATTTTTTAATAGTTGATGAGCTCAGAAAATAGATGAATAAAGTATATTTAGCAACAACATATATGTGTATGTATAGGTAATTTTTAGTATATTTGTTTTTCTACAGATTTTAAGCTATTGATTTATTTTAATGTTACTAATATTATCATATGCTTTCAATGTGGTTTATAAAATATGTATGTTCCCAAACGTGCTTTTGTCTCATTAATTTTTGCTACTGTGAAATAAATGATGCGTAATAATAGTTAAATGTACATAAATTTCTCTAAGATATAGAAAATTTCCTCAGTCATAATAATTTTATATTATCTTAAAAAGTATAAGAACACATCCCAGCGTATCAACTGTTATTTCTTTAATACTCCAGGCTTACACTTACACATAGAATCATCCTTTTAGAACTGGTGGCATTTCGAGATACTGGCTTTTGAATATAGCTTAAGGAAGCCTCGATACCTCTACATAGGGATAACTCAGGTGTTTCCCTTTCAGGTTCATATTCCAGGCTCATTCAAAGTTGTTCTGTTGCACAGCAGGCCAGGTAGAGCCATATGGGATAGGTATAATAGGTTGGAGAAATGATGATCTGTGATCCAGGGCTAAAGTATTTTGAGTAGACAGTACCCGATAAGCTACTTTGATTTCTCAGAGTCAGTATATAACACCATATGTATGATGTGTATGAGTGTGTATGTGTGTGCATGGGTGTGTATGTGTGTGTGTGTCTGTGTGTGTACATACTCATAAATGGCTTCCTTTTGTAATGATGGTACTCAAACTTCCATCCTGGAGTTTCTCAATATCGTAATATTCCCATATATAATGTATCCGACAGTTCTACATGAAACACTCTTTTTAGACTATGGTCATATCTAAGAAGAAAGTATCTCTGGGAATGCAATGGATTCTTAAGTATAGCAACTATCTCAAGAACTGCAACAATTTCCTTGTCTTGGTTAAGGGTGTGTAGATTTATTTCTTAATTAAACTTGCAATTTGGATTACAGATTTCTGTTAATATCACAAAAAATGTTACAAGCTTGGGAATAGTTTATTGCTGTTTAATGTAAATTATTTGTTAATTGCTTCATAACAGCTTCCCAGAAGAAAATAAAATACATTTAGCTACAATTTTATGGCTGCAGCTTAATCCCAAAACCTGGAGCTTTTTACAAGGCAGCATGAACCTTTCATTTTTGTGGGTTTACTTTTGTTCTTTTTTTTTTCTCACGAGTTTTTTTTTTTTAATTTATTATTGTTTTGCAAGAAAATAAAATAGGGTAATGATTTGCTTTCAGATGATTTTGCTGTGATTGTTCTTCAAATGTTTATTTAAAATCATTTGCTCTCTTGCATCAATATATTTTCTTTAAATTATACCCATTGTATTCATCATAATGAACACTTAATTTCAGTTACGTAAACAACATGCAATTTTAATAACACTATTAAGATAGAGATACAATATCCATGATAATATACATTTCACTGAGTTTTGTATTCTTTTCTTTTCAGTGAATTTATTGGATTCACGCACTGTCATGGGGGACCTGGGATGGATTGCTTTTCCAAAAAATGGGGTAAGTTTTATGAAAGTTTTTCTAAAACTTAAACTATGCGCATAAGCATCTTGATACTTGCAACACAGGAATGAATATGTACTGGATGTATATGTTGTTGAGATAGGAGGTGCTATGTGTGTGTTGGATGGGGTGGTGGGACTTCAAATAACTCTAACCAAAAAAAGGAACACTAGGGAAGGGCTTTCAGTGACTAAAGAGTAAATATACTATTTCCTCTCTGAGTATTGTTCCACAAAGAAATGTGAAGTTTCCTTCAGCATTTAGGAAAAGTTCACATGAAAACAACAAAGAAACTTTCAGAATTAGTTTATATTAAATATAAAAGTATTTGATTTGCTACTAATTTGCCATCATCCTGGCATATTGCATAGGAAATAAAATTTAACTGGTCTATGATCAGTGTGATTCAAAGCTGGGACCAATTTAATTTTGACTTCATTTACAGAATAAGGGAATAAAAATAGTATAAGAAATTCCTTTAAATTCCATTGAGATAAAAAAAATCCAAGAAACTATTATAATATCATGTACATATGCAACTGCAATTCATCTAGAAAATATCAAAGGTTTATTTTAGAGTAATCTAATATTATAACAAATTTTGTCATAATAACCTAAAGAGCCAAAATTTTCATTTTCAAATTAACGAGTAAACCAGGTGTGTGAATCAGTCCTTTACTAAGAAAGTTATTATGGAAATCGTACGTTGTATTAATTATTCTAATCCATAATAATTTGTATATTAACATCCTCATCTCAGTGGGCTTTTATGTTTTTCATCAATTTTGTATTTCTCTTTAGTTGTGAAAAGTTACAGATGTATTTAAAGCCATAATATTAAAAAGGAATGCTAGTAGATTTTTAAGATATTGGAACATAAAGGTAAGGCAAAATAACAAAAAACAAACAAAAACATTGCATAACGCAAGTAGAGCCAGGCTCAAGATAATAACGTGTATACTTTCAATGTGTTCCTCTTTTATCTTTCTTATACTCTTCCTTCTTCCCTTCCTTTTTTTTCCTGAACCACCACACACTCTTTCTTTCATCTGTCATGATTCCGTACAGATAAATGTCTGGCTAACGTCTGTTTATGAGAACCTATACAGATATTTTGTATTCTTCCTTTTTTTTCATGTACCAAAAATAATCTATTGAATAAATATTTTAATTTTTTTCTTTCTGAGAGTATGGTTGATGTGTTGTGTTGAAATTAGTTTTTTAGAATCCAGAGAGAATATATGAGATATTTTCTTTGAATTTAGTTTTGTGTTTTTCTCCTGTTTCCACTCAGAAGTTATTAAAATAGAGCTTTGAAAGAGCGTATCTGTGAGAGTATAAGTACGGTGTTGTAGTTGCTGTTGCAACTATACATTTGAGGAAATTTACTCAATTTTATATATGATTTCTATATGAAGCACAATTAATAGCTTTATAAAAACATAATCCTTCTGTGTTGGAAATTGGATCTTTTAAATTATTCTAACAACTTCATGCTGTCTTTTTTTTCTATTATTATTGTTCATATAGTGGTATATTTGTTCTGTTTTTTAAACAATGAGCATCCTTTTCAAAATTCTTGTTATTATGTTGAGTAATGTTTCCTTTGACATAGTGTACCAAATGTTAATATTGAAGACAGGGAAGTTAACTTAGAGGGGCTTAATGAATGTATATTTGTTTGAGTGTGAGATATGTATGTGGGATTCAGGCGTTATGTTTTGTGTTACATCACTCAAATGCAAAATGAAGGAAAAAATGTATTATATTTAAGGAAAATGAATGTTCATGGTATATACAATGATAGTAAAAATATATACACTTTTAAAATATTTTTAGTTAGCTGTGCCATTTGTGATTAGATAAGCAACATAATCATAGGTGAAATATAGATAATCAGAATGATGTCCATAAAAATTGTGGAATAATGACCACCAAATTATTTTTTCAATAATTGCCACAAGAAAACTGGAAAAAAAATGTTCGAGTCATTTTTATTGGAACTCTGGTATTCAGACATCATCTTGGAGCAATATGGGACACTTTTATTTAAGAAAAATGACTGAGTCTTTTAAAATAGCAAAGTTTGTGGCATTTTACTTGCTCCATGTCCTTCCTGCCTCTCTAGCTCTGAGGTAGTCTTGAAAAGCCAAAATTCAGCCATCATGGTGAAAACCAGTAGACTAGTAAGAACTGAAAGGGAGTAGGAGATTCTTCCCAGTCTCAATTTCAGAGAACTGTCTTTATTTGATATGTTTGAGAACTCCCTGGAAGACCGCATTGTAAGACACTCTTGATTTCACCTGACTTAGAGCTGTTGAAGTCCAAAAGCTTTTTCTCAGCTGGACATTTGTCAAAAAGACAGGCAATTGTCTGATTTTTCTTCTGTGTGAGGGGCTACCTAAAATTTGGGACAAACAATAGGCTTGTCAACCAGAAAACTTAGGGAAAGCTGGAAATTGAGATGTCCACACTGATTTTCAAATGCCTCAATGACTTATTTGGAATTTATAAGGCCATGCACATGTGTAGGGCTTTGTACATGCCCAGGGGCATATGTATGCTCAGGAAGGACCTGAGAAAGACCTAAGGTTTTACTTGCTCACAAGCAGGAAGAGAAGGTTAAGGTAGGTCTTTAATTGCTTAGCTGAATATTGAAGGAATGTCCCAACATGCACACACAGACCCTCCCCAAAGTTGAAACACTTACTGGTTTGAGATTAACAAAATATTCTGTCTAAGCAATACCTGTTATGTAAGCTAATAGAGCAATGACTTCAATGGCTACACATGGCCATTGAAAAATAGAGTATACAGAATTATTTCAGAAAAGTCATTAAAGAAACAAACATTAACACTCCCTGGAGAGTGAGGGAGAATCTAATTTTCAGAGTTGTCACATTACTTTATTTAATATGCCAGATTTCCAATAACAAAATACTATGAGAAATGCAAAGAAACAAGAAAGTATTGCTGGTAAAAAGAACAAAAGCAGTTATTAGAATTTATACTGAATATGCCCAGCTGTTAAAATACGTTGAAAGAAGTAAAGGAAAATATGTGTCAAGAACTAAAAGAAAGTATAAAGTAATGTATAATTGAATTCAAAATATCAATAAAGAGATAGAACCTCTTATAAATGAAAAATAAATTGGAGTTGAAAAGTATAAAATTGAATGAAGAATTTGCAATAGGGGCAGATTTGAGCAGAGAGAATAAAGAATAAGCTGACTTGAAGATAGGACAACTGAGATAATCCAATCTGAGGAACAGAAAGAAAAATTAATGAACAGAAATAAACAGAAACTTAGAGATCAGTGGGAAGAACACAGATATAATGGGAGTCTCAGAAGAAGGGAGGCCAAATGGGTTAGAACAAATATTTGAAGAATTAATGAACATAAAGTTCCCAAATTTGATAAGGAAACATTAATGCACACATTCAGGAAACTCAACAAACTGAAGTAGGATAAAGTTAAACACATTCACAACTAGACACATCATAGTTAAACTATCAAAAGCCAAAGAGAGAAACTTTCAAAAGTAGCTAGAGTCAAACATCTCACCTTGTATAAGCGATCCTCAGTACTTTGCACAGCTATTTCTTACTAGAAATCATGGGGTCCAGAAGGCAAAGCGATGACCTCTTCAAAATGCAAGAAGAGAAAGACTGTGGAGCTAGAATTCGATATCCAGGAAAACTGCCTTTTGAAAATGAAGAAGAAACTAACACGTTCTCAAATAAGCAAAATATGTGCAACTATAAATGATCAAAATAAATATTTTTACCACTAGAAACATATTTTTAGAAATAGGTTTTACACATATGCAACCCACATATTTTTTTCAGAGAAAACTGCATCTTTATTTTCCTTTTATTCTCCCTACTTCATTTTCTTAGAGAAACATATAAACTGATTATTTGATTTCCCTCAAGTTTGAAAAATGCATTTTAAGTAACAACAGTTAATTTTAGAATTGATTGTTTATGGTATTGTTTTATTATTTGAGGTCATGTTTTAATAAAAACCACATAGTAATGCTGTTTGCATTTATGCTTTCATGGATATGGCTTAAAATCATTTTATTTCAAATTCAAGTGTGATTTGCATATTAACATTGTTTTAAAGAAATCAAGTATAATTTGAATCAGTAAGTGGCCTTAAATATTTGTTGTATACAATATCTTACACCAGAGTCTGTGATTTATATAAAACTTGGGTAAGACAAGGGTCCCTGTCCTTGAGTATGGCTCATATAACTTAACCCTATTGCTCCATTCATTCAGGAAATATTTACCTGAATATTTTTGTGTGTGTGAGATGGAGTTTCGTTCTTGTTGCCCAGGCTGGAATGCAATGGCACGATCTCAGCTCACCACAACCTCCGCCTCCTGGGTTAAAGCAATTCTCCTGCCTCAGTCTTCTGAGTAGTTGGGATTACAGGCATGTGCCACTACGCCTGGCTAATTTTGTATTTTATTAGTAGAGACAGGGTTTTTCCATGGTGGTCAGGCTGGTCCCCAACTCCTGACTTCAAGTGATCGACCAGCCTCAGTCTCCCAAAGTGCTAGGATTACAGGCATGAGCCACGGCACCCGGCCTACCTGAATATTTACATGTATCATGTAAGTTATGAATTCTGTTCTAGAGATTGTTTGGTTTTTCTCTTATGCTACCAGAAAACTTACTTGGTTTTGTATTATTTACGTAGAGTGTCTTCCTCTAAATAGAATTCCTGATTTAAAGTGAACCAATTGTACTCAGATTTTTATCCCCAGTTGTGGAGATATTGCCTGGCATATTGCCTAATACAGATTATATATTTAATAAATATATATTAAATTGAATTGGTCCTTTGAGAATTCAAAACTCCTTATAAACATTAAAAAAAGCAACTGTATGAATATTCAATTAAAAGTACTACACTTTCTTCACTTTTTTCAGAATATTCTTCTGAACTTTAGGCCTTAAGAATGGATATGTTTATTTCTTATACTGGTAAAAATGTCACCTCAAATCTGAGCTTAAGAATTTTGCAAGAATTTAAGGGAAACACTAATATTCATTCCTCATAGTCAGACATTTGTGCCATACATTTGTTAAAAACAATCACTGCACCTGTAATACTTTTCTGTATTTGTCCTCTTTATTACATTGTAACCTCATAGACTTACCATAGTTATTTCATATTTGCCACTTTACAGTGTTTCTAAAGCTTGATTTAATTTCTGGCTTGTAATAGAACTTCAATAAATATTTATTGGAAGGATAACTTATTTTTTATTTATAAAATGGGGCATACATTACTTATAGTTTTCTGATGAACATGAAATAAGTAAAACTTAGCAAAGAACTTGACACAGTGTTGGCAGTCGTAAACATCCTTTCCTTGATCTTCTAATGCATTTCTATTTTAATACTAGGAGATCCACCACTCCATAAGTTTTTTTGTTTGTTTTAGCATATATGTGTGTATATATATACAAAACTTATATATGTATATATATGAATTCATTTTTAACACATGAGAATTGAAGATTTCTTATAAAATCTGAATTTCAAGTTTCTGTTAATTGGATATTTCAGAAAGCCAGAGCCAGGAGCCTTTTATAGCTTGAATAGTCCAAAGCTGAGTAAAACTGCCATGTAGAAGAGTATGTAAATTCTCCTGTTTGACTTATTTACTACCCGACCCTCCTCATTCATTTAAGTTACCAATCTGTGACAACGACAGCAATGAATAGTCATTTCTCTAATATTGCAGAAGCATCCACATTTTTTTTTGTTTGTTTGTTTCTGGAGGGACCTAACTTAAAAACAAACAAACAAACAACAGAAAACTTCTCTATACATGCTGGCATGGTTTCTTTTTAGTCTTTGAGTACTTCCCCTTAATTAGGAAACGCCATTTGAATTTTGGCATCTGCATGTATTTCTCAACTGTTACATGTGTGATAGTATTTATTTGTGTTTGTTTGTGTGTGTGTATTTGTGTGCCTGTTGTTCTGCCTCATGGTAGTAACTTTAACTCTCCTCTTTTTTCTTCTGGACATATCTAGCAGTACTATGTAATTTGCTGCATTTATTCATTCAACAAATATTTATTGCGCTTCTAGTATATTTCCTTCAGTCTTCTAGGCACTGAGGCTATAGCAGTGAAGTAAAACACCCCAAATTCTTCACATCCTGGAGCTTAAGGGAGCGTTATGGTTCTGAGAATGAGTAATCAAGGAGAACAAGGCAGTAGATAATGCATTTTCTTGTCTTGTTCTTTCTTTTTATAGATGTGCAAAAGTGTCAGAGAGAGACGATGGTATTTGATCAAGGTCACTCAAGTAGTTTGCGACACACCTGGGAAGAGCACGTATTCTGTATTTGGCACATGCAGTGTCATATCGCTCTATCTTGCCATGAAAAAATACACTTTCAGTACATAAATATACATCAACATTTAAAACTAATAATGACAATGCACAAAGGAACACTTAATACTCTGTTTGTAGATGAAAAAAAAAAAATGAGGTTTAGTATGGGTGACTTTTCCAAGGCTATGCAGTTACTTGGAGACTGAGTTCATTTCAATCTCAGGTCATCTAGCACCCTGATTATTTAAAACCAGAGATGAGCTACTCTAGGTTTTCAGAGTCATGACCAGATTCTGGCGGGTACCCAGACTTTTAGTTTATACATACAAGAGTCCATGCTGAAGAGGGAATTCACCTCAAAGAGAATTTCAATTTTCTAATCAAATTGCTTGGTGGAATAATAGTAAACCCAATAGAGTCTGTAAAATAAATATCTCCTCACTTAAAGCTTTCCTCCTTCTTTATCTTTCTGCCCTTAAACTATCAATCTCATTATTCATAGCTTCACTAGCCTATATGTACACAACCTAAAAGTGCATTTTGTTTTTGCTTCCTTCTAATTACATTAGAGTTGTTTCAGTCACCGTCTGGAAAATTTTATATTGATTAACTTATACAGTCTAAGCCTGTATGTGAACATAATCATTCCCTGGAAATTCTTATCAAGTGTTTTCAAGGCTTATTCTTGTGAGAATAAAATTAATGGTTTAGTGTTTGCTTAGAACAGTTTGTGATTTCATGTCTTAGAAATTCCACTATTGCTCTTTTTTTCCATAAGCTGTTGTTATGTATGATCACAAGATACAACTGCATCCTTTGCTTTGGTGGAACCAGCCTTCTCCCCACTGAGTTGTCTGCGCTTCCTCTAGCACACAATGGGGAAACTGCTGCATTCCCCTGAGCATCACCGCTCAGTTGTATTGCTAATTCTGCTTGGATTTTTGCTCTATTTTCTTCCTCCAGTCAAATAAAGAATACAAACATCATTAAAATTTTTTTTTCTAATGCTGATCTTAAGAACTTTTGGGATCATTCATAATCATTTTTTCATTTGAAGATTTCAAATTATTGACTTAAGTGGTATTTGTACTAAAATGCAGACAAAGTAAGTTGCTCTCTGCCTGGAGGAGAAAGAAAAAATAACCCTACATTGTAGATACTTCAAAACAGGAGTTTATGGCTTTTCTTGTTTTATTATTGCTTTGTTCTATTATTTCTTTGAGACTGAGAACCTTTGTGCTTACTTTTGAAGCTGGAAATAACTCAGGTTTTTACTCAAAATGGGCTGTGAATACATTGTTAGTGTTTTATGTGTTTTCTCCTGAATCAAGAAAAACTGAAACTGGATTTTCCATTCTGGTACTCAGATTTTGACAACAGTGTGAATGTTTGTGTGTGTGTGTGTGTATGTGTGTGTTTTGTGTATGATTCCTTGTCCCTCAAATTAAAGGCAAGAATGAGGAGAAGTATTTGAACTCTGCTAATCTCATATTTTGTTGAAGATCACAGTGAGTTTTGCCAGAATCTTATTTTGGTTTTTCTTCCTACTGAAAGAAAGGAAAAATAATGACTAGCACAGAAGCCCACACTGAGCACAAAGGGGCTAATAAAGATTAAAGTAATGCTGAAGTGGGTAAAAAAAAAGAGCACATTAGTGGATATAGAAAAGCTCTTTATTTGAACAGTGATAGAAAAGAATTCTAAAGGGAATGGATATTATAATATATAATGCAAATGCCAATATAATGAAGAACAAGCCTGATCCAAAGTAGCTTTGTATTCAATGTTTTTAGAAAAATAAAAAGCATACCCCATCTGTAAAATAATTAAGATAAATAATTTATGAAACTCAAGATAGTTATTAAGCATACACTGAAGTATAGAAGACAAAACATTTTGCATTTAGATTTCTCACATGGAAACTTAGCAATTATGAATAAAGTTCTTTAAAATGTCCATCTCTGCTTCTGATATAAGACAAATGTTGTATTTAGTCTTTGATATATGCAAACACTTAAAATGAACTGATAATAGTCATAGCATATTCCTGCATAGTATGATTGAGAGATACATGCATTATTTGTTCATTAGGTTCCTTAGGTATCACTGTGTTCACCCTAGTTATATATTTAAAATCAATATAAATTAATGCCAATATTTTCTTCTTTAGAAGTTCTCAAAACACTTTTCCTAATTAATAGAGAAACTCATAAATTGGAATATGACCTTTATCCACAATATCGTCTTATTAATCTGTTTTTAACCCAATTGCAATTGGCTAGCTAAATGTCCTACCCTTCAGATTTGACTTGAGTATTACTTCCTCAGGAAAGCATGACATCCAGACAGACTCTATTCTTCCTCGTTAGCAGTTCATGCGGTGAAATCCATCTCTTCTCCCCTCCATGCAAACCACTATCTGATGTTTTTACTCCAGATTACAATGTGTACAGCTATGTTATCTACACTTATCACTTTGTCTAGCTTTGCATCCAACTGTTTATTATTCTGATTTTTTCTTCTTCAGATTGCTTTTTTCACTTGTTTGTAAAACAGGCAGGGAGCAAAAGAGTGTCAGGACATTTATAGAGTCATATACGAGTTATCGTTACCTACTTCTGTGACATGAGGTACCTGTTAACAGACTTGTACCAAATGCCTATTTCCCAGTATAATTTCCACAATCTCATATTGAGTCCAAATATTTTCCTTTTACCCATTATGTATAGAGGGATATATAGATATCTAAGTCGTTCTCTGCCAAATGATATAGCCCATGCAAAACCCAGGCCTAAAGGTATTTTTCTTTTGGAAAAAAAAAATTGATATTTGTACCAGTTTCCGTATGTGAGTATAATGATTTTTTGTTTTGTTTTTTACTTCCATCTTCCAATTTATTAATGAAAATGTTAAATAAAACTAGGCCTTGCAGAGTTCCCTGGGGATCAACCACCAGGTATTTTTCCAAGTGGTTTGATTGCTGTTTATCATGATTTTTTTTTTAAACCATCCTTTAGCTGTTTTCAATTCCTGTGACAGTGCTCCCATGCAAGTCAATTTGAATTAATTTTGCAAGCAAATGCTTTATGGTTCTGAGTACATAATCTCCCTCTCCCACGGAGAAAAAATATACTGTAATCATCCCGCATTCCTGTTGATTATTTCCATTAAAGGCAGCAGGGGAAGAGAGACTCCTCCTGCTTTTGGAGTTTTTTGAGGCTTTTGCTATTCATTGCCTTATTCTCTTTGTTTTTTGTGTGTTGTTCAGTGCTTGCACTAATGGAGAAAATGATGGTCCAAACTGCTCAACCTGAAATTTTGGTCCTTTGGAGCGTAGCCATTGTTGTCTTTGTGATCCTATATCCCCCAATACTTTCCCTCTAATGAGCTAATTTCTTTCATCTTAACTCTACAAATGATTCATATAAATTTCTACTTCTGGTGTTTTCCACAAATTTCTTGGAATACTTCTTACTCTCCATAAAATCCATCTTAATGATAATCCTTTTTTCAAGGTACAGCTCAAGTTATACAACATGAAACCTCTCATTACCACCCAGAAGTGTGGATACTTCTTTGGATGAATCAATATAGCAATTTTTGTATATTGAACACATTGAAAATGAGATACGTATAGTGTTATCGATTGTGTGAATACTATAAACTGCTCTACTGTAAGGACCTTTTTGTCTTCACCTCTAGCACATCACCCTATGTCTCAAATATAAATTCACATTACCTATATCAGTTACTGATTGATAATCAGTTATTTAAATCTTTAGGAAGTAGTGAGTGTTTGGAACCAAAAGGCTGCACATTTTTTTTTTTTTTTTTTTTTTGCTGAAAATTGAATAGTGAAACAAAGATAGCAACCTTTGGATTTGGCGGTTTCTATTTATTTTGTATTGTACCAAGCTAAGCCAATAATACTTTACAACTTATTTTTACCAAAAATGCTTATGACAAGCACAGAGATTATGGTGGTAAACAGGACTCAGTTTCTGTCCTCAAGTATTAAAAAACATCAGTTTGAATGATGTCTCCTAGAGTTGTGAAATATACAACCTGCACAAACATAAACACAACAGGGGCTACTTCTCCACTGAGTTTGATCTAGTTTACTAAAGTATATAAATATTTGCGTCCTTAGTGGCAGTAACATACTTAACATAGAGGTCTTGACGTCAGCTAATCTAGATTCCAGATATGTGTCGCAAGTTAGTTAATCTCTCTGTTTCTTCATCTATACATTATGTATAATACTACCTACTGTACAAGATTGTTGAAAGGATTAGAAAGAGTCAGTGGTGCAGTGTTTAGCACAATACGTCACCCACATTGGGGACTCAGTGTGTGATGCTGCCATTATTTTTGTTCTTGTTCTTGGTTTCTGTTTTGGTTTTTGAGATATACATGTATTATTTGTTCATTATGTTCATTAGGTATCACTGTGTTCACCCTGGTTATATATTTAAAATCAATATAAATTAATGCCAATATTTTCTTCTTTAGAAGTTCTCAAAACACTTTTCCTAATTAATAGAGAAACTCATAAATTGGAAAATGACCTTTATCCATAATATCATCTTATTAATCTCTTTTTAACCCAACTGCAATTGGCTAGCTAAATGTCCTACCCTTTAGATTTGACTTAAGTATTACTTCCTCAAGAAAGTATGATGCAGCATTTAGCACAATATCTGACCCATATTGAGGACTCAGTGCATGATGTTGCCAAGTAGAGTCTGAGGCAAGTGTTAGAGCAGGAGTGGAAGTTTATTAAAAAGTTTTTTTATTCTTACCAAATGATAGGTAGTGGTTGTGATTGACTTATAAGGTCATTATGTTTTGATCATTCTCTTCAGTATGTTTGAACTATATTTTAGTTAAAACTTAAAAATGGAAGATATATTCACTTGTTAAATAAAACATCTATATAATTTATTAATAAAGCCTTGAGTGGTTTTACCAAAAGTCACTCTGGCACTTTACTTGGTATAATGTCTGTAAAGTTTCCTAAAACAATTAATTCTTTTTCACTGATATGAACAATTCAGTTTCACAAATCAAAATAGGAATGCTTACTAATTACAGCAAGAAGGGAAAATGCACAGTGAAGGCAGGGAATGTTTATCAAAAGCAGACTAAAGGATTGCAATTTTGTATATTATTTGATGATAGACTTACATAAATCTATGAAAACACTCTTTGAAAACCTTTTTGTATGCATCACTTTACCCTCACCAAGAACAGGGGTACAATGATGGGCATGTGCTCAATAATAAAATTGATCTTCAAAACAACTTAAGTGTTGTTCTGCTTTTCTCTTAAGTAGTCAGGATATGGAGGAAGTATTTCATCCAAAAATTATTATTAAGATAAAATATTATCCTTACAGGGACAGTTTCCAGGAAATATTCTAACCTTATGAGTTATCCATACAACTAAAGCTGATTTAGTTATTTATTATTCTGTTAGTCAAAAGTCAGTTGGTGTCATTTAATGTAAAATGACTTCAGCTAGGCAGGGGTTGCTTTCTCTCCCTGGTTCCTGCTTCTGACTGTTACCAGTGGCAAATCTGTACAGGGCTGCAGCAACCTCAATTCTTGCCTCCTTAGAAGAAAGAATTTGAGGCAACATAAGGCAGAAGGAGACCCCGAGGCAAGTGTTAGAGCAGGAGTGGAAGTTTATTCAAAAGCTTTAGAGCAGAAATGAAAGGAAATAAAGTACATGTGGAAGAGGGCCAAGCTGGAAACTTGATAGATCACTGAGAGAGTGCACTGATGACCTTAGACTTGGAGTTTTATATGTTGGCATACTTCCGGGTCTTGAATCCCTTCTGCCCTGAGTCTTCCCTTGAAGTAGGCTGTCCACATGCACTGGCCTGCTGGCACTTGACAGGGGCCGCATGCACAGTGTATTTACAGGAGTTGTACTCATGCTGACTTGAGGCATTCTTGCCTTGCCAGTGGAATGTCCCTCCAAGGTCATATACCAGTTAAACTCCATTACTCCTAGTAATGAACATGCTTGAGCCCACCCGCCCAACTCCTGAGATCTCATAGGGAAGCTGCTGATCACCAGTTTCAGGTGTTTTCTCTCTATTGAGAGACTCCCTTTCCCTGGCACTAGCTGTGACCAATGATTATTTTAGCGAGAAACTTACTAACCACCTGACCATTACCTGATAGTCGCCTGACATTCCTGGTGTGTGTGTGTGTGTGTGTGTGTGTGTGTGTGTGTGTGTGAAAGAGAGAGAGAGTGTGCGGGGTGGTGGTGGGGGGGGCTCTTCTTATATGTTTATGTCTGACAAGTTACCTACAGTAACTGACCAGTTATTTTTTCATTCTTCTCTGCAGACCAGATTTCTTTGCTTCACTTTGCACATGCCCTTTCTGCAATTCCAAGTTTGCCCTCCTATATTAAAGTGACTATCTCACATTGACTGGAAATGTTCCAAATTCAACATTGAAATATTGTGATGGGCTCCACTTGGTTCACCTGTGCATCACTGATGCAAACAGCTCTAGCTGGGTAGAGGGAAGAGGATGGAATCATGTACTATACACGTTGGCGTAGATGTTGGCAGCCATCACTATAGTTAAGGAGAGCAGCTTTAGAAAAACGAAGTATCAAAAAACTATCTGCGGTTCATCTCAATTAGTGTGTCTTAGGAATTCTGATGAGGAAGTATTTCCATAAATATAAAATTGACTTAGTTATAAAAATAGTTACCAAAGTGAAATATGTTATTCCCAAAATTTGTAGAAAAATGCATTGCTACAGCCTATAATGTCCATTATATTTATGAAGCCTGATCATACACTACATATGAATTTTATCCCACTATTTGTATATTTGGGACTTTGTTGCAGCAATTGATTGTATGTCTTTTAGTTATCATCATTCTTTTCCATAACACAAATACCTCTGTTCCTCTATGATGTTTTGATTGTATAATAATCTTATACTGCTGCCCCTACCCAGTTATTATGAGTAGGCAAAGAAAACTAATAACATCCTATTAGCTCATTGTTTCTTTAGAGTCTAAGAAAATCACCCTTGTGATTGCTGACCTGGTTCTGAAAGTCCCTGTGCTGCATCTAACATTGGCTCTAGCTTAGAAGCACGTTGTAGATGTGAAAATATAGAAACAAAAGAGGAAGACAACCTTTATTGTCTGTTTACATTGCTTTTCTTATGTGGAATTTATTTATGTTATTTTACCACTTCCAAAATGTAATTATAAATATTTAATTACATATTTTATCAATGTGAACTCATTGAGCATATATATTCCAATTCATCTTATTTCTTAGCATTTTATCTAGAACACAGATAATGGAAATGGTATGCATATACTTTAGGAACATTGAACTTAATCCTTCATGTGTTCTACTCTACAGTATATATATCAGGACAGGACAGCTGCCAAGGCTGTTAGAAAAAAAAAAAATTAAGAGAGTTTTGTATATTGGGCATGCACGGACTTTGGTTGATTAGAATATGCAAATGTGCGATAAGCCAATGAATCACACAGGCTCTGCTGTGATTATAAATTATTCAAATAATTCAAGATTATTCACAAATACTTCCAGTCTGCACAGTTAAAGACATAACCATGAGTATAATCCTGAAATATAGTCACTTCATTAAACAAACTTCTCTGGTTTGCTGTTTGCCTCATTATGATGCCAGATTGCATAATGAAATTTTTAAAGGTAACTAATAGTAGTGGCTGTATGCTGCATTTATCTCATCTTATAACTTTTATTTTTTACATCCTTAAAATATATAGATTAAGGTTATTATGATCAAAATAACATATATCATCTCAAGGCTAATATCAGGAAACTTAATGTGGTTGCAAAAGTGGTATTAGTATGCCATTATCCTGGAAGGTTAAAGGTAGCTATCATGTCATCAGATATTGAGAGTTTTTTCTGACTAACCAATCATCAGTAATTTTCTTGGTAGTATTATTCATACATTGAAGCTTGTTCCTGACATTTACATATATTGCATTATCCTTTGAAAGTAGAAATGGGCATGAGGATACAATATGACATAAGCAGTCAATAAAATGTTAAAATGAAGATTCCCTTGTATAGACTCCACACATTTTCAAATGGAAGATTTATGACATAGCAGTGAAAAAAAAACTACAGGATTTTATAGTGACATTCTTCATATTATTAGCCAAGTATGGTCAGTATGTTCCAATATACTTTAAAGATGTCCATTTTTTTTTCAATGAATTCAGGTGGTATAAAATTATGAAAACCACATCATAAAAACAGCAACAGTAACAGGAGCAAATAATACTGACAACTTGAGTCCATACTTAGTTAAATGTGTGATTTATTTCAAACTTTAGCTCAGTTTATTCATCTATTTAAAAAGAACAGTTAATAAAAAGATTCTTTTTATACATATAGTTTATGCCTTTATTTTTTTGACTGATTTGAAATCTGACATAATGGTCAATTATAACATGTACGAAGATATTAACACTGGAATTAGTTCACAGTTAGATTTTGTGTAAATCTACTGAAGAAATTACTTCTATGGTCCTAGTTGGGGTGATAAAGATGAATAATTGAAGTGTGGGTTTGGTGAAGTTTGAGAATGTAGGTGGTACTTTGCCAATTTTTATTTTTCTGAAAGAGTAACAGGGCATAATATGGTTAGACACAGAAATGGTAATGCTATAATAAGATATCTTTCTGTCTTTATCTTTCTCTCTCTTGCTCAAACTACATGTTCCATCAAGTGCATATGCTTTTACAAAACAAGAGAAACATTACAGTTGTGAATAACTAAAGAGGACTGAAGTTGCTGAATTGATACTCAGTATTTCCCAAAGTGATGTTTTACTAAAAATTATCTGAAACAGGAAGTAAATGTGTATTAAGTCAAAGGGGTTCTATACTCAAGTTGAGTCTATAAAATATCAAGTTAAATGGTATTAAGCAGATTTCTCTACTTGCAACATTATACTAAACTCTTAATGTATTAATGGACCTGCAGGTTTTTCCAAATTATTTAGTCAGGAAACATTTTACCCAGCATACTTATGAACCGCTTCATGAAAAATGTTTAGCAGAATGCAGTTTAGGAAACGTTTTAATTCAAATGAGCTGGTTCTCCATTTAAAATCTTTCTGGATGCAGTGATATAGAGAAATAAGTGTAAAAAGAGTTTTACTCTTCCTCATAATGATGTATGGAGAACTGCCTAAGAACTGCTTTTCTATACATGTGTGGAAATTTTGTCTAAGGCACAATAATAACAACTAGCTAGCCTGCACTGGATATTATAGCGTATATATACTGTTTGGTATGTTGGATGGCCAGATCAGGCTTGCTTCACATTCATATCACAGAGACACAGTGACCTAGACTTGCAAGCTGTGGCTAGAGAGGATTTCAAGTCTCCCTTTTTCAAGGGGGTAAATGAAATCATTTCCCTTTTAATTTACATAAATGAGAAACGAAATAATTTATTTAGCTGATATTTTAACCATACATCTATATAATCTCATCTATTGATCCATAGTAGAAAAGAGAAGGCAGCTGTGTAAAACCCCACAGAAAGTTATATTGAACAAATGTCTTCTAAAAAATGTGTTTCCTCTAAATCTACTGCATTACATGTAAGCATGTAGATTGTCCACATACAACTTTGATTTGAAACTATACATAATGGTCATCATGGCATATAACCTTGAAATCACGATTTCGAACTTAATTTCTTGATATAGTTGTAGATTCACTCATTCATTCATTCAGCAAATATTTATTTGTTAAACAAATATTTATCCAAGTTCTACAACTGGAGATTATATTATTGTGCAATTAAATATGTGAAACAGCATAATTCTTATAAAGGTTTACAACAAAATGAAACTTGAACTCTGAATTTAAATAAGTAACACCTAATTATTTGATCACGATAATGAAAATAGATATTAGTAATATTTTTATAGACTCTGGGAAGCATAGTAAGCAATTCTTGTGTTCGACAATGTGTTAAGCTTCTATTACAGTACTTATAAAAACTCAAAAGTTTGAAAGTATTTTTTATGATTTCATTAAATTAATACTTTTTGTTCTTTCATTGTGATAAATTTAAATATCAAGCCATGTTTTACATAATCCATTTTGTGTAAATATAAAATTGTTACTCAAAGTGTGACTTAGCTATATATGATATTCAATTAACATTTTTTAAAAGTGCATTCTTTTTTTTTTTTTTTTTTTTTGAGACAGAGTCTCGCTCTGTCGCCCAGGCTGGAGTGCAGTGGCCGGATCTCAGCTCACTGCAAGCTCCGCCTCGCGGGTTCGGGCCATTCTCCTGCCTCAGCCTCCCAAGTAGCTGGGACTACAGGCGCCCGCCACCTCGCCCGGCTAGTTTTTTGTATTTTTAGTAGAGACGGGGTTTCACCATGTTAGCCAGGATGGTCTCGATCTCCTGACCTTGTGATCCGCCCGTCTCGGCCTCCCAAAGTGCTGGGATTACAGGCTTGAGCCACCGCGCCCGGCCAAAAGTGCATTCTTTAAATAAATCTTAAAATTACTGCAAAAACACCTGCTTACTGGGATCTGGAAGTTGGTTGTGTTAGTTGAATGATGCCAACATTTATTTTATTTATTTTAAATTGTAAATTCAATCAATTAGTATTATGTTGTGAACTATTTCTTATCATAACTACAACCACAGTGACAAGGATATTTTTAAGTTTAGTTCATTATTTCCGTGTTCTTTTACAAATTAGGTCAAGTAGGTAAATTACTACAACTTCCTAAAGATTATAATATTGACTTCATAGAACTGAGAGAAAAATATTAAACACTCTTTAAATGTTTGATATCTTATTCTTGAATGTGATAGCTGGCATCAGTTGATGACTGGAGAAGGTGAGAATTTTCCTCTTGTATTACACACTGTATGATTGTATCTGCATGTGAAAAGAGGCACATATGTTAGATGCAAAAACCTTTTCTAGACGTGTATTTCTGTATAATCATGTAAAAAGAAAAAGTAATTATTTCATTTTTTTTATATGACAAACTAGCAGTTTTAAAAAATAGATCTACGAGAAACAGTAATTCTTTTCACTTGGTTTTCTCTTCTATTATCTCAGTCTATTATTCCATTCAATAGATTTGTTCTACAACATAGCTCTCTATATTTTTTATATTAAATAATTTATGTTCTACAAAGTTTAATATGTTCTATCATATGAGATATCTTAAAACGTTTAGTGTTTCCTTTATTATCTAAATCTTTTATTATTATATTATTATTATTATACTTTAAGTTCCAGGGTACATGTGCACATCGTGCAGGTTTGTTACATATATATACATGTGCCATGTTGGTGTGCTGCACCCATTTACATTAGGTATATCTCCTAATGCTATCCCTCCTCCCTCCTTCCTCCCCCCTCCCCACAATAGGCCCTGGTGTGTGATGTTCCCCTTCCTGTGTCCAAGTGATCTCATTGTTCAATTCCCACCTATAAGAAATCTTATACATCATTAGTGCTATATTTAATAATTGTGTAGTGAACACTGAAATCTCAGGTGGTCATTTTATCTATGCCAATGACAATTTTTTCTAAAGCAGTTTTTTTTTTTAATTTTTAATACATTTATCTTTTTAACATTAGCAGTCATTTATATTTTGCGATGTGACATATGCTGTTTTAAGCACATTCATCTCTTAAATATTTCATGAGTTAGGCAAAATTATTATTTCCATTTTATTGGTAAGAAAGCTGAGCAGTGCCTAAATGACTTGTACACAGTCATAGAGCTGGAAAGTGAAGTTGTGAATAGAATACTAACAGTTTGGCTCCTGGATCAACATCAAGGCTCCTTTGCTTACATTGTGAAATTCATCCTTGCTAGTAACCAGGTAGAATCTGGGAGAAGAAATCCAATAGTGCGTTTTGTAACATTCAGTTGGAGAATTGAGGGGAATGAAATAAAGCAATTTTTATTTAAATGATCATTGTGTTTATTGAATTTTAAGGTTCCTCTACTTATGAATGATTTTCAATAGTTAGTACCCTAAAAGCCTCAAATTTATTCAATATTTTGAGAGTTATAACAATGAGATTTCTTTTGTGATAATTTCAAAAGAAAACTCACCCTTTAGTAACAGTAAATAAAAGTTATTGACCCTGTCTATAGGCAGCATGTCGCACATCCATCAACGTGTGGCAACCACAGTCTGCAGTGAATTTGTGAATCGCTAATATGAAAGATACTGAATAATGACAAGTATGCCTAAAAGTGTTGAATTTTAAATTTTCAACTGTCATGGAAATTGTTTTTGTATTTAAAATAATTCATAAAATTTTTATTAAATATCATGATTATTTTATCCTCTACATTCTCTGAAGCATAGTAATTCTTTCATTTTACTATTACCTTTGTTATCATAAATCTCGAAATATAAATAACTTGGATTTTCCATCAAGATTTTATTTCCCTATTCTCTGATCTGTATCATAATTGGTAATAGTAGAATGTGAAGTTAGCTATTAGATCATGAATTTTATATTAGTTTTTTGCCTATTATTCATTTGTTTCTGATTGTACAAATATATACATCTTCAGCATTTTCTTTTTTTTATTATTATTATACTTTAAGTTCTAGGGTACATGTGCATAACGTGCAGGTTTGTTACATATGTATACTTGTGCCATGTTGCTGTGCTGCACCCATAAACTTGTCAGCACCCAACTACTCGTCATTTACATCAGGTATAACTCCCAATGCAATCCCTCCCCCTCCCGCCTCCCCATAATAGGCCCCGGTGTGTGATGTCCCCCTTCCCGAGTCCAAGTGATCTCATTGTTCAGTTCCCACCTATGAGTGAGAACATGCGGTGTTTGGTTTTCTGTTCTTGTGATAGTTTGCTAAGAATGATGGTTTCCAGCTGCATCCATGTCCCTACAAAGGACACAAACTCATCCTTTTTGATGGCTGCATAGTATTCCATGGTGTATATGTGCCACATTTTCTTAATCCAATCTGTCACTGATGGACATTTGGGTTGATTCCAAGTCTTTGCTATTGTGAATAGTGCCGCAATGAACATACGTGTGCATGTGTCTTTATAGCAGCATGATTTATAATCCTTTGGGTATATACCCAGTAATGGGATGGCTGGGTCATATGGTACATCTAGTTGTAGATCCTTGAGGAATCGCCATACTGTTTTCCATAATGGTTGAACTAGTTTACAATCCCACCAACAGTGTAAAAGTGTTCCTATTTCTCCACATCCTCTCCAGCACCTGTTGTTTCCTGACTTTTTAATGATCGCCATTCTAACTGGTGTGAGATGGTATCTCATTGTGGTTTTGATTTGCATTTCTCTGATGGCTAGTGATGATGAGCATTTTTTCATGTGTCTGTTGGCTGTATGCATGTCTTCTTTTGAGAAATGTCTGTTCATATCCTTTGCCCACTTTTTGATGGGGTTGTTTGTTTTTTTCTTGTAAATTTGTTTGAGTTCTTTGTAGGTTCTGGATATTAGCCCTTTGTCAGATGAGTAGATTGCAAAAATTTTCTCCCATTCTATAGGTTGCCTGTTCACTCTGATGGTAGTTTCTTTTGCTGTGCAGAAGCTTTTTAGTTTAATTAGATCCCATTTGTCAATTTTGGCTTTTGCTGCCGTTGCTTTTGGTGTTTTAGACATGAAGTTTTTGCCCATGCCTATGTCCTGAATGGTACTACCTAGGTTTTCCTCTAGGGTCTTTATGGTATTAGGTCTAACATTTAAGTCTCGAATCCATCTTGAATTAATTTTCGTATAAGGAGTAAGGAAAGGATCCAGTTTCAGCTTTCTACTTATGGCTAGCCAATTTTCCCAGCACCATTTATTCAATAGGGAATCCTTTCCCCATTTCTTGTTTCTCTCAGGTTTGTCAAAGATCAGATGGCTGTAGATGTGTGGTATTATTTCTGAGGACTCTGTTCTGTTCCATTGGTCTATATCTCTGTTTTGGTACCAGTACCATGCTGTTTTGGTTACTGTAGCCTTGTAGTATAGTTTGAAGTCAGGTAGTGTGATGCCTCCAACTTTGTTCTTTTGACTTAGGATTGTCTTGGAGATGCGGGCTCTTTTTTGGTTCCATATGAACTTTAAAGCAGTTCTTTCCAATTCTGTGAAGAAACTCATTGGTAGCTTGATGGGGATGGCATTGAATCTATAAATAACCTTGGGCAGTATGGCCATTTTCACGATATTGATTTTTCCTATCCATGAGTATGGTATGTTCTTCCATTTGATTGTGTCCTCTTTTATTTCACTGGCAGTGGTTTGTAGTTCTCCTTGAAGAGGTCCTTTACATCCCTTGTAAGTTGGATTCCTAGGTATTTTATTCTCTTTGAAGCAATTGTGAATGGAAGTTCATTCCCGATTTGGCTCTCTGTTTGTCTGTTACTGTGTATAAGAATGCTTGTGATTTTTGCACATTAATTTTGTATCCTGAGACTTTGCTGAAGTTGCTATCAGCTTAAGGAGATTTTGGGCTGAGACAACGGGGTTTTCTAAATATACAATCATGTCATCTGCAAACAGGGACAATTTGACTTCTTCTTTTCCTAACGGAATACCCTTGATTTCTTTCTCTTGCCTGATTGCCCTAGCCAGAACTTCCAACACTATGTTGAATAGGAGTGTTGAGAGAGGGCATCCCTGTCTTGTGCCAGTTTTCAAAGGGAATTTTTCCAGTTTTTGCCCATTCAGTATGATATTGGCTGTGGGTTTGTCATAAATAGCTCTTATTATTTTGAGATACGTTCCATCAATACCAAATTTATTGAGCATTTTTAGCATGAAGGGCTGTTGAATTTTGTCAAAAGCCTTTTCTGCATCAATTGAGATAATCATGTGGTTCTTGTCTTTGGTTCTGTTTATATGCTGGATTATGTTTATTGATTTGCGAATGTTGAACCAGCCTTGCATCCCAGGGATGAAGCCCACTTGATCATGGTGGATAAGCTTTTTGATGTGCTGCTGAATCCCGTTTGCCAGTATTTTATTGAGGATTTTTGCATTGATGTTCATCAGGGATATTGGTCTAAAATTCTCTTTTTTTGTTGTGTCTCTGCCAGGCTTTGGTATCAGGATGATGTTGGCCTCATAAAATGAGTTAGGGAGGATTCCCTCTTTTTCTATTGATTGGAATAGTTTCAGAACGAATGGTACCAGCTCCTCCTTGTACCTCTGGTAGAATTCAGCTGTGAATCCATCTGGTCCTGGACTTTTTTTGGTTGGTAGGCTATTAATTATTGCCTCAATTTCAGAGCCTGCTATTGGTCTATTCAGGGATTCAACTTCTTCCTGGTTTAGTCTTGGGAGAGTGTAAGTGTCCAGGAAATTATCCATTTCTTCTAGATTTTCTAGTTTATTTGCATAGAGGTGTTTATAGTATTCCCTGATGGTAGTTTGTATTTCTGTGGGGTCGGTGGTGATATCCCCTTTATCATTTTTTATTGCGTCTATTTGATTATTCTCTCTTTTCTTCTTTATTAGTCTTGCTAGCGGTCTGTCAATTTTGTTGATCTTTTCAAAAAACCAACTCCTGGATTTATTGATTTTTTGGAGAGTTTTTTGTATCTCTATCTCCTTCAGTTCTGCTCTGATCTTAGTTATTTCTTGCCTTCTGCTAGCTTTCGAATGTGTTTGCTCTTGCTTCTCTAGTTCTTTTAATTGCGATGTTAGAGTGTCAATTTTAGATCTTCCCTGCTTTCTCTTGTGGGCATTTAGTGCTATAAATTTCCCTCTACACACTGCTTTAAATGTGTCCCAGAGATTCTGGTATGTTGTATCTTTGTTCTCATTGGTTTCAAAGAACATCTTTATTTCTGCCTTCATTTCGTTATGTACCCAGTAGTCATTCAGGAGCAGATTGTTAAGTTTCCATGTAGTTGAGCGGTTTTGATTGAGTTTCTTAGTCCTGAGTTCTAGTTTGATTGCACTGTGGTCTGAGAGACAGTTTGTTATAATTTCTGTTCTTGTACATTTGCTGAGGAGTGCTTTACTTCCAATTATGTGGTCAATTTTGGAATAAGTGCGATGTGGTGCTGAGAAGAATGTATATTCTGTTGATTTGGGGTGGAGAGTTCTATAGATGTCTATTAGGCTGCTTGCTGCAGAGATGAGTTCAATTCCTGGATATCCTTGTTAACTTTCTGTCTCGTTGATCTGTCTAATGTTGACAGTGGAGTGTTGAAGTCTCCCATTATTATTGTATGGGAGTCTAAGTCTCTTTGTAAGTCTCTAAGGACTTGCTTTATGAATCTGGGTGCTCCTGTATTGGGTGCATATATATTTAGGATAGTTAGCTCTTCCTGTTGAATTGATCCCTTTACCATTATGTAATGGCCTTCTTTGTCTCTTTTGATCTTTGATGGTTTAAAGTCTGTTTTATCAGAGACTAGTATTGCAACCCCCGCTTTTTTTTGTTCTCCATTTCCTTGGTAAATCTTCCTCCATCCCTTTATTTTGAGCCTATGTATGTCTCTGCATGTGAGATGGGTCTCCTGAATACAGCAGACTGATGGATCTTGACTCTTTATCCAGTTTGCCAGTCTATGTCTTTTAATTGGAGCATTTAGTCCATTTATATTTAAGGTTAATATTTTTATGTGTGAACTTGATCCTGCCATTATGATATTAACTGGTTATTTTGCTCGTTAGTTGATGCAGTTTCTTCCTTGCCTTGATGGTGTTTACATTTTGGCATGTTTTTGCAATGGCTGGTACCGGTTGTTCCTTTCCATGTTTAGTGCTTCCTTCAGGGTCTCTTGTAAGGCAGGCCTAGTGGTGACAAAATCTCTAAGCATTTGCTTATCTGTAAAGGATTTTATTTCTCCTTCACTTATGAAACTTAGATTGGCTGGATATGAAATTCTGGGTTTAAAATTCTTCTCTTTAAGAATGTTGAATATTGGCCCCCACTCTCTTCTGGCTTGGAGAGTTTCTGCCGAGAGATCTGCTGTTAGTCTGATGGGCTTCCCTTTGTGGGTAACCCGACCTTTCTCTCTGGCTGCCGTTAAGATCTTTTCCTTCATTTCAACTTTGGTGAATCTGGCAATTATGTGTCTTGGAGTTGCTCTTCTCGAGGAGTATCTTTGTGGCATTCTCTGTATTTCCTGGATTTGAATGTTGGCCTGCCCTACTAGGTTGGGGAAGTTCTCCTGGATGATATCCTGAAGAGTGTTTTCCAACTTGGTTCCATTTTCCCCCTCACTTTCAGGCACCCCAATCAGACGCAGATTTTGTCTTTTTACATAATCCCATACTTCTTGCAGGCTTTGTTCATTTCTTTTTCTTCTTTTTTCTTTTGGTTTCTCCTCTCGCTTCATTTCGTTCATTTGATCCTCAATCGCTGATACTCTTTCTTCCAGTTGATCAAGTCGGTTACTGGAGCTTGTGCATTTGTCACGTATTTCTCGTGTCATGGTTTTCATCTCTTTCATTTCGTTTAGGACCTTCTCTGCATTAATTACTCTAGCCATCAATTCTTCCACTTTTTTTTCAAGATTTTTAGTTTCTTTGCACTGGGTACGTAATTCCTCCTTTAGCTCTGAGAAGTTTGATGGACTGAAGCCTTCTTCTCTCACCTCGTCAAAGTCATTCTCCGTCCAGCTTTGATCCGTTGCTGGCGATGAGCTGCGCTCCTTTGCCGGGCGACATGCGCTCTTATTTTTTGAATTTCCAGCTTTTCTGCCCTGCTTTTCCCCCATCTTTGTGGTTTTATCTGCCTCTCGTCTTTGATGATGGTGACGTACTGATGGGGTTTTAATGTTGGTGTCCTTCCTGTTTGATAGTTTTCCTTATAACAGTCAGCACCCTCAGCTGTAGGTCTGTTGGAGATTGCTTGAGGTCCACTCCAGACCCTGTTTGCCCGGGTGTCAGCAGCAGAGGCTGCAGAAGATTGAATATTGCTGAACAGCGAGTGTACCTGTCTGATTCTTGCTTTGGAAGCTTCCTCTCAGGGGTGTACTCCACCGTGTGAGGTGTGGGGTGTCAGACTGCCCCTAGTGGAGGATGTCTCCCAGTTACGCTACTCAGGGGTCAGGGACCCACTTGAGCAGGCAGTCTGTCCCTTCTCAGATCTCAACCTCCATGTTGGGAGATCCACTGCTCTCTTCAAAGCTGTCAGACAGAGTCGTTTGCGTCTGCAGAGGTTTCTGCTGCTTTTGTTGTTATCTGTGCCCTGTCCCCAGAGGTGGAGTCTACAGAGACAGGCAGGTTTCCTTGAGCTGCTGTGAGCTCTACCCAGTTGGAGCTTCCCAGCGGCTTTGTTTACCTACTTAAGCCTCAGCAATGGCGGGCGCCCCTCCCCCAGCCTGGCTGCTGCCTTGCCGCGATTTCGCAGACTGCTGTGCTAGCAATGAGGGAGGCTCTGTGGGCATGGGACCCTTCCGGCCAGGTGTGGGATATTATCTCCTGGTGTGCCTGTTTGCTTAAAGCGCAGTATTGGGTGGGAGTTACCCGATTTTCCAGGTGTTGTGTGTCTCAGTTCCCCTGGCTAGGAAAAGGGATTCCCTTTCCCTTTGCGCTTCCCAGGAGAGGCGATGCCTCGCCCTGCTTCAGCTCTGGCTGGTCGGGCTGCAGCAGCTGACCAGCACCGATTGTCCGGCACTCCCTAGTGAGATGAATCCAGTACCTCAGTTGAAAATGCAGAAATCACCGGTCTTCTGTATCACTCGCGCTGGGAGTTCGAGACTGAAGCTCTTCCTATTCGGCCATCTTGCTCCGCCCCCTCTAGCATTTTCTAAAGTTTTGCTTGACATATAGTCATTTTGTCAGATAAAAACTTAAAGTTTCATTGTTAAATTTATTGTTAATGTTTGCAATAGTGTTGTCAAAACACATGGTTTATTGTTAAAACATTTAATTCCTTTATTTGCATAAATGAGATACATATCCTGTATCACTTACAATCTTTCATGTGAATTCCTCAATAATTTTTGTTTTATGACAAAAGTTTTCCGATACTCATATTAGTAGATATGAAGTATTACCATTATGTGATGAGGCAAAAATACTTCCATAAGGCAGTCATTATGAAGTCACTGACTCCCATGTTTTTAATGCATCAGTCTCTGTGCAGTGGCTTTTCTGAATATGCCTAGAATTCTAAAACTCTCAAGCCTCCTGCTTCATATACCCATCTTGCAAAGCTATAAGAGAGATATTGTATCTCCTCATAGCACTTATCACAAACCTGGTGCTATTATATTATACGCTATATTCTCACATATTGTATGTTTCTTATGATAGTATATTAGGTATAGTATGTGAAGAGTACTATTTTCTTTCTTTTTCAATATTGTGTCTCCACAGCATAATGAGTAATCAATATAATTGTTGAATGAAAGAACAAATAAAAGGATTTGAGGTTGAGGTTGAAAGAAACATTTTCCCTCACTTACAGGAATTTGGTTTCAGGTCTCTGAGACTGTTGGAAAAGAATTATAGGCATCAGACATCCTCAAGTATAATTTTTAATGTGATGCACATAGTAACAATATTAGATATATGAATTATATATTGTATATGTTGATAGCCTTTTGTGAGATTTATAGTCTACTAACCCATCTTTTCTTAATAAAAGTGGGACTTTTTTGGTGGTGGTATGATTTTCAAGTTTCAAATAGGTTATTAACAAGTAATATGGGACTTTTCATAAACTAAACTACCTAAACCCATGTTATCCAAATCAGTTGCTAAAAATTGTTGTATAATGACTATATGCTCTTAAAGTTGAATGTTAATACACTGTTTTAACAGTTCTCAGCCTTGATGAGTCTATTTATGACATGCCAGACCTTCTGTTCTTATTAATAATTAAAGTTAAGTGAGCCTGAGGTTATTCCACACATTTTATTCCACACACTTTACCTTGGAAGCCAGACCAAGTCCCTTCTGAGAGACAGAATTTATTCTTTGTTTTCCAAAGGTAAAGCCCAACTAGATCACCTAGAATTATACAGGAGTTATGCTCATCATCAACCATTGATTTAAAAACAAAATTCAAAGGGTACCTTAAGTCGGAATCAATAAACCATCTTCTATTATCACTGCCACATCATTAAAAATAGAATTCTAATACCAAAAATTGGCATATATTCCCCAAATAAAGAATAAGCTTAATATTAAATTGAACAAATTTGGTTTTGTGAAATACTACTACATTTTTTTTTTCAGTTTTTAAATAATTAGTGAAGAGTTTGTCATAGTTCATTGGCTAACATTTGGGCATCGCGTAACATTTTATCTTCATTTAAAGGCAAGAACACTTGAATTATTTTCTTTTTTTTTCAAATCTGCCATGCTGTCTATGCCTTGAGCATACTTTGGCAAACTCTCCTAGTGTCATGTGTGAAATAAGCTGAAGTGTAACTGTTTTTCAAGAAAAGCTCTTATAGTGCAATGAATTTACCGTTATTTCTAACTCAGTTTATCTATCCAGACACTAGTTGGTAGATTTAATCAAAAACTATAATAAGTTTACAGTTCACTTTGGAAGAGAACACCAAATCAAATACTGTTTAGAGTTGATTCTAAGCAACAAAACAACAAAAAAAAGTTACTTTTCTAGAAAATAAAGTAAGCTGAACAAAATATAATTACATGGGAGTAATGTTAGTATTTCCAGAGCAAGTTGGGCCTAACCAAATAATTTTAAACTGAAGACACTCTTCCAAAGTTTAATCATACTACTTAAACTTCAGCCAAATAGAGTCTAAGTGAAAATTTACTCAAATATTTTAATGGACTGTAGCCTCTCTTTTGAACTCAGAGCGCTGATCTTAATGTTCATGACCAATGCACCTTCCGTTTGTTTTCAGAAATCTCCTAACATACTCAGAAACACATTCACATACAGACACACAGACATCTGTAGGCATGCAGACATATACATCCTAGTAGTAGACACCCAGAATATTCCCAGGATTAAATCCGGAAACATGCCTGAACCCCTAATACAGACAGCACATGCTAGAAACCAGTGACAGAGTTTTCTGAAAATAACCCAACATTTGGACTTGTGTCCTTGTCCATGGGAACCTGACTATATTTTTGATTCTGTATAGTGTTGTTTCTCCTGGTTTGTTATTTCTGAACACACCTTACTTTGATGTTGGTACCTTCATTTATTTGTTCTACAAAACATTTATTATAAGCGTGTTTTGTACTAAGTACTATATACATTGTAAATGGAGAGATGAAAGAAACTTTCTGCTGCTCATAATTTAATGAGAAATCAGGCTTTAACATTAATTCATAAAAATTATTATGTAGTTACTATGTGCTAATGACTATTTGCCATTGGAGAACTGAATATGGGTATCTTATCATCTCCATATTCAAAAGGATTGTAGTTTAGTGAAAGTCACTTTGCCGGTAACATTTGTTGGCTCCATCCCACTTCTGACCACAGTGATATATGCTGCTTCTGGGTCTAGGTATTCTCCAGGTTGGTACATATTGTTAAAACAGGCATATGTAAAGAATGAGGCAATTTGTGTAAACAAGTGATGCTTCTCGATGTTTTTATTTCATCTTATTCTGTTTAACCTTGCTAAGAATCCCTGCAGTATTCATTATTCAAAGTAGGTTTTATCTTTATTAAGGGGATAATCATTTTCCCAAGACCATATCTGAGGTTAGCAATTACTCAATTTCTTTTTTCTAATGAATTTCAATGTATCATGGAAAAAAAATGGTGACTTGGTCTATAGAGATACATATAAATGTCTGGTTATAAACTTGGAAGTACTGAAGCATGCAACTCTTAATGTTCACTCCTCACTTGCTTTTCCTCCTATCTCTGAGAAGGAAAGGCCATCCCACTTGCAGTTTTCCACTTTTTCCCACATATGGAAAAAGCATATGGGAAATTTATGCAAATCCATTATCTGATTCTTTAAGTTACCAGATGTTTTCTGAATACATTTCTTTCCATTTTCTTTGTTCTAGAAAATCTTCATTTCTTTTCTGTTTTAGCATAAGCTTAACCAAACAAAACTTCACCCAAGACAATGATGTGCCTTTATTTCACAATAATAAATATATAACCTTTCAAGAACTGAAATATCATTTTGAACTTCTATAAAGTTGTCTTAGTGCAGATAGTTTTAGTAAATTTCTGTTTAAAGAATTTGAAAAAAAAAGAATCAACTCAGTAAACATTCACTGACGACTCAATTATTTTGCTGAAAAATGTGAATATGCATATGTATATTTCCCCCTTCTCTCAAATACATTTTCATTTAGTTTTAAAATTGCCACAATTCCAATATCTTAAATTCAGTGTACTATGTCATCACATTTATTGGATTGATGTTAAGACATTTTTTTATAGGAATCTGGCTAGATGTTAGACTCAACAAATAGAGTGTACATCGCAAGAAGTCAAGAGCCAGGATTCTGAAGTGAAGTTGGCAGATCAGAGCTCCAAAACTTACTAACTTGCCTAATTTTCCCATCTAAATAATAATAGCTTCTTCTTTGGACTGTTTTGGTGATAACTTGTGTTAAAACATATACAATGTTTAGGAAAGTTCTAGGCACATATTTCATTATTGATAAATTTTAAACAGTTATTACTATCATATTTAATATATGTATATATACACACCTGGGTGCAAGTATTATGTAGACCTGGTGTAGTTTGGTGTAGATTCCAAAGAATCTGCTCTTTAACACACACCAGAGATGGTTGTAATATTATTGATGATTAAACTAGTGTTTGGAAACCTCTGTTCTGGGTCATTCATATTGAGCATAGGGATGAAAAAAGGAGAAACTATAATATTAATATCAATTAAAACAAAAAATAGAAGATATACTGTTATGAATAAATGTTTTAGAAATAAATACAAGAAAAAAGATAAAAACCATAGATTTTACATGTAAAATGTCTAAGCTAGTTTTTCTGGACGTGTATGTATTTTTAGGTAAGTATAATATCATTAAATTGAATGGAAATTCTGTGCACATAGATACTTATGAAAATATGACATATATATATAAAATAATTAATGAGACTCAGTATTTCTCTTGCTGAATGTTTAATTCTGTCAACTTTAAGTAATTTTAGCTGCAGGAGAAAATGAGTTAAGATAGTTTAAAGAGAATAAAAGTACACCAGTTCTTACTCATTTTTCATTTAGTGATACTTTTTTAAAACCATGCTGCATAAATCAAATTTAATTGTTTAATTTCAATATACAGGTTTTGTATTTATGTATTCCTTATGCTTACTGATTCTAATTAGAATAAAACTTTATATCTATTATTACATATCCCAAAGCTCCTCATTTAATGTCTTTCTTCTAAAAAAGTCCATTTTTAAAAAATGCCTAAATGTATGTGTATGACTATGTATACATACCTAATACTAGTTTTGGAAAATCTGAAAAATCTTAACTTCTCAAATATAACTCATTGTCTGTTACAGATAGTTTTTCAATTATGTAAGGAATATTAAATTTTTTATTATAGATTAGTGCAAATACCTATGAAGTAATGTGTTATCAATAAGTGTACAAATGTAAACATCCAGGAGATTGTAAATGTAATTAGTATATTTTTATTTTTTTGGATGGAGTCTCATTCTGTCTTCCAGGCTAGAGGGCAGTGCCACAATCTCTGCTCACTGCAGCCTCTGTGCTCAAGTGATTCTCTTGCCTCGGCTTCCCAAGTAGCTGGGATTACAGGCGCCTGGCACCACACACGGCTAATTTTTGTATTTTCAGTAGAGATGGGGTTTCGCCATTTTGGCCAGGCTGGTCTCAAACTCCTGGCCTCAAATCATCCACCTGCCTCGGCCTCCCAAAGTACTGGGATTACAGGTGTGAGCCACCATGCCCGACGAATTAGTTTATTCTTTTATGGCCCTTTCTGTAACTGACTTCTCTGATGAGGACAGTGATGTGTTTTGCTCACTTATTGACTCTCTATAGTTATCAATGGAATGTCTCCAATGGGAACTAAACAGAATTATAAAAATACAATTATCTTCTAACAAATTCAGGTTTATACTTTGTTACCAAATATAAGAAAAACACAAATCAACATATTTGGGGCATGTTAGTATTACTGTAAAATTCATTGTGGAAATGAACTCTGTCAGCAATAAGGTTGTATAAAGCAATAAAGTAACTACTTAGAGGAAGATTGTCAAAAAAGGTGTTTGTGCCTTGACCATCCTATAGAGTGATCAGATCTAAAACATGGCTCTAAATTCTTGTGAAAACTAATTAATTAAAGAGACACTGATATTTTCAATTAAAGCAGAAATTTAACTATGAATATTGAGACTTGTAAAATTTTTTTCTTTATTTTTAAACATTTTCCAATAATTACATACTTTGTTACATTTTATAATAACTAAATTTCTAGTAATTTTCTTTTGATACCATGTACATGTTAAAAGGGTTGTAATTAAATATAATCAAAGAATTAATGAAATTCTATGGCTTTTCAGCTATATATTAAAGAAACTTTAATATTTAGTTTTCTAATTTACTGTATTCATTTGGAACAAGTGAACTGGCATGTGTTAGCTGGGGTTATTGGGGCTCATGTTCTCCTTCTCTGGGGGTAAGTGGAAGACAATCTGTGGCCCAGTGTTTGAACTTTACTTTTAGCCCAACTAATTAATCTTGTTCCCTGGCAAGATAGGAATTTCAGATACCATCATATAATTTTACCATTCTATTTTATATGAGGTGAATAAAAGTACTGGTTAGATCAAGCCTCAATCTCACATGATAATAAACCCTACTTTTATTTATATGAATAGCTGAAGCTTTTAAATGTTATATTGAAACATTTGTGATGATTTAATAGAATTTTATAATCTTCCGAGACCTCCATGGACTTGCCAACTGTCACTTCCTAGTGATAATTAGGAATAGAGATACACAGATAAATGAAATTCACAGTGATTCAAGTAATACCCTTTTCCAACTAGATTCAATTCTCTTCACTATAAAACATTTCCTGGAGCTGTCAACTCTTAAAAACATGTGACAGAATTGAGTTTAACCTTCTTTCTTTCCTTACTATTCTTCTAGTGGAGGTTATTATTGAGAAGAAAAAAATAGTGACCTGACCATAAGACTGGCAACATTTCAGAGTTGACATGCCATGTATTCTTTGACCAAATTACTTCTAGAAAAAGGAGGGATAAATAACTGTCATTCAAAAGGTCTTTCTGTTTCCCTGCTGTAGATCCCAGTACACTACCAGTAAAGCAATAAAAGTAAGGAAAATCGCTGTTGGTATTTTCATTAATTCATCTATTCATTCATTCTTTAATTTTTACATGCACAAATTCATTCAACAGGTATTAAATGTATCCAGTTCCCTATTCATAAAACTGGTGATGGAGAGGGCGATACACCAAAAACTGATCACAGATTTCTTTGTCATTGGGGCAGGAGAATGAATCCATTGGGGGATACAAATATGTAAATGACAATGTAACTTAAATCATGTGCAATGACAAATATATGTAAGAGGAGTAAACAGGATTTAAGATATTATGATATGGTATTTCACTAAATGGCCACACTTAGTAGAATATGTGTGGTCTCTTAGCAGCTCTCAGCCACTATCATAACTTAGAATTTCTCCAAATATGGGGATGTACAGAAAAATGTAAATGTGTGTTATTAATTATCCCACAATACAAGTTTGGTAAATATTATATAAAACCAAATAGGATAATTTACTATGTAGCTTTATTGTGCATATTGCATACTATGCAGATTTACTTTACAGATGTTTACAGAGTTCACAAAGATTTCAACTTAATATATTGAAAATAGATAAACCAGAAAGAGCTTTATTGTTGTTTCCCTAAAGAATACTTGTTTTCCATGAAATATTTAGTGATATTATAGTTGTATAGCAAACAAATTAAGCAATATTACTTTAGTAAGTACTTAAGTTTTAATTCAAAGTATAGATAAATAAATACAGAGTAGAATTTGGGGAATAAAAAAATGAATGTGCCTTTGAAAGAATATCAAAGAGGCTTCAATTCATTAGTCTGCCTCGGAATGACTGTTTTTCCATACTCTTTATCTTATTTTGTGAAGCATCATTGTGTAGTGAGTTAAAATATGAGCTTTGAAGCCAGATAAATCTGAATTCCAATTTTTGTTTTTATTGATCATTATGTAACAACTTCTCCTGACCTTTCATCCTGTATATCTCAATTCTCCCTTCTCTTAATGCTCTTCTCTCTCTCTCTCTCTCTCTCTGTGTGTGTGTATGTGTGTGTATGCATTAAGTCTGTACAATTCATCACCTGTGTAAGTTTGTGTAGTCACCACTTGTATGATACCAAACAGAGATAATGCCACAAGATCTTTCATGTCATCCTTTTATGACTACTGTCATATATTTCTTGTTTACTTCTCCCCTCATCCTCAGACCTAACTTTTGGTAACTACTCAGCTCTTCTCCACTTCTAAAATTTTATTTTAGAAATATTATAAAAATTAAGTCATAAAGTATATAACGTTCTGCGTGTGATTTTTTTTCACTCAGCTTAATTCCCTGGAGATTCATTAGTTGCTTCTTTTATCAATAGTTTGTTTCTTTTTATGTTGAGTCATATTCCATGATATATAATGTACTACAGTTTAACCATTTGCCCACTGAAGATCACGTAGATTGATTCCAGTTTTGGGCTACCACAAATAAAAGTGCTATGAACATTCATGTACAGGTATTTCTGTGGACGTAAGTTGTTGTTTACCCGGTATAGATGTTGAACAGTGAAATTGCTCCTTTTAATGGCAATTTCAGGTTTCATTTCATATGAAATTTCCTGTTTTCCATGTGCCTGCACCATTTTATGTTTCTACCAGCAATATATAAGTAATCCAGTTTCTTCACATTCTTATCAGCATTGGTTGTTGTCACTATTAAAAACCATTTTTTATTCATTTCAAATAGGGGTATGGTGACATCTCATTGGAGCTTTAATTTGAGTTTTCCTGATGGCCAATGACATTTAGCATCATTTCATAAGCATATTTCCCATATTAATATGCTTTTCAGTATTGTATTTTCATGTATTTTCTGTACTTTCTCAGCGATTTATGTTTTGTATGTTTTACTGTGAATTTTGAGTGATGTCTCATTTTGGAAGATAGGTTTGCTAGATATAGAATTATTGGTTGATAGTATTGTTTTTCTAGCCCTTTGACTATGACATTCTACTTTCTTCTGGCCTTCATTGTTTCCTCTGAGGTGTCAGCTTATTGTCATATTCTTGTTCCTCTCTACCTGAGTTGGCATTCTTAGAAACATCTGTTATTATAGTAATTCTCAAATAAAATATTAAAGTGCAAAAAAATATACAGATTGTTGATAGTCAAAAAAAATCTATAAATGTTAATCAATCACTGTCTTCAGATAGTCAATCCCTGTTCTAAACTTCTATAATGTTGATCAGAATTAAATTTGCATTCAATTAATGATCAAAAAGCATAAACACTAAATATTTAGAATTGTCATTGGAGAACTATCACTAAACATTTTAAACTTCCATAAGAGAAGTATACATTTATTCAAAGACACACTTTTGGTTGATATTAACTTTTTTGGCCATACACAAGATTAACAAATTCAGGAGGAGGAATTTGCAATAGACATACAGTTGTTCATTTACTTTTATCTCAAAGAGAGAAGCACTGTATTCTTAATACATTTAAGTGGGTAAAAAAATCTCTACAAGGAAAACTACAGAACATTGATGAAAGAAGTCACAGATGACACAAACAAATTGAAGATCATTCCATTCTCATGGATTGGAAGAATCAATACAGTTAAAATGACCATACTGCCCAAAGCAATCTTCAGATTCAATGCAATTCCTATTAAAAAAAAAATCAACACTATTTCTCACAGAATTAGACAAAAAATTACATAGTTTATATGACCTCCCAAAAGAGCCCAAATTATCAAAGGAATTCTAAGCAAAAAGAATAAAGCTGGAGGCATCACATTACCTGACTTCTAATTATACTGCAAGTACAAAATAACCAAAACAGCATGGTACTGGCATAAAAATAGACAGCTAGATCAGTGGAACAGAATAGAGTCCCAGAAACAAAGCCACAGACCTAGAGCCAACTGATCTTTGACATAGTTGACATAAACATATGCTGAGATAAGAACACCCTATTCAATAAATGGTACTGGGAAAAATGGATTGCTGTATGCAGAAAAATGAAACTGGACCCCTATTTTTCACTAGATATGAAAATGGACCCAAGATGGATTATAGATTTAACTGCATGACCTGAAACTCTAAAATTCTAAAACAAAACCAAGGAAAGCTCTTCTGGACATCAGCCTAGTTGAAGTATTCATGACTAAGACCTCAAAAGCAAATGCAACAACAACAAAAATGATGAATGGAACTTATTTAAACTAAAATGCTTCAGCACAGCAAAATAAATAAATAATCATCAGACTGAATAGACAACTTGAAGAATGGGAAAAAGACATTTGCAAATTATGTGTCTGACAAAGGAATAATATCCAGAGTCTACAAGGAACAGAAACAGCAACGACTCCAAAACAACAAAAATAACAACATTAAAAAGTGAACAGATATGAACAGATATTTTACAAAAGTAAACATACAAGTGTCCAAAAAGCTGGGAAAAATACTCAATATCACCATTTATCAGACAAATGCAAATTAAAACCATAATGAGGTTCAATCTTACACCAATCAGAATGGCTATTGTTAAAATGTCAGAATATTTTCTCCCCTTCTGTGGTTTATCTCTTCAACTTTGTTGATTGTATACTTTGCTGTGTAGATGCTTTTTAACTAGACATGATACAGTTTGTCCATTTTTGCTTTGGTTGGCTGGGCTTGTGGTGTATTGCTTAAAAAATTTTTTGCCCAGACCAGTGTCCTGGAGATTTTCTCCAATTTTTTTTTTTTTTGTAGTAGTTGCATAGTTTGAGATCTTAGATCTGTTTTAATCCATTTTGATTTGATTTCTCTATATGAAGAGAGATAGGATCTAGTTTCATTCTTCTTCATATGGATATCCGGTTTTCTAGGCATCATTAAATAACAGGTGTTGGCAGGGATGTGGGAAAAAAAAGGGAATGCTTATATACTGATGGTGGGAGTGTAAATGAGTACAACCACTATGGAAAACAGTATAGAGATTTCTCAAAAAAACTAAAAAGAAACCTACCATTCT